>NC_058082.1:464259335-464961360 GCF_014858855.1 Bufo gargarizans | reverse complement strand
AAATCGTTAAAGTTGTGAAGTGCCGATTTGTAAAAAAGGACCTGGTCACTAGGGGGGTATAAACCTTTGGTTCTTAAGTGGTTAAAGTTATCATCACATAAAGTGACACATGTCAGATATGCAAAAAATGGCCTGGTCCTTAAGGTAAAAAATGGCAGGGTCGTGAAGGGGTTAATGTATATGCAACTTTTTAGTGGATACTGTTGTAAGGAATTGCGCATTCTACTACACAATTCTATACTTTATTTTGGCCACTAAAAACGTAGACAGCACACAGATGTTATCTGTGCCGCAAAATATAGAACATGTCCTATTCTTGTCCGTGTGGTGGACAGGTATAGACGTAGTGACAGTGGGGCAGCGAAAAGTGTGGGAGGCACCCGGCCAGTATCTGCATTTTGTGGACCGCAAAATGGATACAGTTGTGTGAATGTAGCGTTAAGGTTTACTTACATAAGATGTTTTTGTCGTGTTTTCTTTTCCAAGATATTCGGAATCAAAAAGCTAATAAAACGAGTATAGTCAACAACAACAAATGGTACAGCAATTGCGATAGACAAAGCCATAGCTAAGCTTTCTTACACCTGGGGCAAAGTTTGCTGCCCTCAATACCAATAAAGTGGATTGTTGGCCCCCCCTTCCCCTTCTTTCAGCACTCAGTCCTGGTTGCACTCCCCTAGCTATGTCCCTGATGATGGAATGTGCAAATCCAATATACAATAACCAGAGAAAAGATGAAAATAATTATAAATGAAGGGTAATATAAAAGCTGGCGGCAACAATCCCCTTAGTAACATTTCATATTATCATAGTGTATACCCTTAAGCTGGAAAAATAAATGTAATTCTAATGGACCATATGCAGGGAGAAGTGATATGGGGCCCCGAAGGATTCATACAGTGTATCTCATTCACACCGTATCTAAACCACGTGAGAAAGACGTTACCAGCAGGAAACCCATCCCGAGTAATGGTGATAAAAGGCAGGAGTGACACTAATATTAGAATCATGCACACGGAGAAACCTCTGCAAAAATGATAAAAGGGCTGAAAAATGTGATCTCTGAGCCGAGATTCTGAGAAACTCATCTGGACAGACATGGTATGGCCTCTTGCACTCTAACGTTTTTTTTTTCCATTTACGTCCCGTTTTTTGCGTTCCGTATACAGTCCGTATACGGAACCATTCATTTCAATGGGTCTGCAAAAAAAACGGAATGTACTCCGTATGCCTTCCGTTTCCGTATTTCCGTTTTTCCGTTCAAAGATAGAACAAGTCCTATTATTGTCCACATAACGGACAAGGATAGTACTGCTCTATCAGGGGCCTGTTGTTCCGTTCCGCAAAAAACCCAATGCACAAGGACGTCATCCGTATTTTTTGAGGATCTGTTTTTTGTGGACTGAAAAATAATGAAAAAACCATACGGTCGTGTGCAAGAGACCTATGTTTTATGTACATGCCAGTCTAAAGGTCGGAACCTGAGTACACGTAATTGGGCCTTGTGCTAAAGGCCGGGAATGTTCTAAAGTAAAAAAATATTTTCTCACCTGCTCAATCCCCAGGGCCAGATTAGGGCTACTTTCACGCTGGCATTTTGGTTTCCGTTTCTGAGATCTGTTCAGGGCTCTCACAGGCGGTCCAAAATGGATCAGTTTTGCCCTAATGCATTCTGAATAGAAAAGGATCTGCTCAAAATGCATCAGTTTGCCTCCGATCCGTCTCCATTCCGCTTTGGACGGCGGACACCAAAACTGATCCATTCTGACACACAATGTAAGTCAATGGGGACGGATCCGTTTTCTATGACACAATCTGGCATTCTAATGCAGTCTGAATGGATAAGGATCCGCTCAGTTTGCATCAGTTCAGTCTCCATTACGCTTTGGAGACTTTGGTGTCCATCTGATAAAACTGAGCCAAGCGGATGCTTCCTGACACACAGTGTAAGTCAATGGGGACGGATCCGTTTTCTCTGACACAATCTGGCACAATTGAAAACGGATCCGTCCTCCATTGACTTTCAATGGTGTTCAAGACGGATCCGTCATGGCTATGTTACAGATAATACAAACGGATCTGTTCTGAATGGATGCAGACGTTTGTATTATCTGAACGGATCTGTGCAGATCCATGACGCATCCGCACCAAACGCGAGTGTGAAAGGAGCCTTAGAGTCCCTGGAGTATGGAGCAGTCCATTCATTGGGGGCCCCCTAACTAAAGCAAAGTCCTTCTCCAATACATAATGGAGGACATTTATTAAGACTAATACACTGATTTGGAGTAAATCAGAAATCATTTTAACACGTTGGAGTGTGGGATAGGGAAAAGTGTGTGGCGCGAAGTGCAACCCCTAAATTTTCAGGTGGGAACATGCCCCCTTTCCTGGGACTCCATCCCCTTTCATGATGTGTTCTCTTTTTCCTGTGCAGGGGATTTACCAACCCCTCTGGGAGAGGTCTCTTCTTTTTCGAAGTCTCCTGGATGTTCCAGGTGAGTTGGCAGGTTTGTATTATCAATATAATATCTTCTACATACATAAAAAACTAACGGAGCCGAAGGGACTCCATTGACTATAATGGGGTCTGCGCAGGATGCTGCTTCTTTACTGGACAAAAAAGTCTTGCACTTAGCCTGTGTAAGCTTATTCATTCTCAAATCTTTTGAATTCACGTTTTAAAACAACATCTATGACTGAACTCAAGCTTCACCTAGTGTTGGCTCAAGGAGAATGTCAGGAACTAGAGTTCTAAATCTCCCTCACCATAGGTCTGCCTTGTTGGTACCACTGGCACTGATCCAGCTGCTTTACTTTAACATTTTGGTTTTTGCAGCCACCACTAGAGGGTGCTTTATTGCATACAGATTTGTATGAAATCCATATAGAGCCTGTATAAATCCATATGCAGAGAGCTTCACCTAGAGGTGGCTGCAGGCAACCAAAAATGTATTTAAGTATATCAGGGTATGAAGGGAAACAGGGGATACATTGTGACATAATATCGATTTATTCGGCACAGAATTTTTATACTTGTAATTTTACCGTGATGTTAAAATATAATATGATATGGGCGTGGCCTGGACGTCTTCAGGAATGGCCGCCTAACTGCTGAGCTCCGCCGCATGTCTTAAGCTAGGAGATTCTCCCGATACACCTGTGCATCCTATGGGGAAGAAAGCCCCTGATGCTGGACTCCTATTTCACCCGGAATTCAACTCCTCCGTCTCCCGTCGCTGGCCTACTTCCGGCCTGGAAGTGATGTGCGCGTGCTCTCTGCCATCAAGCGCGGCGCAGAGCGAGGTAGGAGACACGCTCCTCTCCACTTTATCCCCATTGGTGGGGGAATTTGTCCCCAGACCCCCAGATTGTTTGAGATGGGAACAAATAGAGGCACCTCCAGGCCCACGCGACCGGCCGCACCAGGCAGCTACCATGCCGCCAAAACTAGCGGCTAAACATCAGAAGCAGGCCGCTACACCATCGCAGCGGCACCGTGATTGGCCTGACCCCTCTGCTGAGGTTAAAGACCTGGCACACCCCCAGATGACCACTGAGGGGGACCACACTGTGTGGGAGCAACTTTCTGATGGCATAGTGGAGGGAGACGAAGAACTACTGCAGTCCGCACAGTCTTCCACTTTACTGCAACAGGCCCTGCAGCATCTGCCTACTAAAGATGACTTCAAGACACTGATATCTGAAGTGAGAAGTGCGTGTAAATCTGAAATCTCCTCATTGCGACAGGACTTTAAACAGCTGTCTGACCGTATTGAATCTGTGGAATCTGAGCATGATGACACTCGTAGATACATCGCTTATTTACGATCTGTGCTCTCAGTCCATTCTCAAATTATCCAATAAAATACCTGCCATTTGGAAGATCTAGACAACAGAAGGCGTTGAAATAATATCCGAATCAGAGGACTTCCTGAGCCTCCGGCAGATGAGAGTTTGCAAGACATACTATGAGAACTTTTCAATGTGATATTGGTAAATCCACAACCGCAGGCTATTAAGCTGGACTGGGCACATAGGACACTCCGTCCCAAATCATCCACGGCACAACCACGTGACGTAATCTGTTGCGTACACGACTTTAGGTTGAAATAAAGCATCATGGCTCAACCCTGCCTATTAAAAACCATAGATTTTCATGGTGCCAAGATCCAGATATATCAAGACCTTTCCTGGGTGACACTACACAAGCAGAAATTTTGCAACCTTTGCTCATGCTTTTATGGGAAAAGAAAATACCCTATAGGTGGGGTTTCCCTTTTGCCCTGATAGACTCCAAAAATTGCAAATCGTAGGTCTTAAGGGCCTACACAGATCTCCCAATGTTTTGCTCTGATCTGGACATTTCCATTCCATCAATGGATGATTGGGAGGTACCTGATCCGCCACCTGTTCCAGCTCCGGTATGGCGGGAAGTCCGGAAGAAGAGACACTGCTCTCCACCACAAGATGAGCTGCTTGCGTCTAGCCCCCGCGCTGCTCCCCCATGAACTGTCTAATGTGGGGTGATCCCCACTGCCCATCTCCTATCTCCGCTCCTTTATTAGGCAGCGACTCCATTGAAAAAGAAAATGTTACAATTTTGTCTTATTTTTTTATGCCTGTTTTCAATTATTTTTTGCTTTTCCTCTCTGAATGCCCGATCCACTCTCCTCCAAAAAGGGTCTTTTTTGCTACCCTTCCTCTTTCCCTTCCTTTTTTTTTTTTAGAGAAGGGAATAGAGTGCAGAGTTTGTTGGCATCTAATTTTTGCATTATATTGATCTCTTACTGGGCACTATTGCCCAAGGTTCCAACACTATGGTGATTTTTGGATAAGTGTTTGTATGTGTCTGTGTCTTCCCGCTCCCTTTTGTGTCTTCCCTCCCCCTCTTCTGTTCTAGGTACTACGGTTCCACACAAACGCGAGAGACCGCCTCCTGCCGGATAGTCCCTCAGTAGAATGTGGGGTAAAAGTTTATCAGCAAACTTGGTGCTTTTAACCTATTTTTACAATGATTAAGTGTATGTCATTAAATGTGAAAGGCCTAAACTCTAATGTGAAACGAAGATTGGCTCTTAATGAATGTCGCTTCCAGAGGGTGGATGTGGTCTTCCTCCAGGAGACGCATTTTGACAAGGAGGGTTCCTTCAAATTTGCATCTAAATTGTTCCCACGAGTTTATGCTGCCACTGCAGGAGTTGCTATTCTTTTATCCGCCAATTGCCCTATCCAAATGGACTCCCATATATCTGATGTTGATGGTAGATATGTCATTCTCAAAGCGTCACTTAATGGTGCCCCCCTGGCGTTGTGTAACTTATATGCACCTAATTCTGCTCAAATTCAATTCCTTAACAAGGTATTCGGGAAACTATCTACTTACTTGCCAGCGACAATGATCATCGGTGGAGATTTTTATATCTCCTTCTCTGATTCTCTCTCCACATGCAGCACCGCCCTCACCCGCACAACGTAGGCTTTCACAGCGGTTTAGACGACTGATCAGAAAGCATGCTTTTGGAGAATAAACTACCTCTAAGAGTTACACCTTTTATTCCCATCCACACCGCATGCATACTCGCATAGATTATTTTTTTGGGAACACCCCGGCTCTTCGAATGCTAGAATTGGCAGAGCTGGGCAACATTTCCCGGTCTGATCATGCTCCTATTTTTATATTTCAATATCAAAACATCTGGATATCACACGAAAATATGCCATTGGCAGCCTAATGAAACCCTCCTCACCAACCCAAGACAGGAGCTTTTTGATTCTCTTGTGGAATATTTTGCTTTAAACCAATCTTCTGTGTCTTTTGCATCTACACTATGGGAGGCGCACAAGGCGGCTTTCAGAGGTCAATGTATTGCCGTGGGATCTAAACTAAAAAAGAGACCGTAACCTCCAACAACGCACTCTCACCGCACAGTTAAAATAATTAGAAACCCAATTACAATCCAAAGCCTCAGGCCATCTACTACGTCGCATTGTTTTGCTATGTACTAGGCTACGTGAATTGGCATACCAAAAAACTGGAAAACTGCTGCTGTTTTCGCGACAAAAGTTTTATGGCTGGGGCAATAAATCGCACACTATTTTAGCACGCCAGTTGCAGGATTCTAATATATTGGGATCCCCATCGGTTATGAGAAAAACTGATAGTACACTGGTGTCACGGCCATGGCTATGACCGTGACTCTCAACCGCATGCGATTGTCAGCGGTTTGGTTTTGTTGTCAATCACAGGTGAGGGCAGTGGTATTTGCCTCGCCTGTGGTTGCCGCTGACAACGTATGTATGTGGCAGCTTTCCTGCTGTCCTGCTGTGCATGCGGTCGCACCTAGCAACCTCTATGTTAGGTGTGAGTATTGTGTTCACTGTGTTGTATGTCGGTGTGCACTTGTGTGTATGTATTATGTGCACTTCCCCTTTAAGTGGTAGTTTCCCTTCTGTGTGCTGGAAGGGTTAACTCCCTTCCCAGTGTGTGTGTGATGTCACTGGGTGTGTCCGACTGTGGGGTGTGGCTTCTTGGCCTATATAGCCTGGGTGTTTAGCATGGCTCAGTGGGTTGCTTCAGCCATGCTTGCTGGAGCAGCCTTCTGTGACCTCCATCTTCCTTGCCAGTGAGAGCCACTCCTGTGGTCATAAACTATTGTTGCTATGTTAAAGTATTGTTGTGATGTTGATGTCTTATGTGTGTGATGTTGTATGTTGTTCTGTTGGGACCTTCATATGTTTTGGTGCAGCATACGGTTCTGGATTCCTGTCTGCTTAGGGATCCAGTCAGCAAGGCTGTGGCAGGTTGCTGGAACTTCTCGTTCGCCTGCCATTCCCGTATAGCTGTTTGTGTTCCCCTTTTCCCAACAGCTTGGCCATTGAGATTCCTGCTCCTCCGTGCCAAGGAGGAGTAGGTCGTCTTACCTAGCTCCTAGCTCAGGGATCTGCAGAGAGTAAGACAGGGCTCCGAGGTTCCTGCGCACGGGTCCTCCTAACTTAAAGGTCGGCCCATGCAGGTTAGGAGTTAGGGTCAGGGTAGGGACGCTGTAGGAGGTGACCTGCTCCCTATCTTGTTCGGTTGAGGGACAGGAACCGAATGTTGTGTAGTCACAACATCACCTGGCATCTCACGGCTGAGGGTTTCCCCCATGCTCAGCCGTGACAACTGGTTTATGATCCAAAAACCATCTCAGCTATGTTTCAGGAATATTATGCGACTTTGTATTCACTTCCACAACAGCTACCATCTGATCAAACAGAACGCCAAAAACGTTTCCACTCCTTCCTAACTCAATACAACTTACTATGGGAAAAGATTCTGAATTGTACTATCTCGGATGGTGAATGATCTGGAATAGGACGGCAATGACTTCCTCCTGCTGTCACGGCTGAGGATGGGGAAAACCCTCAGCCGTGCGATGACAGAAGATGGTGGTCGCTGCTCGACCAGGACGACAGAATTAGGGAGCAGGTCACCTACTAATCGCATCCCTAATCTGACCCTGACTCCTAGCTGTATGAGCCAACCCTGATGGTAGGAGGGCTCATACTCCGGAACCTTGAAGTCCCTGCTAGCCCTCAGGGTGGCCCTAAACTAGGAACAGGGAAGGACGACCTGTTCCTCCTGGACACGGAGGAACAGGAGTCTCACTGGCCAAGCTGCAAGGAAAAGGGGAACACAAACAGACCTATGGATATGGCAGGTGAACTGCACTAGTTCCACCTACCTGCCACAGCCTTGCTGACTGGATCCCTGTGCTGACAAGCTGTAAATGAACACATCAAACACACATCCACACACAAGAACCCAGATCCATAGCTGCACCAAATAACAAAAGGAAAACATCAACTGCACATCACATATAACATAAACTTATGACCACAAAGGTGGCCCCCACTGGCAGATGGTGAATTACCAGGAGGATGTCTCCGGCAAAGTATGGCTGAAGATAAACAATAAACAACAAATACAATAAACAACACGTTGCCACGGGCAGCCACCAGTGAAGGGAAGTGTCACAGTGCACACCTACATACCTCGTGCACACCAGACATACAAAGTGCATACATAACACACACACACATAACCAAAGGCAACCGCACGCATACCTGTTGTCCGCGGCAACCGCACTTGAGGCTAACAACTAAGTGCCCCCAGCTGCGGTTGACACAACACCCAGACCGCGGGCAACTGCATGCGGCTCCCAAGGAGTCACGACCATGAACATGGTCGTGACACCTGCATTACCCACAGGGAGAACTCATACAAGGTGTTAATGTTTTGGTACCACACTCCGCAGCTGCTGAGACATCTTAACTCCAATGATTCAGACAGATGTTGGCGTTGTGGATCAGGATTTGGATCTCATCCACATTTTCTGGGAATGCTCCCTGATACGTCCTTTCTGGTCTATAGTGCAAGACATTCTCTTCCAACTTCTTAATATTAGATTTCCATTAGACCCTTTTTTTTCTGTTGAGCATGCCTCATATTCCATTGAAACGGCATTTCCTAAGACTAACTTTGCACATTCTGACAGCCGCCAGACGTCTGATTGCGAGTTTTTGGAAGAGATCTGTCTCACTTTTGCAGCTTGATCTTATTACTAGTATTGCTGAGGTTAGAAAAATGTAACATCTAGCAGCCATGCTGGCTAACCAGACTGATCGATTTGAGAAAATATGGCAATTTGTTGGATGAGTTTTTTGACTCACACTCTTAAACATCAATAGTACTAGTTTCCTATCCCTCCTTACCCCCTCTTTGTCTTGTCTTGTGGTATCCTCCCCTTTATTGTTTATATGACTCTTTACTGACAAACATCACAATTTACGGTATACTTTATTGTATTATATTTTGGTTCATGTATCTTGCAGATATTCATCTGCTATCTTTATTGATATTGGATTTATGTTCCCTCTTTCATTAGCCATGCATTTAATGGACTAGTGATTGCTTCCATTGGTGTATTACTGTTTTATATAAAATACTTTAATAAAAAGACAATTACCCCCCAATTTTTTTTTAATATGATATGGATATGAATAATATTGTTACTCTGTAAGAATGTGGTGGAGCTGCTTGTTGCTAACCATTCAAGTCCTATTATTATCTAAGTACAAAGAGCAAAAATATACCATAGCCCATAGCAACCAGTCAGCTCCCATTAAGGAAGTAACACATTAGCATATGGCTGTTTCACAGTGTAGATTTTTCTGAATTTTCAGTGTCAGCATTTTATGCTACTCTCCTAGCAGAACAAAACCCATGAGGGATGAACACCCATCTGAATAGGCATGATTACTATAAGTTCACGAGCAACACCTCCGAAATCAGTTTCCTATTTTTTTATTTCATAATTAATCATGAATAAGGACCCGACTATAGCGGTCCAAAACGCGTGGATGCTGTATTTGGATTATGGATTTTATCTGCATATTCTTCATTTGAATAAAGAATATCCCTTTTGGAGAAGCTAGATTTTGCTATATATTTTTCAGTTTAAATTTATTCTGTAATATTATCTTCAGCTGCCTTACTTTTAAGGCATTTGTTACAATGTAACTGTCACGGCCTATGGTGTACGCTGTGACACTGTTGTCACACTTTCGGTTGCCCGCGGCAACGTGTTGCTTTGAGAGCATGCAGTGGCAGTGTCTCGGCCTTCTGGGTGATTGCCGTGACATGGTTGCCACGCATGCTGTTGCCGGTGGTAACGTGTGGCTTAGTTTGCTTGTGTGGGCACTTCCCCTTTAAGTGGCTTCCTTCCTCTGTCTGGTGTTGGAAGGGTTAACTCCGTTCCTAGTGTTTTGTGAACACTGGGTTTATGTGTTTGTGGGTGTGGCTGCTTGGGCTATTTAGTCTCTACTGGAAGCCTATAGCTGAGATGTTTCTCCAGGCTTGGTGTGTGCTGGTGGTTTACTGCTTCTGGTTGTTCCATCTGTCCAGTGAGGGCCACCCTTGTGGTCATAGATGTTCTATGTCATCCCGGTGTCTCCTTCCCTTCCTGTCCCTATTTGTATTGAGTGGGTTATGTGCAGGGTGTTTGAATGTCTAGTTTGGTGTTACATGTCTGGTTGTGTTTGGTGTCATGTTTACTAGACATTCCCCTGTCTCAAGTTATTGCAGCTATGGTGTCCTGGGTTCTTGTGTGGTTCGTGGTCTGTGCTGTGTCCTTTAATGTTGGTGTGAACACTAGCACTTGTGCCCGGGTTCCAGTCAGTGTGTCTGTGGCAGGTAAGTGTGTTACTGGTTTCACTTACCTGCCATCTCCTTTAGCTGTATGTGTTTCCCCTCCTTGCAGCCTGGCCTTAGTTAGAGACTCCTGTTCCTCCGTGTTGTGGATGAACAGGTAGTCTCTCCCCTGCTCCTAAGTGAGGGATTACCAGGGCGACTTAGGGTTTCTAGGAATCCTGAGTATGAGTCGTCCTACCATCGGGGTCCGCTCATACGGTGAGGAGTCAGGGTGAGGATTAGGGAAGCTGTAGGAGGTGACCTGCTTCCTTATTACTCCTTTTGGCTAGGCTGATTCCCTTTTACCCTTTGAAACCGCACGGTGGGGGGTTTCCACCACTCCCCGTCGTGACAGTATGACCACAAAGGCTCCTTGCTTGGTGCCTTCGGAAGAGGGCCCAGCATGTGTCGTCATGCTTGGTGCCTTCGTCAGCATGTGTCGTAAGCACATGCTTATCCTGCGGAGGGAGGGTGAAAGGTGAGATGCTGTTAACAGTGCGGTTCCCTGTGACAGTTGGTTGCAGTTGGTGTGAACCGTCACCGTCACTTATAACATAGTTATAAGGGAAAATAATAGCACTCTTAATACAGAATGCTTAGTAAAATAGTGATGGAGGGGTTAAAAAAATTAAAATAAAATTAAACTCACCTTAATCCACTTGTTCGCGCAGCCTGGCTTCTCTTGTTTCTTCTTCTTTGAGGAAAAGGACCTGTGGTGACGTCACTGCGCTCATCACATGGTCCATCACATGGTCCATCACCACGGTGATGGATCATGTGATGGACCATGTGATGAGCGCAGTGACTTCACCACAGGTCTTTTTCCTCACAGAACATTGAAGAATACAGAAGAGAAGCCCGGCTGAGCGAACAAGTGGATGAGGTGAGTTAAATCATTTTTTATTATCCTTAATTTACGTAGTATTCTGTATTAAGAATGCTATTATTTTCCCTTATAACCATGTTATAAGGAAAAATAATAAAGATCGGGTCCCCATCCCGATCGTCTCCTAGCAACTGTGCGTGAAAATCGCACTGCATCCGCACCTGCTTGCGGATGCTTGCGATTTTCACACAGCCCCATTCACTTCTATGCGTGAAAAACGCACAATATAGAGCTTGCTGCAATTTTCACGCAACGCACAAGTGATGCGTGAAAATCACTGCTCATGTGCACAGCCCCATAGAAGTGAACGGTCCGGATTCAGTGCAGGTGCAATGCGTTCACTTCACGCATAGCACCCGCGCGGAAAACTCACCCGTTTGAAAGAGGCCTAAGTGAAGCTACCCTTTTCTGGACTGTTAGAAAATGTAGCTTTTTACCCTTTTTTATGAGTGTTCATGAAAAGCTAGAGAAAATATAACTATACATATAGGATAGAACAGTTCTTTAAAGCAATCCAGTCTGCACTTCCAGTAAAACCTCTTGACCCACAATATAGAGAACGCATAAGAAACAATTTCTCTTGAGTACTTACAGTTTCAAGAAAATCTTACCTTAATTACAGTCTTCTAAATGTGCGCAAATTAGAAGATATATTGAACTGAGCAAAGCATTAGAAAACCCCACTGTGGTAATAGGGGATTTAATGAAATGAGATTGCCAGGGAGGCTGTTTCAATGGAATCCACCCGTATAGTGTCTAATTGCAGCTGTTAAATAGCACACAGTGATGGGAATGGGTACATCTGTAACATAAGCGGGGCACAGGGGCGTAGCTGTAGGGGAAGCAGCTGCTTTGGGGCTCGAACTCAGAAGGGGCCCATCCAGGAGGAAGACTAAAAGATTTCATTGTCAGGACCCCCTCAACAGTATTATACAATGACATTATATACAGAGGCACTGTAGGAAACAGGACAGAGCGGAGTGGCGGTTGAACGGGATAAGAGGGTTGCGAAGAAGTTGCTGGGAGGGGGAATTAAAAAATTTGCTGTGGGGCCCAGTCATTTCTAGTTATGCCACTGCAGTGGCACATATATTCTTTTATCTTTGAACAACAGAAAATTATTCTGATGGCCCACCCCCCCATCTATACATTAAACTTAGTTGTTATCACTGCACATGTTGGACAATATGGTCAAAAATTTGGGAATCAATCCATAAGAAAAGAGTCTAGTGGAAAGTCATAAGCTTAAAATGCAAATGGAGTTGTCTTCTAAACTTTGGGTCCAATGTTGTATCATAGCCTGGGCTCGTTGGAGGATCCTCTAGTACTCCAGTGTGAGATAATAGTACTCACCTCCCTGAACCCCCACCAATCTAGTGCTGCTGCTTCAATTCTTCCCTCCTCTGCAGCCGTGATGTCATGTTTTGGCTGCAGTGACGATGTGCCATCACTGCTCACAGTCTGAAACCACTGAGTCCAGTGATTGGCTGCAGCGGTAACATATGGTATATGGTCACGTCAGTATAGTAATTTTCCCGACGCACCTCTAAGTTCCGTACCGCTAACCTCTGCCCCCACTAAGCTCCACTCTCAGCATTGCAGGCTGGGGACATCTGCTACTGCTCTACAGCTGGTAAAGTACCCCTAACCATAGGGCCCCTGTGCTGCAGAACTGGCTGAACAGATAGTGTCCGCCACTTTTGACGACTTTACGACTAACATCCACCACCCCCTTTTTTACTGCTATGTAATGTATGATTTTGTTGTTTTGTTGGCACATCAACCCTCTGTAAAGCTCCGTAGAATATGTTAGCACAATATAAATAAAGAGTATTATTAATATTATTATTTTGTCAATTCTTTTTCAGCCAACTAATTGTGTCCAACAGGAGGGCCCCTGATCTCTGGGGCCCACGCATTAGTTTAGTTGAGTGGTGGTAAATTCTGCCACTGAACTGGAGGGGTTTTTGAACTGGTGACCATAATTGGTTTTGCGTGTACTTCACAGTGCACACGTGTACTTCTCAGAGCATGCAACTAATGCCACTGGAGCTGGCCAGGACTGCGTGACTGCTCCTCAGATTGGGACAGCCAGCGTAACTCTTCATAGGTAGTGCATCACTTTATATCATAATTTTTCTTTAGAGCATCACATCTTTATAAACCTATTACTATCTTATACGTAGCTACAGGGCTTCTTATGTGATGAAAGGTTCCCTTTAATTAACGAGTTTGTCCCACAAAAAATACTGTATAGTTTTCAAACCAGCACCTGGATCTGAATACTTTTGTAATTGTATGTAATTAAAAATTTACAACTGAGTTACTCGATAAAATGTATCTGTATAGCGCCACCTGTTTATTTTTTTTTTTTATTACTTCTTTGTCCGGCTCACTGAGATGGCCACATGTTGTCACGCTTTGGTGTGGGAGCATAGGAAGTAAGAGGGAAACAGGGAATCAGGCCTGAGAACTAGGGAAGGAAGGTGGACACCTCCTAGTGAAAACCCTAACCAAAATCCTGACTAACTACGAGTATGAACAGACCCCAAAGGTAGGTGGATTCATACACAGGAATACCTAGAGTCCTATCTAGTCCTATAGGACCCTGGTACTAATGGCAGGGATGAGACTACCTGTTCCTCCAAAAGGAAGGATGAACAGGACTCTTCTTGAGGCCTAATACAAACAATAGGGAAATACAACACACAGAACCCAAACAAAATACAAAAGGGAAAGAAAGACTTAGGGGCTATGGAAGCACCAGGAACTATAGCCAAGATCCAACCACAAACAATCCACAGGCACAGAAGCTATAAACCGCACAGCATTGTGGAAGAAGCAACTATAAATAAGGAAGGTTAAATGACCACATAAGCAACACCTGGAGGTAAGGGATGTGGCCATTACCAGAAACAACACAGACACCTATTGATCCACAAGGAAAACCTGTCAGATCAAACCACCTGTTGCCAGTCTCACAGATCTCCTGCCACTCACTGTCGCCAGGACGTCCATATGTCTCGGTACGTCCCGTGACACATGCTCAGTCTAATCTTTAAACTGCCAACTGAGCTGTGATAGGGGAGAGAGCTACAGCAGAATGTACACTCCCCTTGAGCTGTCAGCTTGATAAAAATCTAGCAGAGCAATGAATAGGGAGATCTCTGGGTCCATGTGAGGTACAGGGCTGGTTCTAGCTTTGTTAGAAAGAGACTTACTATATGATTTTTTACTTTTTTTTTTTTTTATTGACATTAATCATGAGATAACCCCTTTAATTTAAAGCCTTCAAACTACTGACTTTGCCAAGTATGAGGCCACAAAAACAACATCTTCTTCATGGTCAAATGGGCAAGTTTTAATAGCCCAATCAAGAAAAAGTAAAAAATTCCTAGCCTAGCAGACCAGGAACTGAGAGCTGACGTAGAATATTATGACTGTAGGGCAGAAGTTTCTGACATTGTGTTTACATTCCATTTACCTGGTTAGTTATTGTATGTGGAGCAGTGGTTAAACGTGCTATTTTTGGGCTTTGGAAGTTTATTTTACACTCTGTCACATGCAGAGTACGCAGGCTTCCTTTGCTCTGTTCCTGTATCGTGTTCTGTTTGCGCTGTGCTGTTTTATGCTGCACTTTATCACTCAAGTTACTTTTTATCATGCAGCGAGAATTCCTTCCAGGCTGCCTCCTTCCTTGCTAGAGAGCTGAAGAAAATCAAAGCATCTTTGTCTACTGATTCTCGCAGAAGATAGGACCCGGTGCCAAAATCAATGCTTTATATTATCCAGCTATGCAAAATACAAAATGTGGTCCCTGGGGATGCGATGAGATATAATTCTTCTTCTCTTATCAGCTTTTGGACACAAAAAAATATTTAGCATTAACCCAGATGAATGGTAATCCGAAAAAAATATGTGAATATATATCTATATTGTATCTCTTTTACATCTTCTCATTTTATTAGAGCCTTAGAGGTATGCGTAAAAATCCAGCGGAGGGGTGCGGGAATGGGGCAAACATAAGAAATTAGATATTAGGTACACCCTGTTTTGTACTTTCTTTAGACTCAATTCACATTACCTCTGTGGTACGCCATCAGTGTATATAACAGGTGTAACGCTGCTTTTTCATCTGCGGCACAGAGGTCTGACCGCCTGACGGTTTGCGTATGGCCGATTCTTTTCATTTTTGCCGCAATGCGGGCGGATCTCTGCCGGACCCCATGAGGCTGGCTGGCATTCTGTTTGTATCTGGCAGTGCCGGATCCGGAGAATTCTAGCAGGCTATTCTCTGCCGAAACAGCCTGCCAGAATGGCTACCGCTGATGTAAAAGTAGCCTCACCTTTATCTCCTGGCCCTCAAAATATAAGATATGGCCCACTACCTACAATGTGCGAATTTTAAATACCAGTGTCTTCTTATGTGGCAGAAAGGTGATTGGGCTTCCTCATGCACCAGGGTCCAGGTAAAATCTAACATATCTGCTGACAATCCTATGAACTTCAATGACCAGATGCATATGTTTGGCTGAACTACATTGGAATTGCGCAGCCCAAATTGTATTCATCTCATCTTTAAATATCAGCCAGGCCCTTATTGTATTATGTTCTTTTGAAACATGAAAAAGACAATACAATAGTTTTATGTTATTCTTTGTAGGCCCCATTCACAAAACTGGATTGGATGTGGACCCATTCATTTTAATAGGTCCGTAAATAATGTGGACAGCACACCGTGGGCTGCCCACATCCGTATATATTCATTCCGTGGCCCTGCAAAAAAGATAGCCCATGTCCTATTCTTTTCCATTTTGCGGACAAGAATAGGCATTGTTACAATGGATCTGCAGAAAACAGAGGCAACACAGCAATCATCTGTATTTTGCAGATCCGAATTTTGTGTACCCCAAAATACATACGGTCGTGTGAATGCACCATTATAAGGATGACTTCACATCACCTTTTAGCTTTCCGTTCTTCTGATCCGTCAGAATAATAAAAATATAAACAAAAAAATGGATCCTTTATTTTAGGCATCCGTGATGCTCAGTTATGCACATTTTGCATCCTTTTTAGCCATTTCTGTCTGAGATCCTGTTATTTTAGATGGAAAAAAAAGTCCTACACAAACTATTTTTTTTGCTAAAACTGATGCAAAATGTGCATAAATGAGCATAGCGGATGCTTAAAATACAGGATCCATTTTTTGCTTATTTTTCTGTTCTTCTGATTATCTTCTGCCTGGCAGCTCAGCGGGGGTATCCTTTC
Organism: Bufo gargarizans; assembly: GCF_014858855.1. NCBI lineage: Eukaryota > Metazoa > Chordata > Amphibia > Anura > Bufonidae > Bufo > Bufo gargarizans. The sequence goes on along the minus strand of NC_058082.1, from coordinate 464,944,972 downwards.
TGCTGCAGCTCTCTCCCTGTAACTGTTAACGCTTCTAGCAGAACATATGGCTGGTGGCAGTTGAACATTTAAACTGAGCGCGTTCTACCAGCTCAGTGAGATGGACAAAAAAAAAATAAGGAAAAGTACAAGCAGCAAGTGGTGCTTTACTGAGCAGCTCACTAGCTGTAATACATTTTTAATCACATGCAGTTACAAAAGTGTTCAGTAGTGTTGATCGAGCACCAAAGTGCTCGTGTAGAACTCCGTGGTAGGAAGGAGTCCAGTTAACTCCGAAACACGTCTGGTGAAGGATAACCCCATGAGACTAAGTATACATTGAAGCGCTTCAAGTCGACCAGAAGTAGTGGGATCGGTATGTAAAATTTGGTAGGAAAAAAACTAAAATCAACAGCCGCAGTGACATCTGACCTGCTTGCTTGATTGAGCACCTGTGCAGGAACCAAACTATACAAAACCACTGAGACGGCACTCCTACAATTGATTACCACAGATCCCTGAACCTACCTTCTGGAAGCTACTTCGCAGCCTGTAAGCGTACTACACGTGGGACGCCACGTTAATCGCAGCACAGCCGGCACAAACCTACAGAACTGTAAGTAAAATTAGTGCTGAATGAGTGTACATACAGGCAGAGTGATTTGATACACTGCTAATTTGTAGCAAAAGAAATGTGAGCGACCGAACTACAAGTCCTCACTCCGATCACATTGAAACTAATCTGTGAACTCTGTTATTCAAATCCTGATCACTACGGACTGTGTCTAAACAGCTTGGATATCAGGTCCACTGGACAAATAACACAATACGGACACACAGAGCAATAGAAAGGAACAAAAACTTGAGACTCTATTAGGACACCTCTTCCCTAGGATCGTTCATATGATTTTACATTTTAGTGTTGCATTTTATTGATTCTTGCAATCGTATCCATTTTAGAGCAATTATAAGTCTATATAGCATGCAAATTTATGTTTAATAATATTTTATGTATTATTATATATTTTTTCAGGTACAAATAAATCTAATTTGCTGTCTACAACACTGTCCTATGTGTTTTTGAATGTAGGTGTGCCCTACTACCTTTTTATTTATACTTTCATTTTGAAGATTGGGTGTAATCTTCCTTGTAGGTGCACCCACTCCATTTTTTGTCTAGGAGGGGAGCCTTCTCTAAATATATCCAGAATTTGTATTATAGCAAGAAAAAAGCAGCTAAGTAAAGAAAAACGAGTGGCCATCATTACTTTAAGAAATGAAGGTCAGTCAGTCCGAAAAATTGGGAAAACTTTAAAAGTGTCCCCAAGTGCAGTCACAAAAACCATCAAGCGCTACAAAGAAACTGGCTCACATGCGGACCGCCCCAGGAAAGGAAGACCAAGAGTCACCTCTGCTGCGGAGGATAAGTTCATCCGAGTCACCAGCCTCAGAAATCGCAGGTTCTAGCAGCTCAGATTAGAGACCAGGTCAATGCCACACAGAGTTCTAGCAGCAGACACATCTCTAGAACAACTGTTAAGAGGAGACTGTGTGAATCAGGCCTTCATGGTAGAATATCTGCTAGGAAACCACTGCTAAGGACAGGCAACAAGCAGAAGAGACTTGTTTGGGCTAAAGAACACAAGGAATGGACATTAGACCAGTGGAAATCTGTGCTTTGGTCTGATGAGTCCAAATTTGAGATCTTTGGTTCCAACCACCGTGTCTTTGTGCAACGCAGAAAAGGTGAACGGATGGACTCTACATGCCTGGTTCCCACCGTGAAGCATGGAGGAGGAGGTGTGATGTTGTGGGGGTGCTTTGCTGGTGACACTGTTGGGGATTTATTCAAAATTTAAGGCATACTGAACCAGCATGGCTACCACAGCATCTTGCAGCGGCATGCTATTCCATCCGGTTTGCGTTTAGTTGGACCATCATTTATTTCAACAAGACAATGACCCCAAACACACGTCCAGGCTGTGTAAGGGCTATTTGACCATGAAGGAGAGTGATGGGGTGCTGTGCCAGATGACCTGGCCTCCACAGTCTACGGACCTGAACCCAATCGAGATGGTTTGGGGTGAGCTGGACCCCAGAGTGAAGGCAAAAGGGCCAACAAGTGCTAAGCATCTCTGGGAACTCCTTCAAGACTGTTGGAAGACCATTTCAGGTGACTACCTCTTGAAGCTCATCAAGAGAATGCCAAGAGTGTGCAAAGCAGTAATCAAAGCAAAAGGTGGCTACTTTGAAGAACCTAGAATATGACATATTTTCAGTTGTTTCACACTTTTTTGTTATGTATATAATTCCACATGTGTTAATTCATAGTTTTGATGCCTTTAGTGTGAATCTACAATTTTCATAGTCATGAAAATAAAGAAAACTCTTTGAATGAGAAGGTGTGTCCAAACTTTTGGTCTGTACTGTATATATATATATTTTTTTTGTTAATTACACTTTTATTTTGTGTCATACATGTTTTACAATTACTAAAAAAATATATAAAATATATAAATTTAATCTCTATCTCTGAAACGTTTCTGCCGGGATACAAACTCCCAAGCTTTTACATCAGAGGCAAGGATGTTAACCACTACACTATACAGCACAGAAATATAAAAAAAAGTCTTCTGCTGAATAGGAATACTCACTAAATCAGAAACTACATGAGGTTTTTCTGATACAGTTCAGTGTTCCACTTTATAGCTGAATGGATAAGTCCCTTGCTTCTACTGTACAAGGGGTTGTGAGTTCCAATCCCAGCTGAAACTTTCCAGAAATAGATGCTGAATTACATTTAAATACACTGACTCCAGCATCACACTCGAGCACACTTGGTGTTTGGCCGATCATGCTCGCTCAACACTAGTATTCAGAGCCAAGTGGCAGTTTGAAAAATGTAGAATATGTTTAGTGACACAACCCCTTTAAGAGGGAGTTACAGAGAAAGATCAATTGAAGGCATACTTTTAACATTATTGTCAGTGACAAGCATCAGCATTAAAGGGGTTGTGCAGTGAGTAGATATTGATGACTTGTCCCCAGGACAGGTTATCAATATCAGATCAGTGGGGGTCCGACACCTGGCACCCCCGCCTATCAGCTGTTTGAAGAGGAGCGAGTGCTAGTGCGACCGCTGCTTCCTATTCCAGATTACACTGTGCATAATTTTGCGTGTGTAATTACAAGTGCTTGTCCTATTCACGTTAATGGGATGAGCCCTAGAAATTACACTGCACGTCCAAGATGAGCGAGATGACGCTCAATGTAATCTTGAAGAGGGAGCAGCGATTGCACAAGCACCACCTCCTCTTTAAACAGCAGATCGGCAGGGGTGCTGGTCGTCGGACCCCCACCTATTCTGAGAATAGGTCATCAATATCTAGCCACTGCACAACCCTTTTTAAAACAGTGGAATAATAAGGCTCAGAGCTACAATACAAGTGATAACTGGCAAATCTTCTCTGAGCAGCAGGGGGCGTTCATGCTAAAATTAAGTGCTGTTCACATGCATGAAATCCAACTTCTTGTCCAGTCCCAATCCCTAATTATATAGTACAAGCATTGTCCCAGTGTAGTAGCACTAATTGGTCAGAATAAATGAAATAATAACATTTTTGTATCTTTTTCAAAATGAATGATCACCAGTTTAGGAATGTGAAATCACTGACACTCCATTCTCCCCCAACATTACTAGATTACATCCTGCATATATGATAAGCAGGAGTGATGAGTTGATATTTTTGATGTTGATCCTCCCTAATAGAAGATTGAGGGAGATTTACTAAGAAAAATGCGTCACTGGGGTACATGTCATGTGCTAGATTTATCATGTGCTTTAGACAATTTTTAGTCTTCACTAGATGGTTTTCAAAAGTGTTGAAAAAAGGACAAGGCAAAGACGAGTCATAATATGCGCCAAATTTGTTAATGGCGTGCAGCACTATTTTGGTGCAAAAGGTAGTTTTTGCTACCTATATTTTTTTAATACATAGGTTGAAAAAAAGACACAGGTTAATGAAGTTCATCCTTTCTCATATCTTTTATAGAACAGAAATCAATGCTATTTGCTATTAGATAAGCGTCTAACCCTTTTTAAACTGCTGACCTAGCATCTGCCATTACTCCCTTTTAGGTAGGGCTTTCCGTAGTCCATAATAATGAACTCGTGTATTCACGTATTGATGTCTATGTCCCCTTTCATCCACACATGATGAATGTCCCCTGTCTTTTGTGTAAGGAAAGTAATAATAAATCATCCCCATCATGGCTTGTCTGCATGAACTTATATTTTTAAGCAGCTCTTGTATCAGTAACTATGGCCTTTTTCAGTGCGATGTAGGTATGTAAAATCACTGAAATCAGTATGATAGCAACCCTGTGTGTGTAACTAGAACTATCACAATTAGGCCTCATGCACACAACAGTATTTTTTTGCGGTCCGCAAAAAGGGGTTCCGTTGTTCCGTGATCCGTTTCCATTTTTGTTTCCGTGCGTCTTCCTTTATTTTTGGAGGATCTCCAGACATGAAGGAAAGTAAAAAAAATTTGCCATGCAAATGATAGGAAAAAAACAGGCGCGGACGCGGATGACAATCTTGTGTGCCTCCGTGTTTTTTCACGGTCCCATTGACTTGAATGGGTGCGCAAACCGTTTTCCGTGAAAAAAATAGGACAGGTTATGTTTTTTGGACGGACTGAAACCACGGATCACGGACGCGGATGACAAACGGTGCATTAGCCGAGTTTTCTACGGACCCATTGAAAGTCAATGGGTCCGCAGAAAATCACAAAAAACTGAACAATGGACACGTAATGAAACAACGGTCGTGTGCATGAGGCCTTATAATCATTGCCCAAAGTCATTGATTGCGTATTGGACGATGCTCAATATACACAGACTAGTATACATTTCTAGTAATACGTCTGCAGGTCCCAACTCTGGATTACGTAAAACTTCCCTGAGCTGTGTAGCTGTTATTAGTTTATGAACAAGTAAAACCTATGTAGAGAAATATAAACTGAACCTGGCAATTACAGTGATGCTGGTGTCTATATCTTTAGATGAGCTCAGCTGGCTTTACGAAAGGCTATTCTTGCCAAGACAGGAACAAGCAATGTTGTAGCTGCAGAAGTAACAGGTGCCACGGAGCCTTTATTCCACGTGGGCCATCAGCCTATTGTACTGGCATACCATGTATATAACAGTATCTTTAGCAAAATAGCAAAAAAAGAAGGTGGAGAGAAGGTTAATACAAGGCACTTACTAATGTGTTGTGATTGCCCATATTGCCTCCTTTGTTGGCTGGATTCGTTTTTCCATCGCATTATACACTGCTCGTTTCCATGATTATGACCACCCTGTAATCCAGCAGCAGTGATGGTCCTGCTTGAACACTACCACTATGGAGGACATTTATCATTTGAGATCGATTTCATGTCACTTTTAAGTCTGGTTTTGCGTTCTGGGGTTGCACCAAATTTATAAAGTGGTTCATCTATTTGGTGCAACTGCATTGTGTTGTAGGACTTAGCTTTAAAAAATACACCAGGGGGCTGCCTGGTGTAGGATGCAACTTTTCTGCGACATTTCAAATGTTGCAGATAGTAAATGTGCCATAATCCAGATCTAAACTTACTTTTCTGCCTTAAACATAAGCCAATTTGAAAAGTGGTATGTCTCCAATATGTCACAGAAATGTAGCAAAAAATAATAATAATCACAATTGGCACGTTGTCCGACATTTTTACACCAAAAGCCTGATGTATCTGGTTTGATAAATCCCCCCCTATATCTTTGCCATAATGGAAATCAATTCTCTGTGCGCTCACTTTCTGTGACCATGTGATGGGCTTGTGTTTCAATACAGCATCCAATCTGAGGAGGCAGAGCTGCAGGAGGAAGGAGCGGGCATCTACAGTCCTGAGCAAAAGTTTAGGCATGTGTAAAAAAAATCCTGTAAAGTAAGAACGCTTTCAAAAATAGACATGTTAATAGTTTAAATACAAATGTATTCTGCAGCAGGACAACGACCCCAAGTATACAGCCAATGTCATTATGAACTTTCTTCAGCACATAGAAGAACAAGGAGTCCTGGAAGTGATGGACTCCACATACTCTTATGCACTATGTGCTTCAACACTCCGTGACCCTGCTCTGTAACTTTACGTGGTCTCCACTCCGTGGATGAGTTGCTGTGATAACTAAAAGCATCCACTTTGCAGTAATATGGTTCACAGCTGATAGTGGAATATCTTGGAAGTAAGACATTTCATGAGCTGAATTGTTACCGCAGTGGCATCCTATTACAGGACCACGCTGGAATTCAGTGAACTCTTTAGAAAGAGCTATTTTTTCACAAATGTTTGTAAAGGCAGACTGCATGGCTAGCGGCTGGATTTTATACACCTGTGGCAATGGGACTGAATGAAACACCTGAATTTATTGATTAAGAGGTGTGTTCCAATCAGTGTTGCCAACCAGAATTTTTCATTTTTCTGGGCAACTTATACCAAAATCATGGAAAGCCAACATTTTCTACGGACACCTTGGAAAACCATAATGATTACAAGTAATCCATGTCTTTAGCTCAATATACTAATAAGAACTCATTACCAGCATTTACTGTGAGCTGTAAAATAATGATAATTACCACCAAAATAATCTAGTCAAGTACCACCAGCCTCCAAAAATCAAGGACACAACTTTTTTTTTCACAGATACAGGAAAAAATTCACCTATTTTTACAGACTTTTCAGAAATTTCTGGACGGTTGGCAACCCTGGTCCCAATACTTTTCTCCATATAATGTATCATGCTTACAGACAATTATTGGACACAGTGTGGGTAGGCCAACGAATTATAAGCCCGACAAACCCCTTTAATTTCCCTCCTCCATTCTAGTACAATGCTTGTTTGGACAACCCAAACACAGGTTATAAATTATGAGATTATTAAAGGAGGAATTGTTATTATACTAGAACCAAACATTGGGAAAATAACACGTCCCAACTTTCTATGTATGCGACCTTACAGCTCAGGCAAATTGTCGAAGTATTGCATGTGCCAGCAGAAGTCACAAAAATCTCAGTTTAATAACAGAAGATAATGTTGCACAATTCCTTTACGTGTCCTTCCAGAAATGACTTCACAGAATGCGACTTGGAAGACAAATTGCCTCTTACTTGGATCCTTTATCTGTTTGGCTAAAATTTTATCAAGCCCATAAAATACTTCTGTCACTGGAAAACTATATGAATATATTTCATTTTCCAAAAAAGATTACACAATAAAAATAGGATGGTGGAAAAGGAGATTAAGAAATCTGTCAAGAATAATGAGTATTTGTTTGGCCAGGTTGCTTTGTATTTTGTGTTGAGAAGAGAAGAAGTCTTACTTCAGTGCAAAGAATTACTTCTTAATAAATCAGAGACATCTCAGGCAATCTGTGTGCCAGAAAGTCAAATCTACGCCAGCTGTGAGCCTGCAAAGATTTGAGCTATAATTAGGGATGCGCGAATCGACTTCGGATGAAACATCCGAAGTCAATTTGCATAAAACTTCATTCTAATACTGTACGGAGCAGGAGCTCAGTACAGTATTAGAATGTATTGGCTCCAATGAGCCAAAGTTATTGCTTCGCGTAATAACTTCATAAATTAATTTGTACTGTAAAAGACCATTTTCGGAACTCAGGTCCGTACAGTATTAGAACGAAGTTTTATGCAAATCGATGTTTCATCTAAAGTTAATTTGCTCATCCCTAGCTATAATTTCAGCCAATTTAAGTAAATTTGCCAGGCAACTGGAGGCCATGCCTCTCCTCCAAGCCCCACCATACCACACCCACTTTCCAGACAAGTTGTGGGCATGGCATTTAAGTGAAAAGAGGTGCAAATATTTGCACAAAACAGGCATGCACCAAAATTTGCTATTTTTTGCCAGAAAACTTGTGTACAGGGGTTAATAAATCTCTCCAGTTTTGAAAAGAGCCAGGTATAGGGAGAAGTATCCGGTGGTGGCTCCTCTCCGGCTCCTCCCTACGTGGCGTGGCCTAAATGACAGGTCTCTCACTGGTCTATGAACCTTTAGCTACTATGTTCCTGTCTATATATCTATCTATCGATCTATCTATCAATCAATCACCTTTCATTAATTACAACCTACTATTTCATGTTGATGGTGACTTAGATACCATCCCCTTGGCTTTTTCCCCATCTCCTAAAACGGTTTGGCTTTCAACCCTTCAGTTCCTATTGTTTCTCTGTGGTAAGCAGCGTTAGAGGTGCCTGGTTTCCACTTATCCTTGTCTTCAGCAAAGACATTTCATCTTCTTGAATGGGCAAGTTTATAGCCAGCACAGGACAGGTTGCTACTTACATTTTTCTCATGTCTGTGGTCTTCTCTAGTTCTCCATTTCAACTGCTTTGGCTGGACAATTTCTTTCATGTATACTTTTAAACACTATTCTAGAATGAATCTACATGAAAAGTTTAGTAAATAAATTACTTATCTTGCTCAGTTCTTTTTATTTTTTATTTTTTATAACAGCCTGTATTATAGTTCAGAGCTGCATTCATAATTCTGCTTTTTTTTTGGAAACAGTTATCAACTATAATAAACCTACCTGTCCAGGCTCCAGTGGCTAAATCCTGAGCCTTGGCACGGCCACGCCAGAAGAGACACGCTGCTGAGCCCCACCCGCTGGTGATACGACAGCATCCTTAGTAACAGGATGCAATGCTCTGTTTCTCCCTGCAGTGGGCATTTGCTGGGGGAGATTAGCAGTAGGCTGATTATCTCATCTGCTCTATTGATGTGTCTAGTCTGTCTGACTAATGGAGGGCTGAGTTAATGGACCTATCAGGTTCCGATCCAGGGACTCAGTGTTCTATTTAAATCCCTTCCTGTCCATACACCATTGCCAGGCATAGTCTTTGACTCACTAGCTGTGTTCCTGGTTCCTGCTCCTGTGCTTTTTTGAATTGCTTGTGCTTCTGACCCCGGCTTGTCTTCTGACCACTCTCTGTCTCTCGTTTGGTACTGCATAGCCCGTCTGGTTCTGAGCCATTTTCATATGACACTGGTATTGTGTTTGTTTGTCTTTGTTTGTTAGTCCGTCTCTGCACTTAAATAGTGTAGGGACTGTCGACCAGTTGCAGTCGATCTATCTAGGGCTTGTACTGCAAGTAGGTATGTAAAACACCTGGGTTCTATCCTTAGGACTCACTGTCCTTGTCTGTCCCTACCTACAGTCTTAACATCAAGGTTATTGTCAACTTAGCTGAGCTCCTATAATGCTGTGGAGCAGTTAGTTTTCCAGCATCAGATAACTGTTAAGTGCCTGGCGCAGTTATTCTCAGAATACAAATGTTTAGAACACGCTCTGTGCAGACATAGAGCTAGTGTCACCACCAGACATCTGAGAAGCTCTGACAGACGTCTAGAACCTCCTCCTTGAGGTTCCTTTGTTTTGCTTTCATTTTCTCATCTCGTTAGCCTCTCTTAGCTGTCATGTAGTTGCACTGATTGCACCCCTTTAAATCCTTTTCCCATAGTGCATCACTTTGCGGTTTATACAACTTCCTGGAGTGTGTGCATGCTGTTCCTACTTCTCAGTCTTCTACAAGATAAGTTCGGTTCATTTATTTGTGTTTTTCTGTTTGCTGGATCCCAGGTGACCCTGACTCCCTCCGTATCTAGTGTAGGGAGACGGTGGTCATGTCCCCTCACTATTATAGGGTGTTCAGGTGTTATACAGTCGAGGTACGAGGATATGCGATCATCTACCATTGGGATTTTCGCATAGGCTGAGCAGTCAGGGCGAGAGCCAGGTCTGATGCAGGGCTCTCCCTTTTTGTTCCTTAGTTTTGGATCCAGTCAGTCGTATATTCATTTTGTGTTTTCTAGTTTCCTGCACACCTTCCGTGACATTATAAACCGCCGAAACCGTCTCAAGCATGGATCCGGTTTCACTTTTGACTGAATGCATGCAGGGTCTTTCATTGGAGGTAGCAGATCTCCGTAAGACTCTTTCTCAGTTTCAAGTGACCGGTTCAGCTTGCGTTCATGGAGCTTGTTCTGAGCCTAAGATCTCGCTCCCGGATACGTTCTCCAGGGGTAGTGAGAATTTTGTGCGTTTTAGAGAGGCTTGCAAACTCAATTTTCGCCTACTTCCCCATTCCTCTGGTGATGAGGGACAGAGGGTGGGGATCATCATATCGCTGCTCAGGGATAACGCTCAGTCCTGGGCCTTTTCGCTGCCGGTGGGGGCACGGCCCCTCCATTCAGTGGATGAATTCTTTTTAGCCCTGGGTCAGATATATGATGATCCGGATCGTGTTGCTCTAGACTACGTCTTTTATGTCAGGGTAAACAATCCGCATAAATATACTGTTCAGAATTTCGGAGATGGGCAGCTGATTGGAATAATGCTGCACTCCGAAGTCAATTTTGCCATGGTCTTTCAGAGGGATTGAAAGACGCATTTGCCTTTCATGAGAGGCCTACCTCCTTGGACTCTGCCATGTCTCGGGCCGTTCGTATTGACAGGCATCTTAGAGAGAGAGGAGAGATCACTCCTTCCTGTCATACTCAATCCCAGGACAGTGAGGCGGTCTCATTCTGTGCACAGGGGTCTCAGTCGCTGTCAACCCCTTCTGAGCAGGGGCCCATGCAGCTGGGTTTGATTGCCTCTAACAATAGAAGATTCAGCCCTCATGGGAAGGTTTGTTTCTGTTGTGGAGGTATAAATCATTTGGCAAATGTTTGTCCCTCTAGGAGATTCAGGCAGTTTTTTGAGAATAATAAAGAAACAAAAAGGAAAAAATCCTTTAAAAATGTTCCGTCTGTTACCATTGGCAGGGTTGATGCAGAAATTTTGTTTTCCGTTTGCTTGTAGTTCCCGTTTTGTCCTACCTGCCAGGGTGGCGCTAGAGAGCAAGAATATTTTTTGTGAGATTTTTGTAGATAGTGGAGCAGCTGTCAATCTCATTGATAATCAATTTGCTATAACTCATGGTTTCCAGGTATGTACTTTGGGAAAGGATATACCTGTTTTTGCTATTGATTCCGCTCCACTTTCTCAGAAATCATTAAAGGGCATAGTTCACAATATCCGTTTGATTGTGTGCTCATGTTGAGGATGTGTCATGTTTCGTCCTTAGCGGGTTGCCTACTCCTCTAGTGTTGGGGCTACCCTGGCTCACTAAACATAACCCCACCATTGATTGGCAAGCGAGGCAAATAAATGGTTGGAGTGACTTTTGCAGAGAGAATTGCCTCACGACATCTGTTTCTGAGGTTTCTACTAAGACTGTACCATCTTTTCTCTCTGAATTTTCGGATGTCTTCTCTGAGAGTGGTGTTCAGGACTTGCTCCCCGCACAGGGAGTACGATTGCCCTAGTAATCTCATCCCAGGCGCCAAGCTGCCTAAATCTCGTTTATACAATCTCTCCCAACCTGAAAGGGTCGCTATGCGTGCTTATATCTCTGAGAGTCTGAGAAAGGGACATATACGACCCTCGAAGTCACCTGTTGCCGCTGGCTTTTTCTTTGTTAAGAAAAAAGATGGTTCTTTAAGACTATGTCTGGATTTCAGGGAGCTGAACAGTATCACAATTCGTGACCCTTATCCGCTTCCTCTGATCCCGGACCTGTTTAACCAGGTTGTTGGGGCTAAAGTTTTTTCCAAGTTGGATCTAAGAGGGGCATACAACCTGGTCAGGGTCAGAGAAGGAGACGAATGGAGGACGGCCTTCAATACCCCTGAGGGCCATTTTGAGAATTTGGTTATGCCTTTTGGTTTGATGAATGCTCCAGCCGTCTTTCAGCATTTTGTGAACAGCATTTTTTATCATTTAATGGGGAAATTTGTATTAGTGTATCTGGATGACATTTTGATTTTTTCTCCTGATTTCAAAACTCATAGGGAACACTTACGTCAGGTCTTGCTCATCCTGCGGGAGAATAAATTGTACGCTAAACTGGAGAAATGTGTGTTTGCGGTTCCAGAAATTCAATTTCTGGGGTTTCTTCTCTCCGCTTCTGGTTTTCGCATGGACCCCGAGAAGGTCCGCGCTGTGCTTGAGTGGGAGCTTCCTGAGAATCAGAAGGCGCTGATGCGTTTTTTGGGCTTTGCCAATTATTACAGGAAGTTTATTTTGAATTATTCCTCTGTTAAACCACTCACTGATATGACTAGAAAGGGGGTAGATTTTTCCTCCTGGTCGGTAGAGGCGCGTAAGGCCTTTTCTAATATCAAGGAGAGTTTTGCTTCCGCTCCCATCTTGGTACAACCTGATATTTCTCTACCCTTCATAGTTGAGGTTGATGCTTCTGAGGTGGGTGTGGGTGCGGTCTTGTCTCAGGGTCCCTCTCCTGCCAAATGGCGACCGTGTGCCTTTTTCTCGAAGAAACTCTCCTCCGCAGAGAGAAATTACGATGTGGGAGATAGGGAGTTGTTGGCCATCAAATTGGCTTTTGAGGAATGGCGCCATTGGCTAGAGGGAGCCAGACCCCCTATTACCGTGTTTACTGACCATAAGAATCTGGCCTACTTGGAGTCAGCCAAGCGTCTGAACCCGAGACAGGCCAGATGGTCTTTGTTCTTTTCCAGGTTTAATTTTGTTGTCACGTTCCGCCCTGGGGTTAAGAATGTGAAGGCAGATGCCCTGTCACGTTGTTTTCCGGGAGGTGGGAATTTTGAAGACCCGGGTCCCATTTTGGCTGAAGGTGTGGTGGTCTCTGCTCTTTATCCTGAATTAGAGGCAGAGGTTCAGGTAGCCCAGTCAGAGGCTCCTGATCTTTGTCCTCCTGGGAGGTTGTTTGTGCCTCTCGCTTTAAGACACAAGATTTTTAAGGAACACCACGATACTGTCCTTGCTGGGCACCCGGGGGCAAGAGCCACAGTGGATCTCATCGCTCTGAGATTCTGGTGGCCGGCGCTTCGTAAGTCGGTTGAGGGTTTTGTGGCAGCCTGCGAGACCTGCGCTTGTGCCAAAGTCCCTCATTCACGGCCATCAGGTCCTCTCCTTCCCTTACCCATTCCTTCCCGTCCTTGGACACATCTGTGCATGGACTTCATTACGGACCTGCCTCGTTCCTCGGGGAAGACTGTAATTCTGGTGGCGGTGGACCGTTTTAGCAAAATGGTGCATTTCATCCCTTTTCCTGGCTAGCCCAATGCTAAGACGCTGGCGCAGGCATTTATTGATCACATTGTCAAATTGCATGGTATTCCTTCAGACATAGTCTCTGATAGGGGCACGCAGTTTGTTTCCAGATTCTGGAATGCTTTCTGTTCTCGCTTAGGGGTTCGCTTGTCATTCTCTTCTGCTTTCCACCCGCAGTCGAATGGCCAGACAGAGCGCGTCAATCAGAATCTGGAGACATATCTGCGCTGTTTTGTGGTGGAGAATCAGGAGGATTGGTGTTCTTTTTTGTCTCTTGCTGAGTTTGCTTTAAATAACCGTCGTCAGGAGTCCTCTGATAAGTCACCATTTTTTGGTGCATATGGGTTTCATCCGCAGTTTGGGACATTCTCCGGAGAGGGGTCTTCTGGTTTACCTGATGAGGACAGATTCTCCTCGTCTTTGTCATCTATTTGGCAAAAGATTCAGGATAATCTAAAGAGCATGAGTGAGAGATATAAGCGTGTGGCGGATAAGAGACGTGTGCCTGGTCCGGACCTGAATGTTGGTGATCTGGTGTGGTTGTCTACTAAGAATATCAAATTGAAGGTTCCCTCCTGGAAGTTGGGTCCTAAGTTTATTGGGCCTTACAAAATCTTGTCCGTCATCAATCCTGTTGCCTACCGTCTTGATCTTCCTCAGACTTGGAAGGTCCATAATGTTTTTCATAAGTCCTTATTAAAACCTTATGTCCAACCCATTGTACCCTCGTCTTTGCCTCCTCCTCCGATTGTGGTTAATGGTAATCTTGAATTTCAGGTCTCTAGGATTGTGGATTCTTGTGTTGTCCGTGGTTCTCTCCAGTACCTCGTTCATTGGGAGGGTTATGGTCCTGAGGAGAGGATGTGGGTCCCAGTGACAGACATTAAGGCCACTCGTCTCATCAAGGCTTTCCATAGGTCCCATCCTGAGAAGGTGGGCTCTGAGTGTCCGGAGTCCACTCGTAGAAGGAGGGGTACTGTCACCACCAGACATCTGAGAAGCTCTGACAGACGTCTAGAACCTCCTCCTTGAGGTTCATTTGTTTTGCTTTCATTTTCTCATCTCGTTAGCCTCTCTCAGCTGTCATGTAGTTGCACTGATTGCATCCCTTTAAATCCTTTTCCCATAGTGCATCACTTTGCAGTTTATACAACTTCCTGGAGTGTGTGCATGCTGTTCCTACTTCTCAGTCTTCTACAAGATAAGTTCTGTTCATTTATTTGTGTTTTTCTGTTTGCTGGATCCCAGGTGACCCTGACTCCCTCCGTATCTAGTGTAGGGAGACGGTGGTCAGTGTCCCCTCACTATTATAGGGTGTTCAGGTGTTATACAGTCGAGGTACGAGGATATGCGATCATCTACCATTGGGATTTCCGCATAGGCTGAGCAGTCAGGGAGAGAGCCAGGTCTGATGCAGGCCTCTCCCTTTTTGTTCCTTAGTTTTGGATCCAGTCAGTCGTATATTACATTTTGTGTTTTCTAGTTACTGCACACCATTCCGTGACAGCTAGCAAGGGTTACTGAGAAAGTTTGGGGCTGAACATGCAGAACTGTGAATGCTGCTCTGGACTATAAAACAGGACCCAGAGTCAATACAAAATAGGTATTGTGATGTATTTACAAAGTTTATTCAATTTAGATCAGTTCTTTATATAACATGTACACTTGTGGCAGAAGAAGAATATACTCTTTTAAGCTTGTGGAAGTCAGGGACTTACAGTATAAAAGAACACGCCTGATCACATTTCTTTTTGTCGCCTTTTAGGCACAGATTTTTTTGGGGAGGTAAGCTGTTGCATTTAGATGTCATGACAGAAGTTGATCTTAGAGTAGAATCTAAGCATCGCTGGCACCAGGTAACAGTGCCAAAGCTGAATTCTTTCCATTACGAGAAGACACACAGGCAACTTGACTTTTTGATGTACATCCAAAACACCTATCATGTCTGTGTTTATATTTACTTTATCTTTTTTCATTTAGCACAAATTATCCACTCTTATTTTTGGAAATTATATTACATTTTAATTTTGGAACAGATGCACCATGAGAGGATTCTTAAAGGGGTTCTCCAAGATCGGGAACCCAGTTTAATATAGGCACGCAAGGGGTAAAGGTGTTAAGAAAACAAAAAGACTCACCTGTCACTGGAATTCTTGTTCTAGTGCCAAGCTCCCTTCTACTCTACTTATAGTCCACACTGGACCGGAAGTATAACATGCTGTCTACACACACATCACCGCTGCTGGCCAAAGTGGTTTTGGCAGTGGTCACATGCTGTGTTTTCACATGTCACCACTGAAGCCATTCATTGGCTGGCAGTGTTGATGTGTGTTCAGCTTGCACGTAACACGTCTAATCTATTGGGGACCAGGGAGCTTGGTGCTGGTCAGTCAGTCAGGGAGTGCCAGTGACTGGTCATTTTTTTTACTCCTTCCTTGCCTTTTCATATGAAAAGGTGTTCCCAGTCTTGCAGAACACCTATAATACAGTGGATATTCCAGGACTTTAATATTGATGACCTATCCTTAGGTCATCAAGACTTTTGCAGCACATTTCCTGGCTGCTATACAGTGTATGGAGCTGTGCTACTTCTGGCACTCTGTGTACGCAGCTGTGCTACTTCTGGCACTGTGTGTACGGAGCTGTGTTAGTTCTGGCACTCGGTGTACGGAGCTGTGCTAGTTCTAGCACTCTGTGTACGGAGCTGTGCTAGTTAGAAACATGGAATGTGTCGGCAGATAAGAACCATTTGGCCCATCTAGTCTGCCCAATATACTGAATACTATGAATAGCCCCTGGACCTATCTTATATGAAGGATGACCTTATGCCTATCCCATGCATGCTTAAACTCCTTCACTGTATTTGCAGCTACCACTTCTGCAGGAAGGCTATTCCATGCATCCACTAATCTCTCAGTAAAGTAATACTTCCTGATATTACTTTTAAACCTTTGCCCCTCTAATTTAAAACTATGTCCTCTTGTAGCAGCTTTTCTTCTTTTAAATATTCTCTCCTCTTTTACCGTTTTGATTCCCTTTATGTATTTAAAAGTTTCTATCATATCCCCTCTGTCTCGTCTTTCTTCCAAGCTATACATGTTAAGGTCCTTTAACCTTTCCTGGTAAGTTTTATCCTGCAATCCATGTACCAGTTTAGTAGCTCTTCTCTGAACTCTCTCCAAAGTATCAATATCCTTCTGGAGATATGGTCTCCAGTACTGAGCACAATACTCCAAATGAGGTCTCACTAGTCCTCTGAGAGCGGCATGAGCACCTCCCTCTTTCTACTGGTAATGCCTCTCCCTATACACCCAAGCATTCTGCTAGCATTTCCTGCTGCTCTATGACATTGTCTGGCTACCTTTAAGTCTTCTGAAATAATGACCACTAAATCCCTTTCCTCAGATACTGAGATTAGGACTGTATAACTGATTTTATATTCTGCTCTTGGGTTTTTATGCCTTAGGTCAGTGATGGCGAACCTATGGCACGGGTGCCAGAGGCGGCACTCAGAGCCCTCTCTGTGGGCACCCGCACCCTGGAAAAAGTCTATGGTGTACCAAATTGCCTTAGCTGTTTACTGCCATCATCAGCGCAGGGCGTACTATGAACAGCACAGGCAGCGCATTGAATGTAGGCAGGCTATTATAGCTAAATGATAAAGTACATGGAAGATATAGTATATTAGACTGTAGCATTCAGGTTACATTGCCGTGTTGCCACTTTATGATAAATAAGTGGGTTTTAGGTTGCAGTTTGGGCACTCGGTCTCTTAAAAGGTTGCCATCACTGCCCTAGGTGCATTATCTTGCACTTATCAACATTACATTTTAGTTGCCAGATTTTTGACCATTCCTCTAGTTTTCGTAAATCCTTTTCCATTTGGTCTATCCCTCCAGGAACATTAACCCTGTTACAAATCTTTGTGTCATCAGCAAAAAGACACACCTTACTATCGAGGCCTTCGGCAATTTGGCTGATAAAGATATTAACAATATGTGTCCCAGAACAGATCCCTGAGGTACCCCACTAGTAACAAGACCATGGTCTGAATATACTCCATTGACTACAACCCTCTGTTGTCTGTCCCTCAGCCACTGCCTAATCAATTCAACAGTATGGCAGTCCAAGCACAAAGACTGCAATTTATTGATAAGCCTTCTATGTGGAACAGTATCAAAAGCCTTACTAAAGTCTAGATAAGCGATGTCTACTGCACCTCCTCCAGTAGACATTGCTTATCTAGACTTTAGTAAGGCTTTTGATACTGTTCCACATAGAAGGCTTATCAATAAATTGCAGTCTTTGAGCTATATCCATTTTCCCCCTATGTATATATAATTTTTTTTTGCTCAATGAAATTATATATAGTGACAGTATAGACAGTATAGGAAACAGATGGAACAGAACAGCTGCTGGGCATGGTCTGAGCGATCTTTACTAGCCGCAGGAATGGGGGCGGCAGGAAAGGAAGGGGGAGGGGGGCCCCATTCAAAAATTTCTAGCTACGCCACTGCGCCCGCCCCTATGAAGGATTTGCTTTTGCTGCCAGTGCCGTGCCCTCCTGCCCTCATACAGCCGGCCGCAGCTAGCACTGCCGCATCACTGATCATCACCTCACCCCCCCCCCCCCCCGGGATAAAGCAGGAATAGTGTGCCAGGGCAGTGCCATACATTATAAAAAAATATATATAATACTACCTACTTGTTCCGCTTTGTACTAGTTGCGGGCTGCGGTGGGCTGCAAGTTAGGTGGCACGCAAATCGCAATTCCGATACCTTCCTAGTCCCAGCTATGATCCCGCGAGACCTTGGGTCTAGCAATGACAAGATAAGGAATAGAATTCAGCGCAGCACAGCCGCACTTCAAATACAGGGAGGGTCCAGCCGGGCCCAGTTACTGGAGTGGCTAGCGGGGCTCAAAAGGCAGCTGTCTTGGGCCCCCCAGGAGCAACTGGGCCCGGGGCAGGTGCCCCTTTTGCCCCACGTCAAAGACGGCCTTGATTATATATGAACTAAGCCCTCATTCTGATAATATAAATCTGAGACTTTTAGCCAATATATTTTGATCAAAACACATCTGTGCCCACCTACCTCCGCCAAGGTGGTCTCAGTCAGGCAGGTCCTACGCTAAATCTACATATGCCATTGGGCATCTATGTTCAGGAAAGCAGGCTCTGCAGATATAGTGTGCTGCTCCTAGTCACTTCCATGTGCATCCAGCCACCAATCAGAGGAGGAGCACGAATAGCTATATATACCACACTAATCAAGGCAGCCTATTTGATAGGAAGGGCAAAAGTGCACAAGAATGCTACTCCCAGGATAAAATAGAAGCACATTCACACTTGAAGGTGCCACTCCCTCAAGCATATACTACAAACTAAACAAAAATCACAGAAATAAGATGAAAAAAACTGAAATAAAAACATCCTGCACGATATGATAAACATGCGAATGTCAATGGCTGCATTTATGAAAACAAATCACAGAAAACAAATAATACACTAAAATGCAAGCATTATATATGAACTAAGCCCTCATTCTGATAATATAAAATCTGAGACTCTTAGCCAATATATTTTATAAATATATGCAGCCATGGACATCCGCATGTTTATTTATCATATTGTGCAGGATGTTTTTATTTCAGTTTTTTTTTTTTAATCTTTTTTAGTTTGTAATATAGAGCAATCAAAAGTCATATATACCACAATATATTACCAATAGGCACCTATAATTTCCAAAATGGGGTCACTTTTTTGGAGTTTCTACTCTAGGGGTGCATCAGGGGGTCTTTTATTGTCATATGGCAATTTAAAATTATCCCAGTGAAATCTGCCCTCCAGAATCTATATAGTGTTCCTTTCCTTCTGCGCCCTGCCGTGTGCCCGTACTGCAGTTTACAACCACATGTGGGGTATTTCTGTAAACTGCAGAATCGGGGTAATAAATATTGAGTTTAATTTGGTTGGAAACCCTTGAAGTGTTACAGTAAAAAATGAATTAAAATGGAAAATCTGCTAAAAAAGTGACATTTCAAAATTGAATCTCCTTTTTCCTTAAATTCTTGTAGAACACCTAAAGGATTAACAGTTTGTAAAATCAGTTTTGAATACCTTGAGGGGTGTAGTTTCTACAATAGGGTCATTTATGGGTGGTTTCCACAAGGTAAGCCCCACAAAGTGACTTTAGATTTGAAGTGGTCCTTAAAAGAGAAATAAATAAATAAAAATTGCTTCTAAAATTCTAAGCTTTATAAGATCCTAAAAAATAAAATGACATTTACGAAATGATGCAAACATGAAAGTGGACATATGGGAAATGTAAAGTAATAACTCTTTTATGATGTATCACTATCTGCCTTAAAAGCAGATAAATTTGGGGGCGGGGCAAGCAGCCAAGATGAGCGGACGCTAGTTAGAGGAGTTCCGTGGCTTGAGCCGCAATCTAAGGAGAAATCCTGAAACCTACCATCACCATCTACGATTAAAGACTCCTGCAAGATACTGGAGCTAAGGAGGTGAAGAGAACTTGGAGGCGGTGCATGGAGAGACCGAGCCAGGAGCTTTAGACGCCACGCCGGGAGCCGGAGGAGCACGCCTCATGGCACGCCTGATCAGACACCCGCAGTGAGCTCAGTTACACTGGGCCTGCTGCAGTGAAGGTGAGGTGAAGGGAGACAGAGCGGGAGGCAGCAAGCAATGTCTGCTATCGAATAAAGGGATCCGGCGGCACCATAATCTCCTTTCCCAGTAGAACATTTTTCCCGCCTCCCCTAACTAATGCAGAAGAAGGGAGATAACGCATCACATACCAGGTGCCTGAACGGCAAAGTGACAAGTGACCAGAGAGCCCCCGGCTTATTAAAACTATTACTGAGCCTGGACATTAGCCATTGCTCGGCCTATTACTTTGTAAGCAGCTCAGGGATCAACAATCCTTCTACAAGATTTTAGTAAAATCCTATGCAGAAATACACTGCGCCCCAAAGAGGTACAGAACCTGATACTGCTACAATAGCCAGATAGCCACCCTGATACAATAATAGGACCCCAAAAAACGCAGAGCACTGCAGAAAAATTGCGCAAGTTCGCTAGGCAACCAGAGGAGGGATCGCGGTCACCATTACCACAACAAAACGTTCATACAAGGGCAAGTACGGTATCAGACGCACCTGTGTCTGCAACATTTCTCGGGGGAGACCAGGAGGAACTCACACTGAAACAAGTATCAGTTCAAGTCTTGGAAGCCATAACAGCATGTAAAACCTCCCTGACGGGGAAGGTAGACGAAGTTAAAATTGATCTGTCAAGATCTACATAACCTACGTAAAAGAGTGCAGATCCCGTATAGAAGATGCTACTGCCACGGTTCCGCGATCCATTTCTGACCTAAACACCAAAGCAGAGTTCTGGAAACAAAAAGCAGATGACCTAAAAAACGGGCTTCGCAGAAACAACATCAAATCCTTGGCTTACCAGAGAGATCTTCTTCGTAGGGCCAAATTCATATAAAAATGGATAAAAAAACTTTTCCACGAAGTTCTCATCAGCCTATGCAGTGGAGCGGGCCCACAGAGTACCAGCAAAACCCCCGCCTCCAGGTGCCCCACCTCGCCCCATGCTTGTCATATTTCCAACTGCGAAGACAGAGACAAGATTCTAGCTTTAGCCAGAAGACGGCAGGAAATAAAATTTGATGGCGGTCTCCATTTTCCAATACTTCTCCATGGAACTGCAAAAACAACGTGCTACATTCATGGAGGTTAAAAGACGCCTGAGAGAGACAAGAATCCCATAGTCCATGGGCCATCCCGCAAGACTCAGAGTGGTGGACCGCGACAGAGCAGTCTTCTTTTCCTCCCCTGGAGAGGCATTGGAATGGCTGGCCCTACGAAGAAGATCCCCAAGACGCTGAGACTTTTAATATACCCAGGGCCCGACCGCCGAATGACGACAACAACTGGATTTGATTTACCTGCCTAAATCTTGTGGTCAAATAGTGTTGTATAATTATACTTAGTCTTTGTCTAGTTGAGAAAATAGGGCGGTAAAATCTACCAGCAGAAAAGTTATGATATTATTGTGGCTACAGCCCATATGCTTCTGCTGATAGACATCACAGGCGGAGGCATCCCGGTCTTACTGGCCAATAGTTTGGGGTAGACTTCAACCCCATACGTTACCGTATTTTTGCCCCATAAGACGCACCCCCCCCCAAAGTGCATCTTATGGGGCGAATGCTGCCATTTTTACATCGCAGGCTGCGATGTATCAGCGGGGAGGGAGGAGGGGCTTGAGGCAACTCGTGGCGGGGCCTGATGCAGTCACTGTACTCTTACACCGGGCCCCGCACACACAAGTATTCAGATGTAAACTGTAGGCACTTGATATGTTAACTGTAGGCAACCCATATTTTAACTACAAGGTAGCGCAATCCACGTGCCTTAGTACTCACTATTGAACGCCCGTACTTGCAGGCAGGCTGGCCAGTCACTCACTTCCTCATGGCGCATGCTCCGCCCACTTTATTAATGAAGCAGGCGGAGCATGCGCCATGAGGAAGTGTGTGACCGGCCAGACTGCCTGCAAGTACAGGGCGTTCAATAGTGAGTACTAGGGTACACGGATTGCACTACCTTGTAGTTTAAATATGGATTGCCTACAGTTAACATATCAATTTCCTACAGTTTACATCTGAATACTGGTATGTGCGGGGCCCGGTGTATTAGAGTACAGTGACTGCACTGGGCCCCACAGTTATTTTAACACGTATTAGGGTCACCTAATACGCCCCCACTTGTATTAGGGTCACTATTTACTGTACACAGGGACACTGTTATGGGGGATATCTGTGGATGACACATATATAGCATAAGATGACACTCCTATCACACTTCCTCTCCACGAGGAGTCTCCCCACTAATTCATATACAACTGCGCTGGGAGGTAAAAGAACTAGCTGTTGATTCGGAAGGCAGATATGTCTTTGTTCACTCTCTCATTGACAATAAACCATATACATTACTATGTATTTACAACCCTCCTCCGGTTCTATGCAAGTATTATATCAGGCTGCCACATTTGCAGCCACCTATCTGCAGTCCAGAATAATTTGCATGGGAGATTTCAATATGATGATAGATCCCTCACTGAACAGATTCACAGATATAGTAGACCTAGCAGGGACTGGGAGTCCGTCAAGACTGGACAGGTTCCTAACTGAGTTCAGGTGGTTTGACCTTTGGAGAGCTAGGCATCCCAGAGATAATACTATATCTACCCAGGGGTATATGAGACCACTCGCCAATGCTAGGCATTCTAAAACGAGGAACTAGCTCAGTAATGTACAGAATGAGCATACACCCGTTCTGGCTGAGCTTATGGGGCTCAGCAAACTGGACATCATTCCAGCTGCAAGAATTCTTATGGGACACTTTAAAAGTATTCCTTCGCGGGTCCCTGCATTCTACCATATCCCACATTAAGAAAGACACCAAACGGTTAGAAACAGAACTGGAGTCTCAATGCAGCACATTAGAACAACAATATGTCCAGCACCCGACTGCCTTCAATAGAAATGCTTGGCTTCAAGCAGGTAGGAAATATCTTACAATACTTAAAGACAAAGCAGATAGGAAATTATTATTTTTGAAACGGACAGCATTTGAATTAAGGAATCAGTCAGCTAAACTTTTGGCCCAACTGATCCATCACAATTCACCCTCCTCAACAATATTATCGATAAGGAACTCTGCAGGTCAGACACTTAACACGCAACAAACAATCCTTCAGACCTTTACACAATTCTATCGAGAACTATATAGAACCAGCATAACATCACAAACTGAGATAGGCGCATATCTGGAAGGCATATCTCTCCCCAAGCTCACCGCAGCACAAAGTATGCAATTAGACCAACCAATTAGCCTAGAAGAACTAACATAAGCTAGATCAGATCTTAATAATGGGAACTCACCTGGACCTGAAGGGCTTCCTAAGGAAGTCTATACCAAATATGCAAAGGAATTAGCTCCACAATTACTGAATACTCATTACTCTCCATGCAGCCCGGGAAACGGGACAACTACCGGAGTCATTCATGGAAGCTACCATTATTTTATTACTTAAATCAGACAAAAAAAAACTAGAATACAGTTCATATAGACCCATTGCACTGCTGAATGTAGATTATAAAATACTAACTAGGGTCTTGGCCACACGACTAAACCAGGTAATCCTGTCCTTGGTGCATCCAGACCAGACAGGATTCATGCCCAGGAAGTCTACCACAGAATATATTAGAAGAGTTCAAGTAGTCACACAATTCATTGGATGCAGCCAAGGCTATCGACTCCATAGAATGGGCCTTCTTGTTTCAATGCCTAAAGGGGTTCGGGTTTGGTCCTCAATTTCTTAAATGGATTACTGTCCTATGTAGTAACCCAGTGAGCAGATTATTAATAAATGGGGAGCTTTCTTACACATTCCATCTTCACAGAGGCACGAGGCAAGGCTGCCCGTTATCGCCACTCCTTTTTGCTCTTACGGTTTAGACACTGGCAATTAAGGTGAGAAACAGCAATAATTTAACCAGGGTGAAAATGGGAGAGAAAGAGGCACGCATTGGACTATACGCAGATGACATGATCCTATATCTATCAACACCTTTCACACGGGCGTTGCATGTGAGGGCCAGATATGATGCGGGTGTGTCGCAGGAAAATCGTGCGATTTTGCCTGTGAGTGCGGTGAGTATTGTATGCGATTGTGTTGCGTTGTTCCGTTTTTTCCGTGCGGGTGCAATGCATTTTGCACGTGTGTGAGAAAAAACTGAATGTGGTACCCAGACCCAAACCCGGACTTCCTCACTGAAGTTTGGGATTGGGTTAGGTATTCTGTAGATTTTAATATTTTCCCTTATAACATGGTTATAAGGGAAAATAATTGCATTCTTAATACAGAATGCTAAGTAAATTAGGGATGAAGGGGTTAAAAAAATAATAATAATTTAACTCACCTCATCCACTTGTTCGCACAGCGCGGCTTGTCTTTTTCTTCTTCTTCTTTGAGGACCTGGGATGAAAAGGACCTTTGGTGACTGTAACGGAACGCCTAGCACCCCGACCGGGTACCTCCGTCGATAGATGCTCCTAGTGCCTTCCGAGGACTCCAAGCACTCCACTTGACACCGTATGCCCTGCAGACCCCACGAACCGCCGCAGCTTGGTTGGGGTCTCACCGTCCTCCACCCACGCTGGACCTACGACAAGGCTCCAGGCTCCAGTGGGTGAACCTCTCCTACAGCCAGAGAGCAGGAACAGCTCTTACAAGAGCTAGTAGTTATGCCAGGGGAGTATAACAAATCTTCAGCGTATAGCAATCCCCCAGTTTGATCAGTTATCCAAACACCAGTCTCAGCATGATGAAGGATAAAACAGGAACACTTTATTGAGGGCTACCCGCCCGTATTTATACAGGTCTCCATCTGGTGGACACGCCCCCAGGGGACCAGAATGGAGACTGCGACACACCGAACAGATACAGCACATCCCCACAATGCATCATGGTTTCCTCCTCTCTGCCCCAGAGACAACCGAGGGATAATCCAATTATCTCTCAGGACAAAGGGGAGATCGCCAATACACATGTGGGGACAACAGGACAGAAATCACCAGTTAAACACACAATGTCACACCCTCCCAGCAAACACAGACATTTAACATATTCCCAGATAGCTCAAGTCTGAGTGCATATCATTAGGTGAATGGCACTCAGACCACACAAATACAATTAAACTAGCCATCTGGGTACCCTCACATAATAAAATACAATTCCAAAGACAGATTTTAAGCTGTGCGGCCGGCCTGTGTTCTTTAAAGTTAGTATGGGCCATAATCCTGAGGCAAGAGGCTAGCAACCAGCCCCCTCCAAAACACAGTGGCGAGGTTGGTTTCGTCACAGTGACGTCACTGAGCTCATCACGTGGTCCATTACCATGGTGATGGATCTAGTGATGGACCATGTGATGAGCGCAGTGATGTCACAAAAAGTGGATGAGGTGAGTTTTATTTTTTAACCCCTCCATCCCTAATTTACTTAGCATTCTGTATTAAGAATGCTATTATTTTCCCTCATAACCATGTTATAAGGGAAAATAATAAAGATCGGGTCCCCATCCCGATCGTCACCTAGCAACCATACGTGAAAATTGCACAGCATCCGCACTTGCTTGCAGATGCTTACGATTTTCACACAGCTCTATTCACTTCTATGGGGCCTGCGTTGTGTGAAAAATGCACAATATAGAGCTTGCTGCGATTTTCACCCAACGCACGCAGTGATGCGTGAAAATCACCGCTCATGTGCAAAGCCCCATTGAAGTGAATGGGTTCGGATTCAGTGTGGGTGCAATGCGTTCACTGGAAGACCCTGCCTATTTTAATAGCAGGATGCATTAACTTGATCAAAATGATTATACGTCCCAAAGCTCTCTACACACTTCAACATTCCGAAATACACTTACCCAAAGCAATATTCCAGGAAATAGGACATTATCTAGGACATTTATATGGGGAAGATCGAGAGCCAAATTAAGTCTGCATACATTAAAGAGTCCTAAAGTAGAAGGGGGTATGGCATTACCAGATTACCATATATACTACCTAGCAGGCCAGCTACGGTTAATTAGTACATGGTATTCCTCTGAAGGTCTGCCCATTTCTGAATATTTAAAAAAAAATCTATTTAAATTGCCATACACTATGGTAAGTTCTTGAAATACCTCAAAAATTTCAGAGACCGGTGTTACCTCTCCACAGGCTGGCGCAGCTGACCTGGAGGGAGGCTAAAACACTGACCCAATTCACAGGGGTTATATCTGACATACCTTTGTGGGATAATCAATCACTGCCACAAATGCAAGCGGTCATGAGAGTGCATAGATAGCAGGGGTTAGAACCCTCGGAGATATGTATGAACTCCCTGTGTTGATGCCATTCGAAGCACTAGCACAGAAACACAATATTCCCCGTACCCAATTTTTTTCATACCTACAGTTTAGATCAGCAATACAAAGTGAATTCCCGACTACCAACACCACAATATCTAAATTCCTAGAGAAAATGCACCAAACGGATATGTCACTGACTATACTAGCTGGTCATACAAGCTTGTATGACCAGCTAGTATAGTCAGTGACTTATCCGTTTGGTGCATTTTCTCTAGTGATTTATATAATTGTATTTTCATCCGCACAATGCTCCAGTCTGTGTAGGATGCTTTTGTGGTGCATGTGGACCGCGCTGGCGTCCTCCTTTGTACGCATTATTTGCTCGGGATGGTCGTTTGCTGCAGTCCACATGCGGTGGGATTGCTCCCCCAATGAGAAACACACTACAGTGTTTGGGGCTTGAGCAGCTCCCCCATACTTGCCACGGTATTTCTGTGGTTAACATGTGGTGGGACTGCTCGCCCAATGAGAAACGCGCTACAGTGTTTGGGGCTTGGGCAGTTCCCCCATATTGGCCACTATAGTTCTGTGATTTTGTTTTATATGTTTTATATCTATTGAATGTGTGCCTTTATCTGGCAATTGAACATTCTTTTGCACCTGGTAACCTCCATCACATGGTCTGATATGGGTGTGGCTTACAGTCTTGCTTTGTTCACATTGCATTAGTTGTCCTGTTATGCGGTTGTGTGGAAGCTTGAATATAAAAATTGTGATGGGGGTCACTCAATATTAGGCAAACACACGGTAGTTAGTATCCATATAAATTTTTATAGGCTACAAATGAATTTTATAGGCTACAAATAAACAATTTTACATATAAAACATTTCATAAAAGGTAAATGAATAAAAAATACACTTAAAATGCCGCACTCCAATATGTAGAAAGTCTCTCAAAAGCTATTTTCTAATAGCCCTGGACCATATCCAGGGGCTATAACTGTTGGCAGGTAGCTGCAAGTTCAATATTCAGGAGATAGCAATGATGGTAAGGATAAATCTCACAGTTATATTATATGGTGTACTTTACCGCTCCTGCAATGGATCCACATATACGTCAAATTTTCAACAGAGTTTGCTGTTGTGAGCTGTAAGGACCTGTAGGTAGACTCTGTATGTGAAGTTCCCCACGCCGTTAGTAGCAATGCAGCTCGATATTGCCGCTCTGACCTTCCAGGACCTAGGTGGCGTCCCACGTGGTTTACTGGGCGGTCACGTGATCTGTTTTTCCAGGAGGGGTTTTCAAACTTCTTTAACGCAAGTTCATAGAATATACGATTGTAGAGTCTTTTCTTTAGTCGTCCCTCACTGTCATTCACCAAAGCTTGGACGCTTGGCTGTGAGCTGGATTTCATCACCTTCAGACCGTGATGGGCTCCGATATCTTCCTGACAGGAATATATTGGCAAAAGTCTCAGCTTTTAATATCTGCTTGTATGACCAGCTAGTATAGTCAGTGACATATCCGTTTGGTGCATTTTCTCTAGTGATTTATATAATTGTATTTTCATCCGCACAATGCTCCAGTCTGTGTAGGATACTTTTGTGGTGCATGTAGACCACGCTGGCGTCCTCCTTTGTACGCATTATTTGCTCGGGATGGTCGTTTGCTGCGGTCCACATGCGGTGGGATTGCTCCCCCAATGAGAAACACGCTACAGTGTTTGCGGTTTGAGCAGCTCCCCCATACTTGCCACTGTATTTCTGTGGTTCACATGTGGTGGGACTGCTCGCCCAATGAGAAACATGCTACAGTGTTTGGGGCTTGGGCAGTTCCCCCATATTGGCCACTATAGTTCTATGATTTTGTTTTAAATATCTAAATTCCCACTCATAGGAGTCGTTAAGACTCAAGGACATACAGGACTGGTGTCAGTAATTTACTCGCACCTGGTGCAGACAAAAGTCAAAGCTAACCCCCTCAAGATAATAGACAAATGGAAAAGAGTGATACCCACCAGGGGCGGACATATCGCCGGTGCAGCCGGTTCAGCTGCACAGGGGCCCAGCGTGTGAGGGGGCCCATTCATATTAGTGAGCGCTTCTGGAAGCGCTCTCTAGTATCATACTAGTAAGCGTATCCAGAAGCGCTCACTAGTATGCAAGAGATCGGCGCTTGCTTACTTACCCCTCCGGCGCTGGTCTCCTCCAGCCTTACTGCATACAGCGCGCACTATGACCTGACGCTGTATGCAGTCAGGTCACGTGTGCAGCGTGGGCTGTTGGAGACAGGACAGGGAGAGCGGGAGAGGTAAGTTTTAATTATTTATTTTAGTCTGATATCATGGGACCCTGGGGTCTGTCACATCATAGGGGGCCTGAAATAAGCATATGGGAGTGCCTGATTCTGGGGGTCCGACTCCTGACTGAGCAAGGGGGGGGGGCTGAATGAGCATATGGGGGGGCTGAGCAACTGACATATGGGGGTCTGAATAAATAACTGATATTGGGGGGGCGCTGAGCAACTGACATATGGGGGTGGCTGAATAAATAAACAACTGATATTGGGGGGGTCCTCCTGAGTAACTGATATGGGGGGTCCTGGGCAACTGGCATATGGGGGGGGGGTCTGAGCAACTGATATGGGGGCATGAATGGGCATCTGATAGGGAGGGTCCTGAGCAACAGATATGGGGGCCTATCTAAGCAAGTGACATATGGGGGGGGGGCTGCCTATTTTATATACTGTAATATGCAAAATAACTGTTTTATATACTAGCAGACATGGGGGGCACTATGGAGGGGGGAGCAATATGGGGGCCCTATTTTATATACTGGAACACATTGGGGGCACTATGGAGAGGGAGGAGCACTATGGGGACCCTATCTTATATACTGGCACACATGGGGGGCACTATGGAGAAGGGGGAAAGGAGCACTATGGGGGCATCTTCTGGGGCCCTATCTTATATACTGGCAGACCTGGGGGGCACAATAGAGGGGAGGAGCACTTTGAGGGCCCTATCTTATATACTAGCACACATGGGGGGCACTATGGAGAAGGGGGAGCACTATGGGGGCATCTACTAGGGACCCTATCTTATATACTGGCACACATGGGGGGCACTATGGAGAAGGGAGGAGAGGAGCACTATTGGGGTAATTGTATAGGGAAATTATACTGGCACACATTATGGGGGCATTTTATACTGGCACATTGTCAAGCACCATGTGGATAATGAAAGCCGCACTATTGAGGCACGATATAGGAGTATTTTATACTGGTGCAAATTATAGGGCACTATGGGGACCTTGTCTCAACTGGGGGCACTAAAAGGGGTTTTGGGCACACAGTAAGGGGCATTGGCACACATTATGAGGGTACTATGAGGACATTGGCTCTACAGTGGGCACTAAGAGGAGGTATTTTTTATACTGCCACACAACAGGGCACTTTTATTTTTTACTGTATTGTAAATTTTTGTATATTGTGGAGTGCTATACTGCTCTACTATATACTGTGGGGTACTGTATAGTGTAGGGTGCTATACTGCATACTGTGTGGTGCTGTATACTATAGGGTGCTATACTGCATACTGTGGGGTGCTGGGGTGCACTGTAACGCTAGGGTGAGCCGAGTCCCGGTCTCCTTCCTGCAGAGCGGTGCCCACTTCCAGCCTGAGCCCAGCTGCCCAGAGCACTGATCCTGAGCCGCTGGAGTCTTCAGAACTGGAAGTATTTACAGTCATTCACTGTACTCTACCAGATGTGTGGATTTTTTGTGTGTTGTGGCGGAGGGAGTGATTGCCTGCTAAGGTGTGCGAAGGCAGGATACAGGGGGCCTAAGAAAATGTTTGCCCAGGGTCCAATCAATATTAAAGACGGCCCTGATAGGTTAGGTTGCGAATTTGGCTGGGGGGGGGCAGGCACATTCTTTGCACAGGGGCCCTCTGCTGTCTGTGTCCGCCCCTGATACCCACACTCACTGAGGAATCAGTATCAGATTTATTAGAATCGCATCTACATGTATCGCCAGCAGTCAACAACATTATGATTCAGTTGAACATCATTCATCAAACATATCTCACTCCTATGGAATGTATAGAATGGGTAGAGCACCATCAACAGCATGTCCAAGGTGTGGGGAAATGGAGGCGGACTTCTGGCATATGATCTGGAGGTGTAGTCCGATTGCTGCTTTCTGGGAAGAGGTGACCTCCTTTCTTTCGGATCTGCTGCCGGTCCGGGTGGAGTGTAGACCTGAGGTTTGCCTACTGGGTCTATTGAACGAGCATAACTGGGATCATTACATTATGCATTGCCCTCAGATGGTACGATCCCAACACACTTGGTATATATGTGAAAACAACAAATAAACCAGATTCTTCCATATATAGTGCTGGTTTTTAAACACCGAAACAAACCAGAAAAATTTGATAGAGTTCGGGGCTTGTGGTGAGACTCCTGTGGGGATTTGCTCTGGTAGACAGGCTTGTGGACGCAGTATAGAGGCAACGACAACGTCTTAAACAGTTCGGTGTTTATTCACACATAAGGATAAGCAAAACAAAAAGTCAGTTTCAAGGAAAACAGTCACCTTGAGTCTGGTGTTTGTTCACACCATGCAGCAATGCAGAAGTCCTTGGACATAGCAGAAACCGCCTGCTCTCACGCCAACAAGGTAGTAGGCCTTTACGCAGGCCCAAACTCCCAGGTCCCAACACAGAGACTGAGAGAGCTTTACTGTCAGAGAGGAGTCAATTCCAATCACCTGACAGTGCTGCCTGTGTTTTATAGCCAAAACCAAGACCTGGAACGTGGGGAGCAGCCACCCACCCTGCACTTTGGCTGCTCCCAGTAAGAGCCGGCCCGGATCGGCTTTACAGCCATACCAAAATAGCAAAACCAGGCAATAGTGCAGCGAGTAGCCTAAAATACTGAAACAATTGTGAATGTTTGAAATACCAGACAGTTATCAGTTATGTTATACTTGTTGGTACTCTGACGTGTATCAGGAATTAATATGTCAATGTACTATACCTTTCTTTATGTCCTATTAATAAAAAGAGTTTAAAAAAAAAGCAGATCAATTCAAATTTGGAAAATTGCTAATTTTCCCAGATTTTCTGTAAATTTGGGATTTTTTTATAAATAAAAGTGAATTATATCGACTAACATTTTTCACTATCATGAACTACAATCTGTCCCGAGAAAACAATCTCAGAATGGCTTGGATAAGTAAAAGCGTTACAAAGTTATTACCACATAAAGTGACACATATCAAGTTTCCAAAAAACAGCCTTGTCCTTAAGGTGAAAAATGGCAAGATACTTAAGGGGTTAAATCTAGAATAAAATAATTTAATTATCCTCAAAATGTAAAATTCAGATGTATCTGATTCTTCCATCTTGCATCATGTCTTGAACTACAGGGTGGGCCATTTATATGGATACACCTTAATAAAATGGGAATGGTTGGTGATATTAACTTCCTGTTTGTGGCACATTAGTATATCATGGGTGGTGACCATGGCTGCCATTTTGAAGTTGGCCATTTTGAATCCAAATTTAGTTTTTTCAATAGGAAGAGGGTCATGTGACACATCAAACTTATTGGGAATTTCACAAGAAAAACAATGGTGTGCTTGGTTTTAACGTAACTTTATTCTTTCATGAGTTATTTACAAGTTTCTGACCACTTATAAAATGTGTTCAATGTGCTGCCCATTGTGTTGGATTGTCAATGCAACCCTCTTCTCCCACTCTTCACACACTGATGATGTGTTTCCCTCTTTATGCACTGAAGCTGGCACGTTCCCTGAGTTTTTCCAGCAAGATGGTGCACCACCACATTATGGGTGTCAGGTCCGAGCATTCCTAGATGAACAGTTTCCTGGAAAGTGGATTGGTCATCGTGGGCCAGTTGAATGGCCCCCAAGGTCTCCCGATCTGACCCCCTTAGACTTTTATCTTTAGGGTCATCTGAAGGCAATTGTCTATGCTGTGAAGATACCAGATGTGCAGCACCTAAAACTACGGATACTGGAAGCCTGTGCTAGCATTTCTCCTGCGGTGTTGCTATCAGTGTGTGAAGAGTGGGAGAAGAGGGTTGCATTGACAATCCAACACAATGGGCAGCACATTGAACACATTTTATAAGTGGTCAGAAACTTGTAAATAACTCATGAAAGAATAAAGTTACGTTAAAACCAAGCACACCATTGTTTTTCTTGTGAAATTCCCAATAAGTTTGATATGTCACATGACCCTCTTCCTATTGAAAAAACAAAAGTTGGATTCAAAATGTCCAACTTCAAAATGACCGCCATGGTCACCACCCATCTTGAAAAGTTTCCCCCCTCGCATATACTAATGTGCCACAAACAGGAAGTTAATATCACCAACCATTCCCATTTAATTAAGGTGTATCCATATAAATGGCCCACCCTGTATAATGTGTTATGAGAAGACGCAAACAGCAGTGGACCCCATGTGCTTTAGCATTACATTGGTCAAAAATTCAACCATCGATTTATGTCTCTAGCCCCCGCTGTTGGCAGCTAAAGGTAGCCAGAATGTTACCATTTCAGTCTATGTTTAAGAATAAGATTTGGGGCTCTGTATCAGAAAAACTGGGATTAAAGATACATTAAGAAAAATAATTGGCACAAAATATCACACTTATAACAGCACAGTGTTAAAAAGGTAGACAGTTAAATAAATACAAAGGCCCACTTTTAGTCAGACTGGCATATTTGACACCAAGTTAAATAATAGAATAATTTGCATTGAGCATTTTGAAACATCTAGCAGGAAGCCAAATCTATGCATACCTTTAATTTCTGTCATAATATGCACTATTTGTTTTTGATTTTTATAACTAATTTCATTCCTGGAAGGCCACACTCATTATACTAATCCCATTTGAAATTTGATGAGCAACAAGAAAAGTAAAAAAATTAAGCAAAAATTTGTTACAAGTAATTTGCAACTTTTTGGTACAGTGTATACCAAAAACTGGTGTAAAGTAATGTTCACACGGGATGGAAATACGGCAGATTTTTCATAGATTGTGCATGGCAAATTCACATTGTTTTACAGTACTAGCCAAGTGGATGAGATTTAAAGAGCCTCTGTACTGTCACATAACTTAATTTAATAGAGAATGGTGTTACTAGCAAATTTCTAAAGCACTTCATTTAAAACATAGGCCTGCATCCACCTGAAAAAAGCTGTAAAGTCATGGCCACTAAGGATCTCACTGTCGCCTAATTTTCAGTCCACTGCCTGTCATCAGGCAAGATCCGTCCCTAAGATCAGAGACACAAAAGATGGCAGAGAGAAAGTGGGGGCATGTCCGATATCCTCACCCTGATAAAAGAACTGCTTCTACACTGCTTCTAAAAACCACAGGAGCCTCCTGCCTTTCTGTAGGTGTGATTTACCTCTCCTTGTCTGTTCTGTGAGCTCTGGAGGAAAGTGGGAAGTAAGGCAAAGGACGTCACAGCAGTACAGTGCTGGCAGATTCCACAGAAGGGAGACACCCCCTGCTACTGAGAGAAATACATCTAACTGTGCAGCTGAAGAGGGGAATAATCAGGCTGAAAAAACATTAGGAAAGCCCTGAAAAGACCGATTTCTTGCAAAATAATTTTTCTGTTGACCAGTGGGGGGTAAATCACACACATAACAAAACACAGTAACAATCCAGTTTAGGCCCCCACTCTGTAGTGACTTACAGGTGATGTCTCCTGTGGCTGGAGTCGGTCTATTTATATTTTTTTCAGTCCTGCGAAGATCACTCTTATGAGGTCTCTTGAGCACAACTTCTTTCTGCATCAATGAACACACCTATTTAGTAGTATGCCCCTACTTAGTAATCATCCCCATTTAGGCCCCAGTAGATCTAATGCCCCCCCCCCCCCCCCAGTAGTCTCCTATGTACATATAATGCCCCTCAGTAATGCCCTCTTCACATATAATGCACCCCAGTAGTGCCCCTCTTCATATATAGTTCCCCCCCAGTAGGGGCCTCTTTACTTAAAGTGCCCCCTAGTAGTGGCAACCCCTCCTCCTAAGTACCCCTAGTAATGTTCATAACAAAAAAAAAAAAAAAAAAATACTTACCTCCTTCCGGTAGTCTGCAATGCAGGCCTCTTCCAGCTTACTGCCCAGGCTCCATGCATTACAGTACAGTTGGTCGCGAACATCATTGCAACCTACTGCGCCGGGTCTCTGATGACATTGCCACGTCAATTGTGACCCGATGCAGAAGGTCTCAATGATGAAATCACAAAATCCTACACCTCAGCGCTGCCTCATAGGCTGAAGGCTGCTAGGTACAGGTGCCAATAGTTTCTGTCCCCACCATTTAACTCCGACACCCCCCGCAGACTAGTACCAGCTGATCTGCGGCCCACTGGCTGGGGACCACTGCTTTAAATAATTTGAAGAATGTCAATTTAAAAGGGGGTTGGCCACTTTCTGGTTACTGTTAATCAACATATTTGTAAGTTGACTATAAGGCCCTTACCAATATAGCTTTCATTGATATTCTGCACTATTTTCTATATTTTATATGACATGTCCCCTTGTTGGCCAAGTCTTTTCTGCTGCTGATGGAGGGTCATGTGACCTGGAAAATCTCTCTCTGTACCTGGCTGTGACGCTCTCCGCTGTGATTGGACCACGCTACAGCCAGGGAGAAGGAGACGCCCATCGAGAAACCCTTTCATCTCCTCCTCCCTGTTCCGATGCTATTAATTAGCATACCAGGCAGGAGAATTTAACGGGGGCACAGTGGGCGAACAGAGCAGCTCCTAGGAAAAATAGGTAGCGCTATTAGATCCCTGCTTTATGCCCTATATAACGTGCTACTTATTTTATAATGTCTGGACCCATGAAAGGTCCTCTTTAAATAGCGAAATTTCTGTTGCGGAAAATACGCCCTGTGCGGCTGTACCCTAAATTGCTTAGAATATGTGGACCAAAATTTTCCTTTCAAAAAAATATATATAATCATATGTAGCCAGATCTATAGCATGTAGCATGGAATGATCTAAACGTGTATATGACATACATGTTGCTCCCTAATCGACTGCAGTGTTAGCTAAGCGTCTCTGTATATGTTATGCTGAGCGCTCTACCCAGGGAAAAGAGGCTTTGTTTATGACAAAATGTGTGACCGCCCTTGCCAGCTCTGGACTATTAATGGTCCCTTTGGAAGCTGTTTATTTCTATGTCTGTTAGCATATCACACTATCAGATCAATCAATTCCCTCTCTAATGAATAATTTACAGTTTATTCCATATACCACTTGCTGATTCCTCCCCTGAAATTTACTTGGTAATCTTTGCAAAAAAATAAAAAATAAAAATGTGTAACGCCTCTTATCATGAGAAACACAAGGTGTCTATTTTAATCTAAATTAATAGTCACAATCCGCACAATTGGGCCATCAATCTGTTGATTCTTTACATCCACGTCGCCTGCATTCTCTATAATACGGATTTGCCAGCCATATGAAAAGAGATTTGACAGCAGCTGACTTCTGGGATGACTGAGCAGAGGTATTCCATATGTAATTCATTTACATGGATGCCATTTACCTTCATTCCCATATTGGCCTGAATGGAAAAATACTTCATAACTCATAGATGCAAGTAACAAAAAGGGGAATTTTAAATATATAGGGCATTAACGGGGTTTAATATTGATGGTCTATCATTAGGACAGGTCATCAATATCTGATTGGTGGAGGTTAGACTCCCATCACCCAAACCAATCACCTGTTTGAGGAGACTGCGGCATGGAGTTCACTCTTCCTAGGCCAGTAATGTCACATTAATCAGTCCTGGCCTAAGTGCAGCTCAGTCCCACTCAAGTGAATGGCCCAGGGCTGCAATACCAAGCACATCCACTATACAATAGTTGGCGCTGTTAACATGCATCATTATCCGTGTCTCTCTAGTCATTACACACAGCAGCTGCACGAGCAAGTGAGAACTAGTGTGGAAACTGAATGTAAGCGAAAATGAGACAACTGCCCACATAAAAAAAAAAAAGAAATATCGAGCAACCAACGAAATACATGCAAATGCAATGTCTTTTAATCTCCGAGATTGCAAAAAAAGGGTCTGTTGTAGGGAAACATAGAATTTGTCGGCAGATAAGAACTATTTGGCCCATCTAGTCTGCCCAATATACTGAAGGGATGAGTGAATGAATTTTAACAAATCGATTCATCTCATTGGCCCCTTTCAGACGAGCGAGTGTCACGCTCCGGACTTGCAGCATGAGTATGCAGCAGCTCCCGTCCTGACCTCCCAGCACTGCTGGGGTCACATGGCCACAGCAATGAGCGTCGTTCTCGTCTATGGCTTGTGTCTGATACTGCAGCTCATTCCCATTCAAGTTAATTGGGAAGAAATTGTCTCTGCGTCAGCTACTAAAATGACCCCCAAAGCTTGAGTTAGCCTTTAGAATAGTGAAAAGATGTACGACTGTCAGCGGTTATCACAATTTCCACTTATCAGTGTTTGTGCATTGTGATCTCTCAATCATACTGATCATAGTTCTGTGTAAAATGATTTCTTCTGGTAACTTAAAGGGTTTTCCAGAACCGCCATTCATCTACCGGTAATCGTGAGTGGGCACACCTTTCACTGTGTAATGTATTATAATTACTTGAATGCATGCTATTTCCCAATCCGAAATGCAGGCACATGACCCATCTGCTCTTCCCCTGCATTTTCTTGTGACATCATGCAGAAAATCGTAAGGCCCCATCCAGGCTAATTAGAGGGGCGGTCACACTACAGGACACAGCAGAAGGTGGAGGATTAGGCTGGAAACAAATGGACAGGACGTCACAGGAAGTTGCAGAAAAACGGACAGGGTCATGTGACTGCATTCTGTATCGGGAGACATTGATTATAATACATTACATAGCGAAGAATGGACCCACATTACATTAAATGTAAGGAGGTTCATTGAAACTGGAAAATATCTTAAGGCTGGCAATACACATGTTTGTTGACTTAAACCTGACGATTTTGGTGTAATCGACCGACCATCCAGTTTGTATGGAGACCTCCCAACTCTCTCCTAATGGCAGATAATAGGGGAGATAACAATCCGCCATGTTGAATTTTAAGACTGGAACTTGTTTTCTCCACTCATCCTATATATATATATATATATATATATATATACTGCTCAGCCAAGTCAAGCATGCATGTGTATGGAGGAGTCAGAGTGATCCACAAAGAAAGGACGACGGCCGCTGCACTTCCTCCGGTAAAATCCAGTCCGTTTCATGTCCTAAGACGCTTTCTCTAGGCGCCTTGAGAAAGTCCTAGGATGTAAAACGATTATTAGTTACTGATGCTGCATAGTCTATCGCGTACCTGTGTTGCCATGCTCTGTATCCATAAATCACTGCAAAGGTGCACTACAATATATGCAAATGAAAATACAAGGCTAAACCCTCACGCTAGATGTTAAAATGAGACTTTAGCCAATATATTACGTTCAAGAACATATCGGAGCCCGCGCACCCTGTCAAGGTATCTCAGCTGGCGCAGGACCTACCGCTAAACCTACCTATAGTGTGTGAACACTGTTGTCTTTAAATATAAAAAAAGAACTGAGTAGGTCATAGGGCAAAAAGACGCCTCCAAAACATCTCCCTATGATAGGACCTCAGGTAAGACATAGTCTAGAGGTAAGAGAGATCAAGCTTATACATCAGCAATAAATAGAAGCTGTGTTCAGGCTTGGATTAGGTGAATCCCCTGGTTGGCCCCTAGTCCCTCCACTCCTGCACAAATGGCACATGGTACAGTAGACTGACTGCACTGCACATAGATAGCAATGTACAGCATCTCAACCAGCTTACATGGTCATATAAAAACTGGGTAAATTATTTTACAAACTACCCAGTTAATTATTATACAGTAGATGCATCAAGTGGCTGAGAGGACTAAGACAAGGTCAACAGGACAGTCTGAGGCATGCGAACATGGGTCAGGTTGGTGACATTTGAATTAAACAGGTTCTCTAATGTTTTGATTGGTCATCAATACCGGTCGATCAGCTATTTGAAGAGGCTGATCTGGTGAGGGCCATAGCTTCTTCCTGGGCCAGTGATGTAATGTTTATCGGTCATGTAGCCTAGGCACAGTTCTCTACTATTCTAGTGAATGCTGCTGAGCTGCAATACAATGGATGGCGTTGTGCTTGGTTAACTGCGAAGAGATGAGTGCTGCGGCCTCCTCAAACAGCTGATCAGTGGGAGAGCTGGGATTTGGACCCACGCCAATCGGATATTAATAACCTATCCTGAGGTTGGGTCATTAATATCAGAATCTCAGAAAACCCCTTTAATTTTACTGGTGGGCTGGCCCTAGACCCACTGGTTGTGTTGCTACAATATGTCAAGAAAGAACCACATGACATGATGCTGATATGAAAGAGTTATTACTCAGGGTTGCATGCCAAATCCACCATATATTGCAGCACTAGGGTCCTAGGTTCAAATCCAACCAAGGACAACATCTGCATGGAGTTTGTATGTTCTCCCCGTGTTTACATGGGTTTCCTCTGGGTTCTCCGGTTTCCTCCCACACTCCAAAGACTTACTGATAGGGAATTTAGGCCTTGTCCACATTTCTGTGTAATTTTCAAATCTGTGAAAAAAAAAGCGTCTGAAGATGTCCGTGAAGGATCTGTGTTTGGTCTGTGTCCGTTTTTACCCTCAGAGTGTCATCAGTATTCATCAGAGCATCTCTTATCAGTCTTCAGAGCCCAGAAGCAATACAGATGGACACGCTCATTGCTGAAGCGGCGGGAGCTGTGGTCCTGTCACTCAGCTTCCTGCGCTCCGTCTCTCCCACACTTAATGATGAAGTAGGAAGACTTCTCTCCGCTCCACCGTTCAGCCTGCAGATACAGATCGCGCTGCTGGCCTGTGTGGGAGGAGCCTGCAGCCTGGGATTCTACCTAAGCTCCGCCCACACCGTGCTGGGTCAGACAGGGCACTTTTAATGAGGAATTTACCTTTACATTCTGCATTTCATCTGACAGTTTATTTTCCTCAGTGACTACAGTGGAGAAAAAAATATTTAATAGCTTTGCTTTCTCCTCGTCGCTCTCTGCGACTCCCCCCTCATTGCTCTGTAGAGGACCGACACCTTCAGATTTATACTTTTTACCATTTATATAATTGAAGAACATTTTAGGGTTAGTTTTGCTCTCTTTGGCAATTAATCTCTCGGTCTCTAGTTTGGCCAGCTTTTATTTGTTTTTTACATATTCTATTTTTTTCCTTATAGTTTTTCAGTGCTTCCGTGCTCCCCTCCTGTTTTAGTGATTTAAATGCTTTCTTTTTGTCATTTATTGCTTTCTCTACAGTTCTATTTATCCACATTGGTTTCTTCTTGTTCCTTAACCCTTTATTCCTATAAGGTATGTACCTCAAACAATTTGATTTTAGGATGCTTTTAAAAATATCCCATTTTGTGGCAGTATTTTTATTTTGGAGGACTTTGTCCCAGTTAGTTACCCCTAAGGCCTCACTTAGTTGGCTACATTTAGCTTTTTTGAAGTTTGGTATTTTTGTTTCCCCCTGTGGAAATGCTTGTTTGAAGAATAATTGGAAGGTTATTACTTTATGGTCACTAATCTCCAGGTGTCCCCCAACCTGCACGTCTGTTGTTCTGTCAGGCCTATTGGTTAATACTAAGTCCAGTATGGCCGTCCCTCTAGTCGGGTCCTGAACCAGTTGGGAGAGGTAATTGTCTTTGGTTATTGCCAAGAACCTGTTTCCCTTATGAGATATACAAGTTTCAGTTTCCCAGTCTATATCTGGGTAATTGAAGTCCCCCATATTAACCACCTCATTGTGATTTGCCGCCTCGTCTATATAGTTTAGTAGTAGAGAGGGCATAACTACTGGGAGGGGGGCACAATGAGGGGATAACTACTGTGAAGAGGGCACAAATTAGGGATAAGTACTTTAAGGGGGACCAAGTGGGCATAACTACTGTGAAAGTTGTACAGTGAGGGCATAAATACTATGAGAGGGCACAGTGTGGGCATAACTACCGTGAGGGTGCACAATATGGGCATAACTTCAGTGAGGGAGGCACATTTGTGGACAAAACTACTGTAAAGGTTGTTCAATGAGGGCAATACTACTGTGAGGGGGTACCATTTTTTTTAAGTATGGTTGGGGTGGGGGGCGAGAAAGGACCTGCCTCGGGTGCCAAACCCCCTAGGCACGCCATTGATGTCTGTGAGCTCTGCAGAATATGTCAGCGCTATAAAAGTGAGTTAGGGTACTTTCACACGTCTGTTGTTGGATCCTGGCAGGCAGTTCCGTCACCGGAACTGGCTGCCGGATACGGCAATCTGTATGCAAACGGATACCATTTGTAGATGGATCCGGATGCGGATCCGTCGCACAAAAGCATTGCAATACCGGATCCGTCTCTCTGGTTGTCATCCGGAAAAACTGATCCAGTATTTATCTTTTTCACATTTTTAAAGGTCTGCGCATACGCAGACCGCAAAACCGGATCCTTCTTTCCAGAACACTTGGGTCCAGATCCAGCATTAATGCACTTCAATGGAAAATAATGCCGGATCCGGCATTCTGGCAAGGGTTCCGGAATTTTGGACGGAGAAAATACAGCAGCATGCAGTGACCTAACTGTAGACATCCTGATAGATACTGAACAGATTGCTCTCCATTCAGAATGCATTAGGATATGGATACATGCACACGACCATCTGTGTCCTGCGGCACGCAAATTGTGGATCCGCAAAAAAAAAAAAAACAATGACAGCCGTATGTCATATTTTTTTTTTTTTGCGGATCTATTGTAACAATGCCTAAAACGGACAAGAATAGGACATTATATTTTTTGTTCGGGGCTACAGAACGGACATACGAATGCGGCTAGCACACGGTGTGCTATCCGAATTTTTTTCGGACCCATTGAAATGAAAGGGTCCACATCCTATGCAAAAAAAAATGAACGGACATGGAAACAGAATACTTTTGTGTGCATGAGGCCTAAACCTGATCAGTTTTTTTCCGGTATTGAGCCCCTAGGACGGAACTCAATACCGGAAAAGTTTAACGCAAGTGTGAACGTACCCTTAAATGAATTAATATATATGTATCCTCCTCATATTTGGAGTGACAACCTCTGGTTCCAGCTGTAAAGGCAGTCATATTGGTCCAACCCTCATTTTTCCAGAAAAAAAACCCTAAAACTATGGGGTCATTTATCAAACTGGTGTAAAGTAGAACTGGCTTTTCCTTTTCCAAATGAAAGGTAGGATCTGATTGGTTGCTATGGGCAACTAAGCCGATTCTACTTTACACCAGTTTGATAAATGACATCAAATATCTTAAAACATATGTATGCTAAATAGGACTTGAATTATTAATAATCTACTAGTAATAACTGCTGCCCTGCACTTCCAGGACACACACAGCTCACACAATAGACCATCTGAGCTCTGCTATGTAGGAGCAGCCAGCCGCACCTGCCAGCAAAGTGGAGAAAAAAAAAAGAAAAGAACTACATCCCCCATGATGCAAATCGCCTGCGCCTGTCACTGGCAGCATCCTGCACAATGCACAGCGGACAGCAGAGCAGAGACAGCGCTGCCAGGGAGGAGTCCTGAGCCCACCAGGAGCCCCTTGGCACTGCCCCACTCTCCTTGCCCGTCTGGGGATCCCCTGCTGCCTGACATGCCCCTTCCTTCACTGCTCTGCCACACACTGCGCTGCTGGGTGCAGTGAGGAGGAAGAAGAGCGGCTGCCCAGCCATCCCTGCACAGGCGGCAGTGCACACACACATACCGGGCGGCACACAGCCTGGCACCCGCAGCACTGCAGAGCCTCCCACGCCTCCCTCCTCTCCGCACGGTTCTGCATGGTGCTTTCGGGAGGCAGGGTGGACAATCCAGCATGAGACGAGGATGATGCCAGCAAGGAAAGGTCCGGAGAGCAGATACCCCCTGCACTATTTAGTATGGCACAATAAATGCCGGGAGCTGGAGAAGGAGCTTTCCGAGAGGCAGGTGGGTGTCCTTGTATGGGGCTTGTACTTACCGCTGCTGGGCACAGGAGGGGGGAAGGGGGGGGCGCTGAGGGAGGTGGCATGTCATATGCTGGGCACAGACCATTCTACACGCCATGGTCCTCGTGATAATGGATAAGGATGCAGAGTGTGGGGCATAAGGGCAGCCTGGTACTGCCCCATATCAGGGGACTCAAATGTACTTCTGTTCCCAGTAGTCCCATCATTACATGGTGCCCTCCCTCCCATACCTGTCACATAAGGTGTGTCCACTGATTGTATCATTTACAGGTGTTTATAAATGTATGGGCCATGTTTATAAATGTCTCTGAAATATTTGTAAATATCTGTACTGTATTATGTCAACACAGCGTAGAAATATAGATGATAGATACATAGATAAGTAGATGGATAAAATATGAGGTAGGTAGATAGATACATACATAGATAGATATGAGATAGATAGATACTATAAATAGATAACTAACTAACTAAATAAATAAATAGATAACATATGAGATAGATATTATAGATAGATAAAATATGAGCTAGATAGATACCAGATAGATATGAGCTAGATAGATACCAGATAGATACTATAGATAGATAGATAAAATATGAGGTAGATAGATAAATAAATAGATAACATATGAGACAGATAGATGAAATGTATGGGGAGTGTGAAAATGAAAGGGAGGGGCAGGTGGCATGTAGAAGTAGTATGTGGGTGAACATACATGCTGTCTACCATTGGGAATTCACAGAGTGCCATCTGTAGAGCTCTGACCACCTCCCTGCCTTATATTCTGCCATCAGTCCATATCAGCATCATTTATAGGAATGTTAGGACTCTGTTATGTCATTTATGACAAGAATATATGTATACAGAATCCCTAAAAACCAAGAGAAATGTTACACCACAGATTTGGTGGGATTTTTGTGCTGGTCGTATAATCTGAGTTTTCTGTGGCTGGGGTGTAGTATGGTCTCCTAGTAGCTGCAGTGGGCACAGAATATCCACAGATAGCAGGTGTATTTAGGTCCACATGACAACAGCATTGAAGTTATTCATTACACAAAGTAACCTAATGGCCGAAGCCTGATACAGTCTTCATATAGTACATGAGCCTAGGGGTTGACAGACCAAGCCGTCTCTGCCAGATTCAGATGAGTGTCCAGCATCTGTCTGACATAGGCAGTGTAATGACTTACTTTCAGCTCCGGTGACAGCTATTGACCCTCATCTGCTTGATCTATTGAGTGCCTGACATAATGGGACATTACTAGGTGTGTGCGGTGACATCACTAGCCTCAGCCTACAGGCTCAGAGCGCTCACAGTCCATCCATGCATAAGCCCCTGTAATTAATACCACCTAATTGTATTTCTAGTCCCAGTTTTAGTCCTTAGTGCTTCCTAATAGAATCATTTTTAATATAAGCGGTACACCTGTAGCTGGTTTTGAATTGAGATACATTAATTCACTGGAAACCTTTGATTCTGAAGCTAATTCCGATACATTTTCTGGAAGTGAGAGCTATTTGCATTATCATAATACCTTTTGGTAAATTCTCCACACTGCATAGTAATGCAAGATTAAGAAGATTTGATATGTAGTGTATTTCATTATATGTATTTCCTCTTAGTATATTGTATTAGTATTTTAATAGAAATAAAAAATGTTACGTTAGATCTCCATGGTCCCTCTCCCTTGACACCCCCTCCCCTTCCACAATATATGCATGGTATGTACTATACTCACCTTTTATACTTGATTTATGGCTCATGCACACGACCGTATGTATTTTGCGGTCCGCAAAACACGGATCCGCAAATAATACGAATGATGTCCGTGTGCATTTCTATATTTTGCGGTACAGAACGGCCCCTAAAAGAACAGTCCTGTCCTTGTCCGTTATGCAGACAATAATGACATTTTCAATTTTTTTGCGGAATGGGCATACGAACATACGGAAACAGAATGCACACGGAGTAACTTCAGTTTTTTTTGTGCGGACCCATTGAAATGAATGGTTCAGCATACTGTCCGCATAAAAAATGGAAAGGACACGGAAAGAAAATACGTTTGTGTGCATGAGCCGTTAGGGTGTGTTCACACATAGGTTTCTTCTCCATTTTTTAATTTTATGTGGCTTGTTTTAAAAGCCCAGTTTGTTGCAGCTATGGTGTTTTCCTATAGAGAAGGTAGAAAAATGGCTAAAAAGAGCCATTCTCA
Source organism: Bufo gargarizans (assembly GCF_014858855.1). Lineage (NCBI taxonomy): Eukaryota > Metazoa > Chordata > Amphibia > Anura > Bufonidae > Bufo > Bufo gargarizans. The sequence goes on along the minus strand of NC_058082.1, from coordinate 464,900,530 downwards.
AATTTGTTTAAAAAAAGGCACAAAATGTGCAACACAAAAGTTTTCACTATGGAAAAAAACACAATTTTATGGTGTTTTTATTAGTGACCAAAAACACCAGTCACAGTTTGTAGGGGACCTAAAGGTGCTGCCACACATCGTTTTTGGTATGTTACTTGTAGGGTTGTAGCAGGTATTGAATTATTGATACCCTATCAATACTTTTGTACCGGTATCAATTCGATATCGGGATTTGACATTTACCGATACTAGGCTGCTCTACTGCGCAGCCTAGTATCAGAGAACATAGCGCGCACTGCTGTCAGCGCGCTCCGTGTTCTCCTCAGCAGCACATGGGAGAAGGAGTCTCTCCCTCCCTCCCCACTGTGCCGCTGCTGCCGCCAATAAGAAGAGATAGGGGCGTGCTTTCTGCATCCGTTGCTCCGTTCCGTGGTCTGCAAAAAATATATAACCTGTCCTATTCTTGTCCGTTTTGCAGACAAGTATAGGCAGTTATATTAATGGCTGTCCGTACCGTTCCTCAAATTGCAGAACGCACATGGACACCATCCGTATTTTGCAGATCCGCGATCCGCAAAAAAACAAGGAGACATGCACTTCGTTAATCCGTGATATGGACAATGAACACCCGTTGAAGTCTATGAGTTCGTGAAAATCACGAACACAACACGGATGGCATCGCTGAACACTAATAGGCGATTCTTTGGAAATTAAGTTTTAGCTGAGCAACATCAGTGAATAACGGATGACACACGGATGATAAAAAGGACACACGGAATAACCACAGATCCCTCACGGACATCTTCACGGATGAAACACGTATGCTTTTTTTTACCGACGTGTCACTGTGGATGAGGCCTTAGCCAGAAGAGTCCTGCTTTCTAAGGGCAGCTCCTGTCTCGAGACCCCAGCTGAGCTGCAGTTTCCTCTCAAAATCAGCTGTTTGCCAGGTTGACTCTTTTTGATCAGAGAACCCCTCTAAAGCCTCGTTCACAGCGATTTTGAGCCAAAACCAGGTGCGGCTCTAAACACCGAACAGGTGCAGATCTGTCCCTAAGGCCTCTTTCACACTACAGTATGTTGCATTCAGTGTTTTGCGTTCCGTTTTTCACGGATCCGTTGTTCCGTTTTTTGCTTCCGTTGTGGTTCCGTTTCCGTTCCGTTGTTCCGTTCCGTTTTTCCGTATGGCAAATACAGTATACAGTAATTTCATATTAAAAATTGGGCTGGGCATAACATTTTCAATTGATGGTTCCGCAAAAAACGGAACGGATACGGAAGACATACGGATGCATTTCCGTATGTGTTCCGTTTTTTTTGCGGCCCCATTGACTTGAATGGAGCCACGGACTGTGATTCTCAGCCAAATATAGGACATGTTCTATCTTTTCAACGGAATGGAAAAACGGAAATACGGAAACGGAATGCATACGGAACACATTCCGTTTTTTTGCGGAACCATTGAAATGAATGGTTCCGTATACGGACCGTATACGGAATGCAAAAAACGGACCGTATACGGAACGCAAAAAACTGTAGTGTGAAAGAGGCCTTAAGGCTGGGTTCACACCTGAGCGTTTTACAGCGCGTTCCTACGCGCTGTAAAACGCTCAACAAGGAGAAACCAATGATTCCCTATGGGAATGGTTCACACTTGGGCGTTTTACAGCGCGTACGATCGCGCTGTAAAACGCCCGACGCTCCAAAAAGTACATGAGCGACTTTTGGGGCGTTTGTGGCCATAGGACACTGTAGTGAATCACACAAACGCGCGTCAAACGCGCGTTTACTATTACAAAAACGCGCATAAAAATGCGCGTCAAAAACGCGCGTAAAACGCGCGTTTGCGCAACGCTCAAGTGTGAACCCAGCCTTATACTTTATGTCTGTGGAGGCTCCAGTCCTGGTTTTGTGTCACAATCACTGATGGAAATCACTGACCAAACCCTGACGTGTGAACACAGTGCATGGGACCAGTGTTATTTTATTTTTGTAACGCTGTATTATGGACTAAAGATTTGGGACATGTGTACTTTACATAATTATGAAATAGATAAGAATGGGCTAAAAAGACTAGACACAAAAAAAACCCATTTTGAATGACTGAGCTCATATATAAATATCTACTAAATGGGTCATATTGACCTGAACCTATCATGAGTAATGTTTATGAGCTTAAATTTGTAATTGATGACAAATCTCGTCCATTACTCATTTCTCCGTCATTATCCCTTTTGTAATTGGATAATGGAAGTCGTAGGCTTAGTGGAGTTTTGGCTGGTGCAGCAGAGAAGCGTGTGTTCTGGTCCATGGATATAAATTGTATCTGTTAGGCCTCTTGCATACGACCGTATGTATTCTGCGGTCCGCAAAAAACAGATCCGCAAAAAATATGGATGACATCCGTGTGCATTCCGTATTTTGGATGGGAGAGGCGCTCATAGGATGATATGTATGATAAAAACAAGGTTATTTAGGGTGATGAGGCTCAGCTTAACTGGTTGTGCAAACGTAGGCACAACCCTAGTGTACACAGGTGATGGTTGGAGGTCGGTGCTGCCAGTGTCATCTAATCTTCGCTAGAATGGGTTGCCAGTCCCGGGAGGTAAGTAATACTGTAGGGAAGGATGGGGCCCACGTGGAGATCCACACTCTCTGTGTAGACACTTTGTTGGCGCAACTAAACGACCAGGTAGATAAGGATTCTAACTTCAAGTCTTAGATGCCGGTAACCTGAGGTTAAGGATGCAGGAACGGTTACCGGCATCTAAGCCTTAAAAAAGGAGCTTTGTATGCTCCGAAACTCGTTGTCATCCTTGAATAAACAGAAGTTAGAATCCTTATCCACCTGGTCGTTTAGTTGCGCCAACAAAGTGTCTACACAGATGGTCTGGATCTCCACGTGGGCCCCATCCTTCCCTACAGTATTTTGCTGAACGGAACAGCTGGCCCCTAATAGAACAGTACCATCCTTGTCCGTAATGCGGACAATAATAGGACATGTTCTTTTTTTTTTTTTTGCAGAACGGAAATACAGACATACGAAACGGAATGCACAAGGGAGTAACTTCCGTTTTTTTTGCAGACCAATTGAAGTGAATGGTTCTGCATACAGTCCGCAAAAAAAACAGAAGGACACGGATGGAAAATACGTTCGTGTGCAAGAGGCCTAAGGCCCCTTTCACACGGGCGAGTTTTCCACACGGGTGCAATGCGTGAGTTGAACGCATTGCACCCGCACTGAATCAGGACCCATTCATTTCTATGGGGCTGTTCACATGAGCGGTGATTTTCACTCATCGCAGCAAGCTCTATTTTGTGCGTTTTTCACCCAACGCAGGCCCCATAGTAGGGAATGGGGCTGCGTGAAAATCGCAAGCATCCGCAAGCAAGTGTGGATGCAGTGCGATTTTCACGCACGGTTGCTAGGAGACGATCGGAATGGAGACCCGATCTTTATTATTTTCCCTTATAACATGGTATAAGGGAAAATAATAGCATTCTGAATACAGAATGCATAGTACAATAGCGCTGGAGGGGTTAAAAAATAAATAAAAAATAATTTAACTCACCTTAATCCACTTGCTCGCCCAGCCGGCATCTCTTCTGTCTTCTTCTTTGCTGTGTACAGGAAAAGGACCTGTGGTGACGTCACTTCGGTCATCACATGGTCCATCACATGATCTTTTACCATGGTGATGGAAGAGAAGCTGGGCTGCGCGAACAAGTGGATTAAGGTGAGTTAAATTATTTTCCAGCGCTATTGTACTATGCATTCTGTATTCAGAATGCTATTATTTTCCCTTATAACCATGTTATAAGGGAAAATAATACAATCTACGCAAAACCGATCCCAAGCCCGAACGTCTGTGAAGACGTTCGGGTTTGGGTACTAAATATGCCGATTTTTCTCACGCGCGTGCAAAACGCATTACAATGTTTTGCACTTGTGCGGAAAAATCGTGCATGTTCCCGCAACGCACCTGCACCTTTTCCCGCAACGCCCGTGTGAAAGAGGCTTTAATGTGATAGTAGGAGGCTGAGAGAACCTTAAATCTTTTAGTGCAGACTGACGGACCATCCGTTAAATTAATGAGCCAAATGCAAATTGATGGTAAATTTACTTTTGTGTCCTAAATGCAATGTATCTCGTTTGGATTTTATTTGTTCTCCTCAAACTACAAATCAGAAGTTCCCCAAGTTAAATCTTATTTTACTGCTTTTATAGTATAATTAAACATGCTTCATTACTCAGTGTCCTTGTACCAAAAATTACAAAAATCATATATTTTGCTTTTGCATTTGATTAGTGACACATTTTATTACCGTATTTATCAGTTTATACAGTTTGGAGTACATATACCACATATACTCCATATACCAAATTTCAAGATTTTAAATTGCCTAATATGCTTAGGGTAGGTTCACACCTTGGATTCGGCCGGCTGTTTGGATTAGACAACATGCTGGAGTTCACTGGATCCAGCCTAGCCAGATACTGCCATTCACCGCCGGACCCCATTGACTATAATAGGATCCGGACGCTTTCTGGCAGAATGCCGGCTTTCAGCTGAACAAAAACTGTTGCATGCAATAGTTTTTGTCTGGCCAGAAACTTGCACTTATGCCGGAAAGCAGCTGGATCCCCGGCGGATCCCATTATAATCAATAGGGTCTGGAGGTGAATGGCAGGAACAGTTAAACAGAGGTGTGAACCTACCGTTATATCAGCATTTATTCCTGTACATTAATTTATCACTGGAGTAAAGAGTTATAAGTTTATGAAAACATGTACACATTGAAACCTCCCCATACCTATGTTTTTATTTTCACCTAAAAGCAGCACCTCCAGTAAAACAGTAATACCTTAAAAGGATTGTCCCATGTCCGTCTTTAGGCTCCATTCACACGTCCGCAATTTCGTTCCGCATTCTGCGGAACGGAATTGCGGACCCTTTCATTTCTATGGGGCAGCACACCGTGCTGCCCAGACACGGAATTGCGGACCCGCACTTCTGTTCCGCAAAAAATAGAACGTGTCCTATTCTTGTCCGCAATTGCGGACAAGAACAGGCATATTCTATTAGGCTGGGTTCACACTTGAGCGTTGCGCAAACGCGCGTTTTACGCGCGTTTTTGACGCGCATTTTTATGCGCGTTTTTGTAATAGTAAACGCGCGTTTGACGCGCGTTTGTGTGATTCACTACAGTGTCCTATGGCCACAAACGCCCCAAAAGTCGCTCATGTACTTTTTGGAGCGTCGGGCGTTTTACAGCGCGATCGTACGCGCTGTAAAACGCCCAAGTGCGAACCATTCCCATAGGGAATCATTGGTTTCTCCTTGTTGAGCGTTTTACAGCGCGTAGGAACGCGCTGTAAAACGCTCAGGTGTGAACCCAGCCTAAGTGCCAGCAATGTGCGGTCCGCTTTAACGTGGTTCTCTGGGAATAAGGACATTTTATCTAATGTCAGCAGCCCGCCTCCTGAAACAGAAGATTCATACTTACTTTCTCCACGCTTCTCCAGTCCTCCATGCTCCCATCGCTGTGTCCATATTCCAGTCCCCGTACTGTTTACATCCAGCGGTATATTGGCATGGTAACATGCTCCACTGCAGTCAGTAAGTGGCTTCAGTGGTGACGTGCCACTTGTGGCCACATCACCACTGAAGCACATGATTCCAATATTAGAGCAAAAAGATAGGTTTACTGGAAAAAACTGTACAAGCAAAAGGTGGCTCTGGGACCCTACTGGGCCTCTAACCTAGATACAAGATGAGATACAGTTGGGCATGGCGGTATACGGGTTCCATTGTAAAAAAAAAAATGGATACTTTTTTTTTTACCGGACTGCAGGATACAAGACCGTGGTGCGCTGTGTTTTTGTATATTATTTTTTTGCAACGTATGCGTTAAATGGAGCATAAAACGTGATGTGAACCCACCCTTATTTGATCGGCTGCCAGCACTGATCCTAGGATTGCTACTTCCTTATAATTGCCCCGATTGTTGGCCTGTGTAAAGAGGCCTCTAGTTTATACCTCCAGTTAGTTGGCTTACTTTGTGCCAGACTTTTGTGCAAAAATATAGCATCTTTCATCATGCATTTTTGGACAAACCACACCCTTTTGTTAGTTGAACAGAAAAAGGTGTGTAAGCAGGGGGGAAGTTTATCAGGAGGGCAGTATTTGAAGATGTCATCCGTGTGCTGTCCACATCCATATGGCCATGCCGCAAATTATACAACGTGTCCTATTTTTGTCCATTTTGCAGACAATAGGCAAAAAATGCGGGATGCACACAAACTGCTCCTGTATTTTGCGGATCCACAATTTGCGGAGAGCAAAATGGATATGGGCATGTGACTGTAGCCTTACTTAGTATGTGACCATTATTGATACAAGTGTGGATCCACAAAGAGTCCAGTTATAAGGGTTTCTATTTGATGGTCTGTTCTTAGGATAGACCATCAATGTATGATTAGTGGGAGTATGACTCCTGGGACACCCTGAAGGTCAGTTTTCTGACTCCTTCACTTTAGTACCCAATTAAAGGCTATCTTCACCTTGAGAGGCATTTTTTTAAACTTATTTTTGGCTAAAAATAATTTTTTCAATTGGCCTTTATTAAAAATATTGAGCTTTTCGGTCACAAAGGGTTAACAGTTTTTCTAGCTGTGTGACTGGTACTGTCACTTTTACTTTGTGCCGGTCATCTAATAAACCTCATCTCTAAACTACTAAGAGGTCGTAAACACTTATTTAAGCCACATTCTTATCAGTAAGATAATAACTGAGCTATAATGAGTGTTTATAAGGTCAGCGGTGCTTTTCAGGAGTGTCCTGAGAGCACTGTGGGGGCGGCACAGAGCCAATGGAGATAAAAAGCAATAAGTGAGTGAAAATTGTAGTTATTGATGAACAATAGTGATAGAGAATTTGATATATAAAAATGATGCATATACAAACACACACATATATATGTATCTGTGTCTCCTGCTCAATCACGGTTTGTAATCACTGATGAACATAATTCAATGCAATGATAAAGGACTTACTTTACCGGGGAGGGGGGTATAGGATAAACTCAAAACACCTATACCTCAGCCTCCCCCACCGAGGTCGCTTTCAGATTGTGGATAAGGCTTCTTGGTCCCCAAAAAGATGACACCGGGGCTCCGGGATAAAGTAGAAGTCTTTAATAGCTAAAATAAACTTGACGCGTTTCAGGATAGTTTCCCTTTTTCAAGAGCATAAAGACAAAGCAGATATGACAACATTTATATAGGATAACAAAAACACATGGTCTGCGGTCATCTGATGGAGGGGGAAGGACCTCTCTGACCTCACTTCCTGGTAACTAATGTGTTTAATAAAATTCATAAATGTTAAAAATGTCAGAGCCTTTTTATGATAATAAAAAAATATTATGGGCATTGGACATATGAAAATGAAAATATATAACAAGTTATAACTTATTGGTGTCCTTCTATTCTTTTCTACATAATTGGAGGGAACCGGAAAAGGAAGTACTTACTTGCACTGGTGTGAAGGGGAGTTACACATTAGTTACCAGGAAGTGAGGTCAGAGAGTTCCACCCCCCTTTATCAGATGACTGCAGACCATGTGTTCTTTCTATATAAATGTTGTCATATCTGCTTTGTCTTTATGCTTTTGAAAAAGGGAAACTATCCTGAAACGCGTTGAGCTTTATTTTAGCTATTAAAGGGGTTGTCCGAGTTATTTTTTTTTGTTCTTTCTATGTTTCTAACTAGACAAATGTAACAGTTTTCCAATTAACTCACTTTATCTGCAGTGGCTGGTTTCTAAGATTTCACTGAGGGTCACATGACCTGTGATGTCAGCTTCTCTCCCTGCTCTGATAATGTTAGTTTACAAGCCTGTAAACAGGACGTCACTGTGCTGGTCACGCCCCCCCTCCCCCCTTTCACTGCCTCTCTCCTAGGAATCTTAACCCCTTCAGCTGCACACAGGGCCGTCTTTAACAAGGGGCAAAAGGGCCAGCTGCCCCGGGCCAAGTTGCTCCTGGGGGGCCCAAGGCAGCTGCCTCTTGAGCCCTCCTAGCCACTGCCCCGGGTGTCAGCTACACAGGGGGTGCTGCCATGCCATGCCTGCCGGCACTCCAGGCAGCGTACTGTGAGAGCTGTGATTCTCTAGGACCTTAGATGACATCATCACCATGTGACCAGTAACCTAGCAATATTACTGGTCACATGGCTATGAGGTCATCAAGGTCCTTTCTACCAGGAGTTTGCCTTAACTGTGGAGCTTTTTTTGCGAAGATTACATCAGAAAAAGGTGACAGGGGCTGTTATGCTAATATACTGTAAACTACTGTATAGTGGGGTGCTGTATAGTGTGGGGGCCTGTATACTGTGGGGGCCTGTATACTATACACTGGGGGTGCTGTATATTGTGGAGTGCTATACTGCTGTACTGTATAGTGTGGGGGGCTGTATACTGTGGGTGCTGTATATTGTGTAGTGCTATACTGCTGTACTGTATACTGTGGGGGGCTGTATACTGTGGGTGCTGTATATTGTGGAGTGCTATACTGCTGTACTGTATACTGTGGGGGGCTGTATAGTGTGGGGTGCTGTATCGTGTATAGTTTGGGGTGCTGTAGTGGGTGCTGTATATTGTGGAGTGCTATACTGCTGTACTGTATAGTGTGGGGTGCTGTATCGTGTATAGTTTGGGGTGCTGTATACAGTGAGGTGCTATACTGCTCTACTGTATACTGTGAGGTGTTGTATACTGTGGGGTGCTGTATACTGTGGTCTGCTATACTGCTCTACTATATACTGTGGGGTACTGTATAGTGTGGGGTGCTATACTGCATACTATGTGGTGCTGTATACTATAGGGTGCTATACTGCATACTGTGGGTTGCTGTATACTATAGGGTGCTTTACTGCATACTGTGGGGTGCTGGGGTTCACTGTAACACTAGGGTGAGCTGAGCCCTGGTCTCCTTCCTGCAGAGCGGTGCCCACTTCCAGCCTGAGCCCAGCTGTCCAGAGCACTGATCCTGAGCGGCTGGAGTCTTCAGTACTGGAAGTATTTACAATCATTCACTGTACTCTACCAGATGTGTGGATTTTTTGTGTGTGTGTTGTGGTGGAGGGCGCGATTGCCTGCTAAGGTGTGGGAAGGCGGGATCCAGGGGGCCCAAGTAAATTTTTGCCCAGGGTCCAATCAATATTAAAGACGTCCCTGGCTGCACACACTGGGTAGCCACTAGTTGCAGCAGTGACAATTCTGGGCAAAGGAGCTGAAGGACTAGAGAGAGCATTGCACAAGAAGGTAGGGGGAAGATTCTGTGTGTATTAGCAGTGTCATTATACAGCTGGGACTTGTAGTTCTACACTTACAACATGCTGCAGAGTCTCCCAGCAGGCAGACATGTCACTCAGGGCAGCTCTTGCATTCACTCCCTTAGCAGTGTCATTATACAGCTGGGACTTGTAGTCCTACACGTTCAACATGCTGCAGAGTCTCCCAGCAGGCAGACATGTCACTCAGGGCAGCTCTTGTATTCACTCCCTTAGCAGTGCAGGGGGAGGGGCAGAGGTTGTTTTTATTGCATGTAAACAAAGGGCCAGAAAAGAACCAGGGAAATGAGGAAATATACATACTATTTTTGCATAAAACTTGCCTAGCTTAGTTATATATTGCTGCCCATCAGATTTTCAGTGCTATATATTTTTTTTTCATAACTCGGACAACCCCTTTAAAGACTTCTACTTTATCCCGGAGCCCCGGTGTCATCTTTTTGGGGACCAAGAAGCCTTATCCACAATCTGAAAGCGACATCGGCGGGGGAGGCTGAGGTATAGGTGTTTTGAGTTTATCCTATACCCCCCTCCCCGGTAAAGTAAGTCCTTTATCATTGCATTGAATTATGTTCATCAGTGATTACAAACCGTGATTGAGCAGGAGACACAGATACATATATATGTGTGTGTTTGTATATGCATCATTTTTATATATCTAATTCTCTATCACTATTGTTCATCAATAACTACAATTTTCGCTCACTTACTGCTTTTCATCTCCATTGGCTCTGTGCCGCCCCCACAGTGCTCTCAGGACACTCCTGAAAAGCACCGCTGACCGTTTTCTCACCCAAATTTACATAGCAGTTTACTGGTGTGTACTGATTCTTATTTGGTTTGGGGAGCTGCCTCACGTCTCTACTATACTCACCACTTCCATCTTGGATTACCATCTCCAGGTGTTATCCCTTGGCACCTCACGTTCTCCTTTCCCCCCTCTCCCTCCTAAATTCCCCTTACCCCAATATCCATTCAGTCAACTCCTTTTTAAATTTTTTCTTCGTATAAGGGCAGAGAGCAGAGATAAGGAGTCCGTCCGCTCCTGGTCTGACAGAAAAGACAAAAAGTCCAGAGGCTGCTACTAGAGAGTGTCAACTCTGTACAGAAAAAGGACGCCATAATAAAAATTGGGAAAAATAAAAAATATATATTTTTAATTCAAAATGAGTACAATTCAATAATACTAAAAAATTACCCCAAAGGTGTACATAGCCTTTAACCCCTTAAGGACACATGACGTACCGGTACGGCATGTTTCCCGAGTCCTTAAGGACACATGACGTACCGGTACGTCATGGCTTTAAATAGCGATGCCGGCGCCGCGGGGGTTAATCGGAACGGGATGCCGGCTGAAATCATTCAGCCGGCATCCTGTAACAATGCAGGGGGGGGGTCATTTGACCCCCCCTCATCGACGATCGCAGAAAACCGCAGGTCAATTCAGACCTGCGGTTTTCTGCGTTTCCGGTCCATTCGGGTGTCCTGTGACCCGATGAACCGGAAAAAGACTGCGATCGGTGGCGTAATTTTACACCACCAATCGCAGTCCGAGGATTTGCAGAGGCGGAGCTGGCCCTGGTGCTGAACGCCGCTGTCCAGGGTGCTGATTGGTGCAGGGGAGAGAGGCGCGAGATTCAAACTTCCTGCGCTCCTCTCTCCCCTCCTCTTCCTGTCCAGCACCCTGACCGTGCAGCATCGTCCAGCACCAGCTCCTGTGTCCCCCTAATCGGCATCCATCACCCTCCTGCACCCATCGCCACCCAGGTAGGTTAGGGTCAGTGAGGGAGAGGCACCTTTAGGCAGGGATAGAAGGGAAAAGTTAGAAAAAAAAAAAAAAAAAAAAAAGCACATTTATTCCAAACTTTTTTTTTTTCAGCTACCAGACCCCAGACCCCCCTGCCACTTGCCCCCCCCCCCCGCATCCCCCCCACCACCAGCCCCCCCCCCCACCAGACCCTTCCCCCACCACCACTTTTTTTTTTTCTGCGCGCGCTGACTGGCCGGCACTTTTTAGCGTCCGTCCACTGTTAGCGCATCGCCCGCCCCACCACCCCACCGACCGCTGATCAGCGTTGAACCGCTGATCAGCAAGTTTGAACTTTTTTTTTTTTTTTTTTCTAACACTTGCCCATTTTTTTTGCCTGGACTTTTTAGTACGTGAACACCCGTGCCCCCACACACACGCACATAGAATAAAGGTTTACACGCACGCACATACACACGCACACACACACACCCATGGCCCGCCGGGTGTTCTCGGCCGAGGAGGCATATGCCCAGATTGCCTCCGACTCTGAGAGCCCCAGTGAGGATGAGGATGACCCCACGTTCCTTTTGTCATCCGCATCCTCCTCATCATCATCGGATGACGATGAGCCACCAAGGCAGCGGAGACGCCGCCAGGATCCTGTGGCCCACCCTAGTACGAGCCGCCCTGGGGTTCGTACTGGTTTCCCGGCCCACCAAATAAGTTCACCGGAGCCCCCTGCCGATGAACTTAGCTGGTGTCCCCCAGTGGACTTTGAGCCTGAGATTCCGGATTTCGCTGGCAATCCTGGAATCCAGATTCCCACAGTGGGGTTTACTGAAATAGACTTTTTTAGTTTTTTTTTCAGTAACCCACTGGTGAATCTGATGGTGGAGCAGACGAATCTGTACGCCCAACAGTTCGTCGCTCAAAACCCGGGCTCATTTTTGGCTAGACCCGGTGGCTGGACGCCGGTCAGTGCAGCCGAGATGAGGACATTTTGGGGCCTCGTGCTGCATATGGGTCTAGTGCAAAAACCCAGTGTCAGGCTGTACTGGAGTGGGGACGTCCTATACCAGACCCCACTGTACAGTACGGCCATGACACGCTCCCGGTTTGAGGCCATCCGGAAATGTCTGCATTATTCCGATAATGCAGCATGTCCCCCCCGAAGTGATCCTGCCTATGACCGGCTGTACAAGATACGGCCGGTCATCGATCACTTTGGGGCCACATTTCAGCAGGCCTACGTACCTGGAAGGGAGGTCGCGGTTGATGAGTCTCTCGTTGCGTTCAAGGGGAGACTCAGTTTCCGCCAATACATTCCCACAAAGCGGGCGAGGTATGGCGTGAAGCTATACAAAATTTGTGAGAGTACCTCAGGGTACACTTACAAATTTCGTGTGTACGAGGGGCGAGATTCCCGGATTCAACCACCAGAATGTCCCCCCACTCTGGGTGTTACCGGGAAACTCGTGTGGGACCTTATGTACCCACTGCTGGATAAGGGTTACCACTTGTACGTGGACAACTTTTATACCAGCATTCCCTTGTTCAGGTCCCTTGCCGCCAGATCCACGTTCGCTTGTGGGACCGTGCGGAAAAATCAACGCGGCCTCCCTGCCCACCCCCTCCAGGTACCTATCCCCAGGGGTGAGACCCGTACCCTTACCAGTGGAAGCCTGTTGCTGGTCAGGTATAAGGACAAGAGGGATGTCCTTATGCTGTCCACAATCCACGGTAACAGCACCACCCCAGTCTCTGTGCGAGGTACCACGGCAACGGTCCTCAAGCCCGATTGTATCGTCGCCTACAATCGGTATATGGGAGGAGTTGATCTCTCTGATCAAGTCCTCAAGCCATATAATGCCATGCGCAAAACCCGGGCATGGTACAAAAAAGTTGCGGTCTACATGGTGCAGGTTGCCATGTACAACTCTTTTGTACTATCCCGAAGCGCTGGCAGCACAGGGACATTCCTCCAATTCTATGAGGCAGTCCTCAAAGACCTGATCTTTTCGGACCGGGAAAGAGCAGGCCGGAGTACCTCGGGAACTGGAGGCGCCCGGATCGTCCCTGGCCAACACTTTCCAGGTGTGGTCCCCCATACTGGAAAGAAGGGACGAACCCAAAAAAGATGCAGAGTGTGTCACAAGAGGGGGATACGGAAGGACACCACTACTCAGTGTGACACTTGCCCCGATCATCCGGGCCTCTGCGTTATCGATTGCTTCAGGGAGTATCACACTTCCATGGAGTACTAAATTTTTATAATCTCCAACAGTCCCCTAGAGAACATAAAACACTATGTCTCTCAGACTTTGGAGACACAGAAACAATTTTTTTTCCCCAAAACAATATTAGTTTTAGTGCAGGCATCCTCAAACTGCGGCCCTCCAGATGTTGTAAAACTATAACTCCCAGCATGCCCAGACAACCTACAGCCATCAGCAGGGCATGGTGGGAATTGTAGTTTTACAACATCTGGAGGGCCGCAGTTTTAGGATGCCTGCTTAGTGTCTCCAAAGTCTGAGAGCCATACATATTGGGCATCGTCGCGTGCGTAAAAGTCGTCGCTATAAAAATAACATTTGACCAAACCCCTCGGATGAACGGTGTTAAAAATATAAAATAAAAACGGTGCCAAAACACCCATTTTTGGGCATTTGAATCCTTTTTTTCCAGTAATAAAGCAAGGGTTAACAGCCAAAAAAAACTCAATATTTATGGCCCTGATTCTGTAGTTTGCAGAAACACCCCATATGTGGTCGTAAATGGCTATATAGCCGCACGGCAGGGCATAGAACGAAGGGAACTCCATATGGTTTCTGGAAGGCAGATTTTGATGGACAGTTTTTTTTTTTGACACCATGTCCCATTAGAAGCCCCCCCTGATGTAGCCTAGACTAGAAACTCCAAAAAAGTGACCCCATCTAAGAAACTACACCCCTCAAGGTATTCAAAAGTTACTTTATAAACTTTGTTAACCCTTTAGGTGTTCCACAAAACTAAATAGCAAATGTAGAAAAATTTTAGAATTTTATTTTTTTGTTACCTTGCCTCAAAAAAGTGTAATATAGAGCAACCAAAAATCATATTTACCCCTAAAATAGTACCAAAACAACAACCACCTTATCCCATAGTTTCCTAGATGGGGTCACTTTTATGGAGTTTCTACTCTAGGGGTGCATCAGGGGGCTTGAAAGGGTACATGGTGTAAATAAACCAGTCCAGCAAAATCTGCCTTCCAAAAACCGTATGGCGTTCCCCTTCTTCTATGTCCTGCCGTTTAGCCAAATAGTAGTTTACGACCACATTTGGGGTGTTTCTGCAAACTACAGAATCAGGGCAACCCATTTTGAGTTTTGTTTGGCTGTTAACCCATTTTTTTCAGTAATAAAGTAAGGGTTAAAATGGAAAATTTTCCAAAAAATTGAAATTTCTAAATTGTTTCTCCATCTGCCATTAACTCTTGTGGAACACCTAAAGGGTTAACAAAGTTTGTAAACCCAGTTTTGAATACCTTGAGGGGTGTACTTTCTTAGATGGAGTCACTTTTTTGAAATTTTTATTCTAGGGGTACAACAGGGGGCTTCAAATGGGACATGGTATAAACAAAACCAGTCCTGCAAAATCTGCCTTCCAAAACCCATATGGTGTTCCCCTCCTTCTATGTCCTCCCGTTCAGCCAAACAGTAGTTTACGACCACATATGGGGTGTTTTTGCAAACTACAGAATCAGGGCAACCCATTTTGAGTTTTGTTTGGCAGTTAACCCTTGTTTTACTCCTGGAAAAAATAGATTATATTGGAAAATTTTCCAAAAAATAGAAATTTCTAAATTGTTTCTCCATCTGCCAATAACTCTTGTGGAACACCTAAAGGGTTAACAAAGTTTGTAAACCCAGTTTTGAATACCTTGAGGGGTGTACTTTCTTAGATGGAGTCACTTTTTTGAAATTTCTATTCTAGGGGTGCAACAGGGGGCTTCAAATGGGACATGGTATAAACAAAACCAGTCCTGCAAAATCTGCCTTCCAAAACCCATATGGCGTTCCCCTCTTTCTACGTGCTCCCGTTTGGCCAAACAGTAGTTTACGACCACATATGGGGTGTTTTTGCAAACTACAGAATCAGGGCAACCCATATTGAGTTTTGTTTGGCTGTTAACCCTTACTTTATTGCTGGAAAAAATGGGTTAAAATGGAAAATTTTCCAAAAAATAGAAATTTCTAAATTGTTTCTCCATCTGCCATTAACTCTTGTGGAACACCTAAAGGGTTAACAAAGTTTGTAAACCCAGTTTTGAATACCTTGAGGGGTGTACTTTCTTAGATGGAGTCACTTTTTTGAAATTTTTATTCTAGGGGTACAACAGGGGGCTTCAAATGGGACATGGTATAAACAAAACCAGTCCTGCCAAATCTGCCTTCCAAAACCCATATGGTGTTCCCCTCCTTCTATGTCCTCCCGTTCGGCCAAACAGTAGTTTACGACCACATATGGGGTGTTTTTGCAAACTACAGAATCAGGGCAACCCATTTTGAGTTTTGTTTGGCAGTTAACCCTTGTTTTTTTCCTGGAAAAAATTGATTATATTGGAAAATTTTCCAAAAAATCTAAATTCTAAAAATGTATGTCCATTTGCCATGAAGTGTTGTGGAAGACCTAAAGGGTTAACAAAGTTTGTAAAAACAGTTTTGAATACCTTGAGGGGTGTAGTTTCTAGAATGGGGTCATTTTTGGGTGGTTTCTATTATGTAAGCCTCACAAAGTGACTTCAAACCTGAACTGGTCCATAAAAAGTGGGATTTTGAAGATTTCTGAAAATTTCAAAATTTGCTTCTAAACTTCTAAGCCTTGTAACATCCCCAAAAAATAAAATATCATTCCCAAAATGCTACAAACATGAAGTAGACATATGGGGAATGTAAAGTCATCACAATTTTTGGGGGTATTACTATGTATTACAGAAGTAGAGAAACTGAAACTTTGAAATTTGCAAATTTTTCAAAATTTTTGGTAAATATGGTATTTTTTTATGCAAAAAAATTAACTTTTTTGACCCAATATTAGCAGTGTCATGAAGTACAATATGCGACGAAAAAACAATCTCAGAACGGCCTGGGTAAGTCAAAGCGTTTTAAAGTTATCAGCACTTAAAGTGACAGTGGTCAGATTTGCAAAAAATGGCCTGGTCCTTAAGGTGAAATAGGGCTGTGTCCTTAAGGGGTTAAGGATGAAACATCAATTGAAAATTCCAAAAAAAAACTGTTAAATCTTTTAACTTGGCCCAGGAACACAAAATGAAACCATTCTCATGGACGTTGTTCCTTTTTAAGAAAAAAATAGACACAGAAGACCCTTAAGGGAGAGGCATTTTAGGCTGTATGCACACACTGCAAGCGCATTGCGGACATAATGCATCTAATACCGCGGTTTTCTGAAGTTGCAGCAATTACAGAATTTTTTATGCAATTTTGGAAAACCACGGCAGAAGCCGCGCCATGGCCACAGTGTGTGAACACAGCCTTACAAGGGTGAGTGGATCGCTTTGTAATTCCATTTTTATAGTAACAGCACAACTGGTGGAGGTAAAAACGGGCAAAGTCGCCAGGGTGAAGCGCAAGTAGGGGCAGCCTGAAGGCTTACAAAAATGTCTATTATTTTACCTATTGTGATATACTTTTCTGCATAGTAATCCGTTTTCTGTCCCAGGAGCTGAGCCACACTCGCACTTAGAAAAAAGGTTTTAATCATTGCTATTGAGGCGGTGTTTCTTTAATACCAGCAGGGCTTTCACTTAAGTTACTTCGTTTTTATTCTAGAAGGTTCTGTCCTCCTGTCACCATGGTAACGAGTAACACCGATTCTCAGTTAGAAGGGTAATCACCTTTTTAGCACTATAAAATCATTAATCTTTTAGCTGAGAAAAAAAAAATCAAAGGAACAGGAAAGGGACACAGGAATCAAGGGAGGAAAATAAACAAGACAATGATCTATATTTAATGAATTCATTTTCTCCTGCCGGTAGATCATTGCTGTTCGTTATCACGGATAGTTCTGTACAGGTTGTGAGTTCTGTGCACGTAGGGGTTCACAGATGACATAGAGGTTATCAAACTACATCGGCCTAGGCCGGTGTCTCCACACACTTCAATCATTTTCTACAGTTTGGCTATGTATTGCTTGTGTGACTACTTACTTGGGAATACTTGCCAATAGTCCTTTTGGTTAATTTGGAGAACATAAGCCCTGCCCCCGGATATGCCCAAAAACTGGCAGGGTAACGCTCACTTAAGATCTTGGGGTTTACATAAGCCCTGCCCATTTTTGGTCCAGGACAAGCCAAATTTGCCAGTGTTGTCTGCCGGCAAATTGGAGATCGTTGGGGACTGTGCTCTTGGTATCGAACAATGAGTTTTGTGGATCTTACATTTAATGGGTTGTGTAGATCTTAAATTGATGGGTTTGGTTGGATCTTACAATTGATGGGTTGTGTGGATCTTACAATTGATGGGTTGTGTGGATCTTACAATTGATGGGTTGTGTGGATCTTACAATTGATGGGTTGGGTGGATCTTACAATTGATGGGTTGTGTGGATCTTACAATTGATGGGTTGTGTGGATCTTACAATTGATGGGTTGTGTGGATCTTACAATTGATGGGTTGCATGGATCTTAAAATTAATGGGTTGCGTCGATCTTACAATTGATGGGTTGCGTGGATTTTACAATTGATGGGTTGTGTGGATCTTTAAATTAATGGGTTGTGTGGATCTTAAAATGAATGGGTTGTGTGGATCTTACAATTGATGGATTGCGTGGATCTTACAATTGTTGGGTTGTGTGGATCTTACAATTGATGGGTTCTGTGGATCTTACAATTGATGGATTGCGTGGATCTTACAATTGTTGGGTTGTACGGCTCTTACAATTGATGGGTTATGTGGATCTTAAGGTATCTTTACACAAGTAGATGATTGGTATAATTGAGCGATGAACGAGTTGTTTCTTGGTGTAGTGAACATTTCAACAATGACCCTTTAGACGCGCTTATTACCTTTCACAAAATCGTAATTTTCAATTGCATATTCCAGCGTTTGTAAAGCAGACTGTTGTATTTACACAAAGCGATAACTTGAGTGGCATGCTTAAGCACACCCACGGTGTAATCGTCTGTAATTGTGCGTGTAGTAAACGATTCCTGTTTACATGTAGGAAATTGTTAACGTCCAGCGATGATTTTTGTGCTCACACTTTGTCACTCTGTTGTTCATTGCTTTTCCACTGCTCGATAATCTTGCAATTTTGCTCGATTTAATGATAATTTACATGATAATCGCCTCATGTAAAAGGTTACAATTGATGGGTTGCATGGATCTTAATTTTTTTTTTTTTGCATACTAGAATGTACCAGTATTTACACCCTATAGTGAAGTAATTGAGCCATGCACTTTATTAAAGAGCGCACATCCTCCTGTAGACGTGTGAAAATGTCACACATGAAAAAGTCATATGCCTCCTGTCATGCCTTCTGTCTGATGAAGAACGCAGCTCCCATCTAATATTTTTTTTTATATAATTCCAC
The DNA here is from genome assembly GCF_014858855.1 of Bufo gargarizans. NCBI lineage: Eukaryota > Metazoa > Chordata > Amphibia > Anura > Bufonidae > Bufo > Bufo gargarizans. The sequence continues at coordinate 464,881,832 of NC_058082.1, read as the reverse complement.
ACAAAAAAAAATGATTCAGGCTGGCGCACGGCTGCTCTCTCCGTCATCACATACAAACCCGTCTTAGTGAGATTGGCACGATGGGGGGATGCCAGATATTTATTGATCCAGTGATTCTTGCTTTCAAAGAGACATTTGTGTCATGCGGGGAACCAGCATTCGTAGAAAACACTGTTCCCCATGTAGGATCCAGAAAAAAATTCTTTAGTTATACAGGTTTTAGGGCTTTGGAGGGCATCCCACACAGTTTTGAGGCTGTGAAAGTCAGTTCCTTACAAATTATCATTTAACTGGGAAACAGCTGCAATACCAGACACATCCTATGTACAAAAGTGGAACTGTGTCTGAAAAAAAGCAGCTCTTTAAAGGGTTTGTCCCACAAAGTGCATGTAATTAATTTAGCATATCCACTGAGTTATTCAATAAAATGCATCTGTATAGCACCACCTGCTGTTTGTTAATTTTTTATTTCTCTGTCCGCCTCACTGAGGTGGACACACATGCTCAGTTCCATCCTTCAACTGGCTCCTGAGCTGTGATAGTGAGCGAGCCGCAGCAGAAAGGACACATCTCCTGAGCTGAAGCAGGAAGGATATGCCCCCTGAGCTGAAGCAAAAGGTACATGCCCCTTGAGCTCTCAGCTTGATATAAATCTATCAGAGCAATTGGAACAATGAATGGGGAGAACTCTGGATCCATGGGAGGTACAGGGCTGGTTCTAGCTTTGTTAGAAAGGGATTGTCATGTTATATATGATGTCTGATTTTCATTTTTAAAATAATCATGGTATATCCTCTTTAATAATGATTCTCTAAAATTCTAAACATATGAATAAAATGATAACTTTATTACAAGCAAAAATCATCTTTGTAGAACTGTAGAGGTTGCACATGTAACATAAACATTGAGAAGACCCCCCCCCCCCATCCATATATATTAGGTATACAGGCCATTTTCTTTGCAAAGACCACCCTCTAGAAGACCACTTTTCAGTGTAATTTTGGATGGTCATGTCAAAGGTGTTTCACTGTAAATGTTTGCTGTACACTATTATTTTAACTTCTGCCATCTTAGTAAATCATATTCATATGAGGGCACAGTAAAAATGCAAATACTAATCAGTACTGTAGATGGCAGAGATTTATTCCCTATTATGGTGCTGGGTTTTGCCATCCAGGACAAAAGGGCCTGGTGTCATTTACCTTCTCCAGGACCTTTATGTAACCCTTGAGCCAATTCCCCCACCTCTTTTTTAATATAGTTCCTCTTTAGAAGGGAGTCAATAGCAAAGTGGATAAAACCACCAGGGCTCTCCAATGGCCCTATAGCAGCCTCATGCTTTTTAATGGAGTTATCCAGGAAAAGTCATCAGTATTAGATCTGTGGGAGTGCGACACCAGGGACCACTGCCGTGAGTGCAGCAGCCTCTTGCTAGGCTAGTGACCTGGCCTAGTTGCAGCTCAGCCTCATTCAAGTCAATGGGGCTGAGCTGCATTACCAAGCACTGCCACTATATGATGAACGGCGCTGTCCTTGGAAAGCTGCCGAGAGCCTGCATCGCTCACCAGAGCGCCAGTGAGCGCAGCGGCTCCCTGAAACAGCTAATCGGCAGGGATGCCGGGACCTGGACCCCCGCTGATGTGATAATGAGGACTTATCCTTAGGATAAGTCATCATTATCTTTTCCAGGATAACCCTTTTCCATTGTGCGTTGGAGGCTTCTGTTGGGAAGATTTCCCAATGGAAACCTTAGTTGCATACATTTAACAGATGGTAAGGAGTAGGATCCATCTCTCATAGTCAACCGTGCTAAAAAGAAGTTTGATGCTCTATCATATGCAATAAAAAACAGTAGCCCTGCAGATGCCTATGCAACGTGCGCACCGCGAGCTTTCCTGGCACATGTATGTACACGGCAGACGCAGTGTGGAAAGACCCTAAAGCAGTGTTCACATCACTGTTTAGTTTTCCGTTCTTCTGATCTGTCAGAAGAACAGAAAAATAAAAAAACGGATCCTGTATTTTAAGCATCCGTTATACTCATTTATGCACATTTGGCATCCGTTTTAGCCATTTCCATCTGAGATCTATTATTTTAGATGGAAAAAAAAAAGTCCTGCGTGGACTGTAAATGCTGCCATAATTTTTTTGATTATCGGGCAGTTGGTGTAAGCTTATACCAGGTGTACCTATTCAATGAAACGACTTAAGACCCCCATGCACATTAGGCGTTTTAGTTTTCCGGTATTGAGATCCGTCATAGGGGCTCAATGCCGTAAAAAAACACTTCGGTTTTGTCCCCATTCATTGTCAATGGGGACAAAACTGAACAGAACGGAGGGCTCCAAAATGCATTCTGTTCTGTTTAGTTGCGTTCCCATACCAGAGAGCAAACCGCAACATGTTGTAGTTTGCTTTCCGTCCTGGGATGCGGAGCAAGACGGATCCGGCATGACCCACGATGCAAATCAATGGGGAGGGATCCGTTTTCTCTGCCACAATCTGCCACAATAGAAAACGGATCCGTCCCCCATTGACTTTCAGTGGAGGTCATGACGGATCCGTCTTGGCTATGTTAAGGATAATACAACCGGATCCGTTCTTAACGGATGCAGATGGTTGTATTATCAGTAATGGAAGCGTTTTTGCTGAACCCTGACGGATCCAGTAAAAACGCTAGCGTGAAAGTAGCCTAAGTCTAATGTGTATAGGGATGACAGATAATGTCGGGGGAGAGAAAGATCAGGCAAAATGAAGATTTTCACCAGATCCTTTTGTTCTTCTGGAAGATGAGATACACATTGGGCTGAGCCAAACGTGTGTGGGAACGAGGGAGCTGCGTGGGAGTGGGGAGAGAAGGTGTGTGACCACCTTGAGATCTCCGTCCTTGTCTACACTTTGTGTACATTGCTGAGGATTGCCAAAGTCATGGAGACTGTCTTCCTTTTTGCTGCTACTATCTGAAGTACAGATGTGTCCTTCCTTAGCTTTCCCCCTGGTTCCTGATGACCAGCTTTAGGCAAGGGCTGCACCATTTCATGTAATGTATTTTAATGGTGCCACAGTGCGACATGCTGTAACGCGACATCCACTAAAAATCCATCCAAGGCAGATTTTTTGGAAGACTGTTACATTGCAGTAGCACCATTGAAATACATTACATTAAAGGGGTTGTCCGGGTTCAGAGCTGAACCCGGACATACCCTTATTTTCACCCCGGCAGCCCTCCTGAGCCTGGCATCGGAGCATCTCATGCTCCGATGCGCTCCCGTGCCCTGCGCTACATCGCGCAGGGCACAGGCTCTTGTGTTTACAATAACACACTGCCGGGCGGTAACTTCCGCCCAGCAGTGTGTTCGGTGACGTCACCGGCTCTGAGGGGCGGGCTTTAGCTCTGCCCTAGCCGTTTTACTGGCTAGGGCAGAGCCAAATCCCGCCCATCAGTGCCGGTGACGTCACCGGGGTTCCTGTCAGCCCCATAGAGAGCCCCGGTACGTCACCGGAACTCAGAAAAATGCCTTTGCCCTGCGCGATTTAGCGCAGGGCAAAGGAGAGCATCGGAGCATGAACTGCTCCGATGCTCATGTCAGGGGGGCTGCCGGGGTGGAAATGGAGGGATGTCCAGGTTCAGCTCTGAACCTGGACAACCCCTTTAATGTTGCGTGACCTTCTTGCTGCGTGACAGATGCCGCTGTGTAGGCGTACCCCCTACTGTCGTGCAGCTCATGTCACCGTGTGGCCCTAGCCTTGAAAAGGAACCTCACAGCACCCCACGGAGTACCGGTAATGCATGGTTTTCGAGGCTGATCATTTGGTGCCTCTCATCTCAGGATATTTAGAGCTAGGAGAAAATATAAGGAAGGACATATCTAAAATTTAGCAAAATTCCTTTGTGTGGTGGCAGCAGGGGTGCACCACCAATGAGGCCAGGTGAGGCGATTGCCTCAGGCAGCACCAGGTAGAGGCAAGAGGGGGGCAGCCGAAGGGCCTTGGGCAATGGGCGCTTTCATTGTGGCCTCAGGCAGCACCAGGTAGAGGCAAGAGGGGGGCAGCCGAAGGGCCATGGGCAATGAGCGCTTTCATTGCGGCAAAGGGGTTTTCGCCTCAGGCAGCAGAAAGGCTAGGTGCACCACTGGGTGGCAGGAAGCAGGTATTGCTCAGTAGGATACGGGTACCTTGGTATCACGTGTCTGTAGGATTTCATATGACTTGGAATAGAGGAGATTCATTATTCATTATTCTTTGCTTTTTTGGGAGGGACTATGTGGCCTGGCAAGACAACAACATATTTGCTTCCAAAAATTATTATCTCTTTTTATGTGTCTGAAATGCCCAAACGGGGAAGGGGGGTTAACTCCATAAATGCCAGAGAGCTAGTTGACGGCTGCTATGGCATTTTCACTATATCCTTATTTGGAGAATAGACTTAAAATAGATCCAGTCCTGCAGATTTTTTTCTTGTGAAGATGGAATTGTTCGCAATCCGTACACATGTGGTTTTTGGGCCTGACTCTGAGCTATTACAGGGTTTGTCATCCAAGCCTGGCAGTCACACAGCAAGATACAGCTGTTCTGTATCTAGCTGATCTGCGTGGCTCTCTGTTCTTCAGGAGAATTTCTTTGATTCTGAACGGATTTGTTGTTTGCCATTTTTGCAAAAAGCAGAAGAAGAAGGAGGCTGCAATGAACAGGCAGTGAACAGGGACGAGCGTAGTGCCTGCGAATCGATCTAGCTGATGTTTCAGACTAATATGTTATACAGTACATATATATTTAGAAATGTTTTGCCCAAAATAGAGGATTATGATAGCAGCAAGTTATCAGTATATCTTTTAACTCACATCCTTCCTGTTGTGTGTTCAGCTAAAATACAACACAAATATGCTGTGAACCACAAATATTCTGTTTCAATTAAAACAAAATGGAGGAGGCTAGAAAAAAGTAGACCCACGTAGGAACTATGGACACAAAATTGTATTTTTTTTTGATTTTTTTTTTTAGATCAAGGCCGTTTGCAAAGCTGCAATGCTTCCAATCCCAGGCATTGCAGCATCCGGATGGGGTCATGTGCATAGCTGTGGCCAATCACAGGGCTCAGCAGTAATGTGGCAGTGACCCGCTTGGGAACATGTCACCACTGAGGCCAGGGATTGCCTGCAGAGGAACACTTGATCTTGTCTGGATGTGCCGTGATGATTCCTGTCCCAGGCACTTTAGCTTGCGGATGAGGTCACATGGGCCTTTGCGGCCAATCACTAACCTCATCGGTGACACATGCTGGGCACTGCTAGGTCACATGCCGCTTGTGGACACGTCACCACTGAGACCCGTGATTGGCCTCAGCTACACACGCATCGGGGACTGGAACCGAACAGTGGGGAACATGTGAGTGGATCTCTTTAGGAACAGTGTAGTACTGCCAAAAGCTGGAACATCCCTTTAAGTTCTTATATTTTTATATATTTTAAATTGTTTCAATCTTTTTCAATGTAACATATTTGCAGTGTTCCGGACGGGGTCACCCTTGTTTTAGTGGGTGCGCCGTGGTTAGGCCTGCAGGGCTAGCGTAGGACCCCCTTATAGGGCATCTATAGGGACATCTATAGTCCGGATCCCTACTCGTGTGCAGTACATCTTTTCAAACCATCGAAGACTCGTGGCATCGAGGGTCCGAGAGGTAATTGCTGCACAATAGGAACCATTCGACGGAGCGGTAGGTAAATTGTTAATTTCTATAGTGCCGCCATGCACTTATACTCCTGCTTGTTGAAGGGATTTATGTCTCCCGGTATCATATCATAAGTTGGTGACTTACTTCCACATAAGCTCCATATAGTGCGGATTGTTTAAAGATTTGTATTTTTTATCATTACTTTGAGGGGAAATTTTTTACAAGTAGTTTTATATTAAAAGTTAAGTTTTACTATTTAACAATTACACTTTCTTCTTTATTCTTCATCCCCTTTTGACCATTGTTTGCTTTCTGTTTCTTTATTGCTTGCTTTATGTATCTGTGTATGATGTGCTTTTAATTCTACCGTTAGAACATGAGCCTTGTTACGTCCTCCTTCAGTACAAAGTAACAGATCAGTCAGAAACATGTTATCGCACATCCATTACCTCTGACCTGCGTTTTCTAGAGGCATTGGTCAGCACGCAAAGTTACATAAGTCTCGTCCATTACTGTAATTGTAATACGGTAGCTCAGGGATCGGGTGACTGTTTGGCAATTATTTCTGCCTTAACTTTGCAACTGAGAAGGCCGCATCACAATGTCACATACACTCCAGGCCTTAGGAGATGGAATCGCTCCTACTGCTCCTACTGCAGATGAAGGTTACATATCTAAATGCAAATACAACAAGAATATGGGATCTTTACAGACTTTTATCTTTTTTTCACCCAGCTGGCGTAGCAAAAATTATAGCTATAAAACTTCATACAAGAACAAAAACAACACACAATTTAGTATGCTATTTATACCACAATAGATTTTGTTGCATGCCATATTTGCACCGTTTTTCTGAGTGGTGAAAAAAGGGGGCATGGCGAGGGCGGGGAAGGGGCGGCGCATTTATCTTTATTCATGCCAGTTTTCTGGCATGAATTAAGACAGAAATCTACGGCAGCTAGGAATCTTTATTGCTGACTTCTGGTGGATGGAAATCTGTCCTGGCTATGTGATGGACGCACAGGTGCTCGGGCTTGTTACATGACACAGTTCTGATACACATACTGTAATCAGTCCTGCACCTTTGCGTCCATCACATGAACAGGACAGATAACTATCCTTCCCAGCCATTGCCCAGTGTAAAGGTGCCCAGCGATGAAATGCGATTGACAAAAGGCTAGTTGGTTGTTTATCGCATGTATAATACTGGCAATGTTCCTGTATGAGACAATGGTGGAATCTATCACTCAAACGCTTCTCAATAACTTTAACATGAAAATGATAGTAAACAAGACCCAACTGAAACTATATATTATCGATCGGCACCATGTAAAGGACTGTCTGTCATCTGGAAATCCACTGATAAACCAGGCACAATGCCTTGTCGGGCTATCTCAGCTGAATGTAATGATACCTTTCACTTAGCGATCCGCTGCTTCATTCTGGAGAAAGAGTACATTTAATCCATATGCAAATCAGCAGTCAAGTGCACTGAGGGAGGGCCCAAGCTACTCTGTGCACTCTTCTCCTGCTTCCTCCGCCAGCCCCTCCCTCTCCTTCTTGATTGGCAGAACCAGGTTTCTTCATAGTCATCTACTCTGGACCTGTCCATCAAAAGAGAGGGAGGAGCTGGTAGAGGAAACAGGAGGAGTAAGGGTGCACAGAGTGGCTTGGGTACGCCCTTGGTGCACTTAACTGCTCATTTGCATATGGATTGAAAGTAGTGAATGAATGAAGCAATGTATCACTAAGTGAACGGTAGCATTACATTCAGCTGAGCTAACCATAATGTTCCTATAAAATAAGTGCAAGTATGCAATCCATGATGAGGAATTGATAGAAGACAGAATATTGGGAAGTTGCATAATGTATATAATGTTTCATTACATACTATAATCAGTGGCATAACTACAGTTCTGTGGGCCCCAGGGCAAACTTCGGATCGGGGCCCTCTCCTCCCTATAATATGCTGTAGTACAATTTATAATTTTTTATTGTAACCATATACAATATTTAAAAAGAAAATGTTTGAAAGTAAGTATTCTGGAACAAAGATTCCCACATAAGGCATAAACCTTATGGACCCATGTCTTGGTAAGTCACCTTCAATTAAAAAGATAGTAATCACATTAAAAAAAAATATATATAGTATATACTCAACACTCTGCATTGCTGCTTGTAGCCTGAGTTTGAGCGTCATTTCGAGATTTCGATGACATCACCATAACCTCCTGCGCTGGGTCTCACGGGATGACGTGATGAAGCGGCGAAGGACAGGGCATGGGGATGTGTTTGCAACCGTCTGCGCAGTGGGACACCCGAACTGAAGCTTATGAGCCAAACTCCCGTGGCCCTCATTGAATTGGCTACAAGCACTGACGAGCCCCCTCCACCGCCGGGCCCGGTTGTAGCCGCACCCTCTGCAACCTCGATCATTATGCCTGCTGACTATAATCATTATTTGCTGAAACTCCTATATGTATAAAGCAACATGACGGACAGGGTGACGTGTTGCTCATTATACAGTACTTTATACCCAGTAACGCAAAACTTATACCCAGTAAAGCAAAGGAGTATTCTTTTTTTTTAAAAGCACCCCCTACTAGAACCATGTTGATCTCTAGATAAACAGCCTCGGGAGGAATTGACAACCCAGAGAAATAATTTGGCGTATTCTCCCAGCCTGCCAGGAAGCCTTCGAACATATTTAATTACTTCCGTTTCTGTGTTACTTGTCTGCATAATTTTTTTATTTTTAGATTTTCGATCATTTCCATTCTCCATCTATCATGGTTTTAACCTCTATACAGTTTTCTGTATATTTTTTCCCCATGTCTTTAGCTGCGGTTTTCCATTCGACAATGAAAGGGGTTGTCTTAATAAGACAGGGTTGTGTCTGCTTGGGCATAGGGATGTCATGGTGCTCTGGATCCTGCTCTACAAGGGCTCATACACAAAAACTGTTATTTTTTTTCCCCGTGTCCGTTATATTTTTTTTTGTGTGGGACGTATATGGAACTTCAATGGGGCTGCATAAAAAGTAAATGACTCCGTGTGCATTGCATGACCCCTCCATGGCCGTTTCGCCAAAAAAAATAGAACATGCCCTATTATTGTCCGCATTAGGACAAGGATAGGACTGTTCTATTAGGGGCTGGTCATATGTTGAATACACACGGCCGGTATCTGTGTTTTGCGGGTCTGCAATTTGCGGACCACAAAACACCCAACGGTCGTGTGTATGAGCCCTTAGCCAAGGCGGAGAGCCGATGCAAAGAGTGCCATTTCCTTAGGCAGTATTACAATCATCTGAAAAGTCAGCATGTATTGCGAATGTATAGCCAATCAGATCTTCCCTTTGTGATGACGGCGGAAGACTGGGGATGACGGCGGAAGACAAGGCCAGACCCTTGTGTTCAATATAAGCATCAGTTGTCATGAATGATAAGAGTCCCCTAAAGCAGGGGTGCACAACCTTTTCTGGTTGGGGGCCACATTGTCAGACTGAAGGAATCCCATGGGCCGAAAATAAAAGTTAAAGGGGTATTACCAACTGATATACTGTATTTATTGCATATTGTACATACAGTATACACCATAAATGTCTGCTTACACATCCAGGACTCCCATCTAAGGAGAGAATACATAAAAAATGCATGTGAGCAGCCACAAGACATAGACATACATGTCTGTCACTAGATGGTTGAGGGCCGCACAGAATGATATCGAGGGGCGAAAGTGGCCCCCGGGCCGCAGGTTGTGCACCCCTGCCCTAAAGGGATTGTCTCATATCGGCCAGATGGGAATAACCCAGACTAAGCCCCGTCACGGGCAGGCTGGAGTTACGCAGACGACCAGTACGCCGCTGTTTCCGTTACTTTGTAACTCACTGTGGGTGAGGGGAAAGGTACACCGTGCACAGAAGAACTGTGTGCACGGGGCCCATATGGAAACCTTATGGCTCTGCTCTCCATGTGCTGCCATTGGGTGCCCTCACAGAGATGTATATGGCAAGTAGTCTGCAGGAGGAAGTAATACATGTGGGGTTCCATATTGATGCTACTGATAGGTTTAATCTATTAACTGTTATTGTCTGTTTGTTTCTGACATGTCATGTTTTTGACATTTTATGCATTTTTTAGTGTCAGTAGGGGCTTATTCTATTTTTTAGATGTTTTTACATTTTGTGACTCTTATGTGGCTAACTGTCTAAATAATCAGTAAAGTGGACTTTTTCTGATAATTGGTGTGCATGTGCCTTGCATATTTCCTTATTTTTCATTGATTATATAGCAACCATTATTGGTGATGTATCAGTTATTGTCGGAATGTCTGGTTCTGGTGCTAGAATTGGTACAACGTTTGATAAACTCATGACTGGATACGCAGCATGCCAGGAACCCAGCAGCAGCTGATCTCCAAGGCCCATGTGCCAGGGGCAGATTGGCCATAAACCTTACAGGAAAATTTCCTGGTGGGCCAATGCCCAGGGGCCACCTGGGTTCTCCTCACTGCTGGCCAGTGGAAGTTTTTGGGGATGTATTTTGTGCTTCTGGCAGTATTTGTGATGGACTGTGGTATTTGGCTCTGTTGGGGTGGTATAATGTGCCACAATATAGTATTGCTGGCCCTGCCTTCCATCAATTTGGACCCAGTTACAAAACGGGGCCACTTTAAGTTCCCAGTCTGCCCCTGCTGTGTGCCATGTAAAGAATCTCCTGTTCTTCAGATTCCTGTATATCAACTAGTACTATGTGATATGTTTTGAGCGTGATTCCTTTGCTGTAAGATCTGCAGTGAATTTTGGAAATTAATTGTTAAAAAAAAAGGGAAACCATTTATCTGCATTTCCTAAGGTATTTGTGGTTTTGTTGAGTCCTAAAATGCGCTAGTTTTAATACTTTCATGTGCCAGTTTTCTTATGAAAAATAATGTTCTAAGTGAAATTGCTTTAAGGGGGTTATCTCTTCTGGGACATTTATGGCATCTATAGGATATGTTTTAAATGTCTGATAGGTGCGGGTCTCACCTACTTACCAGAAGTATAAAGTATCACTCAAAATTCAGCTTCACCGGCTGGCAGCTAAGTGGCTGTAATAAAAGCTCTGACATGCATACTCCGCTCTGTTCTGTATCCCCGGTTAATTTCTTGATTCTTTTATGGCATAAGATTGAGAATTGAATTACATTACTGATAAGCCGGCTCGTCTGGCAGAAGGTTCTGCAGTTTTTGTCATTTGCCGTAAGAGTTAAAAGGATGTGTAGTTTTTTTAGAGGAAGTTGAGCAGCTGGAATGTTTTTTTTTCTCCTTCGTTAAATACATTGATAAACCTGTCAATGTGTACACAGTCACACACTTCACACCCAACAACCATATACTTGTACACTTATTTGGGCAAACCTCGAAGGGATTATCTAAAGCCATAACATGTTTTAGAAACAGCTGTCAGCAATTGAGATGCACGGCAGTCATGTATGACAGGTCAGGGTGGCAAAAATGGAAGCAATTCTCATAGAGTGGTTCTCGATTCTGTCTTAGAGATGTAAGGGGAGATGAACCACAGTTAAACCCCCTACACTTTGCAAAATACCGTACAGATATGTTTAAGAAATGGTTGCTCTTATGTTGTAATGTTATGTCTAGACTGTGTGATTTTACAGCAGCTGTAAAGGACTGGCAGAACCATGCCTGTAGTGGTGCTGCCATAAGTTGTTAGACGTTGGTACCAGAAATAAGGTTTGCTGGATGCCTGCTTACAGTAGGAACAGATGCCAGCCAGTGGGGGCCACAGTACTGAGACCCCCTTAAATTATGTGACTGTGAGCGTTGCAGTGTTGAGACACTGCCCTACAATGTGGGTTTGAGGTCCATCTGTAAGAGACATATGATTAATCAGCCAGCACTCGGTCTTCCGTCAGCGCTGTACACAGGAAAAAGGCGCTACCCAAAACAGTAATGCAAGAAATCCCAGCAAGCGCTTCAGTTAGATGTGTTCTTCATTATATTAGTTCAGATATGTACTTAGGACGCGTTTCGGCCCGTCCTGCCTTCATCCAGCTGATGAAGGCTGGACAGGCCGAAACGCGTCCTAAGCATATATCTAAAATTGCTGAGGTTTCTTCCATTACATCTATAAGAGACAACATTTAGTGTCAAGCCAGTCAGTGTGTGTGTGGTGAGGGACATCATGTGGCAGATGATACTACACTGAGAGGGACCAGACACTAGGTCAGAGTCCAGCCCCATGGAACAAACCGGTGGACTGAGTGACCCCTGTGCGAGTAAGGAAGGGTATGGGAATACCTGAAAGCACTTGAGGTCAGGAATAACTGCTGTGCAGAAACCAGACCATGTTAAATTTGGGATTCCTGGATCCACTAAGCTACTGTGAGGGCACAGTACGGCTTTTCAGACTAAAGGGCCCGTGAGTCTGACAGACTGCTTTGTGGCTGAGGTGCTGTGAGCTGAGAAGCCTAGCGTCAGTGAAAGTATGCCAAGAGTATTGGATGCCTGGGGGCACAAAGGAAGGCCTGTAGAGAAGTGTTCAGATAGTATGTGTGGGCCAGCATTAGAGAACTTGGTGGAACAAGTTGAGTGTTTGCTAGAGTACCCTCCTCCAGCAAGCCAGGAGGGAGCTGTTTTAATAAGCAGTCTTTACTGTAAAGAGAAACACAATTTGTATTGTTGCTGTTCCAGTCCATGTGGTAAGCGGATAGTGTCCCTGTACAGAGGACTTGGACAGGAGCTGTTTGGATCATCTAGTGGTCAGGCTTTCACAAACTATCAAGCAACCTACACATTTAAACAGTCACAGGTCAGGAGTTAATCCCATGAAGTGTGGCTGACTAGTGGTCGCAAGGAAACATGGTGGCACCTGGCAGTCGTAGACAAATGGCTGGTGCAACCCTATGTGAGGTGCCTAGGGATGAAAGCAACTTGATCTTCTGGGGGACTAGTGGTGTGGGGCCCCAGTAAGAGATGCTCTGTAGCTGTTCAAGAATATGAACTCATCAAGTGTAATCTGTAACCACCAAGTGTATTGTGCCACTTACAGTCATAGTAAACATCACGTGTATTGTGCCTCTGACAGGGGCGGACATACCGCCTGTGCAGCCGGTTCGGCTGCACAGGGGCCCAGTGCGCTAGGGTGGCCCGTGAGAAGTTCCGTGGCAGGGCAGGGAGAGATGAGCGCTTCCATTGTGGAAGCGTTCATCTCTATATTCATCTGTATTGCCGTCCTCAGGATGCTGCAGCGGGGCAGGGGAGAGGTGTTTCCCTTACCCATTCCTCTTATAGGCTGCAGGCCTAGTGCCTGCAGCCTATCAGAGGCCGATGCAGGCGGCTCGATGACGTCATCGTGCCGCCTGAGCTGTACAGCGTGGGACACAGGTCGGAAGAGGCCTGAGCCGCTTCACTGAGAGTGTCATGGAGGTAAGTATGTGAGTTAATTTTTTTATTTTAGCACTGTGCTGTTGCCCAGAATGGGGAAGGGGGGAGAGGAGCACTATGGGGGCATCTACGAGGGGGCATTATATTGGCACACATGGGGGGAGAGGAGCACTATGGGGGCATCTACTAGGGGGCTTTATACTGGCACACATGGGGGGAGAGAAGCACTATGGAGGCATCTACTAGGGGGCATTATTACTGGCACAAATGGGGGAGAGGTGCACTATGGGGGCATCTACTAAGGGGGCATTATTTACTGGCACACATGGGAGGGAGGAGCACTATGGGGGCATCTACTAGGGGGCATTATTTACTGGCACACATGGGGGAGGGGAGCACTATGGGGGCATCTACTGGGAGCCCTATATATTAGAAATATACTGGCATTATGGGGGGGAGGAGCCATATGAGGGCATCTACTGGGGGCCCTATATATTGGCATTATATACGGACACACATAGGGGGCACTATGGAGAAGTAGGCGAAAGGAGCACTATGGGGGCATCTGCTGGGGGGCATTATATAGGGGCATTTTATACTGGCAGAAACTATATGTGCTATATGGGGGTGGGGATGAGTACCATAGTGGCATTTTATACTGGATACATTATATGGGCTCTATGGGGAAGGGGGAGAGGAACATTATTGGGGCACTCTATAGGGGCATTTTATACTGGCACATTATGTCAGGCACCATGGAACGGGGGGAGGAGCACTATAGGGGCATCTATTGGGGGCACTATATAGGAGTATTTTATACTGGTGCAAAATTATGGGGCACTATGGGGACATATTTGCTCAACTGGGGGCACTAAGAGGTTTTTTTTGGAGCACACATTATGAGGGCACTATAGGGACAATGGCTCTACTAGGGGCGCTTAAAGGAGGTATTTTTTTACTGCCACACAACAGGGCATTTTTTGTATCATTATTTTTGGGGGACATTAAGTTTATTAGTGTCAGGGGCACCATTTGCTGGGCGCAGTTATTTTTTAGGGCGCTGTGTGCCAATAATTATTGAAGGGGCACTATCTGGTACTAGTATTTTCAAGGGGTTTATCTGTTTTTGCAGTATAGTATTGGGGAGCACAGCAGGCACAGGATGGGGTGTTCAGAAGGTTGGAGGATGTTGGAAAAGTAGGAAAACTAAGATGTCTGTCTGTCAAACTCTGCAGAGAGAAGAGACGGCTGAAAGGAATCATCATGGTGGTCTGATCTGAAAGGAGAAGATGAGGAAAGAGAAGATCTAAGGAGACGTCACTGGATGTACAAGGTATGTGGCACTGTATTAGGCTACTTTCACATCTACGTTAGTGATTCTGTTCCAGCTGAGAATAGCCTGCTGGAATTCACTGGATCCGGCACTGCTGGATGCAGACGGAATGCCCGCCGGTCCCATTAACTATAATGGGGTACAGTAGAGATCCAGCCACAATCTGGCAAAAATGCAGAGAATCAGCGGGACATAAACCGCTGCATGCTATGGTTTGTGTCCAGAGGGATCGTAGTGCCGCGGGTGTGAAAGCAGCCTTACCTTGTATGTTTTGTATTGCTGTATGTAATATTAGGAGGGAATAGGTTAGGTTGAAAATTTGGCATGGGTGATGGAGGGGCCCAGGCACATTCATTGCACAGGGGCCCTCTGCTGTCTGTGTCCACCCCTGGGGAAGGTAATAGTCATTGGTTGAACAAAAAACTCTTGTGACATTCCAGTAAGGTGCCACCCTCTTATGTGTTTTTGCCTTTTCTCTGGAAAGTCCAGCTTCCCTATTACATCTTCAGGATGTATATATATATATATATATATATATATATATTGTAAGGGATCGTCTCTTTTCAGGGGGTCACACTCACAGATATCTCACCAGACAACGGATTTTCATGTCCAAACTGTGCATTTATCTTATAAAGGATAGTCCAGTTATACATCACTGGGTGGGGTGAGGTTCCCGCACCGCCAACACTTAAAACACAAATAAACTCCTGCCCGTCTAGGCGCTACCTAAACAAAATACGTCCCTACCTCACTCATAGAGCTCAGTTCACACATGGACATTATATGCGGCTTTCCTCAGCCAACATCAATACTGCAGCCTCAAGGCTGTGGCAACTCCAGTACCTTTTGGGGGAGTGTGGCCCAGTAGTCCTCCAGACGCTGGGCATGCAACCCTCGTTCTCTAGGTGTCGCTAGGTCCTCCAAACCTCAGGCTATTCAAAGCCTTGTGGCCCCTCAGTCCTCCTGACTGAGACCACACACAGAGCCTCTGCTTCACAGAACAGTCTCGCTCTCCCTCCTCGACTGACCTACTCTGAGGCGCTTTATGCCAGCCTGATTACAGCAGGCCTCACCTGCGATCACCTCAGGTAGAAAGGAAAACCCATACTGGAAGATTGTGGACTGGGAACTCCCTCTACCAAGCCTAGTCACCAGTCCAAGTAAAATCCAGCCCAGAAAATGTATACAGAAATGTCTCAGCAAACTATGCTTTGCTGAGACTACTGCCACTCTCTGGATTTTATCTGTCTCACATATCTGAGATACCTGAAGTGGGACAACACACCTTCCAGCACTGTTTACATTACCACAATATATATATATATCTATATCTATATATATATATATAAACTTGCACAACTAAATGCAGATTACCAGGAAGAAAATCTGTCACCACACACCTCAGTAGTAACTGGTAGATTTGTTATGGTCTCCATATTCACAAGTTTTTGTCCCCATGCAGATTATTGCCTCTGTTGCAGAGACATCATGCCTTTTGTGAGATGCATATGAGCTGTTTGGTGCAACGAGGGTGTCACTGTTGCAGCTCATCGCACCAAAAGCCGTGCTCTGTATCGTGGATAGCCCTGCCCCACAGTTTTGAGTGACCGGGGCAGGCTTGTGATGTAATCTCGCCTGGCCATGTGTTTTTGCATGTGATTGGTGCACGAATAGTACAGACTATTACAAGCGCCCGCGCATGTGTGAGAAAGCAGAGCCAGGCAAGATTACATCACCAGCCTGGCCCTGGCACTCATAGCTGGGTAGGCATGGCTATCCACAATACAGAGCAGAGCTTTTGATGCAACAAGGTGAAACAGTGACTCCCTCGATGCACCAAACAGCTCATTTGTATATCACAAAAGAAATTATTTATTTGCATAGGAGGCACTGATCTGCATGGGAACAAAAATGTTTAAAGAGGACCTGTCACCACTCCTGACATGCCTGTTTTAATAGCTTCATGCATTCCCTATGTAATAACAATTCTGGAACATCTGTTCTTATGTCTGTATGTTGTGCCATTCCTTCATTATTTCTACTAGAAGTTATACATGAATTGCTAGCAGTCTGCAGTAAGGGTACAGAGGGGAGGTAACCAGTTGGGGGGTGTACCTGCACAGTCTGACAATGGCAGCACTGATTGGATACAGTCAGTCTGTGCAGGTACACACCCCCAACTGGTTACCACCCCTTTGTACCCTTACTGCAGACTGCTAGCAATTCATTCATAACTTCTAGCAGGAATAATAAAGGAATGGCACAACATAGAGCCATTAGAAAAGATGATCCAGAATTGTTATTACATGGGGAATGCATTAATCTATTCAAAACAGACATTTCAGGAGCGGTGAAAGGTCCTCTTTAAATATGGAGACCATCATTTACCAGTTTATTTTGTTTACTAATGAGGTATGAGGTGTCAGATTCTGATGGTGGCGGTCTCCCTGCTGTGATTTACTTCCTGCTGACGTTCCAACACGGCAGGAAATGGCTGCGAATGCCGCTGTGCCAATCGCTGGTTTCTACAATTACCTGTCTCAGTCAGTGATTGGCTAAACGGCCTTCTCATCCATTTCCTGGTACTGTATGTCAGGACATCTGCAGGAAGTGGAGAACTGTGGGGACCAGGGGTGGACTGGGAACTTAAGGTGGCCCTGGAAAAAAACTAAAAGTGGCCCTATTTTGTAGTGATTGACAGAAGGCAGGGTCAATACAAGCAGGCGGGGCCAGCAATACCATATTGCGGCACATTAAGGCTAGGTTCACACCTGAGCGTTTTACAGCGCGTTCCTGCACGCTGTAAAACGCTCAACAGGCAAAACCCAATATTTCCCTATGAGCATGGTTATCATCTGAGCGTTTTACAGCGCGTACGAACGCACTGTAAAATGCCCTACGCCCCAAGAAGTACAGGAGCTTCTTTGGGGCGTATTGTTGCACGTAACACCTCTGTTTTTCATTGTACGCCTCTGTGGTCAATAGCAAGAACGCGCATACGACGCGCGTTTCCAAAATACAAAAATGCCCCAAAATACGCCTCAAAAACACCCAATAAATACGCCTGTAAACAGCGCTTATCGAATACGCTCAGGTGTGAACCCAGCCTAAAACCCAGCAGAGCCAAATACCACAGTGCATCACAAGATACTGCCCCAGCAGCACAAAATACCTCCCCAAAATCTTCCCTTCTGTGGTTGCCAGCACCAGCAGTCATGTTATGTCTAGGGATGAGCAAATCGACTTCGGATGACACATCCGAAGTCGATTTGCATAAAACTTTGTTCTAATACTGTACGGAGCAGGAGCTCCATACAGTATTAGAATGTATTGGCACCGATGAGCCACAGTTATTGCTTCACGCAATAACTTTGCAAATTAATTTGTACTGTAAAAGACCATTTCCCGAACTCGGGTTCGGTTCCAAGGTAGACTTCGCAAAGCAATAACTTCGGCTCATCGGAGCCAATACATTCTAATACTATAGGGAGCGCCAACAAAGTTTTATGCAAATCAACTTCGGATGTTTCATCAGATTTTGATACGCTCATCCCTAGTTATGTCCTTTTACACCAGTTGTCCTAGGATGGCAATATGGTTGAATTCATGAGGTAGTAGGGGAGTGCCATAACGGTCAGCTGTAAGGAGCGCTCAGACAGCCCCCAGGGAAATTTCCCTGTAGGGTCTGTTGCCAGTCGCCCCTGGTGGGGACTATGACACTGTTGCAACAGAAAGGTGAATATAAAATGTAATATTTTTATAGCCGTTTTAACCCACTGCAACCCTTTTCTATTTGGCTGGATTACCCCTTTAACTTCTCCTGGCCACTGAGAAAACTATTCTTGCACTTGGGCAGGTAGGGGTGCCAAACATTGCATTTACAGTGTGTGCTGCTATCTGACTAAATAGTACCGTAATAAGTTTCCAGCTGTATACGTGTAATTCTATTTAGCCTGTTTGTTGCTTGGAATTTTGTACCTGAACTTGGTTATGACCCAGTTTCCCTGACTATTCTTTGAATTCTCCAGTGTACTGCACCCTGACCCTGCTTGACCTTCATTGCATGACTTCTGGTTTGTTTGACTTTCCTTAAGTGTATTCCTTTTTGCCACATCCTTGTCCTGCTCCATTTTCCATTGTTCACCTTTCTATCCTCATGTGTACATTCTGTTATTGACCATCTAACTCATTTCCATTGTGTTGGGTTCCACCTCTGCCAGATGCTTATCCAGGGAGCCAATCAATGAAACAGTTTTGGGCACTTGAGAACTGGGGCCTGTTAAGTATTTTAGCCTTTCCCAGGGTGGCGCTTTTCTTTTTCTGTCCTCCGCTCTTGTTTTATCATGTCTACGGATTTTTTCTATTTATATCATTTTAATCATGCTTTAATAAAATGTATTATCCTTTTGGTACTATGAGCTCCTTTTCTCTTTGTTTCTAAGTATTTTAGCCCAAGTTGCACTAAAGATGCGTACTACAAGCACTGTCCGGCTGGTTCTTTCCCTAGGTGTCAAAAGAACCAGATTATTACAGTATGGAAAAACCAGATTCATGGTGCCATTGCATTAAGAGTAATGGTTAATGAGAACATCATCATCTTAATTATTATTTACTCTAAATAAACAACAAAACAGAACAATTTGTAATTGTCGCTTGTATTTGACATTAAAAAATCCCTTTGGGTTTATTATTATTATTATTGCAGTCTAATTTTGGGCTAAAAATCATTTTGGAATAAATCTTTATTAAAAACGTTCAACTGTTTCTATTCTACAGCTTTCAGTTTCAGTGCATTTGCAGACTACCAGGCTCTCTGCTTCACACTTAAAGAGGACCTTTCACCGCTCCTGACATGCCTGTTTTAAAGCTCCATGCATTCCCTATGTAATAACAATTCTGGGACATCTTTTCCTATGGCTCTATGTAGTGCCATTCCTGTCATTATTTCTACTAGAAGTTATGAATGAATTGCTAGCAGTCTGCAGTAAGGGTACAGAGGGGTGGTAACAATTTGGGGGGGGGGGGGGTGTACCTGCACAGACTTACTCTATCCAATCAGTGCAGACATTTTTAGACTGTGCAGGCACAGAGCCCAAACTGGTTACCTCCCCTCTGTACCCTTACTGCAGACGGCTAGCAATTAATTCATAACTTTTAGTAGACATAATAAAGGAATGGCACAACATAGAGCCTTAAAGGGGTTCTGCACTTTGTTTAAACTGATGATCTATCCTGTAGATAGATCATCAGCTTCTGATCGGCGGGGGTCCGACACCCAGGACCCCCACCCATCAGCTGTTTGAGAAGGCAGCGGTGCTCCACTGTTTACTGCTGGCCGAGTGACGTCGCGACTAGTATCACTGGCCTGGTCGGGGCTAAGCTCTGTTCACTTGAATGGAGCTTAGCCCCGCCCAGAGCAGATTGATACAAGTCGGAATGTCACTGGGACTGCGGTAAACAGTGAGAAGGCCGCCGTGCTGCTGGAGCAGCCGCTGCCTTCTCAAACAGCTGATCGGTGGGGGTCCTGGGTGTCAGGACCCCCGCCGATCAGAAGCTGATGATCTATTCAGAGGATAAATTATCAGTTTAAACAAAGTGCAGAACCCCTTTAAGAATAGACACTCCAGAATTATTACATGGGGAAAGCATAAAGCTATTAAAACAGGCATGTCAGGAGAGGTGAAAGGTCCTTGATCCATCAGAAAGCTGCTCTGTTGACTGGGTCTGTAGTCCTTATATATACTTTCCTAACAGTCTTTTAATAAAGACTAATTTAAAATTATTTTTTAGCCCCAAAAGAGTAGAATGCAATAATAAAAATGTTCCAAGGGTATCCATTGCCTGTAAAGGGGCTGTCCCAGCTCAGCAAATGGCATTTATCATGTACAATGAGTACTGTATTGTGATTGTCCATATTGCCTCCTTTGCTCGCTTGATTTTTTCCATCACATTATGCACGGCTCATATCCAAGCAATCCAGCAGCGGTAGCCGTGCTTACACACTATAGGAAGAAGCACCAGCCTCTTTGGTGGCTGGGACCGTGGAGCATGCATAGTCCACCACTTTTTTCTATAGTGTGCAAGCACGACCACCACTGCTGGATTGCAAGGTGGTCACAACCGTGGAAACAAGAAGTGTATAATGTGATGGAAAAATTAATCCAGCCAGCAAAGGAAGCAATATGGACAATCACAATACATTAGTAAGTGCCTGCTATTAACTTTGTCTACATGATAAATGCCATTTTCTGAAGTGAGAAATCCCCTTTAAAGAGGACCTTTCACCGATTATGGCAATGTGAACTAAGTATACAGACATATAGAGCGGCACCCGGGGATCTCACTGCACTTACTATTGTCCCTGGGCGCCGCTCCGTTCTCCTGCTATGCCCTCTGGTATCTTTGGTCACAAAGTTATGGTAGGTGGAGTCTGCCCTTGTTCTGCTTTAGCGCTGGCCAATCGCAGCGCAGAGCTCACAGCCTGGGAGGTTATTTTCTCCCAGGCTGTGAGCTCTGCAATGCGATTGGCCAGCGCTACAGCAGAACAAGGGCAGACTCCGCCTACCATAACTTAGTGACTGAAATCTCCGCCTACTATAACTTAGTGGCCGGAGATACCAGAGGGAATAGCAGGAGAACGGAGCGGCGCCCAGGGATAATAGTAAGTGCAGTCAGATCCCCGGGCGCCGATCTATATGTCTGTATACTTAGTTCACATTATCATAATCGGTTAAAGGTCCTCTCTAAGTAAATGAGTATGTGGAAAACAACAAATAAAACTAAATCTACATTTTATGACCAAAAATAATGTTATTTTTTAATACATTTTTGACATGAAAACATTAATGTAATGGTCATGAAATAGACTTACATAATTGCTGTTAGTTTATGGATAATTCTCAATCCATTTCTATTATCTAGTCCATTACTACAAATAAGGGGCAAACAGGAAATAAAGCCAATAAAGGTGTACGCAGCCAAATACGAAATAATAGCAATGCTGATAGCTCACATTAGTATATAATTATAAAAACATGCCAGATTATCTCTTTCAGTTAACAAATAATGAAGGCATGCATACACAGCCCACAACTATTAGTACAAAGGACTGGCTGAGTTTCCTGACATTAGGTTATATAAAGTTTCACTCAATCAAACGACTGCCGTCTTTTCCTACTGACAGGTCTTTTGCCTCCCTAATTATATTGCCTGTGCTATGATGGTTTTATATAGACGATCTGATCAAACCACTAACACACTGACTAAGGCCTCTTTCACACGACCGTTTATTTTTCTTTCGTTTACGGGCCTTTTTTTGCGTTTTGTATACGGTCCGTATACGGAACCATTCATTTCAATGGTTCAGCCAAAAAAACGGAATGTACTTTGTATGCATTCTGTTTCCGTATTTCCGTTTTTCCGTTCCGTTGATAGATAGAACATGTCCTATTATTGCCTGCAAATCACGTTCCATGGCTCTATTCAAGTCAACGGGTCTGCAAAAAAACGGAACACATATGGAAATGCATCCGTATGTCTTCCATATCTGTTCCGTTTTTTGCAGAACCATCTATTGAAAAGGTTATGCCCAGACCAATTTTTTCTATGTAATTACTGTATACTGTATATGCCATACGGAAAGACAGAACGGAAAAAATGGAACCGAAACGGAAACAAAAAACGGGAACAACGGATACGGTAAAAACGGCCCGCAAAACACTGAAAAAGCCATACGGTTGTGTGAAAGAGGCCTAAAACTAGCATATTAGAAAATTGTACTTGAAGCAGTTTTCCTGGAGTTAAGTATTGACGACTGATCCTCAGAAATAGGTCGTCAGTATCAGATTGGTAAAGGTTTTGAAGGGACCGTGGTGAGCAAACGCTTCATCCTTTTCCTTGGTCTGTGAAGTCGCATCCATTAGTTACATGGCTGAGTCCCATTCAAGTGAGTGGGGATGGTCTGGAATATAAAGTACATCCACCAGGGGCATATCTATAGGGGGTGCAGAGATATCAGTCACTACCAGGCCCAGGAGGGGGCCCAAAGACCCTCATGCCACACAAAAAGACACCGATATTGTAGAAAGTGCATGATGGTTGTCACAGTGCGGTTCACGGTGATGTTTTCCGTGTAGGCTGGCTGCAGACCGAAATCCTGTGCAGGCTGGTTGCTTGGGTCTGAGTGCTGGCTGCGATGTTCCTGGACTCTCCTGTGTATGTTGCTTCCGTGTCGTTGTGCCATGGCGTACTGGCTGCGGGTGTCGCTGTGTATGCCGGTTGCCAGGGGCAACTTCCTGTGCTTCTGCCTGTGTGTTTCCTGTGGATCTGTAGTCCGGTTCTGATGGGGTTAACTTCCCCTGATCTGTGGCTGGGTGTAGCTTTCCAGGTGCCTCCTTACCCAGCTATATAGATCTGTGAGCTGTGGGTCTGGGGGTCAGTTTTGTCTGTGCCTGGCTAGATGTAGCATCACGCTCCTGTCTGTGGGTTCCGTTTACCCTTCTGCGTCCCTGGCTTCCCCGGAGGGGGAATCTCTGCGTGCCTTGAATCCCTTGCCTGTGTAAATCTCTAGCCTGTTCTGTGCCTTGTATCTCTGATCTGTGTATCGCTTGTTTGTTCCGTTGCTCCTGGTTTCGTCTGCCTGTCTACGCTTCCTGCCGGTACCAAATTTAGGTACCTCCTGGTCTGTCTGGACCAGCTGCCACTGACTCTGGGTTTGCTCTGTAGTTGCCCCTGGCAAATGCCCTTCTGGCTTAAGCCTATCCTCACCATCTGAGGCTCTAGTGAATACCAGGGAGTTGCTTAGTTACGCCCCTCCAGAGTACTGCCAGTCAGTGGCACAGTGGGTCCACACACGCTGTTCCATGTAGTGCGCCTGTGCGTACATCTGTATTTCTGTATGCAGTTCTTGCATACATTGCTGCTGGTCTGTGTTGCCATGTCCTGGTTCCCTGACGTCCCGGAGGTCTGCCTTGGGCCTCCGGCATGTGACAGTATGCAAAACCAGGTGACACCATGCAGGAGGGTAGCTAGAAACACCAGGAACAGAAGCGAGGTGCTACATCTAACCAGGCACAGACAAAACTGACCCCCAGACCTACAGCTCAGAGATCTATATAGCTGGGTAACGAGGCACCTGGAAAGCCACACCCAGCCACAGATCAGGGGACGTTAACTCCATCAGCACCTGGACTACAGATCCACAGGAAACACACAGGCAGAAGCACAGGACGTAATCGGCATACACGGCGACACCCGCAACCAGTACGCCATGGCATAACGAACCTGTGACACAACAGACTCGGGGAGAGCAACATACACAGGCGAGTCCATGGAACACCGCAGCCAGCACGCAGCCCCAAACAACCAGCCTGCACAGGATTTCAGCCTGCAGCCAGTACGCAAGGGCACATGCAGCCAGCCTACACTGAAAAACATCACCGTGAACCACACTGTGACAATGGTCAAGTTACACTTCTGGCTGAAGGGAAGGGGTTAGGTCAAGAATTTGGCATGGGGATGCCATTTCAATTTTTTGCTTCAGGCAGCACGAAGGATATATGCTCCCCTGCCCCTGGCCACAAAACACAGAGGGAAGTGGGACCCAGGCTGAACTCTTGCACTAGGGCCCATGAGCCGTTACTTACGCTCCTGACAGCAACTATATAATGTACCGTACTGTGTACTATGAAGTGGCTGGGGCACTTCTCCTAGCCTCCTAGTACAGATGATTGGCAGAGGTACCAGAAGGTGAGGTGATCTGATCTTAAAGGGGTTGGCCATCACTTACTGGCTGCACATGTGCTTGGAACACCACATACATGCAGCTAGTGAATGGCATTAGTAAACCATCTGCATTGATGCCCAATGGTTTAACATGCCTGATTTATGTTTACTTGCAGTCTGCTTCAAGGAATTGTTCTCCCAAAATGGCCGCTGATGGAGGATCTTGTCCATTAGTGGCCTCCATTCTCGTACACTGGGGATGGGCAGGGGAACTAGCACATGTGAAGTCTTCTCCCAGGGTAAATGAAGGCTGCAAATGAATGAGAACCTCCATCAGCGGCCATTTTGGGAGAACAGTACTGGGAAGCAGGTAAGTGGACCGACACCTAAACATTAAATAGACATTTTAAGCCATCGGACATTGGTGCCGATCATTTAATAAAGCAGGATATGTGCAGCTATGAATATCATTAGAGTTGAGCAAAGCGAGCTTTGGATGCTTAATTCAAAGTCACTTCATTCAAAACTTTGTAATAATACTGTACGGAGAACCGTCTCCGTACAGTATTAGAATGTATGGGCTCCGATGAGCTGAAGTTAATTAAAAATCAATTGCCAAAGTTATTTAACAAAGTCACGCACGACTTCGCGAATAGCTTACTTCAGCTCGTCGTAGCCCATGCATTCTAATACTGTACAGAGATGAATCTCCGTAAAGTATTATTCCGAAGTTTTGAACGAGACGACTTCGGATTAAGTGCAGAGAAGCTCGCTTTTCTCAGCTCTAAATATAATGTACTCCTATAATGACCTACTCATCAATATTTATCCCATGGAAAACCCCTTTGAGGCAATTCTCTAATTGTATTGTAAGAATCACACCCTTAGAACAGGGCAGTTACAGGGAAATCAGGATACTTAGAAACATAGAAGAATGATGCCCTCAGCTACCCTGCATTCATCAGCAGGGGAAATTAATGGACTGTCCATATATGCACCAATGTGCTAGCTTCTCCAGAGTAAGAGATACTCTATATAATCTTTATATTTACTTTTGGTTCAACATATCCCAAAATGAGTGGCGTGAGATGTCAGTATTGAAAATGAACAGTTTTGTGTTGCTCACAATGTCGGACAGAGTAGCACTCATCTCGGGATATCTCGAGTCAAGTGGAAAGATAAGGAAGGACACATCTGTCTGTATGTAAAACATCTATAAAGCTGCCGAGCCTGATCTCCAGATCAGTGATGGCCAGTTTGCATTGTTCGCCCACGAACACATGCTGGCTGCCATCTTTTCTCACAAGTCCAGCGAGGCACATGTAAGCCCTTACCTGTGCCTGTGCGCGAGCCGGTCTGAAAACAAGTGCGGTCAGCGGGAGCAGGCAGTTCCGAGAACAGCCACCATGGGCCTTCATTGGGCTGTTCTCGGAACTGCCTGCTCCCGCTGACCGCATTTGTTTCAGACCGGCTCGCTGCACAGGCACAGGTAAGGGCTTACCTGTGCCTCGCCGGACTTGTGAAAAAAGATGGCAGCCCGCATATGTTCGCGGATGAACAATGCAAACTGGCCATCACTGCTCCAGATTGCATTGCACAATATGAGCATTTAATATGCTTGTTTCACCTTTACTTATAGAAACCTTGGATACTGGCTTGAAAATATACTACAGTACTCCAGATATAACATTATGTAGAGTTGCTTGTCATAAGCCCAGTTTGAAGGGAGCCTGTCAAATTCACAAGCTGTTCCCAGGGCTTTGCAGTTGACCTACACAGTATCCCAACCATACCTTTATGTCCTTAGTCCTCCGAAACGTCTTTTGATTCATATGTAAATTAATTAAAAAGAACCCAAGGGGCGGTCCAGATCACTAACGGTGCCCAAGAACTTCCAACTTAATTGAGCCCCGTTCCTCCCCTTAGTACCATATCTCCACCTCCTTCTGTCCTGACCTCATCGAGTCACTGACTGAAATCTTGCTCAGTCATCGCAATGAACTTGAACCTGATGATGCCTCTTCCAACAGAAGGGCACTGACTGTGCAGGCATGAACAGAGTTGAGCTGTGTGACTACGTGAAATGTCAACCTGTGGCTCAATGATGTCAGGACCAGAAGGAGGCGGAAATAAGACACCAAGTGGAGGAGCAGGGCTTTCTTCATTTGGAGGGGAGGGGGGCTCAGAATATCAACAAAAGGACTTAAAGGTACGTTTAGGATACTGTGTATGTCAACTACAGTTGAGACGACAGACTCCCTTTAACTAAAATACTTCTTTCCCAGAAGCCAATGTGTGTAAATCGGAGTAAATCCAGCCCTGAGGTCCTTGTAGTCATTTTTATGAATTCTCTATATTATCATTACTTTTTTTGCATCTTCTGCCTTAACATGGAAGATGATAAACATGGTTTATTCAGATCAGTTGGGTACGTTTTTAGGTGCGGCGCTTTATTTAATCAGGCACTGTGATAAAGCAACCTGCCTGGCAGAAGAATACAACACGGTGGCTGTTCGTAGAGAACACACCACACATCACCATTATCTGGGCTAAAATGATGTTTGGTTTTAAATTCAATTTAGAATTAAGGAGAAGAAAGCTTCTTTGTTTTATTGATTTCCATTAAGACAAATCAAGGTTTAAAGAGCATGTGTAACTCTAGTAGATACCGGTTTAGTAACATATCAATCGCAACCGTACCGTCCTATAAGTGCAGTGTTGGGGGCTACTCTGAATAGCCTGCCCCCTCCTTAGCCCTTTCAGAGTGAAATAGAAGCAGCAGAAAGACTGAGGCACTTAATATTTTATGAGGGTAACAGAAAAATGATTTTTTTCCCTTGCTGATGATGATACTGGATCATCCTCGGGACTGCTCTGTTTATTAATTCAATTACATGTATATTTAGTTTCCTTTTATTCTCAATTAGGATGGTTTATTACTCCTAGAAATGTCACGACTTGTCAGATGAGAACCGAGAGGAGTCCTTAAGATTCCTCAGACTATAATGTCTTCCCGTGGAAGGCAAGTAATTGGATTGCTACAAGCATAGCAGCACCTTTTTCAAGGGCATTGTATTATAACTGCAGACATGACACTGCCATAAAAAAGAAAGTGGCAGTACAGCAATCCTTTCTTATAACAGATGTACAATGAGTGTGTGCTAATGACTTTTATTCAACTTTATATATTTCTGTAACTTGGAGATTTCTTTTATATTACATTGTGTTCATGTCACTGTAATAGCATAATGCTCAGTGACTCATGAATTTTGCTATTTTCAGCATTCAATAAGAAACTATGGGGGAGATTTATTAAGACTGGGGTTGCGAATGCCGTAGAATATCGATGGCCTATCTTGCGATCAGTAGGATTACGACATCCAGCACCGCCACTAATCAGCCGTTTGAAACAGCTGACGCCTTCCAGTGTGCGCTGTGGACTATTCACAGCATACCAAGCACAGCGCTTCTTATTGTATAGTGGCTGTGTTTGGTATTGCAGCTCAGGCCCATTCGTCTAGGTAATGTGACTGATGAACGTGACATCATTGGCCTAGGAGAGGCCCTAGTGCTCTGCAAACAGCTGATCAGCAGGGGAGTCGGGAATTGGATCCCTATCAAACAGATATTGATTACCTATCCTAAGGATAGGCCATCAGTATTAAACTCCAGAATATGTCTCTTAATAATCGCTATGCATTGTGGCCATGAGCTGGAGTAGATTTCAGGTGTGATTTGCAGCAGTTTTCTGGTGCACGTATTGTTAAATGTGTTAGGCTTCGAAGGTTCCGGTCATCCCCCATTCCGCCCATGTGCAAAAGTCACAAATAGAGTGTGGAAGTACCTTTAAAGGGGAAAGGAGGATGGGTAGTTTGTGATGGTAGAAGGTGGTCCTGTATTTACAAAAATTGAATAATGTAAAAGCTTATTTTTATTGATAATCAAAAAGACTTGCTTAGAAAGTACACATATATACAGTACAGACCAAAAGTTTGGACACACCTTCTCATTCAAAGAGTTTTCTTTATTTTCATGACTATGAAAATTGTAGATTCACACTGAAGACATCAAAACTATGAATTAACACAAAAGAGTGTGAAACAACTGAGAATATGTCATATTCTAGGTTCTTCAAAGTAGCCACCTTTTGCTTTGATTACTGCTTTGCACACTCTTGGCATTCTCTTGATGAGCTTCAAGAGGTAGTCACCTGAAATGGTCTTCCAACAGTCTTGAAGGAGTTCCCAGAGATGCTTAGCACTTGTTGGCCTTTTTGCCTTCACTCTGCGGTCCAGCTCACCCCAAACCATCTCGATTGGGTTCAGGTCCGGTGACTGTGGAGGCCAGGTCATCTGGCGCAGCACCCCATCACTCTCCTTCATGGTCAAATAGCCCTTACACAGCCTGGAGGTGTGTTTGGGGTCATTGTCCTGTTGAAAAATAAATGATGGTCCAACTAAACGCAAATCGGATGGAATAGCATGCCGCTGCAAGATGCTGTGGTAGCCATGCTGGTTCAGTATGCCTTCAATTTTGAATAAATCCCCAACAGTGTCACCAGCAAAGCACCCCCACACCATCACACCTCCTCCTCCATGCTTCATGGTGGGAACCAGGCATGTAGAGTCCATCCGTTCACCTTTTCTGCGTCGCACAAAGACACGGTGGTTGGAACCAAAGATCTCAAATTTGGACTCATCAGACCAAAGCACAGATTTCCACTGGTCTAATCCTAGCTATACGCCCCCATTGTCTGAGATAGAAATACCCCTTTAGGGTGCAGTCACATGACTGTATGCATTTTGCAGTCTGCAAAATGTGGATCTACCAAAAATATAGATGGTTTCAATGCGACATCCGTGTTGCATTGTATTTAATATTTTTTTTTTGCGGACCCATTATAACAAAGCCTATTTTTATCTGCAAAATTTACAAGAATAGGACATGTTCTATCTTTTTTGCATGACTGCCGAACGGACATATGGATGCGGACAGCACACAGTGTGCTCTCCTATTTATTTTATTTTTTTGCGGATCCATTGAAATTAGTCTGTGTGTGAGCCACAAAAAAATGTGGATTGGATGTGGACCAAAAACGTGGTCGTGTGAATGGGGCCTAAGGAAAGAAACAGGTGTACATCCCTCCCCTCCCCTTGCGACAATTATTAGCTCTTCTTGTGTGAGGTATCATCTAGTGTGGCACTGCAATACAGTCTGTATTACACCTCCTTACCACATATGCCTGTCTATCATCTCTACTTCATCTTTTGGAATGAACGCCTATAGTCATGGAATGTATATCTGGATGTGAAATATCTACTGTAGATGTGTACGGACCTATCCACAGAGCACATTTGGAGGTGTACTGACTTTTATGATCATTGGGGGAGATTTATTAAACTGGTGTAAAGTAGAACTGGCTTAGTTCTCAATAGCAACCAACCAGATTCCACCTTTCATTTTCCAAAGGAGCTGTGATAAATGAAAGATGGAATCTGATTGGTTGCTATGGGCGACTAAGCCAGTTCTATTTTACACCAGTTTGATAAATCTCCCCCTTTAATCAAGTTCTTTTGATTCTGAATAAAAAAAAGCTTTTTCATTTTGAAATTTTCGTGAATTTATAATTTGTATATTTATATCAGTGACATGTTTACTCAGAGGGTGGTCATGTGTTGTAAAAGCAAGCAGCTTTAATGTCTATTGAGTGGTATCTGTATAAAGTGCTCATGTCGGTGAAAGAAGGAGAAGTCAGGGAAAGTGACTACAATCAGAGAAGACGTCACTGTGAGTCACTGGTTTTGAGTGTTGCTTTTTCTATCTATGACTGTACCTAAGGCCTCATACACACGACAGCATTTTTGTTCCACATCAGATCCGCATTTTTTGTGATTCCGAAGCGGACCCACGTCACAAATTATAGAATGTCCTATTCGTATCTATTTTGTAGACACGAATAGGCATTTCTGTAATAGGGACCGAGGAAAGTGTAAGATGCACATGGCCGTTAAATGTATTTTGCGGATCCACGGTTTGCCAACTGATAACTATAATTACAGTATGGCATTATGTGCGCTGATATTAGTCATGATATGGTGCTATAAACCCCTTAGTGACCACCCATATGCCTTTTTACGGTGGTCACTCAGGTGCCTTAGGCTGGGCTGCTGCCTTTTCACGGCGGCCCAGTCTAAGCGCTGCACAGGGGACCGTGCAACTGCTCTAACTGCCTGGACTGGCAGAAGTGCTGATCCTGGCTGTTTAACCACTTACATCCGCCCGTCGCATGTAAATGGTGACAGAGGGAGTTGACCTCTGTCTCTCATTGGCACCCTGCAAATGCAATCGCAGGGTGCCAATGTGTGCATAGGCTGACTGGGACCTGATGTACGCCCCAAACCTAGATATTGCAAAAATAAAATCTTCCCCACATGTTTGATATCGCCGCGTCCGTAATGACTACACAAATATAATGTAAATTATCTGTAAAAAAAAAAAAAAAAAGTCAGAATTGCTAATTCATTCTTAGTCGCCACTGAAAAAACAAGCGATCAAAAAGTGTTATTTACCCCAAAATGATACCAATGGAAACTACAATTCATCCCGCAAAAATTAAGCCCTCATACAACTCCATAGAAAAACAAATAAAAAAGTTATGGGTCTTGGGATGCGACGATGCAAAAAGACTTTCTCCTTTTTGTTAAAAAAGGGTTCTCTTGCACATACAGTATGAAGTAAAATGTAAAAAAAATTAAACTATATATATATATTTGGTATGGCTATAATCGTACTAACCCAGAGAATAAAGATATTACCGTATGTTATTTATGCCGAAAAATGAACGCTGCAAAATGTATAACTTAAAAACTCAGTTGGGAGTATTGCTGTTTTTTCCCCATCTCGCTCCCAGAAAGAGTTAATAAAAGTTAGACCCCCTTCACACAGGTGTCGCGGATGAGGGCCGGATGCGTTCAGGGTGCATTGCGGGAAACCCGCGCGAGGAGGCACACAATTGCAGTCAGTTTTGTCTGCGTTTGCGTTCCAATGGTTCGTTTTTTCTGTGTGAGTGCAATGCGTTTTGCACGCGCGAGAGAAAAAATTTAATGTGGTACCCAGACCCGAAACCGGACTTCTTCACTGAAGCTTTGGTTTGGTGTTCTGTAGATTCTATTATTTTCCATTATAACATGGTTATAAGAAAAAATTATATCATTATTTAATACAGAATGCTAAGTATAATGTCAATTTTGCAGAACGGAACAGCTGGCCCTTCATGGAACAGTACTATCCTTGTCCGTAATGTGTACAATAATAGGACAAGTACCGGTACTATTTTTTTGCGGAACGGAAATATGGTCATACGGAAACGAAATGCACACGGAGTAACTTAAGTTTTTTTTTGCGGAACCATTGAAGTGAATGGTTCCGCATACGGTCTGCAAAAAAACTGATCGGAAATGGAAAAAATATATACGGTCGTGTGAATGAGCCATTAGTGTGCTGGCACACAGTGCAGTTCTGACATGCATTCAGGATGCAGTTTTCAATTTAGTCAGTTTAGCAGCCTCGTTAAACCCTGGTGTTCTGCATTGTGGGAATGATTTAAGTGATTTCAGGTTGCTACAATAAAAAACTGCATCCTAACTCCATGTCAGAACTGCACTGTGTGCCAGCAGCCTTAGAAGCTAGAACTTGTCCTGCAAAAAACAAGCCCTCATACAGCTACATAGACAGAAAAATAAAAAAGTTATAGCTCTTGGAATGCGATGATAAAAAAAAGTAAGAAATACGCTTGGGCAAACAGGCTGGTCAATAAAGGATTAAGCAGTCACTGTTTGGTGGTATTATTCAGTAACAGCATGAGGTAATTATTAGTTTTGGTATGGCAGTAGTTGGTCACTGTATGGTGATATTATACCGTCACTACTTTGGTAACAGTTGCCCATGGCAAGGCGATTTTATTCAGTATTGGTGTGGTGGTAACAATTGGCCATAGTATAGTTATTTTATTCAGTCATGGTATAGCGGTAATATTTAGCTGTGGTGTAAAAGTGTCAGAATGTGGGACATATTTGCAGTATGTTTTCTGTTCACTGCAAATTGATGCATTTGAGCATCTGTTTTCTGCAAAGGATAAGATTTGTTTTCAGAAACTTTTTAGCTTTTGCACAATTGTACTATTTGATTATTACATATGTCTATCATATACAGACATACTATACCTATGTGCAACATGATGGACACATATTACCACAACATGCCTCATGTGTTTTCGGAGTGTAGCAATGCCCTTGACATGTAGGTTTTCGTTCTACATGTGGGGTTTGTTTCCGTCGGCATGATGCGTAACATACATGAAGAAAAGAGTAGCAGGGACTGGATCATTAAAAAAACACTCTTGGGTGAGGCCACGTGGGGAGGAAGTAATGCACCACGATTAGGCAGAAAACCTGTGGCCATTGCATTTTTTAAATTGCTTGTGAAATGGATTGGTGATTTTACCCAAAATCAGCTGTCTAAGGTCTCAAGCACACAACCATATAATTTTTTTGTTTGCATCAGATCAGGATTGGATGTGGACCCATTGATTTGCTGTCCGCAAATAAATAGAACCTGTCCTATTCATGTCGTTTGCAAACAAGAATAGATATTTTGACAATGAGGCCTGCAGAAGTTGCGAGATGAACATGGCTGAAATCCGTATTTTGCGGATCTGCAGTTTGTGGACTGCAAAATACATACGGTCATGTGCATGAGGCCTAACCAGCAAAATAACACACCATATCACTGTACAGCAAGGTATTTTTGTGGTTCCTTCCCCTTTAATTTTGTTAGTGATGCCTAATAACTGTACATGTATACTGGAGCTAGGAGGGGCCGGGTCTACCACGTGGGACGCCGCGGATCACCCACCGGATTCCGCCCATATTGACCTGGCTTGTGAGTAGACACACTGTATAGAGGTTAATCAAAGTAAGTGCGACGGGAGTTCAATCGATTGTTTTAGTTTCGAATCGAACAATATCATTTAACATCACAACTGAATGATACGGTTCTGACAACATTTAAACTTGATGGTGGACATTGCAGTAATACACTCGAATTTAATTGCGAACATTTATTATCGTGAACATTTATTATCGTGGAAACATACAGAACTACATGCGATTATTTCTGCGAATATTGCTACAATAGTATTAATGTTTGAAAATGTATGTGAAATACAATTATATGTGACTATTGGATCGAAAGTTATATTGCAGTAAGAATATATTAATCCTCACAGATCGGGTTCTACCGGAGAACCTCCACAATTTTAACTTCACAATTGTATTATTTATTTATTCTTTACCACTTTTTAGTCTGGCCAGACTCATCCTCACATATGTATTTATTGCCCTAAAATGTTATGGTTTAATAGTTACCAAATAAAGTACCACTTACTCCAGATATAGCGAGTGCCCAGCCTCTTTCTGATTTAGACTTTTTTAGCATTTATAGATTGGGTGAATCTGTTAGCAGAGAGCACCCATCCGGGGAACCTTACGTAGTAGTGCTACCTATTTTTGATTTTCCAATCTACTCACCCATACATAGTCTTTAAAATGTCTTCTGATAGCTGCAACTTAGGGTACATTCACACAAAATCCTTTCCGTTTTGCGGTCTGCAAATAACGGAAGCGTGTGTCCGCATTTTGCTGACAAATGACTTCCATTTGTGTTCCTTATGTCTTCCGTTTTTTGCGTTCCGCAAAAATTGGAAGGAAAATAAAGATAGAGGAGAAAAAAAAAAGAATTATTAAGGCCTTCAAAAATACGGAAACGGATCGTCAAAAAACGGATGACATACGGAAACCATTCCGTATGTCATATGCAATTTGCGGATCTATTGACTTGAATGGGGCTGCGGACAATAGTAGGACAAGCTTCATATTTTTGCGGACTAGAAGTTCGGAAACACAGATGCGGACAACATTCTGAACGTTGTCCGCACATTTTATTCACCTATAGAAATTAATGGATCCGCATCTCTTCTGCAAGATGCGGATCGGATGCGGATAAAATAATACGGTCGTGTGAATGTACCCTTATTGTCAGGGTTTCCAACTGTTCAGACATTTCTGGACAGTCCTGTGTCCGTGAAAAAAAAATAGACGTGTCCGTGATTTTTTGGAGGCTGATGGTGCTTGGCTAGATTATTTTGGTGATATCACAGTAAAAGCTGGAAATGAATACTTAACAGTATATTGAGCTATAGACCTGTATTAATTATAATCTTTATCAATATCATTCATTATGGTTTTCCAATTTGTCCGTAGAAAATGTTGGCCGTCCATGATTTTGGAATAAGTTGTCCTGAAAAAAAAATGGTTGGCAACCTTGCTTCCTGTCCCCAAAGACCTTAGTGGGGGAAGCTCTGGAGCACAAACTACCGCTTTAACTGTTCAGGATATGAGAGGAGGAATATGTATAAGCACTTCCGAATTGTATTAGTTGGGCTGAAAGGTACTTGTAAATCCTATCTAGAATTGACATTGCATATGTGAACATCTGTGTGCAGTTTCCTCTATTGCCATTTATATGGTGTTAAAAGCGAGAAACGATTAGAGCAGCCAGAAAAACGTCCCATGAGATAAGATAATGATGTCACTGATATGATGAAAGTCCGAGCAATGTGGTTAGGGTGCCAGACTAAAGCACTGCTGTAATAAAACGGTATAATAGAGGGAATGCTGGTGTCACTGGGTGTGTGTTATTCTTGTTTTACTATCCCGTGCAGACCAGTGAAATATGGAAACAATTTCCTACATGGTAAGAAGAAAGCGTCAGGTCGCGGAATGGCTGTAAATTAAGAGTGTGAGGAGATTATATGAAGAGAAATATAACACAAGTGTGGGCCATAATTTCTAGTGCGGGTGTGGGCAGACATTTTTATTAATGAAGACTATCCTTACAGTGAAAGGTTACACAGATACAGATCTAAACTTTGTCTAAGCAGAAATCAAAGGGGATTTCTGGGATTACAATGGTTTTGAACAGATATGCTCATGTGCAGTAGTTGCCTACCTCATATAGGTCCTACCTATGCATTTTCTTTTTCAATATGGACTCTCCTGACCCATTTTCACCACGTAAACCAATCACTCTGGTTGTATGTAGCACTTCCTGTTCCTGTATCCCACCAAACCCATGATGCACTTCTCCTTTCAGTGCCAAAGCTCCAGTACCGCCCACCTAGGGGATAGCTCCTCCCACCCAGCTAGTTACATAGACACTCCCCTAAGTCTGAACCCAGTTGATGCTTTGACACGCCCATGGACATAAGAAAGAGCTGCATGGAAATGGTCATGTGACCGCAACCCAGAACGGAAGATAACGGAGCAATAAATATAAAAGAAATACATTACAAAAATACAGCTACCTTCATAAAGGATTATTTTAACCCCTTAAGGACTTAGGGCGTACCGGTACGTCCTAAGTTTAAATCGCGATTGCGGCGCGGCGGGGGGTTAATTGTGACAGGATGCCAGCTGAAATCATTCAGCCGGCATCCTGTCACAATGCCGGGGGGGTCCCGTGACCCCCCCCCATGTCAGCGATCGCCGCAAACCGCAGGTCAATTCAGACCTGCGGTTTGCGGCTTTTACCTGCGGTTGCGGCGGTGATCGGCGGTGCCATCGGGTCCCCATACGGCTGTAGGGGGGACCCAATGGTATGGAAGGCAGCGTGATGTCTAAGGAAGGCATCGCGCTGCCTTCCGGTGACGAGCCTGTGAGATCCAGCCCCCTGGATCTCACAGGCAGGAAGCTGTATGAGTAATACACAGTGTATTACTCATACAGCCAATGCATTCCAATACAGAAGTATTGGAATGCATTGTAAAAGGGATTAGACCCCCAAAAGTTGAAATCCCGAAGTGGGACAAAAAAAGTTAAAAAAAAGTTGAAAAAATAACGTTTTCCCCCCAAAAAAATTAAAGTTTCAAGTAAAAAAAAAACAAAACATAATTTTCCCCAAATAAAGTTTAAAAAATTGGTAAAAAATAGGGGGGGAAAAAAGTATACATATTAGGTATCGACACGTCCGTATCTACCGGCTCTATAAAAATATCACATGACCTAACCCCTCAAATAAACACCGTAAAAAATAAAAACTGTGCTAAATAAACAATTTTTTTGTCACCTTACATAACAAAAAGTACAACAGCAAGCGATCAAAAAGGCGTTTGCCCACCAAAATAGTACCAATCTAACCGTCATCTCATCCCGCAAAAAATGAGCCCCTACCTGAGACAATCGCCCAAAAAATAAAAAAACTATGGCTCAGAATATGGAGACACTAAAACATCATTTTTTTGTTTCAAAAATGATATTATTGTGTAAAACTTACATAAATAAAAAAAGTATACATATTAAGTATCGCCGCGTCCGTATCGACCGGCTCTATAAAAATATCACATGACCTAACCCCTCAGATGAACACCGTAAAAAATAAAAAATAAAAACTGTGCTAAATAAACCATTTTTTGTCACCTTACATCACAAAAAGTGTAATAGCAAGCGATCAAAAAGTCATATGCACTTCAAAATAGTGCCAATAAAACCATCATCTCATCCCGCAAAAATCATACCCTACCCAAGGTAATCTCCCAAAAACTGAAAAAATTATGGCTCTCAGACTATGGAACCATGGAAACACTAAAACATGATTTATTTTGTTTCAAAAAAGAAATCATTGTGTAAAACTTACATAAATAAAAAAAAAGTATACATATTAGGTATCGCCGCATCCGCGACAACCTGGTTGTAAATAACAAAAAAT
This sequence comes from Bufo gargarizans, assembly GCF_014858855.1. Taxonomy (NCBI): domain Eukaryota; kingdom Metazoa; phylum Chordata; class Amphibia; order Anura; family Bufonidae; genus Bufo; species Bufo gargarizans. Next base: position 464,844,890 of record NC_058082.1, on the reverse strand, counting down.
AAAAACGGTGCCAAAACAGCTATTTCTTGTTACCTTGCCTCACAAAAAGTGTAATATAGAGCAACCAAAAATCATATGTACCCTAAACTAGTACCAACAAAACTGCCACCCTATCCCGTAGTTTCTAAAATGGGGTCACTTTTTTGGAGTTTCTACTCTAGGGGTGCATCAGGGGGGCTTCAAATGGGACATGGTGTAAAAAAAAACAGTCCAGCAAAATCTGCCTTCCAAAAACCGTATGGCATTCCTTTCCTTCTGCGCCCTGCTTTGTGCCCGTACAGCGGTTTACGACCACATATAAGGTTTTTCTGTAAACTACAGAATCAGGGCCATAAATATTGAGTTTGTTTTGGCTGTTAACCCTTGCTTTGTAACTGGAAAAAAAATATTAAAATGGAAAATCTGCCAAAAAAGTGAAATTTTGAAATTGTATCTCTATTTTCCATAAATTCTTGTGGAACACCTAAAGGGTTAACAACGTTTCTATTATGTAAGCCTCGCAAAGTGACTTCAGACCTGAACTGGTCCCTAAAAAGTGTGTTTTTGAAAATTTCTGAAAAATTTCAAGATTTGCTTCTAAACTTCTAAGCCTTGTAACATCCCCCAAAAATTAAATATCATTCCCAAAATGATTCAAACATGAAGTAGACATATGGGGATGTAAAGTAATAACTATTTTTGGAGGTATTACTATGTATTATAAAAGTAGAGAAATTTAAACTTGGAAATTTGCAATTTAAAAAAAAATGTGGTAAATTTGTCATTTTTTTATAAATAAAAATGATTTTTTTTTACTTCATTTTACCAGTGTCATGAATTACAATATGTGACGAAAAAACAGTCTCAGAATGGCCTGGATAAGTCAAAGCGTTTTAAAGTTATCAGCACTTAAAGTGACACTGGTCAGATTTGCAAAAAATGGCCAAGTCCTTAAGGTGAAATAGGGCTGAGTCCTTAAGGGGTTAAAGGATGTTGATGCAGACTAGAAAACCGCTTCAAAGGGTGATATAAGGTGTTGTGAAGTAAACGCATACTTACCAGTTGCGCATTGCGCCACACTCGTGCCTCAGAGGTCCACTAAGGGTACTTTCACACTTGCGTTGCTGGATTCCGGCAGGCAGTTCCTTCGCCGGAACTGCCTGCCGGGTCCGGCAATCTGTATGCAAACGGAAACCTTGCATTGCAATACCGGATCCGTCTCTCCGATGTCTTTTGGAAAAACGGATCCGTTATTTATTTATTTAACATTTTTAAAAGGGCTGAGCATGCGCAGACCGGAAGACCGGATCTGTCAATGTGGCAATTTTAATGCCAGATACAGCACTAATACATTCCAATGGAAAAAAATGCCGAATCCGGCATTCCAGCAAGTGTTCAGGATTTTTGGCCGGAGAGAAAAATGCAGCATGGTGTCTCTTTTTCTCCATCCAAATACCGTAAAAGGACTGAACTGAAGAAATCCTGATGCATACTGAACAGATTACTTTCCATTCAGAATGCATAAGGATAAAACTGATTCGTTTTTTTCCAGTATTGAGCCCCTAGGACGGAACTGAATGCCGGAAAACTTTGACGCAAGTGTGAAAGTTCCCTTACTGCATATGAATTAGCATTTTCATGGAATGTAACTTTGCCTATAAAGCTTGGTGACATAACCTTATTCTCAAATTCTCGTTAGTTGTCACTCACCTTCTGTGACTGTGAAGGAGATGCAAGGCCTCTTTCACACGGGCGTGTTTTCCACGTGGGTGCAATGCGTGATGTGAACGCATTGCACCTGCACTTAATCCGGACGCATTCACTTCTATGGGGCTGTGCACATGAGCGGTGACTTTAACGCATCACTTGTGCGTTGCGTGAAAATTGCAGCATACTCTATATTGTGTGTTTTTCACGCAACGCAGGCCGCATAGAAGTGAATGGGGCTGCGTGAAAATCGCAAGCATCGGCAAGCAAGTGCGGATGCGGTGCGATTTTCACGCATGGTTGCTAGGAGATGATAGGGATGGGGACCTGATCTTTATTTTTTTCCCTTATAACATGGTAATAAGGGAAAATAATAGCATTCTGAATACAGAATGCTTAGTAAAATAGCGCTGGAAGGGTTAAAAAATAATAAAAATAATTTAACCTTAAAGGGCTTCTGTCACCCCACTAAAGTGATTCTTTTTTTTTGGGTTGGTGAAATTAGTTATATTGCGATATATCACAATATAATTGTGTCACTTACTTTGATCCAGCAGTTTCTTCAAAAAACGAAGTTTTATCATATGTAAATTCGGTCTCTAACAGCAAGTAGGGCGGCTACTTGCTGGTAGCTGCTGCAGAAATCTGCCCTCTCGTCGTGTTGATTGACAGGGCCAGCCGGGATCTCCTCCTCCGGCCAGCCCTATCGGCATTTCAAAAATCGCGCGCCTCTGTTGATTCGGCGCAGGCGCTCTGAGATGAGGAGGCTCGTCTCCTCAGCACTCCCTCAGTGCGCCTGCGCCGATGACGTCTTCTATTTCGGTGATGTCATCGGCGCAGGCGCACTGAGGGAGTTCTGAGGAGACGAGCCTCCTCATCTCAGAGCGCCTGCGCCGAATCAACAGAGGCGCGCAATTTTTGAAATGCCGATAGGGCTGGCCGGAGGAGGAGATCCCGGATGGCCCTGTCAATCAACACGACGAGAGGGCAGATTTCTGCAGCAGCTAGCAGCAAGTAGCCGCCCTACTTGCTGTTAGAGACCGAATTTACATATGATAAAACTTCGTTTTTTGAAGAAACTGCTGGATCAAAGTAAGTGACACAATTATATTGTGATATATCGCAATATAACTAATTTCACCAGCCCAAAAAAAAAAAATCACTTTAGTGGGGTGACAGAAGCCCTTTAATCCACTTGTTCGCAAAGCCTGGCTTCTCTTCTGTCTTCTTCTTTGAGGAAAAGGGCCTGTGGTGATGTCACTGCGCTCATCACATGGTCCATCACATGATCCATTACCATGGTGATGGATCATGTGATGAGTGCAGTGACGTCACCACAGGTCCTTTTCCTCACAGATCATCAAAGAAGAAGACAGAAGAGAAGCCGGGCTGCGTGAACAAGTGGATGAGGTAAGTTAAATTATTATATATATTTTTTAACCCCTCCATCCCTATTTTAAGTATTCTGTATTAAGAATGCTATTATTTTCCCTTATAGCCATGTTATAAGGGGAAATAATAAAATCTACAGAACACCTAACCCAAAACTGAACTTCTGTGAACGCACCCGCCTCTGTTCCCACACGTCACCAAACGCCCGTGTGAACCCAGCCTAAGACAACTCTGGGATTTATTTTACAAAGTTTTATTTTTTTTTCTTTTCATTTCATGGGGAATTGCTCTTGAAAAGCACAAAGCTAGGTCATAAATGATGGATGTGGGACTCGCAGTCACTGCTAATTTGCATGGATTTGGTTTTCTGTCAGAAAACTGGTGAATAGAGGAAGTGTGGTAAAAAGATCTGCAAAGGTCTCCTCACATCAATATCACATGCTTGGAACTGGGACTAGACACGACACAGGAACATGTAACATAATGCAGGCAGGCATGTTTTAACCATTATGGGTACAGCCACATGTGGTGTATATGGAGGTAGAACTGCATGCCTAAAATCCCAGTAGCAGCAAAGTGGAGGAGATTCGGGCTAGGTCTACACGACGACATGTGTCGCGTGACACATAGGGCACAACTACACTGTAACATTGATGTCGCACCAATGTTGCGCGACAATTTTTATAATGATAGTCTATGGTGTTGCACTGCGACATTTCAAATGGATTTTTTGAGACTGTCGCATTAGTGCGACAAAATGTTGTGCGACAAATGTCGTCGTGTAGACCTAGCCTCAGGTGACACCAGAGTGTTTGATTGCTTATCAGCTGCCACACACAACAACTGTGCTGCCCTTGCGTATCATCTTCTGGATTTCACCTTTTGTCAGGCTGTACCTGTCGGTGGCTTGGTCAGGCTGGGTGTAGTTTTATTTTTTCTGGGGTGCTTAGTTTTCCAGGGGTTTATTGGTGAAGCAAAGCTTTGTACTAGTAGGAGCTTGGACTACTGTTATGTAGATGGGCTGTGAATGATAGCTCTTCTAGACAACAAGGTACAGTGGAAATCTTCCCAGCTCTGCAGGCGCTCTTTGAGGTGCTCCAATGGACTTGGAGAAGGTGTTTGCAGAATTTCAGGCAAAATAGTTCTGTTGGCCCATAATCCCATTTTGACCAGTCTAGGTATGTATCCGAACCCCAGACTTTTCTGCCATACACAAGAATTGGAACAATAATGCTATCAAAGATTTTAGGCCAGGTTCACTGGGGGTTTGAGATGGTACAGACACCTTCTGATGGCATATAAAGTTTTGTACGCTTTGTCTTTTAGTATTTCTATAACTTTTTTAATTAAAGCTTGCTTTTCTAATTTCTAGGCCCAGGAAGGTGTACCTGTCAGTTTTTGTAAGTGGATAGCTGTTTAGCAGGAGAGGAGAATGACTGACTGGTTTCTGTTTTCTCTTCTGGAACACCATGATGTTGGTTTTCCTTGGGTTGATGGGCAGTGCCCACGAGGTGCTGAATTTCCACAGGATTTCCAGGTTGTCTTAGAGTTCTTTCTCGGGTGGTGCTAACAGCAGCAAGTTGTCTACATATAGCAGAAATTTCACCTGGGTGTCATGGAGGGTGAGATTTGGTGTTGAGGAGGAATCCAGAGCCACCGACAGCTCATTGATGTAGATGTCTATCGATCATCTACCTATCTCTAATTATGTTTGTTGGTTATATCACTGTATGACTTTACTTTTAAAGTGCAGAAAACATTGAAAATATATACATTGTCTTCAACCAGATAAAGATCAAGACAAAAGTGTACAAATCTGTATTGATTTGCTCATAAAAGTGTCACAGCTTCCTCCCTCACCACTGCCACCAGGGTATAACACAAGATTAAATCCCCATCTCTTGGGGGAAGGGAATGTGATGCTACAGGCTACTACTACGCTACTTATTTATACTGCTTCTCGTAGCTAGGTTCCTGCTTTTCACATACGTAGATATTTGCAGTTATAAGTGGATTCTGTGTCTTCTACGTCTACTAATGGAATGGCAGAGCAGCCACGTTATTATCTGAATGCTTCGTTGATCAAAGGGACCATTTTTGATAATAACAGTACATTAAGGAAATTATATTTATTCAGGCCCCTAATATATTATTTTGCTCCAAAGATTTGTCTGTACTTTTACATTATTTTTTTAATTAAAAACACTTTTACGTAATTACATAGTATGGTTGAAAAAAGACAGAAGTCCATCGAGTTCAACCAAGAGAAAGGCGGTGATGTGAATTTTAGGAAAGGGGAGTGAGAACCCAACTCCTACACTTTTAAATAACCATTAATTTTATTTAATTTTAAGAATTCATCTAAGCCCTTTTGTTTTTAAACCGTCCACTGTCCCTGCCGTTACCATGTCCTGAAGTAGACTATTCCACAGATTCTTATGGTGAAGAAGCCTTGTCACCTTTGGTGACTGAACGTTTTCTTCTCCAGATGGAGGCTGTGCCCCCTTCTCTTTTGAGGTAGTGCTCCTTAAATGTCTCTTCTCAAGACTAAATAAATGTAATTCTTTTAATCTTTCCCCCAAACTAAAGCCTCATTCACACGTCCGTGTCCATGATGAAATCCATGATAGGGTGGTCAGTGATTCATCAATGAAGATGTTTGTGAAAGATCCGTGTTTGGTCCGTGTGGCAGTTTTTTGCTGTCCGTGTGTCATCCATGTTTCGCTGACACTGCTCATATGAAAATTCATTTTCACAGCATCTACTCCTGATGGTCTATGAAACATGGATTTTTTATATGAAAACTCTGTGTTGTGTCCGTGTTTTTTATGGCCCCATAGACTATAATGAGCATGAACGGACAAATCCGGAGCATGGATTCCGGATGATATAGAATGGGTGTTTTTTGAAGCAAATACACACAAACCTGGGGCAGAAATTATACGCCCATGCGAATAGCCCTATTCATTAATACTAGCAGCGGATTCTGGTGCCCATAATACGCGCCATATACGGATTGCAAATACACTTGTCTGGAAGAGGTCCAAGTCTCTGAAGTCTCTACAATCCATTTCCCGTATGTTCAGTATTTGGAGATGGCGTTATGGCCAGCACCTTCACCTAGTAATTATTGATCTGCATGCAGCAACTGACACGCACAGTGATATATGTATAGCACTGCCGATAACAGGAGGGAGAATAGCGCTACTGGGCGTCTCGTTACTCCTTTACTAGACTCACACCACTCACATCTATGCATGTAAAGGTTTCTGTAAGTTCTTAAAACTGGACGTTGGTGAGATAAAGCAGTAATAATGAGAGGAGACTTAATTGGGATTTCTATTAGTAATCCCTTTTAATACCACTGCAGTCAGATGGCGCACGGCTTGGGATGTGTAAAAGCTCAAGTTCTCGCGAATCTCGTGAGAAGTTGAGCTCCTTCTCCCTTTGCTAAGAGCGGGGCGCTCTGATTGGATGCGCTCACAGCCGAGGAGAAGATAACCGCGCCCAGGACAAATTCAAGTCCCCGCCTAGTTTAACCGAAACGCCTCATTAGCATATGAGGCACCAAAACAAACGGGTACCACAGCGGACGAAAAGAGGGGTCCTTTGGGAAAAAAAAGCGGAAAGACATCACTGGGGGTCGCACTGTAAGGTAATATAACTATTTCAATACATGTATCCTGGTGAAAGGTCCTCTTTAACTCACCAGCCATATCTTCTGTTGGAAGCTTTGGCGGTTACAGAAAGAGAGCTGCAGCAGAATGGACACGCCCCATGAGAAGGGACATGCCCCATGAGCTGCCAGTGTAAAATAAATCTAGCAGAACAACTGGAGAAATGAATGGGGAGATCTCTGGATCCATGTGAGGTACAGGGATGGTTCTAGCTTTGTTAGAAAGAGGTTGTCATGTACTGTATGATGTCTGATATTCATTTTTTTAAATCAGTTATGGCATAACCACTTAAACCCTTAGGATACCGGAGGTTTTTTCGTTTTCATATTTCTTCCCTGTCTTCCTTGAGCCATAATTTTTAATTTTTCCGTTCACATAGCTGTATTAGCTTATTTTTGCAGGACAAGTTGTACTTTCTATTGCCACCATTTAATATGGCATACAATGTAGTGGGAAGCGGAAAAAAAATTCCAAATAGGGTGAAATTAGAAAACAAAAACACAATTCCTTCATGGTTTTACAGGTTTTGTTGCCACGGCGTTCCATTTTATCTTTTAATAGTACGGGCATTTTCGGTCGTGGTGATTTCCATGATGTTTATATTTTTTGTTATTTATCTATTTTTTTATTCTACAGAAAGGGGGTGATTTAAGCTTTTATAGTTTTTTAATTTTTTATATTTTATAACCTTTTTTTTATGTTTTTTAAATAATTTTGAAGCTCGGATTTGAGCCTACAAAATCCCCAAAAAAAGAAAATTCGGAACAATCATGGAATTTTTACATCCATTAGTTCATAGTTCAGAATTGCTCATTTCTTATGTAGACCTGCTGGCCAAAATAAGAATTGCAGCTTAAATGCCTTGGGTTTCTTCAGCGAGACCCAGTTCATTAAAATCAATTACCGGCATCCTCATTGGCCGCAGAAGATGCCGGTAAGAAGCCCGGGTTTTTCACCCTTTAGGCCCCTTTCACACGAGCGAGTATTCCGATGTCTGCGCTTTGCGGACAAGAATAGGCAGTTATATTAAAGGCTGTCCGTGGAACGCACACGGATGCCATCTGTGTTTTGCGGATCCGCGATTTGCGGACTGCAAAACACACAACGACCGTGTGCATGTTGCCTAAACTGAATGAACTTGCTTGCGAAATCGCGCATTTTTCACTGAACGCATTCGCAACGCATGCGGACCTAATCCGCTCACTCTCGTCTGCAAGGGGCCTAAGATGCCGTGATCTCACTTGATCACGGCATCTAAAAGCTTTAATGACTGCGATTGGCATTATTGCCGGTTGCGGTCATTAGCCACAGGTTTCTGAGTCAGTAAGCTCTCTATTGGAGCAGAGGCATTACCTTGCAGCTTTGTATTCACTATGCATTGTATGTAGAGATGATGAGCAAAGTATTCAAAAATTTGGTTTGGCTGCTTCGCCCAATTTCTTATTTATTCGCTTTGTGATGAATTACTTTGTCATGAAGCAAATTTTTGTAAGTAGAGGGTGCAAAGACAGGGAGCGGCAATTGACTTCCCCCCCAGTCATTGTACCCCTCAGATGCTGTGTTCATAGTTGATCGCGGCATCTGACAGTAATAACAGTGTAAAATTTAAAAATGAAATAAATAAAATCATACTCACCTCATGCATTTGCTTGCGACGGGACAAAAACTTTGCGTGGGCCGTCATTGCGTTGGCCGGCGTGGTTACATCATATGTCACTGCGCATGGGATTTCGTGCAAGATTTTCAATCAAGATGGCGGCAGCCGACCCATCGCAAGCAAATGGATGAGGTAAGTATGATTTTTATTTTATTTTTTTACACTATTTCAGGAAAAAATTGCTGCCACGAAGCAATTTGTGGACTTCGATTTGCTCAACACTAGTTGTATGTAAACTCTAACTCACTTTACAGTAATGGCAGCTGGTATAAACTGGTGTAAAAGAAAACTGGTTTAGTTGCCTATAGCAACCAATCAAATTACACCTTTCATTTTCCAAAAAAGCTCTGAAAAATGAAAGCTGGAATCTGATTGGTTGCTATGGGCAACTAAGCCAGTTTTCCTTTACATCAGTTTTGATAAAGCTCCTTCTGTATGTTAATAATATGAGTCTAACATCTGTGCTCTGAACTGTATACTAAGGCCTCATGCACACAACCGTTGTTGTGTCCCCTGTCCGTTGTTCCGTGATTTTATGCGGACCCATTGACTTTCAATGGGTCCGTGGAAAATTTGGAAAATACACCATTTGTCATCCGCGTCCGTGATCCGTGTTTGGAGGTCAAGGGTCTGGGATTGGTTAGTTAAGGGACCTATGAAGGGTGGTTGCTGGGCAAATTAATTGTTGATGCCCAGCAACAGTTAGGGCATTGGGTGTTGAATTGTGGGGAGGGGGATTGTTTGTACATATATAGCGGTGGCTGACGGTGATTTAGCTGTCAGCCAAGCCGCAAGTGTGGAGCTGCACCCTCCTGCCCGCCTATTTTCCGGTATTGTCACGACTGCTTTATTAGAAGGAGGGGTAAAGTCGCTCACTGAAATGGTGAGCGAACAAGTTATTCTGGTATTTAGGCCGAGTTTATGGCTGGTCTAATCTGTGGTATTAAAGGGACTCTGTCACCAGTTTCTAACCCCCCCTTTTAAAACTATTGTTCTCTCCATGGTGCCCTTGTCATTACAAAGCTGTTGTTATAAGATAAATCCGCCCTGTAGTTTTGATAAAAATCGCTTTTATCTAACCTGTCAATCTTCTGGATAAGGTGCCCAGGGCGTTTCTGAAGGTCTGAATCTGCCGCTCTCCGCCGCCGCCGTTGGTGCCCAGCTCCTCCCATGATCCTTTCAGCGCCACCTCGATGTAATGACATCCGCCTCCGGCTCTCCTCAGTGCCCCCTCCTCCTTTTCAAAGATCCCGCGCGTGCGCACAGGCCTGTGCCTGATGCGCCCGTGCGGACTTTTAGATTCTGCCTCGTTGAGCGTTCGCGCATTCGCGCGCATGCGCGCGCGTTCGCGCATGCGCACTTCGCTCAACGAGGCCGAATCTAAAAGTCCGCACGGGCGCATCAGGCACAGGCCTGTGCGCACGCGCGGGATCTTTGAAAAGGAGGAGGGGGCACTGAGGAGAGCCGGAGGCGGATTTCATTACATCGAGGTGGCGCTGAAAGGATCATGGGAGGAGCTGGGCACCAACGGCGGCGGCGGAGAGCGGCAGATTCAGACCTTCAGAAACGCCCTGGGCACCTTATCCAGAAGATTGACAGGTTAGATAAAAGCGATTTTTATCAAAACTACACGGCGGATTTATCTTATAACAACAGCTTTGTAATGACAAGGGCACCATGGAGAGAACAATAGTTTTAAAAGGGGGGGTTAGAAACTGGTGACAGAGTCCCTTTAAGCTAGATAGTCCGAGCTTATGGCTGGCCATTATGTGGTTATTAAGTTATATTGGTACATGGTTTTATGATCTATAATCCCATGTCCCCCAGCGCTTACCATAGCTGGACTAAAAGTAGCAGAAACAATACATCGGTGGCACTTGGTTTGACCATCAACCAAAGCCACACCAGCAACTTTTTCCCATGGGTTTTCATAAATATGCCATTAAAGGGATTCTGTCATCAGAAATTAGTCCTATAACCTAAACATATGGCGATGTCCCTAGCAATACACTGAATCCTAAAGGGACTTTATCAAATTCTCCTGTGGCTCTATAATCATAAAAAAGAGGTTTATATCACCTGTCACTCACTTCAAAATGTGTCCAAGGGGACGTCTCATGGTGAAAGGTGCCCGGCTGCAGCCATCTCGTTTAGGTGCCCAGCGCCGCCTTCTGAAGTGAAATCACCGCCCTCCCTTTCATTTTCTCCGCCTACCTCAGTTCATCGCAGCCTCTCTAACGTCCGCTCGCTTCAGCCAGATCCCGCGCGTGCGCACTAGGTATAACCTGATGCGCCCGTGCGGACTACTGGCATCGGCCTCGTTTAGCGAAGTGCGCCGGCCGGCGCTGGGCAGTGGGTCACATTTACAGTAGATGTAGTAGGGTGGACCTTGGAGAAAGGGAAGGAACCATAGTAGGAGGACTAATTATTAGGGACATTGATATGTCCTGTAAGATGAGGTAGTACATTGTGGTGTATGTGGCCAAGGACAATCCATTCGTCCCGCAATACTATATTCACAGACACTGCTGAAATGCTTCATGGACTTATCTTCTAGGGCTGGACACACACAGCTGTCTCTGTAATTGGAAGTTTACAAGCAGCTTTTTATTGGTGTGCAAAAACCACACCGCAACGGAGAGATTTTATAGGGAGTCTGTCACCAAATTTAACCCATTAAACTATCAGCAGAAAATTCCCTTGCCTTTATGTTGTTTCTGTCTGTAGTGAATGTCCTGGAAAAGCAGTTTTAGGCTACTTTCACACTAGCGTTAATATTGTCCGGTATTGAGATCCATCATAGGGTCTCAATACCGGAAAAAAACGCTTCAGTTTTGTCCCCATTCATTGTCAATTAGGATACAACGTAACTGAACAGAGCAAAGGGCTCCAAAATACATTCCGTTCTGTTCTCATACCGGAGAGCAGCATGCTGCGGTTTGCTTTCCATCCTGGGATGCGGAGCAAAGCGGATCTGTCATGACCCACAATGCAAGTCAATGGGGACGGATCCGTTTTCTCTGACACAATCTAAAACAATAGAAAACGGATCTGTCCCCCATTGACTTTCAGTGGAGGTCATGACGGATCTGTCTTGGGTATGTTAAAGATAATACAACCGGATCCGTTCATAACAGAATCAGATGGTTGTATTATCAGTAACGGAAGCGTTTTGGCTGAACCCTGCTGAATCCAGCAAAAACGCAAGTGAGAAAGTAGCCTTAACCAAATGGAAAATGTCTCTAAAGTGCCCGAGGGAGGGAGGGGGAGTAGGTGTCAGGGAGATGCCTTGGCATGGGCAGAACAAATCTCTGAGGCAGTTACCCAATAGAGCAGTGGTGGCCAGTGGCATACACAGAGAAGTAAGAGCCCTCTCTGTGGGCACCCGCACCCTGGAATAAGACTAAGGTGTACCAATATGCCTTAGACTTTCCCTGCCATTCACCAGCGCAGGGCGCACTATGAACGGCGCAGGCAGCGCATTGAATGTAGGCAGGCTATTATAGCTAAATGATAAAGTACATGGAAGATATGCTATATTGGTGTTCAGGTTAAATTGCCTTGTTGTATAAATAAGTGGGTTTTGGGTTGCAGTTTGGGCACGTGGTCTGTAAAAGGTTCGCCATCACTGCACTCGAGGGAATGTTCTACGTAGGGGACGGAAGCGCAGCACACAGCGCCAGCAGGATATTTGCTGAAGCATCTCCCTGACGTAAGGGTAGAGGGGGGGGGGGGGGGGGGATGTCAGGCACAGCTTACGGGAGGAGCAAGCAGCGGGGAAGCGTTGGTGGAGAGGAAACCTTGGCATTTCAGGGCATGTATACAGCGGAGGAATGGGCAGCGGGTTTGGCACTTTAGAGCCATTTTCCTTATGATAAAAACTGCTTTTCCAGGACATTCACTACAGATAGAAACGACATACTGTAAAGGTATCTCTAGCATGCTTGGGGAACGTTCTGCTGACCATTGCTGGTAGTTTAATTTAATGAAATTTGATAACAGTCTTCCTTTAATCTCAAACTTGAAAGAATTTTTCCATGGTACTGATCTTTGTTCTTGCTTTTCTGGTGCTTTTCTTTAAGGGGTTGTCTCACTCCAGCAAATGACATTTATCGTGTAGAGAAAGTTAATAAAAGGCACTTACTAATGTATTGTGATTGTCCATATTACTTCCTTTGCTGGCCGGATTAATTTTTCCATTACATTATACACTGCTCATTTGCGGTTCGGATGTGGACCCAAACAACGTTCTTGTGCATAAAGCTTTAGGCCTCTTTCACACGTGCTCCGGAGGAGTCCCGGGTGCAATGCGGCAATCCCAGGCGAGTAGGTGCGAGATTGCAGTCAGTTTTGACTGCGATTGCATTCTGTGCAATGTGTTTTGCACACGCGTGATAAAAAACTGACTGTGGTACCCAGACCCAAACTTCTTCACAGAAGTTCAGGTTTGGGTTCAAGGTTGTGTAGATTGTATTATTTTCCCTTATAACATTGTTATAAGGGAAAATAATAGCATTCTGAATACAGAATGCTAAGTAAAATAGAGCTGGGGGGGGTAAACAAAATAATAATACAATTTTAACTCGCCTTAATCCACTTGTTCGCGCAGCCGGCATCTCTTCTGTCTTCATCTGTGAGGAAAAGGACCTTTGATGACGTCACTACGCTCATCACATGGTCCATCACATGATCCATCCCCATTGAGCGTAGTGACGTCATCAAAGGTCCTTTTCCTCACAGAAGAAGACAGAAGAGATGCCGGCTGCGCGAACAAGTGTATTAAGGTGAGTTAAATTAGTTTTATTTATTTTTTAACCCCTCCAGCGCTATTGTACTATGCATTCTGTATTCAGAATGCTATTATTTTCCCTTAAAACCATGTTATAATGGAAAATAATAATGATCGGGTCCCCATTCCGATCGTCTCCTAGCAACCGTGCGTGAAAATCGCACCGCATCCGCACTTGCTTGCGGATGCTTGCAATTTTCACGCAACCCCATTCACTTCTATAGGGCCTGCGTTGCGTGGAAAACGCACAAAGAGGAGCATGCTGCGATTTTCACGCAACGCACAAGTGATGCGGGAAAATCACCGCTCATGTGCACAGCCCCATAGAAATGAATAGGTCCGGATTCAGTGCGGGTGCAATGCGTACACCTCACGCATTGCACCCGCGCGGAAAACTCGCCCGTGTGAAAGCGGCCTTAGTCTGGTGATGAGTTTTTAACAGGGTTTTCCATGTTATAGATATTGATAACATATCCTTTAGCTAAGTCATCAATATCCGATCATTGGTCTGATACCCGGCACCTCCACAGACTGAGTGAATAAGTGAATAGGATCAGACCTGCAGTAACCCCGCATGGCCACTACACACCGAGCAGATCTGTGCTGCTTCTGAATTTATTCTCTTTGGTAGTTTGGCACCAGTGGCTGCTGCAAACGGTTGATCATTGGGGCTGCCAGGATGTTGGACCACCACCGATCTGATATCGATGATCTGTGGTTCATCACTATCTGTAACTGGTAAAACCCCTTTAAAAGTACACAGGTAATTGTTTGATGGATGTGTTGTTGTACAGTCTTTGGTATAACATCTGCAGCTTCTAATTGATATCCTGGGAAAACAGACAAAATAAAATGAATGTCTTGGGGTTTGGTGGCTGGAAGTTGCTAAGCAAGGGTACGTTTCTCATGACATGTTTGATGTCCTTCACCTTCTCATCTTTCCTTTTCCTATAACAGAAGTATAGGCAGCAGGTCACCACAAGAAACAATTATAAAATGCTGGCTGCCTTTCATTGCCAGAAGTGCTTCATATCTCTTTATACTTGGGTTTCATTTTCATGTAATTACTTTAAATTTACTTAAAGGGGATAACTATTAGGATAGGGGATAACTATTAGGTCAGTGGGGGTCCTTCCTCTGGGATCCCCACCAATCACGCGAATGCGTACCCGTTACCCCCAGAAGCTCCCAAAATGAACAGAGCAGCGGTTTGGGCATGAGAAATCATCTCTATGGGAGTTCCGGAAATAACCGAGAGCTGTCTACGGAACTCCTGTAGAGATGAATGGGGTGTCAGTGTGCATGTTCAGCCTGCAGCGCCATTCATTTTGCGGGAGGGTATGTTTGGGCCCAGAGGGGTAAATATACTTATTTAGCTCCTTGGTCTTGAAATTTCAACTTTAAAACTCATTAGGAATCACTGAAACGTACTTATGGTGAGGCTATGTATTTATAAAGCTTCATTCGCATTGATATAAGGGTCTGTCGTTTCAGGTTTCCATCGCTCTTTGATTCTTTCTAGTAAAGAATATTGTAAAACTGTAGGGATCAATCAGGATCCTTTACAATCTGTCACGATTGAGCCGGCGTGTCTGTCAAGGCTCTTGGAAGACACATGTGAACTGAGCCTTAAAGGGGTTGTTTAACTTCAGCAAATAGAATTTATGTAGAGGAAGTTAGTACAAGTCACTTACTAATGTATTGTGATTGTCCATATGCCTCCTTTGCTGGCTGGATTCATTTTTCCATCACATTATACACTGCTCGTTTCCATGGTTATGACGATCCTGCAATCTAACAGTGCTGGTCGTGCTTGCACACTATAGGAAAAAGCGCCGATCTCTCTGGTGGCTGGGACCGTGGGACCACACATAGGCTAGTGCTTTTTTCTACCGCTGCTGGATTGCAGGGTGTTCATAACCATGGAAACTAGCTGTTTATAAAGTGATGGAAAAATGTGATGGAAAAATGAATGCAGCCAACAAAGGAAGCAATATGGACAATCACTATACATTAGTAAGTGGATTGTATAAATTTCATCTACATAATAAATGCTATTTGCTGAAGTGAGACAACCCCCTTTAAAGGGGTTATCCAACATGTAAAACATACCCCCCAATGCCTGGGCCCCTCATATAGATTATACTTATCCTGCTCCCCGCACGGCTGCTGCTACAGATCCTCGAGCCTCCCTAGCATTGCGGGTGACGGGGTTAGTATAATCTATATGTTTTACACGTTGGATAACCCCTTCAAGGTGGATATAGACTGCCTGATTTTCGGTCAGATTATTGGAAACGTCCATTCCTGCGGATGCTTATTCCCAACAATCTGCCCATCTAAATATGCCGCCGATCACCGGATGAACGAACGAAACGCTCGTTAATCGGGTGATCCTGTCGCTCATTGTTTCTGGACAGCAGATTGTGCCGTCTAAACAGTGATCTGCTTCCCAGAAACAATGATTCTGCAGGGGGACGATGGATTGCAGTAGCGACCCCTCGCCCCATACTGTGAAGGAGATTGCTGCATGTAAATGCAGTGTTCTCCTCCACTGAACGAGCAGCTGATTGTCGGGAAGGAACGTTTTCTTCCCGACAATCGGCTGTAACCTCATGTGGTGTAAAACTATCTTTAGGCCTTCTTCAACAAGTTAAATAGATTGTCTCATTAAAGAGAACCCGTTAGTACTTAGTTGCCTCATTCATTGCAGGGAAATGTATTATACATGACAGCCATTTAGATGGACGGCTGTTTGTGGAATACTTGGTTTGCTTGGGTCTGCCAGATTGGTAGGTGGCTCAAAAGAATTCCTAAGTTAGGTACGGTACTTCTGTCTATCATGTCCATATGATAGAACATGAACAGGGGTTATCTTTGTGAGAAACCCCTTTAAAAATAAATTGAATTAATTTTAAAGGGGTTGTCCCATCTGGGACATAGCAGTGAATGGAGAGCTAGCCGCTCTGCCACTTCTCTATTCACCACTATGGCAGAAACATCGTTCAACTGTTTTTGGAACTCCCATAGGGGGTGGCCACACATGTGTGGCTTGTTCTCCCTTCATTTTGAGGCCCAATTCTGGTATAGGAGCAAATCCCAGAGGTGGGACCCGCACCTGTCTGACATTTATGGCATATCCTAGTAATATGCTATAAATGTCCCAAAAACGGACAACCCCTTTAATACATCTTAATTACATATTGAGCCTGGATTCTTGTTCGACCATCTTTGGTAGAAAGTGCCCTGCAGTCAGGGGTGAGCTCTATGAATACATGAACCCATCCAAATGACAGCTGCCATTGTCTAAGAAGTATTTCATAACTCGCCTGTTCTCCATTTGCTTCCAGTTATTATCTTCTAATTATTAGAGATCAGTAAAATGGGCACAGAGACTGCCATGCACCTAAATGCTCCAGTTATAGTCCAAGTCCGATGCATGTTGCTAAGCAGGGTTGTATATTCTGGGGATTGTTTGTTCCGTTCTGTAGTTTTATGGTGAGTGAGAATTGATTGCTGAGAGGAAGGCATCTGCTAATGAACACAATAGGGGAGAAGCCAGGCATTTGCATGGCAACAAATAGAGAGAATGAAAATTAAGTCCTTGGTAGTTGATAGCCTTTTAATGGTTAACGAGGTACAAAGAGATATTTGTCCTGAAACAGGACATTTTCAAACTGCAAATCTCATCAGAAATAATAGTGCAGATGCTGCTCTGTACATCAAATGACTGATGCCTACTAATGATATAGCAGTGGACAGATCAGTGGTGGTTGCCATCATAAAAGGGTTGTCCCATGAAAAACATTTACCACCTATCCACAGGACATGTATATAATGTATGATTGTTGGGGGTCTGACTGCTGGGACCCCCACTGAATGGGGACCCCAAGCTCATGCATTCGCTCTGCTGCTCAATTCAAAATCTAGGGGGTCTAGTTAGTAGACATCCGCCATTTGACGTATAGCATTGTGTCTACACAGTTATTTCTTGGATGTCTTCCAGTCAATTCCATATGCCCCAATTACATATAATGTAATTTCTTCAATCTCGCTCTTCATGAAATATCTCAACTTGGCCATGTTCTTTGTATTACATTCTCCAACTTTCTTAAACTACTGCTGGTTAGATTACCTTTGACACTTCCTCCCTCTTCAAATTACACAAACCTCTTCATACATACATACAGTACAACCTGCCGTAGATCATCTCCTCTGTGGCTGCTCCAAGACTACCGTCTATGAGACAGGGAGCCAATAAAGGCAGATTTACAAATCGAAACGCGGCAGGGTGGCGGGGTATGTTGGTATCATGCCATTTTTTCATGTACTTTGTTAGTGTGAATACATTTATGAATGGGTGTACAAGTTAGCTAAGAATGCTGGTACATTTCCTGTATATGTTTTTCAATAATTTAATTGATTAGTGTTCAATTCTCATTTAAAGAGGATCTTTCACGGGTCCGGACATTATCAAAGAACTGGCGGTTGTGTAGGGCATAGTGAAGTGATGTTACACTGTTTGCTAGTTTCTCTATGTGCTGCTCCGTTTGCCTGCTGTGTCCCCGTATTGGTTTCTCGCCTGGTATGTAAATTCATACCATCGGTACAGGGAGGAGGAGACACCAGAGTTTCTCAGGGGGTGTCTCCTTCTCCCCGGCTGTGACGCTCTCCACTGCGATTGGGCAGCTCACAGCCAGGGAGAAGGAGAGGCACATAGACAAACTAGCAAGCGCTGTAAAATCACTTCACTATGTCCTAGACAAACGCTACATAGTTATTTGATATTTAAAAAACAGCAAAATGGCCCATTTTTAATGGGTGCTTTCTAAAAGACTGCTGTTAAAAATTGGCCCCCTTCGATTGCATGGTGGCCGTCCAACGGCCAAAATAGGACATGTATTTTTTTACAGCAGTTTTTCACGGGCCGTTAAAAAAAACACCCTGTTAATAGCCCCATAGACATCAATTGGTTCTAAAAGCCATGTGATGGCATTTTTAAACGGCCATCCCACAGCCATTTTTCACGTTTGTGTGAATGTAGCCTAGAGACAAGTAAAATTGTGCCTTGTGGTTGTGTTATGCGCCTACTCCAGGGGGACTGAATAATCTTATCTACTTATATGCTGTTACTTTATTATTTCTGGCATCTTGTGTTACCTTTTCCTTTCAAAACCCAGTGTGATAAAGCAGTAGAGATTATCTTCTATAGCTAAATACACATGAAAGGTCTTTTTTTGCATTTCATTTGCATTGATTTTAATAAATTTTTATGTACTTTGTTCAACACATTGTGCTTAGTCCTCTGCACAAATCCCCTGTTGTTTGTATTACTGTCAATGCTATCCAAATAGATTATATGTATTTCTCGTGCTGATGAAGTTGGCTGAACCTACTGTACCCATTTTTTGTTGGTTGTCCAATAATCTTAAAGGGTTTGTTAAAAAATGAGGGGGGTAAACCCCCCACTTGGTTGTCCCTGTAAAGGGAAGCTTACTTTACCTGCTTCCCGGTGCTGGCTCCTCGCTCCTTCACCTCCAGGACTGGGCCGCTCGGCTCCCTCACTGAAAACATCCGGTTTGACATCTCTGCAGACAATCACTGGCTGTGTCATAGACTGGATCCCCTTGCATTATGTGACCATTTGTCATGGCGTAAGCGGAGCTGGTCCCCTCCACGGCCAGTGATTGTCTGCAGCTGATCTCAAACCGGATGTTTTCAGCAAGGGAGCACAAGGGAGAAGTCAAGGGCCTGGAAGAGAAGGAGCGGCAGGGGCAAATTGGGAACTTAACGTGGTCCTGAAAAAAAAATACATGTTGTAGGTGGGTCCAAATTGACAGAAGACGGGCCAAAACAAGTAGGTAGGGACAACTGAAGTAGGCAGGACCTGCAATACCATAGTGCAGCACAGAATACTGCCCCAGCGGAACCAAATACCACAGGACAGCACAAAACACCGTTATGAGGACGTAATACAGTTGAGTTCAGGAGAGCACCTGTGACTGTTGAGCATCAGATCATTATGTACCTGGACTGCGGCTATCAAGAGGGCTTGAGCTGGCCCCTGGGCATCGGCCCTCCGGGAAATTTCCCTGTAGGGTCTATGGCCAATCGGTCCCTGAGGAGCGGGGATCCAGTGTCGGGAAGTAGGTAACTAAGCTCCGCCTTACAGGTCCAGCCAAGGTATGTACAACCCCTTTAAGCATATGGGGGCCTTCTTTCTCTCTTCTGACTACAAGTGTCTGGGATAAGAAGAACTGGGCATACTGCATTTTAACATCCTGTTATTTTGTTCTTGTGGAATATAACCCATGGCCAAAGATGTCGGACATTAGCTTATACCTCTCTTCCCATTAAAATAAACATGCTCAGAGTGTGAATGTCTATGATAGAATCAGCCTATAGTTATCCCATGTGTATAGCCAGATGAAATCTGTCAGTGTTTGGTCAGTGATTTCCATCAGTGATTGTGAGCCAAAACCGGGATTGGAGCCTCGACAGACATAAGGTATAAGGGAAAGATCTGCTCCTGTTTTGTGTTTAGAGCCGCACCTGGTTTTGGCTCAGAATCACTGATGGAAATTACTGACCGAACACTGACGTCTGAATGAGGCCTTAGTAAGTGACAATCATATGTGGCCTGCAGTGTCTGACATAGATATAGTTATCAACCTATATGAAAAAAAGTCTGTTCTGAAGAAACTCCAGAACAGGTAACATTCATTTTGGATGAGCCACATTGTGATTTTGCAGATTGTGAGGAGACATTAGTATCTTGAAAATAAGGTAAAAGGGTTGTCCTGTGAAAAACAGTCTATATTTTTCAAACCGGCACCTGGATCTGAATACTTTTGTAATTGCATGTAATAAAAAATGTAGTATTATCTATAAATTTTGTGTATCTATAGAGCCCCACCTGATATTTCTTCTTTTACTTATTTCTCAGTCTACCTTAAGAACATCACTGAGGTGGATGTACAGTACAGATCAAAAGTTTGGACACACCTTCTCATTCAAAGAGTTTTCTTTATTTTCATGACTATGAAAATTGTAGATTCACACGGAAGGCATCAAAACTATGAATTAACACATGTGGAATTATATACATAACAAAAAAGTGTGAAACAACTGAAAATATGTCATATTCTAGGTTCTTCAAAGTAGCCACCTTTTGCTTTGATTACTGCTTTGTACACTCTTGGCATTCTCTTGATGAGCTTCAAGAGGTAGTCACCTCAAATGGTCTTCCAACAGTCTTGAAGGAGTTCCCAGAGATGCTTAGCACTTGTTGGCCCTTTTGCCTTCACTCTGCGGTCCAGCTAACCCCAAACCATCTCGATTGGGTTCAGGTCTGGTGACTGTGGAGGCCAGGTCATCTGGCGCAGCACCCCATCACTCTCCTTCATGGTCAAATAGCCCTTACACAGCCTGGAGGTGTGTTTGGGGTCATTGTCCTGTTGAAAAATAAATGATGGTCCAACTAAACGCAAACCAGATGGAATAGCATGCCGCTGCAAGATGCTGTGGTAGCCATGCTGGTTCAGTGTGCCTTCAATTTTGAATAAATCCCCAACAGTGTCACCAGAAAAGCACCCCCACACCATCACACCTCCTCCTCCATGCTTCACGGTGGGAACCAGGCATGTAGAGTCCATCCGTTCACCTTTTCCGCGTCGCACAAAGACACGTTGGTTGGAACCAAAGATCTCACATTTGGACTCATCAGACCAAAGCACAGATTTCCACTGGTCTAATGTCCATTCCTTGTGTTCTTTAGCCCAAACAAGTCTCTTCTGCTTGTTGCCTGTCCTTAGCAGTGGTTTCCTAGCAGATATTCTACCATGAAGGCCTGATTCACACAGTCTCCTCTTAACAGTTGTTCTAGAGATGTGTCTGCTGCTAGAACTCTGTGTGGCATTGACCTGGTCTCTAATCTGAGCTGCTGTTAACCTGCGATTTCTGAGGCTGGTGACTCGGATGAACTTATCCTCCGCAGCAGAGGTGACTCTTGGTCTTCCTTTCCTGGGGCGGTCCGCATGTGAGCCAGTTTCTTTGTAGCGCTTGATGGTTTTTGTGACTGCACTTGGGGACACTTTCAAAGTTTTCCCAATTTTTCGGACTGACTGACCTTAATTTCTTAAAGTAATGATGGCCACTCGTTTTTCTTTACTTAGCTGCTTTTTTCTTGCCATAATACAAATTCTAACAGTCTATTCAGTAGGACTATCAGCTGTGTATCCACCTGACTTTTCCACAACGCAACTGATGGTCCCAACCCCATTTATAAGGCAAGAAATCCCACTTATTAAACCTGACAGGGCACACCTGTGAAGTTAAAACCATTTCAGGTGACTACCTCTTGAAGCTCATCAAGAGAATGCCAAGAGTGTGCAAAGCAGTAATCAAAGCAAAAGGTGGCTACTTTGAAGAACCTAGAATATGACATATTTTCAGTTGTTTCACACTTTTTTGTTATGTATATAATTCCACATGTGTTAATTCATAGTTTTGATGCCTTCATTGTGAATCTACAATTTTCATAGTCATGAAAATAAAGAAAACTCTTTGAATGAGAAGGTCAAACTTTTGGTCTGTACTGTATATGCTCAGTTTTATCCTTCAACTGCCACCAGCCCTTTCTACTGTTAGAAGCAGTAGAAAAGACTTGCCCTCTAAGAAAGGAGACGTCTCCTGAGATGCTCCTTGAGCTGCGAGCTTAAAGTAAATCTACCAAAGCAATTGGAATGGGGAATGTGGACATCTCTGGATCCATGTGAGGTACAGGGCTGGTTCTAGCTTTGTTGGAAAGAGATTATCATGTACAATATGGTCTGATTTTCAGTCTTTACATTAATCATTGTATGACGACTTTGAGTTGCATAGTGTTATTTGCTTCAACCATCCATGATAAACCATTAGTATAATTGAGGAACAGAGAATTTTTTTTTATAGCAAAACGCTGAAAAATTAAGTTTAACAAAGGGGGAAAAATGTTTCATTTTATCACAAACTTTGTAGTTATTATTGCACCGACAGGACGTATCACCAATAAGGTCTAAAATACATTTTAAATATATCAAACCCTAAGAAATAGACCCTAGAGGCAAGTAATTCTCTTCAGTCAGCTCCAAACGGGATTGTCTTTAACAGAACCTTTGGAGACCATTCTTGTGTTAGAGCTTGGACCTTCCGATCTACCTTTGGTCCTTTGACCCAACCTGCCTTTTTCAATTTCTTCAATGGTATAAATTCCACACTGGCTCAATGCTTCCTAAATTGGGAAGCAGATTATGACTCTTGTTTATGACTATTTTAGTGCCGCTGTCTTGGAGAGTATAGTGAAAAAATTAAAGACGTCAGTAGGATAGAGTAAGTCCATTTTCTTAAAGGAAAAAAGAAAAGTGGTTCTGTTGTGTCTGTCACACTTTGGTTATTATCTGATGGGTGCACATCTGTCACAGTACAAGTGTGTTACCAGACCGAGCTCTATCGATAGCTATAGTTCATGATAAAGTCACACTGAAACAACATTATTTGCTTCACGTCTTTCTGGCCGGGGCCTCTGTGTCTTTCTACAGAATATTCGTTAATGGGGGTGACGTTTTTTCTTTATGTAAAATCAAAGTGAAGTGGACTGTACAATTTGTGCAAATAATGCTATTCAGACAATTCCTAGTTTTTCCACTCAAATTAAAGGTGTTTTCTGACATTTTACTACTAATGACCTATCCTCAGAATAGGTCATCAGTATTTAATCGGTGGGAGTCTGTCGCCTGGGACCCCTACATATCAGCTGTTTGAGAAGCCGATGGCGCTCCCAGTGCTCCAGACTAAAAAAAATATCAAGAAACCATTGGCTCCTAACTTGAAAAATTTGGAAGCCAAATTAAATTTTTAGTCGCCAAATTTCAAATGCATATATATAATTATGGTGTAATAAAAAAAAAAACACTTGTCTTACCTTGTGTAGTTGCCCATTTGTCTCTCCTTTTGATTCGTTCTTCTAACCCCATCAATCTTGAGGGGTTGTGCACAAATTTCTATGAACTCTCAGACTAGCCAGATTCACGTTGCTGGTCTTTTACCAATTCTTAATAGTGACTGGAGGTTTGTGTTTCTGATACAGATCTCCACATCCCCTGCATAGATATAGATGTAGAACATAATGTTCTGGCTGTCAATAGGCGCCACTAGGGGGAGCATAAGAGCTTATGGCATATTGCATTATTATTAACATGTTTAATATATTGATGTAGTAAACTTCTAGTACCCCCCCTCCTCAGGGGTTACAGGTGACCAGAACCTAGTGTTTTACATCTATGTCTATGCAGGGCACTTGGAGCATGGTATCAGAAAAACAGAGTTCAGAACTTTTCAAGATATATTAATATATAAATCAGCATTTTGAATTAAAAATGATATTTTAGGGAAGACATTTTCTTTGAGATTATATTCTTTCTTGCAATATGTATCATCACCAGATTATAACCCAGGCTGACACTCCTAGTGCATAATGCCCATAGCTTCAATAAACCCTCCTGGTGGGAGATAGAGTGAGCGCATTTATCTCCTAGGAGCTTATATCCCCTGGACCCCTCTGTCACAAAGCATCCATTAATTAAAATAGGAGCATCACAGCAAGGCTTTTGGGTAGGACAACAAGGCCACACACTTCAGGAGTTT
This sequence comes from Bufo gargarizans, assembly GCF_014858855.1. NCBI lineage: Eukaryota > Metazoa > Chordata > Amphibia > Anura > Bufonidae > Bufo > Bufo gargarizans. The sequence continues at coordinate 464,821,006 of NC_058082.1, read as the reverse complement.
TATGCAATGTGCTTGCTGTAAGGATTTTCAACCTGGACATTGCCGTAATAATGGCTCCTTTCATATACATTTGCACAGCATTCAGTTGTGTGCATGAGGCCTGACGTGAAGATGAATGCTTTGTTTGTTTGCTACCATGGTACCATTTATTGTTGGGCGCAGTTCTTTTCTTGTGCAGTCTGACCGTCTTTTTTTTTTTTTTACTTGCTAATAGACAGTATTATACTGTATATTGTCTTTAATCGAATGAATGTCAGCTAGTATAGATGCCAATAATTTGGCAAGCAATTGTATCCGACATCCTCAATTAACCTCTGTGACTAAGGTGTATCCAGTCTCTGGTGGGATTAAGTAAGGCCTTCACTGGCTGACAAATTCATAAGATAGTGTTCCAGCCTCAGGGGTGAGCTTGTCTGATGGCTACCTACTGTAGTTTCCAAAATACTTTGCTTGCTCTTACAAGGTCTCGATCATATACAATATTTTCCGGATACACTTGGATGAGGTTGACACTCCACAGAGACTGGCCAGACGTGTGCGAAGCTCTGTGCAGGTGATGTGCCATGGCAGATAATCACTGGCTGGTGCCCACGTCACTCCTACCACTTCCTAGAGACAGATGGAATAAATAATACATGCTACAATTTCTTCTGTCTTCCATGTCTGCTGTCATGTACGTGATATACCTGCAGGAGCCACGGCGCTGGGGAATATACAGTGCAGCAAGCTGACTTTTTTTATTTGGGCTGAGTCTGCAGTGAACATTGTTATTTAGGTCTCGGTTCTCTGATGGTGAGCTGCAGGGCATGCTTTGATGCTCTGCAGGTTTTCCATTTTCTAAAAAGGAATATCTATCAAAGATTTGACATGTTTGGATCAGATTCTTAGCCGGTTAGAGCACAACATAAAATCCTTCCAGCACTGGAAAATCCCAGGACAAACGTGGTTTATAGAACCTATGTCCCGACTGTGGGACTAGTGATTTATTTCTAAGTAGAGTGTATGTCGACTGTTTCAAGCTGGTAGATAGTGCTGGACTACTGTTACAGACAGACCCTGTAACAGTAGTCCAGCAGAGCCAACAGGTGACAAAGTGGCACAAAAGTGGTTTTCCTAGAGCTGCTGCAACAGTGCTCTAGCAGTCGGTGGCCCTTTTACATGGACTAGTAACTGGAAATGGACAGTACTCGTACCCAATCATTGCCTCTGATCACCTGAAAAAACAGCGTTCTTTTATGTGGACACATCGCACACATTTGTTGGCAGCACATCACCCAGTGTAAAGAGGGATATGCTGCCGACAAATGAAAATTCTTTAGGAATAAACAATCGTATTACCGATCATTCACCCCCTTCCTAAAGATAATTGCCACCTGTAAATGCCAACTGCCAATGCCGTTTTTGTTAATCAGTGCTCATTACAGGGCAGAATATCTGCACGTGTGAAAGGCCATATTGACATGTTGTGAATTCAGGATTAGGATGTGGATTCCACTCTTAAATCCTGGCTGTGGAGTAGCTCCAATTCACTTGAAAACACACTTGAAGCCACAACATGGAAAACAGCTGTAGGGGAGCCAGATGTGGGACCTCCTCCGATATAATGGTGATGACCAACAACCTGAACATAGGTCATCAGTATCTATAGACTGGAGCTAATCCACTTGTCGATCCACATGCCAGTCTAATGCAGAAATCTGAATTTTAGCTATGGATTCCATCCATGAATAATTTTCAGAATCCATGACTGATTTGCATAGTGGAAACCTAAACTAATTAACACTAACCACTCCCACTTTCCCATCCCCTGAATCCAGAATTCTGTAGAGTAGGACTTGACGCAATTCCTTCCAATATCTTTTGAGGCTACACCTCTAAAGGAGTTGTGGCAAGTACTAAAGTTGTCCTCTATCGATAGGCAAGGGGATAACTAACTGATCGCTGGTGGTCCAACCGCAAGGACCCTCTCCAATCTTGACAACGGGGGTCCCATTTCCCAATCCTGATAGAGGGGCATACTAAGCATGTGTCTTGTGCAACGTGCCGCCCCTCAGGGTCGTTTGTGTCTGGGTCCAGACTTGGTGAAACTTCAACAGCTGTACTTAAATAAACTTGCATCCAGGCAATATTTGGTCTTTCCCTTGACTCCAGAAGATTTTGAGGTAAACTGGCAGGCAAACTTGGATATTCTGCTTTCTCTCTCTGCTGTGCTAAACTCTGGCTTCACTCTGGTAGCTGGACTTTATGACTGTTCTGGTACCTTTTGAGTGAGGTGACTTTTGCTGTTGACCCCCTCATAATACTCTGTATCTGTAAGGAGTCATGATGCTCTGTGAGCTGCTTCCCTTCGGAGAGTCCTGCTGCAGGAGAAGCGGCCATTCCCCTCACTGCGACATGACTTGACTCGTCTGCTTCCAACACTAGACTCGGCTAGACTAGACTGTAGCTTCCTGCAATATTTCCCTTGGTAGAAATCAGGAAGGACTTGCCCACTTCTGCCCAAAGGGGGAGAATGGAATGGTAAGTTGCAATCTATCTAAAGATACTCTCTGTTCCAGATACACTGCCACCTGCTGGTGAACAAGGCACATTACATGAACATAACAGTACATAAGTTGCATAACATTATTAGTGCACAGTATAGGAGGACCTGAAATAAGTACGCACATGACATTGTTTGCTCAGCCATTAGAGACAGTAGCCAGGTGTAGGAATGGTAGTGCCCACTCTGGGGTCCTACACTTGGAGCTCCATTCATTCTCTATGGGACTACTGCAAATAGCAAGAGCTGTATTCTGCCATCTCATTGAGAATGAATGGAGCGTCAAGATCCATGCTCAGCTACGGCTTAATCAGGACAGGGACATGAGACACCGTTCTCAGGACTGGTTGGGGTCCCAGTGGCTGGGGTCCCAGCGATCAGTTAGTTATCCTCTATCTTGTGGATAGGGGATAACTTTAATACTTGTTACAACCCCTTTAAGTGTAAGTAGCTATGTGACAACCTTAGTTATTTGGTTATAGAAACATAATAATGTAACTTGCTACAAGAGATGAACAAATTTCTTAAAATTAAATTCTCGCTCTCCGAATTTTAGAATCGATTCGCACAATCAACCTACTCTTCTATGTACACCAGACATGGCATACAGGTTCTTGTTTTACTGCAGCCTCAGCTGTATAGAGGCCACAATTATGTTGGTTCAATGCGTTTTAATAGACCGCACGATTTTCAAGGTAGCCACTCCAAATTAGTTATCCACTCCTACACGTATGGGTAAAATATTAGTCTACACAGGAATCTTTCCTCCTCCAATAATTGAAGATTATGCTAGCGCTAGTGTACTTATAATCTTAATTTTAGTAATGACAGGAGGCGAGTATTTTGCATTAAACTCTCTTTACTTACTCCACAGCAGTAAAGAAACAGTTAAAACAGTAACCAATCAAAATGCAATAGGAGGTAATATATTCTGAGCCGTGAGACTCCTCCTCCTCTTTCGCATGCGACATCAGAAAAACTGGACAAACTAAAGTCAATGTCTCTTAAACCACGAACCACCGAACGAACTCCTTGTCCTGTAGCTGTAAAGCATGAAGAAAATCCGGAGTGAACTGTAACCGGAATCAAAAGTCCTTCTGTCCGCACTCAGATCTCCGTGATACGAAGTCCGATCGACACGAAGAAACTCCCTGAAGTTGGACCGGAAACCTCAAGCATTTATACTGAAAAACAATGTGAAATGGGTTAGGAACCGAAACTGAACCTGCTTGCAGGCATGACCCACATAAAATGACAGTAAATGACATCACTTAAAAGGATCTTGGCTGCTAAAACGCAAAAGGGAGTGAAACCATATACTTACCCACGAGCACTTACCAAGGGTGGGAAAGAGGTGGGAAAATACTCGCCTCCTGTCATTACTAAAATTAAGATTATAAGTACACTAGCGCTAGCATAATCTTCAATTTTACCACATGACAGGAGGCTTCATATTTTGCATTTTTAACGCTGATTCACAAGACACATAGCCGCCCACGTGCTTGGACGAAAGTAGAATGTCCTGAAGGTAGACTCCCTCGACCAGTCCGCCGAATGTAGGATGTCTGTCAGAGAAGCGCCTGCCGAGAAGGCCGAGGAAGCAGCCGCCCCACGAACTGAATGTGCCCCAAAACAGGGGTCCACGCCCGCCGGAGACAGAAGCCACCGTATCCACCTGGCGAGTGTAGTAGTTGAGACGGGAACGTTCGGTAGGACATCAAAAGCTGTCCCGAGGCAGAAGTTCGAAGCACGGAAGTGACCTCAACGTACCGAGTAAGGGTAGAAACGACACAAAGTTGCGGTTCTGAGGCAAAGAAGGGATAAAAGACCGACGTAGAGTTGGACTTGGTACGTCTAGACACCCAAAAGGTAACTCCCTCCGGAGAGACCGAAAAGGCGTCGACGTCGAAAGCCCGTACGTCCGAAACTCGACGAAAGGAAACGAGGCAAAGTAACAAAGTCAACTTGGCCGACAGTTGTCTTAGAGAGAGAGAGGTATTAGTCGGCCAATCTCTCAGAAACTGAAGAACCAAGGCCACATCCCAGAGCCGAGAATATCTGGGGTCCGGAGGTCTCTGCAACCTTATACCCCTAAGTAAACGGCAAACAAGTGGATCCCTACCGATTGGGATACCAAGAGAGGGAACGTGCGCCGCCGAAATAGCGGAGCGCACCACGTTGAGAGAACGATAGGAGCGGCCCAAAGAGAACAAATGTGACAGAAAATTCCATATGGCGGTCACAGGTGCCGTAAATGGATCGAAGTCCCGTTCACAGCACCAAGAGGACCAGGAACCCCAAGCTGATAAGTAACATCTTCTAGTTCCAGGAGCCCAGGAGTCCCATATGAGGTCTCTAGCTGCCTGCGATAAATCGCTGGTCTGCCAGGCTCCCCGGAAAGAGCCCAAGCCACCAGAAGGAGACGGCCCTCGAGTACCAGGGGATGCGGATTCCCTTTCTGATCCGTGAGGAGCATCGGGAAAGACGGTAGAAGCAACGGATCGATGTAGGAGAGCTCCAGAAGGTCCGGGAACCACGGTTGATTCCGCCAAAGCGGAGCGACGAGCAGGAGAGAAATGCGTTGATTCCTCAGGAATTGAATTGTCCGTGCGATCATGCTGAAAGGTATTCCGCCTTGAGTGAAATGTTGCAGGGAAGGCAGAAGTCGAAGATCTCCTTCGTCACCTCCGACAGTAGACGGGAACGGGCTCCGCCCAGGCGGTTGATATAGCGGACCGCCGAGATGTTGTCCATCCGCAAGAGAATACAGCAATGTGACTTGTCCTTCGCCAGACTGCGGATAGCGAACGACCCCGCCAACAGTTCCAGGCAGTTGATGTGGAGAAGACTCTCTTGAGCGGTCCAGGCGCCTCCTGTTGATCTGCCTCCGCCCGTCGCGCCCCAGCCCCAAAGGCTGGCGTCCGACTCCAAAACGACGTCGGGAGAGCTCCCGAAGATGGCTCGGCCGTTCCAACGGTCCCGGGAGAAATGGCCTGAATGGAAGCGGATAGTAGACCTACGATCCGAGCCAGAGTACGGAGTGGAATGGAGAAGCAGCGGATGACTCTGCGCAATTCCTTCTTGATAGCCGCGATCTTCGTCGCTGATAAGCGTAGTGTGCTGGACCTGGAGTCTATCTCGAATCCCAGAAACTGGACAGTCTGAGTCGGGGACAACTCCGACTTTAAGAAGTTCACCACGAACCCTAGGGAGGTCAGGAAGTCGACGGTAAAACGTGTGTGCCGAGTCAGTCCGGACCTGTCGTCGTAAAACAGAAGCAGGTCGTCCAGGTATATAATGCACCGAATCCCTTGAGCACGAAGATGTGCGACCACAGGCTTCAGCAACTTGGTGAAACACCACGGGCTGAACTGAGGCCGAAAGGGAGGCACGTGAACTGCCATGGTCGACCTTGCCACAGGAATCTGAGGAAACGTCGGCAGGTCGAGTGGACCGGTACCGACAAGTACGCGTCTTTGAGGTCCAGTCTCGTGAACCAATCTCCGTCTCGAAGGAGGTCCCTCAGAAGGTGTATGCCCTCCATCTTGAAGTGCCTGTATCGCACGTAGGAGTTGAGCTTTTTTAAGTTTAAGACTGGTCTGAAATCCCCGGTCTTTGTCTTCACCAAGAAAAGATTGCTGAAAAAGCCTCCCTGATCGTGTGCGTGCTCCACCGCACCCTTGGAGTGGAGGTCTAGTAGCTCGTTTGCTATCAACCTGTAGTCCTCTGCGGAGCAGAGAAAAGGATGCGGCAGGATCGACTGGTCTGGACGTCCCACGAAGTCTATGACGTAACCCTGCACCGTCTGGAGTATCCATGCGTCCGACGATATAGCCGCCCAGTTCTGAAAACAAAGGGAAATACGACCTGCTGTATGAGTGAGAAGAGGTACCTGCAACCAGTGACGACTTACCGATGGAGTTGAAGCGAGCCCTGCCCCGGGCACGTGATCCACGACCTCTGTCGGCTCCTCTGGTGAAGGAGAAAGGCTGTCTATAGCCTGTTTCTGGGTAGAACGGTTGAGGCCTTTGAGAACTGGGGCCCGAAGGCCAGAATCGGCTGGCTGCTCGGCCTCTGTGGCGGCCAGCCCTTTCAAAAACACCCCTTTGGGAGTTGGCTCGGAAGACCCGCTTCATGGAGGTCTGTGCTTTGTTAAGCGAGGTAAAGACATTCACATGTCTATTGAGCTCCTTCAGAAAAGTCTCACCAAATAGCTTGCCCTGTGCCAGAGGTCCTAGTTCTTTGGTGCCCAATTCCACCAATTTTCCGTCAAGACGGAGTAATGCTGCTTTCCTCCTCTCAGAAGAGAGGGCTACGTTGGCGTTGCCTACAAAGCAGAAGCACCGTTGAGCCCAATCTCTAATGTCGTGAGCCCATTCACAAACCATATTAGCGTCAAACTCCTCTGATCGCGCTAGGGCATCATCCGCCAAATACAAAATGCGGGAAAGTGGACCAATGGAGTCCAACAGCTTATCCTGCACGCCGTGGAATGCCTTCTCAACCCCTTTGCAAGGGTCCTGACCACCCCTAGACATAAAGGTGGTCATGATCTGGTCGAACTCCGGAGTTTGCGCCACGAAGTCGGGTAACAGAGGGCGAGGGCATTCGGATCGTAAACGGTTGCGAATCGTTTTGTCCATAGGTTTGCGTAGCCATAGGTGCATAAACTTTGCGAGGTGATCCGGAGGCGTCCAGTTCCCAGAACGTGGATGACGGATGTTTCTCGGATCGAAGAGACGTTGGCCGGAGGGGTCCAGGATGGTTTCCTCATCCTCCAGCAGTGGCGCCGAGTCGTCGGGTAGCTGGGCGGTTTCGAGAAAGGTGCCCTTTTGGTCACCGGAAAACGCGCCCTCATCTGAGCCCCAGGCGTCCTGCGGAACGTCGGAGTCCGCGGCCTGCCACGAGTCCAGAATATTCATGGACGGAGAAAGCTTATCCTCCTCGTCCGAGGAGTATTGATGTTCAGGCAAGGGAGCGAGAGGAGACGGTTTGTCGCGCTTGGCGGGGGCCTTGCCCCTGTCCGGATTAGCAGAGCCCTTCTCTCCTTTCCAATGGCGTTTTTGTGGCCGAGAGTCGGCACGAACCTGTGACTCCGAAGCCTCGGAATCGTAGTCCTGTTGCGGGACCTCAGCGAGGTCATCTGGCCCATCAGCCGCCGTCAGAATTCTGGAGAAAGCCTTCTCCATCGAGGCAGCAACTGCCTCATTAATCATGGCCTGAAGCTGTGCAGCGTTCTGGTCCATTGTCCAACAACACCCTGGCACAGGGTAGTATAAAGTATATAGAGATGGTACCAGCAGTACCTATAACCCCAGCAGGGTAAATTGGGATTTTTACACTGGGCAGCACCCAGGAATAGAGGATGTATAGAGATGGTACCAGCAGTACCTATAACCCCAGCAGGGTAAATTGGGATTTTTACACTGGGCAGCACCCAGGAATAGAGGATGTATAGAGATGGTACCAGCAGTACCTATAACCCCAGCAGGGTAAATTGGGACTTTTACACTGGGCAGCACCCAGGAATAGAGGATGTATGTCTGACACCTCTGTAGCAGCAGCAATTTCGGGGCGACACCCCAAAGCCCAGGGAATGAACCCTGCAGTGGTGAGGCCTGGACAAACGGCCACAGATTTGAGAGCCCTGCCTGGTCGTCTGACAGGCTTATGCAATCCGAGCTGTGAAGGAGGAGAGACACAGTGAGGGCTCTGACACGGAGCACAATATCAAATAGTAAGAGGAAATGGTTGTAATGGACTTACCGCAAAAACCGAACACTGAGGACATGGAGTCTCTATCCAAAATGGCGGCCACAGTTCTCGCGAGATGCGAGTATAATTCCCGCCGTTGCCGCGAGCGAAAATGCGCGGCAAAAATTTTTGCCGGAAAATGCGCGGCGAAAATTTTTTGCCGAAAATTCGCGGCAAAAAATCGCGACGCGATATTCGCAGATGGGGTGAATGTTACCCCTTACCATAATCCTTTGGGAGGGGGGGGGTTCTAGTAAATAAATAAATTGGCTAGTAAAGCTTATCCTCCACGTCCGAGTGAGAAGGCCAGACAGGGACGGGAGACCAAACTGAGGAGAAAATTTTTTGCTTGAGCCACAAACCCCCCAAAATGTAGTAGTAGACATTAAATATTACCACAAGGATAGATAGAAAAACATTCAAATGGAAATACGTAACCCCAAAAGCCTTATAATTGGGAGAGCAGAAACTCTGACCTGTCTGTCTGATGGAGCAGTAAAGAAAGAGGAGGAGGAGTCTCACGGCTCAGAATATATTACCTCCTATTGCATTTTGATTGGTTACTGTTTTAACTGTTTCTTTACTGCTGTGGAGTAAGTAAAGAGAGTTTAATGCAAAATATGAAGCCTCCTGTCATGTGGTAAAATTCCTATGCCCCTGGCGAAGCTCGGGTGTGCAAAAGGCTGCTGTGTTTTATTTTTGAACTGTCTATACTTTTATGGAGTATAACAAATACTTGTTTTTATATACATTGGAGACGGTGCTTCACAATTAGAGCGAGCTCCTTATAGGATCACCATCGGGAAGGAGGACTTTGATGTGCTTGTTTCTATAGCGCTTGTTTGAAGTGCCTGCATACTACTGTGCGCCTGTGAGTATAATATCAGGTGTGCATATAACTAACAACAGCAGTACTTCACTATCAGTGTGATTTTTAGGCATCCTATAGGAATTATTGGAGGAGGAAAGATTCCTGTGGAGACTAATATTTTACTCATACGTGTAGGAGGGGATAACTCTAACTTGGAGTGGCTACCTTGAAAATTGTGCAGTCTATTAAAACGCATTGAACTGAGTGTGAATTGTACCCACATCACTTTCGGACCTGCTGCGGAAAATCATCCAGGCAACGTATCAGAAGATTTTGTTTTTAACAATTATTTTGGTGCCTGTGGCGGTAGAATAATCCTCAGCTGATAGCGCAGGGAGCATAAAACATTCAACATAACTATGTCACACATCTGTTTGTGTATAAAATATTAATATATCACTGACAATACAGTGTATTATGAGCTCATGATATTGCTAGATAACACACCCAGCAATTATTATTGGAACTCATGAATGACAGCGGTATGATGAAGGAGACACCGCTATTGTTCGTCTCTGCCTGGCAGGTTATTGCTGTCCATGTGAGTAAAAAGACAAAAAACAGGAAAGCAACAGCTCACCTCCAAGCACATGGAGTCCTAGGTGTCCCCTAGTTCCAGGAAAGCCCGCTAAATCAAAAAGGATACCAGCGCTAAATAGATTCAAACTTCAAATAATTGATTTCATCACTTTAAGTTTACTGCAGAAGACATATGATTGTAATACAAAACGTGGCATGGACAGACCAAAAAAAGTTCCGGTCAATGCTTTTCTGACCAACTTGGTCCGTTTTTCTGCAGCCCCTTTATTACTGTCCACACACTTCTGTTTTACATGGTCCAAAAATAATCTTTTGGATTTAGGTTTTATACCTGTATTTATAGTACAGGTTCAAAGTGGTGATATGGATACTAGATTTGAGAAAAAGTCATAGGCCTTATCCTGTGTTGTTCTCATCCCCTCTATATTCTGGCCCAGATTTCCTAATGTGTCTGTGCCAAAATATCTGTGTAAAAAGTGGAGCAGATTGGCAAAGTTTGGCGCATCTAGGGTTTCTACATGCTCAATCAGGTGCGGGGCTTGGTTGAAAGAGGCAGGACTTAGTGGGGAAGGGGCAGGACCTGAGATGCACCATTGCATGCTTTAATAATTGCTCAGTCTATGAGTAACACTCTGCGTTGGTTAAAAAAAACATCTTGAAGTACTGGTATGTACTCATGCAGTACCCAAAATCTGTCTCTTTGTTTGTTTGGTGCATAAAAACGGTCAAAAATTTGATCAGGGCGTATACTTTACCTAAAAAGTTATTTCCCCAGCATATTTGCCAACTGTGCATCACAGTAGTAATGTGTACTGAGCCTTATCTTTTGTGTCTCTGGTATGGCGACATATTGAATATGGATTTAGTTTTGGGCTCTACACTCTCATATAGGATAGATGGAAAGGGTTCAAAGATGGGATGGAAGGTCTCTCTTCGGCCTCTTGCACACAACCGTATACCCTCCGAGACATACGGTCTGTGAGCGGGCCATATGTCCGGGAGCGGCGTACATCGTGCGCACGGGAGCCCACAGTTTTATAGGTTACTATGATGCTGAGGGCATCGGCCGCCCGCGGGACTATCATATGATGTTATGAGTTCGGGACAATAGTCCCGCGGGCGGCCCGATGCTCACAGTAACCTATGATACTGTGCTCTCCCGTGTGCACGATGTATGCTGCTCCGGGACATATGGCCCGCTCATGGACCATATGTCTCAGAGGGCATACGGTCGTGTGCAAGAGGCCTTAGGGTGCATTCACAAGATCATAAGCATTTTGCGATCCACAACACACGGATCCGCAAAAAACGGATGACGTCCATGCTGCATCAATTGTAATAATGACTATTCTTGTCCACAAAATGATCAAGAATTGGACATGTTCTGTTATTTTTGTGGGGCTGTGGAATGGATATACAGATGCGGACAGCACATGGTGTGGTGTCCGCATATTTTGTGGCCCCATTGAATTCAATGGGTCCGCATCCAATTCACAAAAATGTAGATCGGATGCAGAACAAAAATATGGTCGTGTGAATGGGGCTTTATAAGGAGAGGCTTGAAAAATGTGGAATGTTTAGCTTGGAAAAAAGGGCATCTTACATACATAAATACATGTGTGGTCAGTATAAAGAACTGGCATATTATTTGTTCCAAGAATTTAGAAAGGACCAGGGAATATTCAGTACTTGTGGAGTAAAGGTGATTAAGACATCAATATAGGAAAGTATACTTTAGGCCTCTTGCACATGAACGTATGCTGCGGTTCCGCAATGCATAGGCGTTGACCGTGGGTCAGCCGCATGCGGATCGCGACCCCATTCACTTGAATGGGGTCCGCGATCCATCCGTTCCGCAAAAAGATAGGACAAGTTCTATCTTTTTGCGGAACGGAATCACGGAACGGAACACCATAGAAGCACGTTCCGTTCCGCTGCACATCTCCGGATTTGCGGACCCGTTGAAGTGAATGGGTCCGCATCTGTGATGCGGAATGCACACGGCCGGTGTCCTGTGTACTGCGGACCCGCCGTATGCGGGCTGCAATGCGGCCACGGGGGACACACGGTCGTGTGCTAGAGGCCTTACAGTTAGAGCAGTCAAACTGTGGAATGCCCTACCCCAAAAGGTAGTAATGGCAGATACTACACATCAAAAAGTACATCGACATTTAAAAAATGGCTAGATGCTTATCTAATAGCAGACTGCATTGAGGGTTATAAGTAAACTAATATTTAATGATGTATAATTAATCTGAGAAAGGTTTAACTTGATAGACATGTGTTTTTTCAACCTACAGTATGTAACTATGGAATAGGGGGGTAATTTTGAATAAGGTGTATTCATCTGTATAATTTTTATATGTATGCCTACATATATTTTTGATGCACGGCAGCCTGCAGGGGTGGGGTTAAGTGGAGAGGAAGGGAGTGGTAGTGCTTGTGAGATGATGGAGGTGATAGAGCACACACACAGTGAAGAGAAGGGTGCACCTTTTCTTCCCCTTGGGACACACCCTGGTGAAGGTCTCTTGTCTGATGGTGGTCGGGATGCCCTTGGTATTTTTGGTGGTGTGGGGTGTAAGTCAGAGATCCTTTTTTATGGGGCAGACATGCAGCAAAATGAGGAGGCTGGTTTTGGCAAAACAAGTGAACTGAACTTTACTAAAGGCACTTAGCAATGGGTACACATGTGTTTCACAAGTAGGCTTGATATTTGCATAAAACAGTTTGCCAAGGCTGCATCTAGGGAGGGATATTGTGGTCCCTTTTGAGTCCCTTTTAAGATAAACCGTGCAATGTTCCTAATCTGGCCAAGGAGGCACAAATTCTCCCTCTCTTTTTGTCCGTAATTCTACAATACCTGCTGTGGGGTGCAGTCTTTTAACAGATGGCCAATCTGTCTCTTTAGTATGAGAGGGAGCCCAAATCTTCTAACCCGACCAAATTGCAGTGAAGTTCATAGCCAATATAGATGCATTACCTTCACTGTCTTGTATTTGTCATGGAACCATGAACCAGACGTACAACAAGAGATAAGTGGAAATAAGAAGGCTTTATTGAAAATCAAGCTGTAAGCAAAAGTCCAAACGGATGGCTAAACCGAAGCAGGGTCTTGCGTAGACAGAGGTCAGGAACCAGAAGGGTAGTCAGACGAAGCCTGGATCAGGAACCAGCAGGGTAGTCAGACGAAGCCAGGATCAGGAACCAACGGGGTAGTCAGACGAGGCCAGGATCAGGAACCAGAAGCAGTAGCAGTCTTAGAAGCATGTGAACACAGGAGGACCAAGCAAGGAACTGAAGCCACAGACCTCCTATATATATGAGCTAGGCATCCAGCTCCTCCCAGTGGGAAGGAGAAGCCGCAGGGTGGGAGGCTACAAGAAACCCAGAAACCAAGATGGCCACCAGCACATGTCAAACGAAGGAGAACAGTAAGAAGGTCAGACCATGACAGTACCTCCCCCTCAAGGGCCCCTCCTCCGCGGAGTAAGGAACGGTTTCTGAGGGAAGCGTGCGTGGAAGGCTCGGAGCAAAGCAGGAGCATGGACATCTGCGGAGGGAACCCAGGAACGCTCCTCTGGACCATAACCACGCCAATGGACCAAAAACTGCAACCGACCGCGGACCAGGCGTGAGTCCAGGATATTGCTCACCTCATATTCCTCACGATTGCCCACTTGGACCGGACGGGGCCGAGGAACCGAGGAAGTGAAACGATTACACACCAATGGCTTCAACAGGGAGACATGAAACACGTTGGAGATCCGCATGCCAGGAGGAAGCGCAAGGGCATAGGCTACTGGGTTTACCCTGCGAAGCACTCGGAAGGGACCAACAAAGCGAGGCGCCAGCTTGGGAGTGGGCACTCGAAGGTTGAGGTTGCGGGTGGACAACCATACACGGTCTCCGACCTGGTAGGAAGGAGCGGGCGCTCGTCTGCGATCAGCCTGGAGTCTCTGGCGCTGCGCAGAGACCTCAAGGGACCTCTGGATCTGTACCCAAGAAGCACGTAGGACGGAATATCCTGGGGAGAGAATACCTCCGGTAACACGGCAGGTTGGAACCCATAATTGGCCATGAAGGGAGACGTCCCAGAGGAAGAGTTCACAGCCGTGTTCCTGGCAAACTCAGCCCAAGGCAGGAGGTCAACCCAATTGTCTTGGTGATCGGAGACATAGCAACGAAGGAATTGCTCCAAGGCCTGATTGGATCGTTCTGCGGCCCCATTGGACTGAGGGTGGTAGGCCGAGGAGAAAGAGAGATGAATCCCCAACTGGGAGCAAAAGGCGCGCCAGAACCTGGACACAAACTGACTCCCCCGATCCGACACAATCTCCTTGGGCAAACCGTGCAACCGGAAGACCTCCCTGGCGAAAATCGTGGCCAACTCTTGTGCAGAGGGTAACTTCTTGAGGGGAACACAGTGGCACATTTTGGAAAACCGATCCACAATCATGAGAATGACCGTATGGCCTCGGGATGCAGGGAGGTCCACAATGAAATCCATCCCCAGGTGTGACCATGGGCGCTCCCCGGTGGCTATGGGTTGCAAAAGGCCCAACGGAAGGTGCCGAGGGGACTTACTCTGGGCACAAACGGAGCATGCCGCTACATATGCGGCGATGTCGGAACGTAGAGAAGGCCACCAGAACAGACGTGAAACAGCCCAGGACAGCTGATTCTTTCCAGGATGCCCCGCGGCCTTGGAGTTATGGTAGGTTCGCAACAACCGAGTGCGCAACTCCTCAGGCACAAAACACCTGCCGTTGGGTCTCCCAGAGGGAGCACCAGATTGAGCCGCCAAAATCTGCTCACCCAGGGGAGAGGTCAGGCTGGTGCGAATGGCGGCCAGGATCTGATTCGGAGGTATGACCGAAGTCGGAATCGACTCCTCCCCGGACAACTCGGAGTACTGCCGTGATAAGGCATCCGCTCTGATGTTCTTGGAACCGGGTAGGTAGGAGACCACGTAATTAAAACGTGACAAGAACAGAGCCCATCTGGCCTGACGTGGTGTCAATCTCTTGGCATCAGAAAGGTAGGTCAGATTCTTGTGGTCCGTCAGGATGAGAACCGGAACCACCGAACCCTCGAGCAAGTGCCTCCATTCTTTAAGGGCCTGCACGATGGCCAATAACTCCCTGTCACCAATCTGATAGTTGCACTCCGCGGAAGACAGTTTCCGGGAGTAAAACCCACAAGGAAGCAGAGTACCCTCTGGTGTTCTACGCTGAGACAGAAGGGCGCCTACTCCCGTCTCAGACGCGTCCACCTCGAGGACAAAGGGCAACCCAGGGTTGGGATGCGACAGAATCGGAGCCGACACAAAGGCGGACTTTAGAGCCTCAAAAGCTCGGATGGCCTCGAGCGGCCAGACCTGGAAATTACTGCCCTTCCTGGTCAGATCCGTGAGAGGCTTGGCTAGCATAGAAAAGTCCCTGATGAACTTCCGATAATAATTGGCGAAGCCCAAAAAGCGCTGCAGGGCACGGAGACCACTGGGCTGGGGCCACTGTAAGACAGCCGAAACCTTCTCAGGATCCATGGAGAACCCCTCAGCGGAAATGATGTAACCTAAGAAGGTTACCTGGGATCGGTGAAATTCGCATTTCTCAAGCTTACCGAACAGCCTGTTCTCTCGTAACCGTTGCAACACTCGTCTGACATCCATAATGTGGGCCTCCATGGATTCAGAATATACCAAGATGTCATCCAAATAGACCACCACACACTGCTGCAACAGGTCACGGAAAACATCGTTGATGAATTCCTGGAAGACTGCGGGCGCATTGCACAACCCAAAGGGCATAACCAAGGATTCATAATGACCGGTCCTGGTGTTAAACGCGGTCTTCCACTCATAGCCCGCCTTGATCCTTACCAGGTTATATGCCGCCCTCAGGTCGAGTTTGGTAAAGACCGTGGCCCCTTTGAGGCGATCGAACAGCTCGGAAATCAAGGGTATCGGGTAAGCGTTCTTGATCGTGATGCGATTGAGACCCCTGTAATCGATGCAAGGCCTCAACTCACCGCCCTTCTTTTTCACAAAGAAAAATCCAGCCCCTGCCGGGGACGAGGATTTGCGAATGTGTCCGCGTGAAAGCGCCTCCCTCACGTACCCCTCCATGGCCTCATTCTCCGCTACCGACAGTGGATAGACTTTGCCACGAGGAGGAACGGCACCAGATTGTAACTCTATGGCACAATCGTATGGGCGGTGCGGAGGTAGGGCAACCGCGCGCACCTTATCGAATACATCCCGGTACTCTTCGTATTCAGGAGGCAACAGAGAGTCCGAGGAAGTACACAGCAACTTGACAGGCCCATGGATGCAACTAGCCCCACACTGCGGTGACCACGAGAGGATCTCGGCCGATCTCCAATCGAAAGTCGGATTATGCTTCTGGAGCCAGGGGTACCCCAAGACCACCGAGTAGTGTGGAGACGAAATCACCTGGAGACAGACCGACTCTCTGTGAACGGCATCAATGGCTATCCCCACTGGAAGGGTCTCATGAGTCACGTGTGGCGGCAGAAGGGGTCTGCCGTCTATCGCCTCAAGAGCCAGTGGGGAACCTCGAGGCTGCAGAGGAATGGAATTGGCGGCAGCGAACACACTATCAATGAACAAACCACCAGCACCAGAGTCCACCAACGCCTGGGTCGTCACCGAGCCCCCGACCCAGGAGAGGACAACAGTGATCAGTGGTTTGTCAACACGGGAAACCGGGGACGAGGAGACTCCACCCAAGATCTGCCCCCGACAGGATCTCAGGTGCGAGCGTTTCCCGGATGGTTCGGACATGCCAACCGAAAATGCCCACCGAGACCACAGTACATGCATCGGCCCTCGCGTCTCCGGAGTACCCTCTCCCCCTCGGACAGGCGAGCAAACCCCAGCTGCATGGGTTCACCCCCAGACAAGTCATGGAGTCAGGAGGCGTGGGAGGAGAGGGTGGGACAGCAAACGTAAGCGCCAATCTGTTAGAAGACCTCCGCAGGCTCTCCTTAAAGGAAGGTCTCTCCCTGAGTCTGGTGTCAATCAAAATCAGGAAAGAAATAAGAGACTCGAGCTCCACTGGTAGGTCCTTAGCTGCAACCTCATCCTTCAAGGCATCCGAGAGACCATGAGAGAAAGCAGCGACCAGAGCCTCATTATTCCAGCCCACCTCTGCTGCCAGGGTACGAAACTCAATGGCGTATTCAGCTACGGATCGTGAACCCTGTCTGATGGACATAAGGAGCTTCGCAGCAGAGGCAGCACGAGCCGGCACATCGAATACCTTCCGAAGAGAAGCAACAAAACCGGAAAACTCGGCAACCACCGGATTGTTGTTCTCCCATAAAGGGCTGGCCCAGGCCAAGGCCTTGTCCGAGAGCAGCGAGATCAAGAAGCCCACCTTTGATCTCTCAGTAGGAAAGGCATGTGGCAGCAACTCGAAATAAATGCCCACCTGGTTAAGGAAACCTCGGCACTGAGTTGGCTCTCCCCCAAAGCGCTGTGGAAGGGGGGCAGAACCGGTCATACCCCGAGACACCGCAGGCGCAGCAACAGGTGTCGGGGTAGACTCTGGCGCAACAACCGGAGCGGCAGTAGGAGCGGGCCCAGAAGCGACAACCGACCCATCGGCAACGGAAGCGAAATGAGCCGTGTGTTCAAGCAGGGTTTGCAACGCCACAGCGAACCGACCCAACAGGTGATCCTGCTGATCAAGTCTGGCAACCAGCGTAGGTAGCGAGGATGGCCCTGTACCGTCAGAATTCATGGCTTGGTCCTAATGTCATGGAACCATGAACCAGACGTACAACAAGAGATAAGTGGAAATAAGAAGGCTTTATTGAAAATCAAGCTGTAAGCAAAAGTCCAAACGGATGGCTAAACCGAAGCAGGGTCTTGCGTAGACAGAGGTCAGGAACCAGAAGGGTAGTCAGACGAAGCCTGGATCAGGAACCAGCAGGGTAGTCAGACGAGGCCAGGATCAGGAACCAGAAGCAGTAGCAGTCTTAGAAGCATGTGAACACAGGAGGACCAAGCAAGGAACTGAAGCCACAGACCTCCTATATATATGAGCTAGGCATCCAGCTCCTCCCAGTGGGAAGGAGAAGCCGCAGGGTGGGAGGCTACAAGAAACCCAGAAACCAAGATGGCCACCAGCACATGTCAAACGAAGGAGAACAGTAAGAAGGTCAGACCATGACAGTATTTCCCGTATTCTTCCTTGTAATGGCCGCTCTACCTTCTTTTAGATTAAGTTCTTCTCTCCCTCAGAGGTTGGGAGCCAAAACTGGTTCTTCTAATCTCTTTCTTTTGTGGCTGCTTACGCTGCTGCTGTCTCTCCAACCACACACTAAGGGCTCATTCAGATGATCATAAGTGTTTTATCATCCGCAAATTGTGGACCCGCAAAACATGGATCCCGGCCGTGTGTTCCGCATTTTGTGGAAAGCACAGGGCCAGCGCTGTATAGAAATGCCTATCCTTGTCCACAATAGAATAGGACATGCTCTATATTAATTGTGGGGTCGCAGAACAGAACTGCGTATGCGGACAGCACACGGTGTACTGTCTGCTTCTTTTGCGGCTCTATTGAAATGAATGGGCCTGCACCCGTTCTGCCAAATTGGGTGTCTGCATGAGCCCTACACTAACTCCCTGTGACAGCACCTCTCACAAGAATGATAAATAGGTGGGACCCTCGATACACCTAGCAACTACATCTAAGGGGCTGGATAATTAACCCCATAGCCCCTTTTCACAGCCTAAGGCCCCTTTCAAACGAGTGAGTGTCACGCTGCGGACTCGCAGCCTAGCACCCATCCTGAACTTTCAGCACTGCCGGGGTCACATAGCATTATATTGATTTATGATGCTATGTAAACCTTATAGTTCTGGAATGTATTGGATAACACTGGCAGCAATATGTCAGTGTTATCCAATACATTCCAGAACTGTAAGGGTTACATAGCATCATAAATCAATATAATGCAATGTAACCCCGGCAGTGCTGGAACTTTAGGGCGGGTGCTGGGCTGCGAGTCCGCAGCGTGACACTCCCTCATCATAAAGGGGCCTTAGGAAGGAAAAGTACATAACAGTGCCATTTCCTGCCCTTTTTGCAGTATCCCCTGGGTCGCTGCACATTGAAATAAAGGGACAACTTCAGTTTTCCCACCTCTTCCCTGCAGTGTTAAAGGAATTTTACAGGATTAGAGAAACATGGCTGCTTTCCTACAAAAATAGTGCTTTGCCTATCAACCTGTTGTAGCAGAGCTGCTACAACACATGAAGCGAGTGGTGCTGCTTTTGGAAGATAACAGTCATACTTTTATAACTGCTCATCACCCCTTTAAGTTTCTTTGACCTCTTGCAGTAGATAATGCATAGCGTCTTTTTGATGCATGGCGACTGGTAAATAGATCTGTATTGCCGGGTAGGTCTCCCTCACCGCAGCAATGTGAATTCATGTGGAGTTTGGCTCACTTTCACCGTTTGTTTGCTTTTCATTTTGCTGCCAGAAAGGTAAAGCAAATAGAATAATTAGACAATATTGTCTCAATGTTCATGTCATTGTACCACTCACTCAATGTCTGTTTTATAATTTATGTCAAGTGTCATGAGAAGAACACATGCATTTTACAGCAGCATTCTCTTCGCAGGGTAAGGTTAGTGACACAGGTCTTTCATGATTTAAATATCATTTGCAATTTCCATTTGCATTTGTTCATTCTGAGAAAGCATGGTGGCCGTGGACGTAACCTGGTCTTTGGTCTATGTTTATTATAATGTGTAGTAGACAGTAAGGCCGGGTGACGGGGCTGTTGCTGCCATTACATTTATTTTGAATTCATCTGACAGAATATTAAAGCAGTTGTCCACCTTTTATTAAGTAATGACCTATTCTCAGGATAGGCCTTCATTAGCTGTTCCAACATCAGGATCCAACATCCCACAGCCCTGCCGAACAGCTGTTCAGCAACAGATCCGGCACCAGAAACAGACCGTTTCATCTACGACGATGTGGGGTGTTGGACCCCTGCCGAAAAGCTAGTGAAAGCCTATTCTACTTATTAAAAGGTGGATAACCCCTGTAACCACTTGCTGACAGCCGTTTGACTATATGTCCTGGCTTTCAACACATATCTCTGCACAGACGTTTTAAAACATCCTTCAAGCGTGGGAGCGGGGAACAGTGTCAGCAGGGCTTCCTATAAAAAAAAACATCCCTGCCGTCCCCTTCAATCTATATCAATGAATACTGTGTATTGATATCAGGAGTGCTACTTCCTGCACCGATCCCTGTGGTCATGTGATCACTGGGGGCTGGAGTCTATGTGAGCTTCTGGGTCTTATCAGACCCAGATTAGCTCTGCACTGAGGTTGTACAGCCCTATACAACCTCTCTAGGGGCTGTATATACTCTGTAACTAGTGTGACTATGTCAGTACCAGTTACAGGAGAAATCAGCAATGAATAAAAAAAATATGGAATGTTATATGTCCCCCAAAGGTCATGAGTTAAATAAAAGAAATAATAGAAAAAAGCCCCACCACACTCTGCACTACAGTGCACCTTCTAGTCCCTCCTCCAGCAACCATAACTCATATATCCTATATGTCAAAATGACCGTTATGGAAATATTTTGAAAAAATATATCAAAAACAGTTTTTTCCCCTTTTTTTTTACATTTTCCTGGTTATAAAAAATAAAAACAAAATAATAAATACGAAAATACTAAAATAAAAATTACAAACATTAAGCCCCATGTATCACTGAAAACTATTTACATAACCGAATGGAAAATTAAGCTATGGCGTTCAAAGAATCATCTACTGACGCATATTACCAATATGGAATGTAATTATCACTCACGTCATCTCCACCAGCTTAAGGCTACTTTCACACTTGCTTTGATAATTCCATTATTGAGATCCGGCAGAGGATTTCTATACTGGAATTAAACTGATCCGTTTTGGTTTTTCACATCAGGGTGCATCCGTTCCATTAGGATGTGGTTGTGTGAAATCAAAACTGAAAAAACTGTATTGAAAGTCAATAGGCCACATATCCGATTTTTTTTTTAGGCTACATAAAAAAAAGATCCATCACCATTGATTTACATTGTTTTCAGTGCCGGATCCGTTTTTTTTCGCCGTTTTTATGAACGGACACAAAATCGCAGCTTGCTGCGGTTTTGTGTCTGGCCACTAAATGGAATGCTGCTGGAACAGAAGACTTCCTGATGCATCCTGAATGGATCTCTTTCCATTTAGAGTGAATGAGGACCAAACAGAAACGTTTTTTTCTGGTATTGAGATCCTCTGCCGCATCTCAGTACCGGAAAGCAACAACGCAAGTGTGAAAGTAGCCTTAGTCTTATTGTCAAGTATGGTCAAACATACTTAGAGGAAAACATTTAAAGGGGTTTTATACTGATGACCTATTCTCTGGATAGGTCATCAGTATCTGATTGGTGGGGGTCTATCCCCAGGGACCCCTGCCGATGACCTGTTTCAGGAGGCACTGGCACTCGAAGTAGCCCAGTATTCTGAGAATTGGTCATCAATATTGTACCCATGAAAAATCCCTTTAAAGTTTTAAACTGGGAAGGTCAATTTAAAGAAATCTCTCCTCTTTTCAGTCATCCCTTATCCTCATTTGTGTTTTTCTAGGCTAGTGTTTCTTCAGCCATGCTTTGATACTTTTAAATGCAGACTAGGAGAGATGTCTATTCTAGGGGCTTGCTGAAAGCTTATATGTGCGACATTAGAACAGCAGTTTGTGTGCGGTTTATTTTAAGTTATGGCTCAATACCGTATATACCCATTGTGGATGTAGAGGATAGTATGTGTGCCATTAAAGGGCCCATCTCACACTTTGGTTCCATATCACTAGGATATGCTACCAATGTCTGACAGGTGCTGGTCCCAACTCCAGGACCCGCATTTCTAGAACAAGGTAAACGAGGATGCACCGTGCAAACATGGCCACTCTCCATTCACTTCTATAGGAGTGCTGAAAATGGCTGAGCTGTTTCTGGAACTCCCATAGAGTTGAATGGAGAGCATGCCGCGTGCGGTGCACCCTCCTTCATTTTTTCGAGGGCACGTTCTGGAAACATTATGGCATGTTCTGGCCATGTGCCGCCAAAGTGCAACATGGGCCAACCCCAATTATATGTTTTGATCACACAGGGATCGGTATATTAATGCCAAAATGTGTCATTCTCAGAGACAGTTAAAATGGCCCATTCCACCCATTGGGCAAAGGACATCTGGAGTCGGTAAAATGATTTAGTGTACAGAAAATGATACTTTCATATCCGTGTTAATGGATATTTTATTGGTAATATTTTTCCCAGGCTTTGAATGTTTACGACGTTTATCCTATTCTTCACAGTTTTTGCATTTTGACAGCTTCTAACACTTTTTATAGAAGGTACATTGATGACGACTCTTTTCAATCTCACAGTTGTTACTGAAATTGATAGTGTGGCTCTTTAACAGGTTGAGAAGCTTTGATGGCCACATCGATTATATCTCATATTAGTATCACCAATATATACATGTTGTTATGTGCTTACATTTCATGAAGGTTTCTTACTTTGGAGGTGAAAATGCCCTTGATGCCGATCAAGGTCAGATTGGCACTCTTCAGGTAACAATAGGCTTTCTTAGGTAACTTACACACAATGTATACGTTCATAACATCAGCAAGAGTATGAAACAATTGAATGAATAGGACAATTTATCACTCCTCAACAAAAGGCCGAACATATGGCAGATTGTCAAAAATGAATAGCTCCAGGCACATCCGAGTAATATAAACTCTGAGTATCCTGGATCTCCGACATGTGAAAATGCACTTGGAATCTGGCTCTTGTTTTGATCAGAAACTTTCTCATACATTTATAAACTTACTAACTATGAATATAAAAAAAAAACAGAGAAACATACCCGAAATTGATTAAAAAATCATTATGACAAAACGTGGAGTTTAAAAAAAAAAAGTTTTTAATATTACAGAATGTAATATTTGCTCCCCAAATCTGATCTTTGATTTTGTTATGTCCTTAAATTTTTTTTCTCGAGATTCTGATATTGATGACCTGTTCTTAGGGTAGACTATTAATACTAGATAAATCAATATCAGATCGGCGGTGGTCCAACACAGCTGTTTGAGGAGGCCACGGCACTCTGGTAAGTGCTGCAGCCTCCTCGCAACCTACCAAGCACAATGCCGTCCATTGTATAACGACAGTGCTTGGTTTCGCAGCTCAGTCCCATTCACTTGAATGAGACTGAGCTGCGCATAAACAACGTGACCAATAACGTGACATCACTGACCACGGAAAAGTCCACAGACCTCTTCAAACAGCAGGAGTTGGACCCCCCACTTATCTGATATTGATGACCTATCCTGAGGATAGGACAATAGAAGAATATGCACCACTTGTCCAATTCAAGCAATCCAGTATTTATTTAACCCGCAGCAGACATAGCGACGTTTCAACTGTGATGTCTATCAAGCCTTGAACTGGACGAGTGCTGCAGATTCATTCTATTCTTGTCACTATAAGGGACCCTAGAGCCTGGATCCTTGTCCGTGGGCACCACTTTATTCTGGACCTCTTAAACCAGGTACTCAGATTACTGAAATTATTGTATTTTTGATTAATGAAATGATAGGTGTATTTTTGATTTTGATATATGTGTGGTTATATAGTGCTGCTTATCTTCTGTTGCAACTATCCTGAGGATAGGTCATCAATATCAAAATTTTGGGCAATTTGGGCAAACCCTTTAAAGATCTACAGTGTATAATGTATAATGTGTATGAAGCAAAAAAATATACCAGCCATAATCTGGTTTGAAAAGCAAAACATTGATGCCTTACTGTTTTTCTAGAATCTTTGAAAGCAAGGGCATACATGCCAAAGACAGGTTAGTTGCATCCCTTTATTTCACTGAGTGGTGGGAACGTTTTGAGCGCTGGTCTTGTTTCTCTCTGTGCTGGCACAGGCCTCTAATTAATTTGTTGCATCCTCCGGCAGTCTGTGCAACACATTTAGGGCTCATGCACACAAACATATTTTTTGTCCGCATCCAATACGCATTCTTTGCGGGTCGGATACGGACCCATTCAATTAAATGGTGCCGCATAAAAGCGGACAGAGCACCATCTGTCCATTCCATGGCACCCCGTCTGACACCTGGGACCCCCGAAGACTAGCTGTTTGAAGAGGAGGCAGCACTCCATGCGAGCACTGCTTCCTCTTCACTACACTGCACGTTGTTTCCTTTGTAGCGGCTGCGTAGTGAACGGCTAGGTACAGCCCTGCACGAGGGAGGTCTTAAGTTCAGACATAAATTATCACAGTCCCTCCGGTGACAAATGTCAGAAGATCGAAGAGACTGGCTACACGTGAAGGGATCTAACAGCCTCTTTTGCTTCAGTGTTGTTGTTCATGACCACACCCCTTGTTTCAGGTGTAGCTTAGTGGTCATTATACCTCCCTTATATAGTCTGACCTCACCCTCCTGGCTATGCGGTTGATAGCTTCATTTGGTTTTGGAAGAGTTGGTGTGTTGTCCTCTCTGGAGTTCCTGCTCGTCCATTTCACTATGACGTTAAGTGTCTCGTTTCTTTGTGGATTGTTTACCCTCCCTGTGTCTGTTGTTACTAGGCTTCAGGGAGATGCTGGTTCCTTCATCTGGGAAGGAACGGGTATTCTTAAGCCCTGCCAATACCCATAGAGATCCTTAGGGTCTCCAGGCCCTCCAGGTTCCGGTGTATGGGCATTCTTACCTTCAAGGTGTGCCCATACGGATAAGAGTCAGGGCAAGGAGTAGGGTTCTATAGGAGGTGACCCTTTCCCTAGCGTTAAGGCCTAGTGGCTTTTCCCTTCCCTCCTGTTTTCGGTGTGCTGTTCCCTCCCATACCTCATCCGTGACATAAATGTATAAATGACAAGTTTTACTGAATCTTTTTCCACAAAGCAATACATAAATCTGCTCAGCTCATCCTGCTCTATAACTGGCTGCCCGCAGACTGTACTATGTTTTTATGGTGACAGGTTCTCTTTAAGACAATTAATGGCACACTGACTAACATAATATCAAGGCACTAGCATAATACTGTATATAAAAATAGGGTCCCCTGGTTGGGCAACCAAATTTCCTATCAGTTGTCTCTAGTGTACCCTACCTACTTAGATGGTGTGGTATAAAGACACTATGTAGTGTAAACTATTTAACAAAAATAAAGTAAAAGAAAAAAATTGTATTTCCTTCTCCATTATGGGTACCCTTCTGTGGAGGCAGATCATTTGACTTCTATGGGGCCCTGGGAAGGGACGCCTGGCTCTGAACTCGTCTTGCTGACATAAATCCACTTGATTTTCCTGCAGCTGCCATTAGGGGGAGCTTCAGAGATTTTTACAATTGCATGAATTGGTAACTATAAATTTCTATGTACTGAGCTCCCCCTAGTGGTTGCTGCAGGCAGCCAGTTTTATCATATATTGTGAGGGGAAGCTCATCGTGCAGTGTATTATTTGTAGAACAGATGTTTTATTAGTAAAAAATAAAATAAAAATAAAGCTTAATAAAGCACCTGTTATTAAAAACATCCTCTACTTCAGCAGAAATATTACTTGGTGGGGGCCCATAAAAAGTTTGTCCATGGGGCCCTATGAGGTCTGTGTATGTCCTTGGCTGAAGGAAGCCTTTTTTTATGGGTCTTTCATGCAGGCAGTTACTTTTTGAGCTGGGAATATAGTAGTAGCCACTATTTGTTAGAAGGTGTCCATGGCAAGCACAGTTTATATAAAGGGAATTTTATAATTTTTTTCCTTTTGTGAAGGTCTACATTACTGGCAATGTTGTAGAGACTTTTTACACACTAAATATTTAACAGAATGAC
This sequence comes from Bufo gargarizans, assembly GCF_014858855.1. Taxonomy (NCBI): domain Eukaryota; kingdom Metazoa; phylum Chordata; class Amphibia; order Anura; family Bufonidae; genus Bufo; species Bufo gargarizans. Next base: position 464,795,374 of record NC_058082.1, on the reverse strand, counting down.
TACTCTTGTGGTTTCTGTTTCTCATCAGATTTTATAAATTTGATTCCTGGTGACTGAAAATAGATAAAAAGCAGCAAACCTTGTTTTGGCGACGCTACAGAGCTTGTGAGAATGGAAGTGCTTAAGAAAATTAGTGGTAACTGTTTCTTAGCTCTTACATAAACATTTCTGTACAGTAAATGGACCTAATTAGTCCAAGCAAAGAACAAAGGGCGTCATTTATTATATGTGCCATCTGCAACTTTTAAGGTTGCAAGCTGTGACCCAACCAGAACCCACACCTATACATGTAACCAGAGCTTCAATTCACCTTGCAATCCATTTGTCTAGCTCCTGTGTGAGCCTGCAACACACAGAGAGTATCATGGCGCATGATCTTCCCTCACAAAACTTGAAAGACTACAATACCCACAATCCCTAGCTTTTCTGCTGTGAGTTTGTGCTTGTTGATGAGTGTTGATGTTTACTGATTGCCTGCCTGATATCACAGTCCAGTCACGCCACCTCTGCTGAGTAGTCACCAGTACACTAAGGATGCATTCACATCACCGTTTAGCTTTCCTTTCTTCTGATCCGTCAGAAGAATAGAGAGAAAAAAAAACAGGATCCTTTAAAAAAAAAAAAAACTACCCTGTTGAATCAGTTAGCACACAAACGTATTTTATTTCCGTGTCCGTTCCGTTTTTTTTTTTTTTTTGCGGCCCGTATACGGAACCATTCATTTCAATAGGTTCGTAAAAAAAAGGAAAGTACACCGTGTGCATTCCGTTTCCGTATGTGTGTATTTCCATTCCGCAATAGAACATGTCCTATTATTGTCCGCATTACAGACAAGGATAGCACTGTTCTATTATGGGCCAACTGTTTGTTCTGCAAAATACGGAATGCACACGGATGTCATCTGTATTTCTTGCGGGTCTGTTTTTTGCGGCCCGCAAAATACATACGGTCGTGTGCATGAGGCCTTATGCATAGGATTGCATAGGATCCGTTTTTTTTACAGGATCCAGTAAAAAAAAACAAATCCTGTTGCATCAGTTGTCATCTGTTTGAGCCATTTCCATTCGATCCTTTTTTTTTTTTTAGATGGAAACAAAAGATTTTTTCCAGTCTAAAAAAACTTTTTTTTGATGGAAATTGCTCAAACAGTTGACAACTGATGCAACAGGCTCAGTTTTTTTTCTCTCTCTCTCTCTCTTCTTCTGACGGATCAGAAGAACAGAAAGCTAAACAGTGATGTGAACTCAGCCTAAGGGCTCATGCACACGACCGTTGTTGTTTTGCGGTCCGTTTTTTACGGATCCGTTGCTCCGTATCTGAGTTTTTTTTCCTCTGATTTAGGTCCTCTTCCGTTCCGTTATTCCACAAAACATATCCGTATGGTTCCTGTATTTGATCAGTTTTTTTTGCGGATCGGAAACAGTCACTTATTAATCACTAAACACCTGAGCAATATGGGCTGGGCATAGCATTTCTATATAGTATGGATCCGCGAAATACGGATGACATACGGATGTGTTCCGTGTGCATTCTGTAAATTTTGTGGACCCATTGACTTGAATGGGGCCTCGAACCGTGATTTGCGGACAATAATAGGACATACACCACTTTTTTGCGGAATGGAAATACGGAAATGGAATGCACACTGAGGACCTTTCGTTGTACCCATTGTGTGGCGTACCCGTCCGCCAAAAAAATGGAACGGAAGCAGAAAAAAAATACGTTTGTGTGCATGAGCCCTAACACTCCCTTTGTTTCACAAGACATTTAGCTAGAGCATTGATAGCAACACACTGAGCATGCTCGACCTAACAAAGGCTCAGAACTACAGGTCGATGCCATGGTAATTTATGAGGAAACACAGTGGGTAGCAGAGGAAGAAAACTACTTTTATAAGTAAATATGTGAAAATTTACATTATATTAGGTAATTATTGATGATGAATTAGTCTAAAACATAAGTTATATTTATGATAACCGGAATACCACTTTAAGTGGATTTATGCTTCATATTCTGTGACCTCTTTGCTTTTGAAAATCCTTCTCCTGCACACTGCTCAGTTCTCTGCTGGTCTTCTTCTGCTGGGTATCCAATACCACTCATCTGTTGGGCATCTGGTCAATCTCATCTCCTGGGACTCAAGTACCTCTTGTTTGCTTGGCCTCTATTACTTGTCATTTGCTGGGCTTCTAGTACCTGGTGTTTGCTGGGCCTCCATTACCTGTCTTTTGTTGGGCCTCTAGCAGCTTCCATCAATTTATTTTTTTTGGTAGCTAGGAGCAGATTTCTGTAGTATGCATCGGGTAGAACATGATATGATATTTTTTTTACTTTTGTAGTCCATATGGGTCTAAAAAAATTGCAAACCTTCATTGGAAATCGGGGACATACAGAAGTACGATAGAACCCCGTAGACTTCTACGATTGCCATGTTACAGTTTTTTACGCCACTCAAAGTTTGTATGGAGCCATAATACGGTTATATAAGGCCTAATATGCAAGACCATTCGGGTTATCGCCCGTACATAAAATACTTTGAATGCATGTCACGCCTTGCCCTGTGAATGTGTGGAGATCTGCCAGGCTGGCTGCACATGTTTGACTTGTCTCTTTGTTTTGGTTTGAGTTGGATCCACCTTCCCTCAGGTGTACTGAGTTGATTGTTAGCGAGGCTATTTATTCCTCCTTCTCCCAGTGGCCTGTGCGGGTTATAGTTCATGCCTGTGGGCTTTGGATGTGTTGTGGATTGTCTGCTCCAGCTCAGCTCAAGATAAGTCCTCTCTGTTTCTTCCCTTGTTGTCTTTTGTCTAGGCCTCTAGAGAGACGCTTGCTTCCTCCTGCTTGAGGAAGCAGGTCGCCTCTTCCCCTTTCCCTTCTGCTCAGGTTTGTCCCAGGGTATATAGACGTAGGCACGAGGGCATGTGCATATCCACCATAAGGGTATGCACATGTGCACAGCAGTATAGGGAAAGCTTCAGGGATCGCTAGGAGGTGACCCTTTCTCCCTAGCTTTTGGGCCTAGTCTATTGTTCTGTTTGTTTTCCCTGTGTTTGGTTATTTCCCTGCTGATATACCTTCCGTGACAATGCAATGATAGCTGTACAGTAATTTCCAGTTCTATAAGACGTATCAAGACGTATATAGACATATGGCACTGCCTGGTAGAAGTAATAAATTCCACGTTACAAGACTGATATAAATTTAATAACGTAGTATGACAAGAGGTTATCATGATTTTTCATAGACACTGCGAAACCAAAAGCAATTTCATGTGTGGATTGTTGTCCTCAAAAAGCAGAAAGGCTGTGCATAGTCATTGTCACTGGTTGCTCATGAAGCTTTATTTGAAATATTTAATACAAAAACTATTTGTGGTGCACATGTCGTGTATGCTGGAATTGAGGGTGGGTGGGCTTGCTGCAGATCTCAGCTTGAATGTGTGTGCGTTTGTGGGTGCTTTTCAATGCAAAGCTTTAGTGTAGGTGGTGTTGGGGGTAGATGAATGACCATGACATGCTAATGTGTCCATGGCAAGCTGCCTTCTGTCTTTCTACTATTTTATTAATTTGCTTTAGTATATAGATGGTGATGACAATTGTTTATTCAGGAGAGGTGTGAGGAGTCGTGCTGTAGAGCCGATTAGCCAATGCTGATTGCTAGCTCCAGTACTGCAATTGCTCATTAACTTAAAATATGTCCATATGTTGCTCTGATTTGTTAGCAGATACTTAAAGTGCTTTAGTCATATGTCATTTTCTCTAGATTAAAGGGGCAAAACCATGGCAGGTTTTACAGAACATTATTTATAATTTGCATCTTTAATAGCTCATGCCTAGAAAGGATACGGTACATATGCTGGATTGTAAAAATTGCCTGATTTATGGCGTATGGAAATTTATATTTATTGTAGGAGTCCATGGGGCAGATTTATCATAGCCCAGCAGCGTACACTGGGCTATGATAACCAGGCGCGCTGCCAGATGCCACACCTGATTTATGACGATGCGTGCACCTCGTCATAAATCAGCCGCGGCACCCGGCAGTCCGTGCGCCTGAATTGAAATCTACTGAAAACTGGCATAGAAGATGACAAATGGGGAGGGCCCAGCCTTCGCCGCAGAGACCAGCAGAGTAACGGCACTTGCGCAACAAATTTATGCACAAGTGCTGTTGAAAAAGTCACCTGTAAGATAAATGTGTCCCCGTATGTATACATGCATATTTATACTGCAAAATTTCAAGGGGTTTTCTGGGAGTAGAACATTAATGACCTATCCTCAGGACAGGATAGGTCATCACTGCCACCAATCAGCATATAAAGCACAGCGCCGTACATTGTATAGTGGCTGTGTTTGGTATTGCAGCCCAGGCCCATTCACTTGAAGGGTACTGAGCTGCACCTAGGCTATAGACTAATGAAAGTGACATCATTGGCCGCAGTGCCTCCCCAGATTTATGTGGCCTCTTAAAACAGCTTATCGGCGGGGTTGCTGGGAGATGGACCCCTACTGATCAGATATTGATGACCTATCCTGAGCATCATTAGTGTGGGAGCCACCACTGCAGGATCTTATGGCTCTGGCCCCTGCACAGAAGACGGTAGCCTGGCAGAACACTGTCTATTGCTGTTGTCTAATTCAGTGGCTGCGCCAGAATTCTTGCATAATACATGCCTAAATTTAGTGCACGTATTTCAGAAACAAGTAGACCAAATGGTATAATCCACCGCACCTCTACGGCCTCTTGGGAAACGGGCATGGCTTATCGAAAAAGGACGTACCATTTTGAACCACAATTTTGGCAATTTTTTTTATTGCAAAGTAAGCCAAGCAATAGCTATTGAGTTAGACGAAAGAGTCTAGCCATGCACCAAATTTAACATTCAGCATGGAGTCACTGTTATACGTTTGGCATATCTTTAGACTGCCTGCTTACATTTACACAGATTTAGTTTAGACAGGTTTAGTAAATCTGCCCCAATGATTTAGAAAAACGATTATATTGCAAAGTCCTACACCATAATCGTTTTTCTTAGTAAACTGGAGGTATGCTTTAATAAAATGTAATATGCAAAACATTTAGAAACTAGAGAAATCATAGTTATGAGTGCACTGTATTTATGAGCGGAGCGCTTCTTCGCCCCCTTCCCGTGCTCCCCAGAGTGATTTACTGCTAACTGGATCTGAGTCTGCATATTTATGGTAGACTTGGGAGGTAAGTTGTTCAGAGTACAAACGTGAATTTCCAGCAGTACTCTATAAAAATCAGGGAATAGTGTATGTATTTGAATTTTTTACCCTGTTAATGATTAAACTGTATATTTGAATACGTTTTTTAGTTTTACGCACAGAGATCCATAGTATTCATGTCTTCTTTAGCAGTGTGCTGAAGCAGAACCACAAAATACCTCCACAATTGGAAACAGGAACACTAAATTAATTTAAATTTATATTAACCAAAGATCAATTTCTAAAGATCCGCATACACTTAAAAGGGTTTTCCAGTTTTTTTTTTGTTTTTTTATTTGAACCCCCACCCCACCCTGCAGTACCTGTGGAGAAGTCCATACTCACCTGTTCCCCACCACTCCATTATATCATTGTGGCTCCCTTCACTAGACTTGGCGAAAGACTGGCCTCACTGGTACATTTGTGCCATGTGCCTCTTGGGGACACGTAACCATTGATATCAGCCATTGGCTCCAGTGGCACACGTGACTCTGTCCATGCGGAACTTAAAGAGGTTTTCCAAGATCTTTTTAGTGATGACCTATCCTTTGGATAGGTCATCAGTGTCTGATCGGTAGGGATCCGACACCCTTTTAACAGATGGGGACTGGAAGTTCAATGAAGAGAACCAGAGAGCCAAGGAATGAGAGCAAAGCGACAGGGAGCATGGATTTCTCTACAGGTATAGCTGTGGGGAGGGGGCAAATTAAAAAGCAAAAGCTGAACAACCCATTTAAGATAGCTGTTGGCCAACCGCTATTCATCCTGATAAAAGATAAGGAATGATAAAATACAATGTGCCCGATCCTTCTTTTCCCCAGTACACACTAGATGGTCATCCATTCCCATGCAAATCAGCTGGTTTGGCCGACATTTACCTAATGTACATTATATAGATTTGTAGGATGACCTCACAAAGCAAAAACAGGGTATTTGAGGGGTTCTGTTTTAAAACTGATAGTACTCTAGCAATCTCTGTTTTCATCGTCTGTACTGTTATAATGTGAATTATGTGTACTTTTTGTTATATTTTCATGAACGTCATGCCTAATTTGTACATATCATTAAAATAATAATAGTAATGAAAACACTACCTGGAAAATATGTTCCGTCTCCAAATTATTTCCATGATTATTTTTTTTTTATAGAGAAGAGCTTCCTGGATTTAATGAACTTACAGTGGTGCTTGAAAGTTTGTGAACACTTCAGAAGTTTCCATATTTCTGTATAAATTTGACCTAAATGAATTTTTAACAGAACTCCTAAAATTAGATATTGATAATGAAATCAAACAAATTAGTTAATAAATTGTAATTTATTTTTTGAGGAAAATGATCCAATATCACATGTCTGCGAGTGACAAAAGTATGTGAACCTTTGCTTTCAGTATCTGGTGCGACTCCCCTTGTGCGCTTAAAGCTACAACTAAACGTTTCCGGTAATTGTTGATTAGTCCTGCACATTGGCTTGGAGGAATTTTATCCCATTCCTCCGTACAAAACAGCTTCAGCTCTGTTATGTTGGTGGTTTCCTTGTATGAACTGCTGTTCTATTGGATTAAGGTCAGGACTATGACTTGGTGTCACATCATGTGACAGGTCTCAGAAGGTCTGAAAGATTATTTACGCATTAGTGATCTGACAGCCTCTTTTGGTTTCACTTTGTCTGTGCTGTTGCTGGTATGTCCACACCTCCTGTACAGGTGTGGATCACTGTGACCTTTACCTCGCCCTATTTAGTCTGACTTTTCCCATCACTCCTTGCTTGGGATAGCTTCATTTGGTCTTGGAAGAGCTGGAGTGTGGTTCGTGTTGAAGTCCTGTTCATCCTTCATCCTCTGAATTTAAGTGTTCCACTTGTCGTGTTTTGTATTCCCCCCCCGGTTGTTTACTAGGCCTCAGTGAGACGCTGGTTCCTTCACCAGGGAAGGAACAGGTGGTCTCTGCCCTGTCATTATCTTTAGGACATCTGAGGGTCACCAGAGTTTTATAGGTTAGGGCCAGGAGCAGGGTTTTATAGGTGGTGACCCTTTTCCTTCCCTAGCGGTGAGGCCTAGTGTCTTTCCTTTTCCTTCTTGTTGTCTTTTGGTGTTCTACCCTACTACATCCGTGATACTTGGCCATTACAAAATTTAACTTTATACTTCTCTAACCATTCTTTGGTAGAATGACTTGTGTGCTTAGGGTCGTTGTTTTGCGTTATCCATGTCCTGTTGAGATTCAGCTCACAGGCAGATGTCCTAACATTTTCTTTTCAAATTTGCTGGTATAATTCAGAATTCATTGTTCCATTAATGGTGACAAGTCGTCCTGGCACAGATGCTGCAAAACAGGCCCAAACCATGATACTAACACCACCATGTCTTTCACAGATGGGATGAGATTTTTGTTCTGGAATGCATGGTTTTCCTTTTCTAAACATATGCTTCTATTTAAACCAAAAATGTCTTTTTTTGGTCTTACCCGTCCACAAAGCATTATTCCAACAGCTATCTGGTTTGTTCAGGTGATCTTTAGCAAACTGCAGACAGGCAGCAGTATTCTTTTTGAAGAGCAGCAGATTTCTCCTTGCAGTCCTACCATGCACACCATTGTTGTTCAGTTTTGTCCGGATGATGGACTCATGAACATTAACTAACGTGAGAAAGGACTTTAGATGCTTGGTGGTTACTTTTGGTTCCTTTGTGACCTTGCAGACTAATACACGCCTTACTCTTGGCTTGAACCTTGTTGGTCGACCACTCCTAGAGAGGGTAATCATTGTCTGGAATTTTCTCCATTTGTACACAATCAAGAGTTTGGACTCCACCAATCCACAGTGAGATTGTAAAGGTAACCTTAAGGTACGGTTGAGCGATGAACTAGTTCTTTCTTGGTGTAATGAACACTGATTGTCGGTTGTCACTGTCTTTCATTGCTTTTACACTGCTCGATAATCTTTAGTTTCACTCGATTTAACGATATTTTACACGATCTTAAGAAATCTCCTTTGTTTGTGCCATGAGGTTATTCATCACAATGCCAGTCTACCTTGGCAGGACCTAAACATTGCATTTTATGTCTATTTAATATGGAGAACCTCTTTACACATTGACATGTAGGTATGTAATTTATTTACAATTCAATAGAAACAGGTTTCATCTGAGATTCTGAGATGTTACTGTAGTTACAGGCCCAGATATGCCCAGATTTTGTCCTAAAGATGACATCTGCGCTTTTAAATATTCATGATTACAGAAAATTTTCTTTCAGTGCTTCTAATCCTGCTATTGCGTGAAGTATACAGTGCATTGCCCCATTCACTGATTGCATCCTACTTAGCAATATCTTTTAGAGAGCTCATCAGTTTATCTCCTGGTTTATTTTTATCTGGTAAAACCATTTAATTAACACAGGAAGGTTTCTTTTCCTCTAATTAGTCTCATGAGTGAAGAAAAAGCTGGGGGCATCATTCCTATCCTAGCTAATAATACTGCATCAGCTTACCATGTATATTGTATGTATGGAAAAACCCAGGGAAATTAATAGAAAATTTGAACCTTATACAAAAAAACAAAGCAAAAAAAAAAAACTGACTGAAACCACGGATCACGGACGACAAATGGTGCATTAGCCGTGTTTTCAACGGACCCATTGAAAGTCAATGGGTCCGCAGAAAATCACGAAAAACTGAACAACGGACACGGAATGAAACAACGTTTGTGTGCATGAGGCCTTAATAGCACTTTTTTAGACAATTTTTGAGGGATAGTAGCAAAGAGGTATCTCCAAAGAAAGAGAACCATCTCGCCAGCACCACCTATTGGAAGTGGCTCCCTATGAGTCAGAATCAGACTTTACAATAAGCCTTAGAATTTGGAATATAGCCAGACCAGATATCCAGCCGTAGACAGCATTAGAAAACCCCTTTAATTTAAAGGCCATGTACACCTTTGGGGGGCAATTTTTGCATTGTACTTATTTTGAGCTAAAATTATTTTTCCAATTGGTCTTTATTAAAAATATGGAATACATTTTTCTGTACAGAGCTGACATTCTGTAGTAGCACTTTGGATTTTCTGTCTTTTATATCAGACCAGGAGCAGATGGACTCCTTATCTCTGCTCTCTGCCCTTATAAACACTCATTATAGCCTAGTTCTTATCTTACTGATAAGAATGCATCCTAAATAAGTGTTCATGACCTCTTAGTAGTTTAGAGATAAGGTTTATTAGATGACTGGGATAAAGCGAAAGTGAAAGTGTCAGTCACATAGTTAAGGCCTCCTGCACACGAACATTTTTGTTTTCCATTTACGGACCATTTTTTACGTTCCGTATACAGTCAGTATACGGAACCATTCATTTCAATGGATCCGCCAAAAAAACGGAAGGTGCTCCGTATGCATTCTGTATTTCAGTTTTTCTGTTCCGTTAAAAGATAGAACATGTCCTATTATTGCCTTCAAATCACGTTCCGTGGCTCCATTCAATGGGTTCGAAAAAAACGGAACACATACGGGAATGGATCTGTATGTCTTCCTTATCTGTTCCGTTTTTGCGGAACATCTATTGAAAATTTTATGACCTGCCCAATATTTTCTATGTAATTACTGTATACTGTATATGCCATATGGAAAAACGGAAACGCAACGGAAACAAAAAACAGATAAACTGATCCGGAAAAGAACGCCCGCAAAACACTGAAAAAGCCATACGGTCGTGTGCAGGAGGCCATAAGCCTCATGCAGACGTCCGTGGAACACAGTCCGTGAGATACCGGACTGGCATTGCAGGATAATTGGTTGCTATGACGCCAGTGCTCTTTGTGCCGGCACAAAGTGCACTCATAGCAACCAATGACGCTGTGCGCTCCTGCAATGCCAGTGTTCCACGGATGTCTGCATAAGGCTTAAGAAAAACGGTTACCCTTTGTGACAGAATGGCTCAATATTTTTAATAAATAGTAATTGAAAATAAAAAATTTAGCCAAAAATTAGTAAAATGCAATCATAAACAAAAATTAGCTCTGATGGTATACATAGCCTTTAACCCCTTGAGGACCAGGCTAATTTTCACCTTAAGGACCAGGCCATTTTTTTGCAAATCTAACATGTGTCACTTTATGTGGTGATAACTTTAAAACGCTTTTACTTATCCAGGCCATTCTGAGATTGTTTTCTCGTCATGTATTGTACTTCATGACAGTGGTAAAAATGAGTAAAAAATTCAAAATTTACCAAAAATTGTAAAAATTTGCTAATTTCCAAATTTCAATTTCTCTACTTTTATAATAGATAGTAATACCTCCAAAAATAGTTATTACTTTACATTCCCCATATGTGTACTTCATGTTTGGATCATTTTGTGACTGCCATTTTATTTTTAGGGACGTTAGAAGGCTTAGAGTTTAGAAGCTAATCTTAAAATCTTTCTGAAAATTTCTAAAACCCACTTTTTCAGGACCAGTTCAGGTCTGAAGTCACTTTGTGAGGCTTACATAATAGAAGCTACCCAAAAATGACCCCATTTTACAAACTACACCCCTCAAGGTATTCAAAACAAATTTTACAAACTTTGTTAACCCTTTTGGTGTTCCACAAGAATTAATGGAAAATAGAGATAAAATAAAAAATTTCCTTGGCACATTTTCCATTTTAATAATTTTTTTTCCCAGTTACAAAGCAAGGGTTAACAGCCAAGCAAAACTCAATATTTATGGCTCTGTTTCTGTAGTTTACAAAAACACCACATATGTGGTCGTAAACTGCTGTACGGGCACACGGCAGGGCGCAGAAGGAAAGGAATGCCATATGGTTTTTGAAAGCCAGATTTTGCTGGACATGTTTTTTTGACACCATTTCCCATTTGAAGCCCCCCCCTAATGCACCCCTAGAGTAGAAACTCCAAAAAAGTGACCCCAGTTTTGTTGGTACTATTTTAGGTATACATATGATTTTTGGTTGCTCTATATTACACTTTTTTATACTTGTGAGGCAAGGTAACAAGAAATAGCTGTTTTGGCACCGTTTTAATTTTTTGTCATTTACAACATTGATCTAACAGGTTAGATCATGTGGTATTTTCATAGAGCAGGTTGTCACGGACGCTACAATACCAAATATGACTATTTTGGTTGGTTGTTTCAGTTTTACATAACAAAGCATAAAAATAAAAAAAATTCTTTAGTGTCTCCACATAATGAAAGCCATAGTTTTATTTATTTTTTGGGCGACTGTTATGTGTTGGGGCTCATCTTTTCTTTTTGGGATGAGATGACAGTTTGATTGGCACTATTTTGGGGTGCGTATGACTTTTTGATCGCTTGCTATTACACTTTTTGTGATGTAAAAATGGCTTTTTTACACCGTTTGTGATATTTTTATAGAGTAGGTTATTACGGACGCGGCGATACCTAATATGTATACTTTTTTATTTATGTAAGTTTTACACAATGATTTTATTTTTGAAACAAAAAAATCATGTTTTAATGTCTCCATAGTCTGAGAGCCATAGTTTTTTTCAGTTTTTGGGCAATTATCTTAGGTTGGGCCTTAATATTTGAGGGATGAGATGACTGTTTTATTGGCACTATTTTGGCGTGCGTATGACTTTTTGATCGCTTGCTATTACACTTTTTGTGATGTAAGGTGACAAAAAATGGCTTTTTTTACACTGTTTTTAATTTCTTATTTTTTACGGTGTTCACCTGAGGAGTTCGGTCATGTGATATTTTATAGAGCAGGCTATTATGGACGCAGCAATACCTAATATGTATACTTTTTTAAATTTACTTAAGTTTTACACAATAACAGCTTTTTTAAAACCAAAAAAATTATGTTTTAGTGTCTCCATATTCTGAGCCATATTTTTTTTCTTTTTTGGGCGATTGTCTTAGGTAGGGGCTCATTTTTTGCAGGATGAGGTGTAGGTTAGATTGGTACTATTTTGGTGGGCATACACCTTTTTGATCGCTTGCTGTTGTACTTTTAGTGATGTAAGGTAACAAAAAATGTATTTTTTAGCACTTTTTTTTTTTTTACGGTGTTCATCTGAGGGGTTAGGTCATGTGATATCTTTATAGAGCCGGTCGATACAGACGCTGCGATACCTAATATGTAAACTTTTATTTTTTTTCCAATTTTTTACCAATTTTTTTTAACTTTATGTGGGGAAAATGAATTTTATTTTATTTTTTATTCGAAACGTTACATTTTTTTTAGGTGAAAACCTTTATTTTTTTCACTTTTTTTTCACTTTGGGACTTCAACTTTTGGGGGTCCGATCCCTTTACAATGCATTCCAATACTTCTGTATTGGAATGCATTGGCTGTATGAGTAATACAGTGTGTATTACTGATACAGCTTCCTGCCTGTGAAATCCAGGGGGCTGGATCTTACAGGCTCTTCACCGGAAGGCAGCGCAGATGCCTAAGGAAGGCATCGCGCTGCCTTTCATGCCATTGGGTCCCCATTACAGCAGCATGGGGACCCGATGGCAGCACCGGAATGACCCGTAAACCCTGCAAACTGCAGGTCTGAATTGACCTGAGGTTTACAGCGAATGCCGATACGGGGGGTCACAGAACCCCCCCTGCGCATTGTTGCAGAGTGCCTGCTGAATGATTTCGATGTTCCGATCACCGCTGTTCGTAAGGGAGCCATACCAGCTATTATAGGTCCAATTAAAGAAGATTAAATAATAAAAAATAGTTTATTATTTTTAATTATATCAATGTGTAATAATACAGCCAAAAAAAAAAACGGTATAAAGAATATTGATCCAATGAACCTAGGAGGTTGTCAAAGTTTCTGAAAGGTTTGTGTTATTTCAGATTATCTTTCTGTATTTGCTCACACGGTATAAATGTTCGTCCTGTGCAATCAGTAGGCTAAGTAAGCTACAGTCATCGCACAAAGAAATAGAAAGCCATAATTTGGCCATTTTCTAATTATAAACCATCAGCCAGGTGAACGTTGCATATCTTCTGTTTTGTGGTCTACCTTTCTTCTGCTTTAGATAAAGATGCTTTTATCATTATTTACTTTTTAAAACAAGATCCGCAGTTCCTTTATATAATTGAGCACTGAACAGTCTTTTAGTTCTATTAATCTATATTCCAATAATTGCTCATGAAATGAAGTAGTAATGGCCACTCTGCCTGAATGTCTGTATAACAATAGGTCCAACCCAGAGACTACAGATAAAGCCTAGGTCTTATTTATCCATCTGATTATGGTCCAGTAGTTTTCCCTTTTATATAGTAGTTGTAGCACAGTCAGGTCTGGCACAGTTTCTATGGTAGGGTTGCAAGCCCCAAAGCGTGATTTAAATTAGACACAAGAATAGGGCTCAGAGGTCCAGCAGAAGACAACGCTAGACTTTGGAGACAGTTACCTGCGACTACAGATCCGCAAAAAACCGGAAGCCGCCTGTGTGCCTTCCGCAATTTGCCGAACGGAACAGGCGGCCCATTGTAGAAATGCCTATTCTTGTCCGCAGAACGGACAAGATTAGGACATGTTATATTTTTTTGCGGGGGTACAGGATCGGAGCAACGGATGCAGAAAGCACACGGAGTGCTGTCTGCATCTTTTGCGGCCCCATTGAAGTGAATGGGTCGGCATTCGAGCCGCAAAAACTGCGGCTCGGATGCGGAACAAAGCATGAGGCTTTAGACATATCTTATAATATGTCATTGCATTCTTATCCTAGCATGTGGTTTTTATCTTGTTTAGGCCTCATGTACACGACTGTTTTTCGGGTCCGCATCCGAGCTGCAGTTTTTGCGGCTCGTGTGCGGACCCATTCACTTCAATGGGGCCGCAAAAGATGCGGAAAGCACTTCGTGTGCTGTCTGCATCCGTTGCTTCGATCCGTTCCATGGCCCCGCAAAAAAAATATAACATGTCCTATTCTTGGCCGTTTTGGGACAAGAATAGGCATTTCTACAATTGGTCCGCCCGTTCTGTAGGCATTTCTACAAAGGCACACGGGCGGCTTCCGCAAAAAACTGAGCGGTCGTGTGCATGAGGCCTTACTATCAGGGGCGGACTGGCTTAAAATGGCTTTGTTGTAGGCAGGTCCAAATTGGCAGGGTCAATATAAGTAGGTGGGACCAGCAATACTTTAGTGCAGCACAAAATACCACTTGAAACAGATACCACAGTCCAGCATTCAGTGTATTCAATTGTATTGCCATTCTAAAGACAGCAATAGAGTTGAATGCAGGAGGGCACTTTCCACCGCCGGCTAGGTACATAAGTTCCTGGTGCAGGTAGCATTAATCAAAGGGGTTGTCCAGGTTCAGAGCTGAACCCGGACATATCTTCATTTTCACCCCAACAGCCCCCCTGACTTGACCATCGGAGCAGTTCATGCTCCGATGCTCTCCTTTGCCCTGCGCTAAATCGCGCAGGGCAAAGGCATTTTTTGGAGATCCGGTGACGTACCAAGGCTCTCCATGGGGCTGCCAGGAAGCTCTGTGACATCACCGGCACTGATGGGCGGGCTTTAGCGCTGCCCTAGCCAGTAAAACAGCTAGAGCAGAGCTAAAGCACGCCCATCAGAGCCGGTAACGTCACCGAACACACTGCCGGTGCCCGTGCCCGTGCCCTGCGTGATCTAGCAAGGGAGAGCATCGGAGCATGAGCTGCTCTCCGATGCTAGCCTCAGGGGGCTGCCTGGGTGAAAATAAGGGTATGTCCGACTTCAGCTCTGAACCCGGACAACCCCTTTAATGCTGAGAGCATCAGATTGCTAGGTACTCAGAGGAGACCTTGGTCGGTCCCCTGGGCATCGGTCCACTGGGTAATTTCCTTGTAGGTCTATGGCCAGTCCACCACCTGTTTACTATGCAAAACAAAAGTCACTCATCTATGACAAATCCCCTAAGGACCTAAAATATTGATGTGTCCAGGGGCATAGCTAAAAGGGGAAGGTAGGGCATGTGCCCAGTGTTCAGGGTGGTATAGGTTATGTTAATTATACGTCAGAAGAATTTTCAAGTGGACATATTTTACTTCTACTACTCAAAAAATATTTATGCTTTTAAGGGTCCTTATGCACACAAATTTAGCATTTTTAACCACTAAAAATACTAGAATAACTGCACTAATTTTTTAGGCCATGCGTGTTTTTTGCTGTTCTTTTTGTGGCATCTTTTGGGCATTTTGCAGTGTTTTCCCACTAGTGTTTTCTTAATGCCATTTAAAGGACATTTTACAGTTTTTGAAAAGAAACCAGAAAGACAAAAAAAAACACCTAATTTAAAGAAACGCCAGTAGCAAAAAAAAATCTAAACAAAAAAAACGCTTATGTGTCCTATCAAGTTTCATTTTTCCCATAGAGCTTCAGCTAACTTCTAGAGCTGGCATTTTTACAGTAACCAAACAAAAAATGCTACTAAACACAAAAGTGAAGAAAGACTCCAGCAAAGACCTACGTGTGAACACACCTAGTTTTGTGCACCTTTGTAAATTTTAAGCCCAGCCTGCTGTAACCCTGCTTGGGTACATGTCACAGCTGAGGCCAGTTATTGGCTGCAGCAGCGCACGTGACCCCGTCTGTCCAGAAGTTTACAGGACGGCAGAGTGGCAGAAAAAGATTGGCAAAGGCAGGTAAGTGTTTTTTTGGTTTTTTTTCAACAGGCTGGGCTTGAAATTTAAAACAAAGTGCACAAATCTGTAAAACCCCTTCAAGGTGCCCAAACCTGCCAATTTCCACAAACTGACTGGGGCTCCTAACTGTCCCCTGAAGGCAGATGTCGGGGAGATGAAAGGTGTTGGAAAACAGAAGATGGGCTGCTGACAGAGGGGTCTTATTCCCCTCTCCTTACTGATATAAACATGCACACTTGGCTGAGCATGCATGTTTATGGAGGGGGGGGGGGGGAAATTAGCTGCTGGATGAACAGTGTTTTGCCAACAGTTATTTCTTGTATTGGCACCTTGACTTTATATTTACTACATATCATTTTTCTCTTCATTTTGTTTTTCTATGAAACAGTTTAGGGGTAGATCTCCTACCCCAGAAAATCCTTGCTTGTTGAGAGCTCTTTGTGCTGTGGACTGGTCTCACAGTCATGGTACTCCCTTTCATAATCACACTACTAGAATTTATAGGATCTAGGACTTATTAAAGGACATCTGTCAGCAGTTTTGTACCTATGACACTGGCTGACCTGTTACATGAGCGCTTGGCAGCTTAAGGCATCTGTGTTGGTCCCATGTTCATATGTGCCCGCACTGCTGAGAAAAATGATGTTTTGATACATACAAATAAGCCTTTAGGAGCAACGGGGGTGCCTGGCCCTGTCAATGACAGTGCAGAGTGCGGCAGTTGCAGAGAGCAGAGCTTCTAGGTGTAACGGCAACGCCCTCATTGCTCCTAAAGTCTAATTGGCATATATTAAAACTTCATTATTCTAAGCAATGTGGGCAAATATGAAAATGGGACAACGCAGATGCCTTCAACTGCCAAGTGCACATACAACAGGTCAGCCAGGTTCATAGGGACAAAACTGCTGACAGATGCCCTTTAATACCAATGTCCAAGGAGGGAGAGGGGAGGTCATGACTCAGTGTGGGCAGTGAGGGCATCATGCTAGGGATGGAGAAGTATACAAAATCTTGTCATTACATGATTCCAGGTAAGATTTTGAATAAGGAGTAAGAGGATGATTATGTATGTAGTGATGGAGGGACATCATGTTAGAGCAGGGGCGCACAACCTTTTCTGGTTGGGGGCCACATTGTCAACCTGAACCAATTCCAAGTGCCGACAATAAACTTTAAAGGGGTATTACCAAGTGAAATACTATATTTATGTCATATTGAACTTACAGTATATATCATAAATGTCTATTTGCACTTCTAGTACTCCCATCTAATGGGACAATACATGAAAGATTCATGTGAGCAGCCACAAGACATAGACATACATGTCTGCTACCAGATGTTTGGGGGCCGCAAAGAATGGTATTGAGGGCCGTATGTGGCCCCCGGGCCGCAGGTTGTGCACCACTGTGTTGGAGGGTTATCCCACGGAAAGCATCACTATGCAATGAACAGGAAATTTCCAACAAAGTATTATTTCAATATACATGCAACAAAAATATTATGCTTTTTAATGTAAATTACATTGTTTTTCCTGGTAGTGCCCCCTGGTGTTTCTCGTGTGTCCACAATTCTGGTCCAGCTTCTCCTGCAGTCGGTGGTGGACTGACATGCTCAGTAGCTTCCTCTTCTCAGTGGTTGTGTAGTGATCCCATAGTAAAGAGGCCCTAAATTCTAAATGTCTAGAAATATATATCTATATCACTCTATACAGTGGAGAAGGCAATTTTAGTGCTGGAATTGCTCTTTTTTTTACCCTTATAATACTATCACTGAAAAGTTGTCTTCCTCAACATTGAGGTTGACCCTGTGACAGAGCAGAATTTGTGGGAAATACCAGGAAAATCAGCATAACAGCTCTGTATCTGCTAATCAAATCACATGCAAATCCTTCCCTCTGAACCTCATCTCTCAAGCTCTACAGCATCACTGAATATATTAGCAACTTTCTGCTACAACTGTTTCACAATGTGCTTAGACAGATACAATGCCTTCGGCGACTTCCCACCTATTTATTCACATATATGTGTTAGTGGCGTCAGAAGCAAGTACTGGCCATTTGTGACTAGACGTCATTTTTGGACTGGGTGACAATATTAGGTCTCATTTTCTAGTTCTGACTTGAGTTGTAAGTTGAGGTAGGTTCAAATAGTGTCTAAAGCATATAATACATTTGCTGCACTCTTATTAAAACACGTGAAAGCGTAAGGCTACTTTCACACTTGCGGCAGTGTGATCCGGCAAGCACTTCCGTTGTCGGAACTGCCCGCCGGATCCGCCGATCTGGATGTGACTGAAAGCATTTGTGAGACGCATCCGGATGCGGATCCGTCTCACAAATGCATTGCAAGAACGGATCTGTCTCTCCACTTGTCATACGGACAGACGGATCCGTCTTGTATCTTTTTTCATATTTTTACCGGTCTGCGCATGCGCAGGCCGGAAGGACGGATCCGTCATTCCGGTATTTTGAATGTCGGATCCGGCACTAATACATTCCTAAGGGGAAAAATGCCGGACATTCCGGCAAGTCTTCAGTTTTTTTCGCCGGAGATAAAACCGTAGCATGCTACGGTTTTCTCTTTTGCCTGATCAGTAAAAATGACTGAACTGAAGACATCCTGATGCAAACTGAACGGATTACTCTCCATTCAGAATGCACGGGGATATGCCTGATCAGTTATTTTCCGGTATAGAGCCCCTGTGACGGAACTCTATGCCGGAAAAGAAAACGCTAGTGTGAAAGTAGCCTTATCTATGATTGAACTCTTGAAACATTTTCTTTAGTAAATGCTTAGAAATACAGTTGCAAGAAAAAGTATGTGAACCCTTTGGAATGATGTGGATTTCTGCACAAATTGGTCATAAAATGTGATCTGATCTTCATCTAAGTCACAACAATAGACAATCACAGTCTGCTTAAACTAATAACACACAAAGAATTAAATGTTACCATGGTTTTATTGAACACACCACGTAAACATTCACAGTGCAGGTGGAAAAAGTATGTGAACCCTTGGATTTAATAACTGGTTGAACCTCCTTTGGCAGCAATAACTTCAACCAAACGTTTCCTGTAGTTGCAGATCAGACGTGCACAACGGTCAGGAGTAATTCTTGACCATTCCTCTTTACAGAACTGTTTCAGTTCAGCAATATTCTTGGGATGTCTGGTGTAAATCGCTTTCTTGAGGTCATGCCACAGCATCTCAATCGGGTTCAGGTCAGGACTCTGACTGGGCCACTCCAGAAGGTGTATTTTCTTCTGTTTAAGCCATTCTGTTGTTGATTTACTTCTATGCTTTGGGTCATTGTCCAGTTGCACCACCTATCTTCAGTTGAGCTTCAGCCGGTGGACAGATGGCCTTAAGTTCTCCTGCAAAATGTCTTGATAAACTTGGGAATTCATTTTTCCTTTGATAGCAATCCGTCCAGGCCCTGACACAGCAAAGCAGCCCCAAACCATAATGCCCCCACCACCATACTTCACAGTTGGGATGAGGTTTTGATGTTGGCGTGCTGTGCCTCTTTTTCTCCACACATAGTGTTGTGTGTTTCTACCAGACAACTCAACTTTGGTTTCATCTGTCCACAGAATATTTTGCCAGTACTGCTGTGGAACATCCAGGTGCTCTTGTGCAAACTGTAAACGTGCAGCAATGTTTTTTTTAAACAGCAGTGGCTTCCTCTGTGGTATCCTCCCATAAAGTGTTTTACATATCGGAGATTCGCTAACAGGGATGTTAGCATATGCCAGAGACTTTTGTAAGTCTTTAGCTGACACTCTAGGATTCTTCTTCACCTCATTGAGCAGTCTGCGCTGTGCTCTTGCAGTCATCTTTACAGGACGGCCACTCCTAGGGAGAGTAGCAGCAGTGCTGAACTTTCTCCATTTATAGACAATTTGTCTTACCGTGGACTGATGAACAGCAAGGCTTTTGGAGATACTTGTATAACCCTTTCCAGCTTTATGCAAGTCAACAATTCTTAATCGTAGGTCTTCTGAGAGCTTTGTGCGAGGCATCATTCACATCAGGCAATGCTTCTTGTTAAAAGCAAACTCAGAACTAGTGTGTGTTTTTTATAGGGCAGGGCAGCTGTAACCAACACCTCCAATCTCATCTCATTGATTGGACTCCAGTTTGCTGACACCTCACTCTAATTAGCTCTTGGAGATGTCATTAGTCTAGGGGTTCACATACTTTTTCCACCTGCACTGTGAATGTTTACATGGTGTGTTCAATAAAAACATGGTAACATTTAATTTATTGTGTGTTATTAGTTTAAGCAGACTGTGATTGTCTTTTGTGGTGACTTAGATGAAGATCAGATCACATTTTATGACCAATTTGTGCAGAAATCAATATAATTCCAAAGGGTTCACATACTTTTCTTGCAACTGTAAGTCGATGCGGTGTGATGTTGCCAACATCTGACTTGTGATTTTCTTGACAATTGTGAATGTTTGGGTTCTCTTGTGGTAAAATGGTTGGGACAGTGGTGGAGGTGTCACACTTCAGGGTCATCCAGAGGTGCATTAGGTGGGAACAATTTATAGATCTTTGTAAGGCTACTTTCACATCTGCGTTTTACTTTCCGGTTTTGAGATCCAGCAGAAGATCTAAAAAACGGAGGAAAACGCTTCAGTTTTGTCCCCATTTATTGTCAATAAGGAGAAAACTGAACAAACCGAAACTGAATGCACCAGAATGCCTTCTGTCCCGGTTTTTGTTGCGTTCCCATGCTGGGCATAAAACCACTGCAAGCAGCATTTTTGTGTGCGGCATGGGAAACTGAACATGCCATATCCAGCACCAAAAACCATATAAGTCAATGGTGTCGGCGTCCAATGGTTTTAGTGCTAGATACAGCATTTTTTATATAATCTAATCCATTCTGAACGGATGCAGACGGTTGTAGTATTCAAAAGGATGCGTTTTGCTGTGGTTTGAAGATCCCATGCCGGATCTCAAAACCGGTCAGCAAAAACGCAGATGGGAAAGTACCCTAAGTTGTCCTTTCACATGTTTTCTTATTAGGGTCATTTGGACAGGTTATTTAATCACCATCAGAAATAAAGAGCACAGCTGATGACTACAGTTGTGCTGTCGATAAAGGGGCTATTATTACTGAGAGTGACTGTTACGGGCTTACACAATCGTTGGTATGTTCAACGATCTGCAGATTTTGTGGATTATAAAGACAAGAAACCAATCAATGAAATTATTGCAGGTTGAGTGATATTCTTGATTTTTATTTTGTTCTTTTGAGCCATATGACTGCAATAAAAAAAAACTTGCAATGTTCCTTCAGATGCCGTATTATGGAGTTGGAAGCATACACTTTCTCGAGGATAGTCGACATTAAAGGAGTTGTGCGAAATAATAAAAAATCTTGGATAACCTCTACAAGTGCATAAAATAAAATAAAAACACTATATACTAACCCCTCTCTCCAGCACTGTTCCCTGGTGTGGAGGAGAGTCGGGAGTTTTCCATACACGTTAGATGGGTGGCCACATTTGGTATCTGCTTGCTGATGCTATATCTATGTGCGTGCCTTCTCTTCATACAGCTGATTGTCTGGGGTACCGGGTGTCGGACCCCTGCCGATCTGATATTGATGAGAAGAAAAGGTTGAGCGGCCCTCAGTGGTATACAAAGTTCATGTATTTGAAAGAAAGACCACGGCACTCTTTTTGCTGTTAAATCGAATGCTTATTTTTATTGTCTTATTATATCTATCCAAAAGTTTTTTTGAGCCACTGGCCAACGTTTCAGTCAACAATAGACCTTGATCACGGCCATTGTCATGGTGCTATGTGGTGGTGTAGGATGGCCATAAGCATTTGATGTAACAGCAAAAAGAGAGTGCTGTGGTCTTTCTTTCAAAAGATCTGATATTGATGACCTATCCTGAGGATAGGTCAACAATATTAAAAGCCTGGAAAACCCCTTTAAGATTTTTATTTACACATTTACCACCATTTGTGTTGCTGACCTTTGATAGTGCTCCATGTACATATTGTCAAATATTGGTCCTTTCTGTACCTGTGAACTGAGCAGTTCACAGAGCAAATCTTCCCCAATCGCAATGTATGGATAGCAGCAATGATGGAGGTTGTGGTACTCCTGCTCTATATCGCTTTAAAGTCTCTCTATACAGAACCTAAGGCTGTAAATGAGGTGCTTGATAGATATTTCTGTAATTCCCTGGCTCATGGGTACAGAATTAAGATTGGGCTGGCCAAACCATCTTAAAGCGTGGGAGGGTGCATTAGCTATATACCGCAGTAAGGTCTCTCTTTCTGCCATAGACTAGTACGATGCTGACTGACTCGAATGCACGACCTTGTAGATTCTGGACCTCTCAACTTCTTCTCTTTCTGGACCACTTTAATGTAGCAGTTGTTATACCTTGACAATTCTCTGAGCTCAGGCCCACTTTCGAGAAGTAAGCACTTGTAGGTCCTCTCTCTTCCTCAGCTAGCATAGAAAACCCAACTTCCTAAGCAGGGCAGGGCTAAGGTCCATCTCCTGGCAGTCTAAGGGAGATCAGTCAAGGTTTTAACCCTGACTTATCCATACTATACTGTTGAGTATACAAATACAGCAAATAAGAACATTTCACTTAAGGGAGTCATCCAACGTCTCCAACAGCCCTCCCCCCCCAGGTGCAGGGCCCCTCACAGGTAATATACTTACCCCGCTCCCTGCGCTGCTCCTGGTCCCCGCATCGCCGCTGCTGCTTCCACCTGTACACAGATGAAAACATCCGGTGTCAGGGAGAGCAGCTAATGGCAGGCGGGGATGAGCCTCCCTAGCATCATCCACGTCCCTGTCCCTGCCTGTCATTGGCTGCTCCCCCCCTACTCCGGATGTTTTCTTCCGTGTACAGGCGGAAGCAGCAGCGGCGATGCGGGGACCATGAGCGGCGCAGGGAGCGGGGTAAGTATATTACCTGTGATGGGCCCTGCACATGGGGGGGGGGGGGGGGGGGGTGTTGGAGACGTTGGATAACCCTTTTAACAATACATTACAGCAATTCATCCTTTTGCAGTTACCCTATTCTGAGGTACTGCCCAATGCACCAAATTTCCAAATTTATTTAGAGGTGCACCTGCAGGCCTCACTGTGCACCAGACTCCATTCCTTTAAAGAAGCCCGGATGTAATCACAGCTCTGAATAAGCTGGGCAACTGTACAATCTCTGTGATCAGTCAGCAGTTTCTTGTACTGTGCCAGCTGTGCCAGAATGCGGATAGAATAATCTCTATTTTTTTTGCATTTCTCTCCCTGCGGCAGTTAAAAATCCCCACGGCTTGTTCACAGGAGGGTTGACTGTGGCGCCTAGCACACAAGATAATTTCCTAACAACAGTTATATATGTGGAATTGTGTTGCGATTAACATAAAATAAATGATTATTGCCTCTTTATTGGAATGTGTTCTGTTTTACCTTCTTATAATTCCTGCTCTAAGGGTTTTTTGTGGTGAGAGGATATTTTATAGACTAATTTCTAGCTGACCTGATTTTATACATGGATGCAGTTAGCAGTTATTACTTTGGCATGTAAGGGCCTTGTGATTAACGTATGCCCCCCCCCCCTTGCTAAGTTACCTACATTATGTAATATTGTGTATAATAATATTATGTAACATTACTATTATGTTTTTTTTTTTTATGATATATTTAGAAATGTTCAAGTCTCGCAGCTAGGAGAGGTCAAATCCCGGATCGGATTTTAAGTGCCGGTCTGGGTTTTGGCAGCACCTGTCTGTCCTTAAATAGGCAGCTGGGCTCAGAAGTGAGGTCTCTGTGTAGAGATCTGGAAGCCTTGTGTCTGGATGAATGCCTGCTACCTGTTTAGCGTGAAAACAGGTTGGTGCTGCTATGCTCAAGGACTCTTTGAGGCTGAATTGCCGCATGGTGTGAATTACCACCAACACCACAAGGTGACTTTTTTCTTGTTTATGACTGCTTGTTTTGTCACTTGCCTAAAGTGTGAATAAAACACTGAACTGTTTGATCCAAAGTACTTGTTTTTGTCTCTATACTGCGTCCGCTAATCCTGACTACCACAGCGAAACCCCACAATACATACATTTTGCACAATGGATTCTTCCGGCGGATACACATAGGGTGGTGCAGACTGATCAATAGCAACCTTTAACAAACAAGCTTTTAACTAAGGGGCATATTTATTAAGAACAGCGTTTTAGACACCGGCCTTTAATAAAGCCTTAAACTCACCGAAGTAACGAAGAGCCCAGGCCTCTTGTTAACTTCAGTGCATCCCGCGCCAGTTCTAAATGTATGACTGCTTTCTAGCTGTCTTACATTTACACAATTTTCTACGCCCACTTATTTAGACATGGCGTGAGCAAGGCGAAGATGAAGATAGCGGTGCAACTAACCGTTGCGCTGCTATCTGCGTCTGAAATAATTTAGGCATATTTCAGCATAGTAAATGATCATTTTACATATTTTCACCCCTCCGGCCCCCCTGACAAGAGCATGGGAGCATAAAATGATGAATGCTAAATCGCGCAGGACAAAGGCATTTTCAAGTCATCCAGTGACGTTCCGGGCTCTCCTTAGGGCTGCCAGGCGGAGGCTTCCGCCCAGCAGTGAGCCCAGTGACGTCACCGGCACTGATGGGCAGGCTTTAGCGCCTGTAAAACGGCTAGGACAGCACTAAAGCCAGCCCATCAGAGCCGGTGATGTTACCCAACACACTGCTGGGCAGAAGCCTCCGCCCGGCAGTGTGTTATTGTACATGAAAATAGCCCATGCCCTGCGCGATCCTGCACAGGACAAGGGAGCGCATCAGAGCATGACATGCTCTGATGCTAACATCAGAGGGGCTGACTGGGTGAAAATAGGGCTATGTCCGGGTTCAGATCTGAACCTGGACAACCCCTTTAGGATACTTTCTGCTCCCGGCATGCCTGAGAGACGGACACTAGCCACTACATCACATCTGGTGCAAGAGCCACTCCATTGCAGAAGGTTTGGAAAAGAAAGTAAAGTAGATTTAATTATCCTTTAAAACCTGAACATTTATGAATAAAACATTGCGCACACCTTCAGATGTATGTATCTTCGGCATATTACCTTTGATGTTCAAAAACACAAAATACGGCTGATGTCATCCCACGGAAACATCCTGCAGGGAGATGATATAACACTGACTGTAACTGTATTATTCTTTTTAACCCCTTCTCAGACAGTTTTCCTTTTTTTCCCTTTTTCTTTTTTCTTCCACACCATAGTTTTTTTTTTTTCCGTTCATGTTGATGTGTAGTGTGAGGGCATGTGTTATAGTTTTTTTTACTGATTTTATTTTTAGGTTGTTGTTAGGTTATTTTGCTGTCCTTCCGACTACAGCGATACCATTCAAACAACCGTATGGCCCCTTTCACACGGGCAAGTATTCCGCGCGGATGCAATGCGTGAGTTGAACGCATTGCACCCGCACTGAATACCGACCAATTCATTTCTATGGGGCTGTTCACGTGAGCAGTGATTTTCACGCATCACTTGTGCGTTGCGTGAAAATCGCAGCATGCTCTATAGTCTGCGTTTTTAACGTAACGCAGGCCCCATAGAAATGAATGGGGTTGCGTGAAAATCGCAAGCATCCGCAAGCAAGTGCGGATGCGGTGCGATTTTCACGCAAAGTTGCTAGGAGACGATCAGGATGGTGACCCGATCATTATTATTTTCCCTTATAACATGGTTATAAGGGAAAATAATAGCATTCTGAATACAGAATGCATAGTAAAATAGCGCTGGAGGGGCTAAAATTATTATTATTTTTTAACTCACCTTAGTCCACTTGTTTTAACTCACCTTAGTCCACTTTTAACTCTCCTTCTGTCTTCATCTTTTGTAGCAACAAGGACCTTTGGTGACGTCACAGTCATCACATGATCCATCACATGATCTTTTACCATGGTGATGGATCATGTGATGACTGTGACGTCACCAAAGGTCCTTGTTGCTACAAAAGATGAAGACACAAGGAGATGCCGGCTACGCGAACAAGTAGACTAAGGTGAGTTAAATTATTTTTTGTTTTTTTTTAACCCCTCCAGCGCTATTTTACTATGCATTCTGTATTCAGAATGCTATTATTTTCCCGTATAACCATGTTATAAGGGGAAATAATACAATCTACAGAATAACGATCCCAAGCCTGAACTTCTGTGAAGAAGTTCAGGTTTGGGTACCAAACATGCGCGATTTTTCTCACGCGAGTGCAAAACGCATGACAATGTTTTGCACTCGCGCGGAAAGATTACGGGTGTTCCCGCAACGCACCCGCACATGTTTCCGCAACAGCCGTGTGAAAGAGGCCTATGTGTTTTGGATGATGTCCGTTTTTTTGGCCGATCTATTGTAACAATGCTTGTCCTTGTCTGCAAAATGGACAAGAATAGGACATGCTCTATAGTTTTTGAGGGGCTATGGAACGGACATATGAATGCGGACAGCACACCGTGTGCTGTCCACATTTTTGGCAGACCCATTGAAATTAATGGGTCCTCATACAATCCGCAAAAAAAACTAACAGAACGGACACAGAAACAAAATACGTTTATGTCCATGTAGCCTTAAACAATGAAAAGCTTTAAAAAAAGAAACCCATTTCTTTGCATCACCATATTCTGACACCCATAACTTTTTATATTTTTGTCTATAACGCTGTCGAAGGGCCTTTTTTGGGGACAATGCTCTCTTATTCTCCCCCCAGCATCTTTTTCCACAAATGTAAATAGTGATTTTTCTATTAAAAATACCAATAAAATGAAGTGATGGTCGTGAAGAGGCTGTACAGGATTAGGCCTCTTTCACACTACAGTTTTTTGCGTTCCGTATACGGTCCGTTTTTTGCGTTCCGTATACGGTCCGTATACGGAACCATTCATTTCAATGGTTCCGCAAAAAAACGGAATGTGTTCCGTATGCATTCCGTTTCCGTATTTCCGTTTTTCCGTTCCGTTGAAAAGATAGAACATGTCCTATATTTGGCTGCAAATCACAGTCCGTGGCTCCATTCAAGTCAATGGGTCCGCAAAAAAAACGGAACACATACGGAAATGCATCCGTATGTCTTCCGTTTCCGTTCCGTTTTTTGCGGAACCATCTATTGAAAATGTTATGCCCAGCCCAATTTTTTATATGAAATTACTGTATACTGTATTTGCCATACGGAAAAACGGAACGGAACAACGGAACGGAAACGGAACCACAACGGAAGCAAAAAACGGAACAACGGATCCGTGAAAAACGGAACGCAAAACACTGAATTCAACATACTGTAGTGTGAAAGAGGCCTTAGAAAGACATTACTGTTTTCTTCCAATAGCATCACCTCCCCTGTCTGAGTTGTCGCTGATAAATCTGCTTAGCTCCACTGAAGTGAATGGGGCTGAGCTGCAATGCCACACATAACCAGGCAACAGGCGTGGCACTCTTTTTGGAGCAAAGTAGTCATGTTTTCTTATTCTGGAAAATCCATTTAGGGTGTTGTCTCATTACCCCTTAAAGGGATTCTCCGGGAATGGGAATAAAGAAAATTAAATTACCGTCATAAAATTTTAGAGCCTCTTTTCATTTGTAGTTTTCCCCAATAAACGTATCATTTTTATAACATAATTATATATAATCTTTACATTGACACTTGTAACGTTTTATTATTATTCCAACCATTTTTTGTCAATAAGTGTATATATATTCATATTCAGGATTTTCTTTCAAGACATCCTAGAAAAGCAATTCATTCAAAGATTCAAAGACACTAACTCCCATCCTCTTGTGTAAATGTCTCCACTGCCCAGAGGAGGAGAGAGGTTTTAATGAGAAGAGTCTTTGATAATGTAATGAAATACTGAAGAATCCATAATAATGATTGTTTGATTTCAGTCCCCTTTACCTTGGTTAGACATAATCAAACACCATGCGTCTGTATAATAGGCATATGTATGTGTGTGCTCTTCAAAGGTGAAGAAATCTATTCTCAGGGATGAATTTCTACTTCAAAATGTCTGTGCTCATATTACATGTTTCTATGTTAACACCTACACAGACGAGCAGTCTGCACGTGATATTCAGTAATATAGCACCTTTAGTGAAAGCTCCGAAATTGCAGTACAGCAGAGATCATACCTCGCAGAAATACAATGCCTGCTGTTAATGACCTAAGGCTGTTTTTGGATATAGAAAGCCTTGGACGGCCAACAGCAATCCCCGATATAAGCTTTCATTCTCGAAATATGAAGGATATGATCACTAAACACCAAGGGGGTCATTTATTAAGACCAGCATTTTAGACGCAGGTCTTAATATCCCCTATAACTGGCGGTCTCTACATAACTTCAGCGAATGTACCGCCGAATCTAAATATATGACTGCTTCCGAGCTGTCTTACAGTTAAGGCTACTTTCACACTAGCGTTCGGGCGGATCCGTTCTGAACGGATCCGATCATATTAATGCAGACGGAGGCTCCGTTCAGTACGGATCCGTCTGCATTAATAACTTTAAAAAAATTCGCAAGTGCGCAAGTGCGAAAGTAGCCTGCGCGGATCCGTTCAGACTTTCAATGTAAAGTCAATGGGGGACGGATCCGCTTGAAGATTGAGCCACATTGTGGCATCTTCAAACGGATCCGTCCCCATTGACTTACATTGAAAGTCTGGACGGATCCGCACGCCTCCGAACGGCCAGGCGGACACCCGAACGCTGCAAGCAGCGTTCAGCGGTCCGCCGGTCCGGGCGGGGGCGAGCGGAGCGGAGGCTGAACGCCGCCAGACTGATGCAGTCTGAGCGGATCCGCCTCCATTCAGACTGCATCAGGGCTGGACGGCTGCGTTCGGGTCCGCTCGTGAGCTCCTTCAAACGGAGCTCACGAACGGAAACCCGAACGCTAGTGTGAAAGTAGCCTAAACCATTTTCTACGCCTAAATCAGGCATAGAAAATGGTAAATGAGAAGGGCCTGCCGGCCTGTCCCCTTCCACGCCCACTTTTTTAGACCTGGCGTGAGCGGGGAAAAGTTACAGATTGTTATTTCTGGTTAGTAAATGACCCCCCCAAATGTTAATGGCACAAAAGAATGGCAGGTGGGCACACCATTCAAATGCAGCAAGCCTAAAACTTTACTCAGTCACATTAATCATGGCAGCTGTATCAACATTTTATATACACAGTTCAATAAGCATTGTGGTTCTAATCCAATATGGGTACATCACGCTTGCTGGTTGCTCCTGTTGGCACAGTCTATAGCTATATAGGTGCACTAGTTAACAGTTCATTCTCTAGATACAGTTCCTTGCATTCCGAATAATAACATTCAGAACCTGGTTGTTTCCATATCTCCAACAGAATTGTTTAGAGCAGCAATACACATGGTTGTTCGTGCATATGGAGCCGCAATGCACAAACACAAACCGTGGGGAAGCTGCAGCGGATCGCGGACCCATTCACTTGAATGGGTCCGCAAATCCAGAGATGCGGAATGGTGCAGAACGGAACTATGGGACGAAACCCCACAGAAGCACTCTGTAGTGCTTCCGTAGAGTTCTGTTCCGTGCTTCTGTTCTGCACCATTCCGCATCTCCGGATTTGCGGACCTATTAAAGTGAATGGATCCACATTCGTGATGCGGAATGCCCACAAAACGGCGCCTATGTATTGCGGATCCGCAATACGGCCACGGAGCTCACACGTTCGTGTGAAAGAGGCACACAAACTTTTTTTTTTCCGTTTTCATTCAGTTTTTTGCGTTCCGTATACGGACCATATACAGAACCATTCATTTCAATGGATCTACAAAAAAAACGTAAGGTACTCCGTATGCATCCCATTTCTGTATTTCCGTTCCGTTGAAAGATACAACATGTCCTATTATTGTCCTCATAAAGGACAAGGATAGTACTGTTCTATTAGGGGCCAGATGTTCCGTTCCGCAAAATACAGAATGCACACTGATGTCATGCGTATTTTTTGCGGATCCGTTTTTTGCTGACCGCAAAATACAGCAAATTACCAACGGTCATGTGCATGAGGCCTTATTGTATTATGGATCTTATTGTGTTAATTATTTGGGATGATAAAAAAGCAATTGATAACCTAAAAAGAGGTAATCAGTGCAAAAGAAATGAATCTTTTTTAGTATAAACAAAATAATACTTCATAGGCACAACACGGCTAAATAGAATAATAAAAAAAAAACATTAAATCATTTCGTATTAACAATGATGGTCACAAGGCAAGAGATATAACGTGATGTGATAGAACGCAATTCACGAGTACATAAATTATTTAAAAAAAAGTTTAATCGATAAAATACTAAATATAATAAGGTAAACATTGATTGGAGTTGCTACAAAAGTAAAAGTGGTCTAATTAGTTGAAAGTAAAACCAACCAATAATGAATAACCTACTCGGTGCTAGACCACCACCACACCACAACGCACATTTTGCGCTCAGCTTCCTCAGGGGGTTAATAGAGTCCTGGCGTGTGATAAAGTTATGTATATCAAATGCAAAGGGCGGGAAATAGAAAACAACTGTCCGAAGGCTACTTTCACATCAGTGTTTTCCTTTCCGCTATTGAGATCCGTCATAGGGTGGGGACAAAACTGAACTGAAGGCAACGGAGTTCACCAGAATGCATTCCGCTGCAAGCAGCGTTTCTGATTGCGTCCTGGGAAACTGATCAAGACAGATCCGTCATGACTTACAATGTAAGTCAATGGTGACGGATCCTTTTTCTGACACAAAAGAAAACGGATCCGCCCCCCATTGACATATAATGGTTTTATAGACGGATCCGTCTTGGCCATTTTAGAGATAATGCAACCGGATCTGTTCATAACGGATGCAGACGGTTGCATTACCATGAGGGATCCAGGAAAAACGCAGATGTGAAAGTAGCCTAATGCTATTCTCAGGTTTCACAGTCCACGTAATGGTTCAGTAACTAATCATCACATGTGGTCTTGATAATGCTGTCATTTTTAAGACAAATGGATAACTTAAAGGGGTGTTCTAACACTTTAAGAGGTATTCCAGGATTTTAACATTGATGGTCTATCCCCAGATAGGCTATCAAGAACTGACTGGTGGGGGTCCAATACCCTGTACCTCTGCAGATCAGCTGTTTCAGAGTAGCTCAGGTGCCGCAACTACACAGCTCCGTCCTCTTTGTAGTAGACGGCGCTGCTAACTGCATTACTGCTCCCATTTAAGTGAATTGGAATGGTGCTACGTAATGGATGGTACCTACTGCGGGGTGTTGGAGCCCCATCAGTCAGATATTGGTGGCCTATCCTGAGGATGGGCTATCGGTATTAAAATCTTGGAATACCCCTTTAAGTATTGATGAACTGTCTTTAGGATAAGTCATCTGTATCAGTTTGTGGGGGGTCTGACTTCCAACACCCATGTCGATTAGCTGTTTTCAGTAGCCATAGTTCCAGAACCAGGCACTGGAGCTACACAGCGTCATACACGATATATTGGTGACCTATCCTAAGGATAAGTCATCCATAGATGTCCTGGAAAACCGAAAAACCCCTTTAAATCATCTGGCAATTACATGTACAGTATATATGCATATTATGCAGGGGCAGATTGACCATAGATCTTACAGGGAAATTTCAGGGGCCACCTGGGCCCCCTCACGGCCAGTCAGTCGAACTTTTTGGGGATGTATTTTGTGCTTCTGGCAGTATTGTGTGATGGACTGTGGTATTTGGCTCTGTTGGGGTGGTATAATGTGCTTCAGTATGATATTGCTGCCTCTGCCTTCCATCAATTTGGACCCAACTACAAAACGGGGCCACATTTAGTATTTTTTCCAGGGCCACTTTAAGTTCCCAAATCCACCCCTGATATTATGCACATTTTCTGCTCTTAGCATTTAACCTCTAAATAGTGGCATTTGATTTATAGGAAATTACAAATCAAGCAAAAATAAATTGCCTTCTATTTAATTACAACTTTCCAGTTTTCTAAACCAAACACATGATACTTGTATCTCATTTTATGAGCCCCGCTGTCTCCACTCGGCAGTGCCGTCTGAGCGGCTGTCCGTCATTATTCCTGGTGTCGGCATCATACTAATTGACAGCTGAGGTAGCGCTCTGGAGCACTTATTGCTTCCCGAGTACGCTCATTATAAATGACTAGCGTTTCAAACTTTTTCCCCACAACATTTTAGTTCTGTATCTTTGATTTTAGTTGAACTCACATGCAGCTTATTCTCACTTCATCAAAGCAGTCATATTCTAGTAGAAAGGGAGACCGAATCTTGTGTTCTGCTTTAGTGCTTCAATGACATGCATATATCCCAGAGACAAATAGCTTAGAGCCGCCTACAATAGCAGTGTAAGGCCTCATGCACACGGCCGTTGTTTTGGTCTGCATATGAGCCGCAGTGATAGTCAGTTTGCCGTCTTCGCCCGTGAACACATGCGGGCTGCCATCTTAACTCACAAGTCCGGCGATGCACAGGTAAGCCCTTACCTGTGCCTGCGCCACAAGCCGGTCTGAAACAAACGCGGTCACCGGGGCCAGGCAGTTCCGAGAACAGCCCTATGAAGGCCCCCAGCGGCTGCTCTCGGAACTGCCTGCTCCTGGTGACCGCATTTGTTTCAGACCGGCTCGTGGCGCAGGCACAGGTAAGGGCTTACCTGTGCATCGCCAGACTTGTGAGTCAAGATGGCAGCCCGCGTGTGTTCACGGGCGAAGACGGCAAACTGGCCATCACTGCTAATGAGCGCATTATTAGTATTTACCCCATAAGACGCAGGGACATTTTCCCCCCACTTTTTGGGGAAAAATCCGTCTTATGGAGCGAAAATACAGTATATATATAACAAACAAAATCCTGCTGTTTTCCCACTGGCCACTAAGCCTAATAATAGGCACCACTTTTTGGTCTGTACAAATGACGTTACTGCAGTAATCTGCTTATTATAGGCGGGATTACAGTGACAGATAATACCTCTTTATATACATATCACAGGATCCACTAGTCACAATAAATTATGTCACTTATCTACTCCCTCCTGACCTCTGCACAGTCACGGAGCATGCCTAGAACACTCTCCCATAGAAGTCAACGAGGTCCCCTCCTGACCATTGTGTCTGTGGCTCATGTGGCTGCTGTCAACAGTTCTCTAAATGCTATTAAGAAATAGGACAAAAAAATATACAAGAACATTATAAAAACAGGTAAGGAAAAAAAAAGCATATGTGTCACTATCTGGTTTTAATTGGCAGAAAAAAAATGTTCCATTCCCTTTAAGGGTTTTTCATCCAAGATACTGTTTGCATTCTTTTAGGTGTTTACGGCTGATCATTGATATTAGCCTTTAAGAACAGACACGTTTTACTGCAGATGACCATCAACACTAGAAGATATATACATTTTCCTACAATTTAACAAATGGTGAAAATGTTGATATGGATGGGAAAATGAGAAGGTGTTCGATATTTGTGATCTACGTTGTGGTTGTGATGACCACATCTCTCCATTGTCATCAAATCATGCGATCGCTGATTGCAGACAAGAATCCATTGTGAAGATGCGGCATTGGTTTATTTGAACATATTTTCCATATGGACTATCAGTGCATTATGTCCTGATTAGAGAGGAGCTAAATTTCCCGAAATCTGTTTTGGTTCCAATTTGCAGGAATCGGTCATCAGATTCAATTTGGGATGTGAATAAATATGACCCGAGTTGCAGGTGCCCCAATTGCCCTGAAAAGTCATGTATGGTATTGTGTGTTCTCCTAGGACTGTATCCAATCCCTTTTTAAGGAGTTTTCTAGGCAGATAGGTCATCAATCTGACTCCCAGCTTCCCCGCTAATCAGCTTGTTTGAAGAGGTCTTGGTTGTCACTTTCATTGGTCACATGGCGTATGCGCAGCTGCAATACCAAGCACAGCCACTATACAGTGTACAGCACTGTGCTTGGTAAGCTGTGAGGAGGCTGCAGCGCTTGGAGGGCTGCAGCCTCTTCGAACAGCAGTTTGGTGGTGGTGCTGGGTGGAGGAACCCCACCAATCAGATATTGATGACCTATTCTATTCCTCCCAGAAAAATCCTTTAATACCAGGACAGCATTAGTCATGTCAGAGTGACTGCAATTTATATGACTAAACGGATAGTAGTTAGTGGTAACAAACAGCCTTTTGCACTGTCGATCCCTTTTGGCGGCAGATGCCTTCTTCTCTGTCTTCTGACGTGTAAAATGGTGGCCACCATTTGATTTGGTTAGAATCTATTCACTTATCTCTAGTCCTGATATTTAGGCCTCATTCACATGACCGTATTTTTCTTCATTTCTGTGTCATCCATGTACGCATCCATGTCCGTGTGTCCGTCCCTTAAATGATAGAACCTGTCCTATTCACCTCTGTTTTGCAGACAAGAATAGGCAGTTCTATTATTGGGCCCGTGAAAAATGCGGCATGCACATGACCTGTATCCTTATATTGCGGCTTGCAGATGGCACAATACATGCGGCCGTGTGCACATAGCTTTGTTGGTTGGGATATTGGTCTTACTGTGGCTGACAAGCTTACAGTTGAATATCCACGGGGTGTTCACCCCAAGTTCTTCTTTTTGTTACCTCTCAGATTTAGCAGACACAGCTGACAACTGTAGAAGAAAACTATTAGAGACTTATTCATGTTACTTTCACATTATTATAACCATCCAAAAAGGTTAATAGAAGAAAATCATTGCTTGCGGAAACCAGGCAGCAGTTGTTATATTGACTCCCCGGGATACGCGGCCTATACTACACATGCCTGCTGAGCTGAAAGCAATCATCAGTAGATGTGACCGTCACCACAGACTATGTTCCAGTACAGTGTATAAGATATATCTTCTGAGCAAATGACTTTATCCCTGATGGACTGAGCTGGGATAGTGTTAATTGGATAACGAGAATATCATTATTCCTCTCTTCTCCTTGAAGGCCAAAACAGCCGAGATGCTTCATTAACAGGTTCTTTGGGGAAACAATATACTGTATCTAGGCAATATTTTATTTTTATACCTTAAAGACGAAATCTAGAAACCTTCTTAGTGGTAGAAAAGAAGCACTGCCTGCTTGATTGCTTGCTAATATAATGACCTTCACAGGAGAGTCCTAGATGACATGATAGCCACCTGGACCATATATGCTAATGTATCACTTCAGGCTACTTTCACACTGGCGTTTTGGCTTCCGCTTGTGAGATCCGTTCAGGCGGACACCAAAACGCTGTTTGCAGCGATTTGGTGTCCATCTGACGAAACTGAGCCAAACGGATCCGTCCTGACACACAATGTAAAGCCTAGTTCACACGACCGTATGGCTTTTTCAGTGTTTTGCGGTCCATTTTTCACGGATTCGTTTTTTGTTTCCGTTGTGTTTCTGTTCCGTTTTTCCGTTCCGTTTTCCCGTATGCCATGTACAGTATACAGTAATTACATAGAAAAAATTGGGCTGGGCATAACATTTTTAATAGATGGCTCAGAAAAAACGGAACAGATACGGAAGACATACGGATGCATTTCCGTAAGTGTTTCGTTTTTTTTTGCGGACCCATTAACTTGAATGGAGCCACGACCCGTGATTTACGGCCAAATATAGGACAAGCTCTATCTTTCAACTGAACGGAAATACGGAAACGGAATGCATACAGAACACATTCCGTTTTTTTTGCGGAACCATTGAAATGAATGGTTCCGTATACGGACTGTATACGGAACACAAAAAAAACGGCCCGTACACCCGCAAAAAAAAGTTAGTGTGAACTAGGCCTAAGTCAGTGGGGACGGATCCGTTTTCACTGACACAATATAGCACAATAGAAAACGGATCCGTCCCCTATTGACTTTCAGTGGTGTTCAAGACGGATCCATTTTGGCTATGTTAAAGGTAATACAAACTGATCCATTCTGAGCAGATGCATGCGGTTGTATAATCTGAACGGATGCGTTTGTGCAAATCCATGACGGATCTGCCCCAAACGCTAGTGTGAAAGTACCCTCAGTAATGGCTGTTGTGCCATGTCTTGTTCTTTCTGGCAGGAGGAGATGCGCAGAGCTTGGTGAGTTCAATAATGTTGATCTTATGTCATGTCCATTTCCTAGACAGAAAAGATTCATATTTTCATGCATGCTGTTTGTGGTCCTTGGTGGCTGCTAAAAAAACGCATGAATGGTCTAAATGGGATGGGAAGATGCTGCCTGTATCCCGGGGAGATTACATTGAGGCCAAATTACGGTAGAAGGAGCACGCACAGCCGTCTGTTATGGACTGTCCGTCTCTGGAGAAGGCTGTGCTGCCAGAACTTTTCCATCACATACAGCCTGAGTTCACATCATGAGTCTTGTCAGTTGGCATGGATCTGTCAGAAGAATATAACTAATATTCTACTGGATGGAATAAGTCATATTATATTTATATGTATATATATATTTTTTATATATATATATATATATATATACACTGTATTTTTCGCTTTATAAGACGCACCTGATGATGAGACGCACCTAGGTTTTTGAGAAGGAAAATAAGAAAAAAATATTTTGAACCAAAAGGTGTGCTTTTGGTAGGTTTTGAACTAATGGTGGTCTGTGGATGCTGCACTGTTATGGAGGATCTGTGGATGACGCACTGTTATGGGGGGATCTGTGGATGACGCACTGTTATGGGGGGATCTGTGGATGACGCACTGTTATGGGGGGAATCTGTGGATGACGCACTGTTATGGGGGGATCTGTGGAAGACGCACTGTTATGGGGGGATCTGTGGATGACGCACTGTTATGGGGGATCTGTGGATGACACTGATGGGGGATCTGTGGGTGACAATGATGGATCTGTGGGTGACACTGATGGGGTATCTGTGAGTGACACTGATGGGGTATCTGTGAGTGACACTGATGGGGTATCTGTGGGTGACACTGATGGGGGATCTGTGGGTGACACTGATGGGGATCTGTGGGTGACACTGATGGGGGATCTGTGGGTGACACTGATGGATCTGTGGGTGACACTGATGGGGGATCTGTGGGTGACACTGATGGGGGATCTGTGGGTGACACTGATGGGGGATCTGTGGGTGACACTGATGGGGGATCTGTGGGTGACACTGATGGGGGATCTGTGGATGACACTGAGGGGGGATCTGTGGATGACACTTATGTCATCCACAGATCCCCCATCAGATGCATCAGGCGCATGAGGAGGGAGCTGCGGCAGGCGGCGCATGACCGAGGGAGCTGCCGGTCTGTGCCGTCTTAATGCTATAATTACGGTACTAAAGTAAGTACCGAACAGTGCGGTATACATTTAGATATAGAACCGATTGAATGTATTTAACAGTTGCCGGGCCTGGTGTATTAGAGTAGAGTCACTGCACCGGCCCCGCCATGAGTGTCCCCGCCTCCTCCCTCCATACTGATACTTCGCTGGCCGCCCTGTGCAGCATAGCGGCCAGCGAAGTATCCGCTTTATAAGACGCGCAACTATTTCCCCCCACTTTTGGGGTGAAAAAAGTGCGTCTTATAAAGCGAAAAATTTATGGTGGCCTGCCCGAGTTAAGCATGACGTAATGATGGACACGCTGATTTCAGTAGCATGTCAATTATCTGGTAATATACTATAATCTTGTTAAATGTACAGTTTAATAGTTGCAATGCTCTGTGGCCTAGGAATCGAATGTATTCATAAGCCGCACGCTCGTCTATCCTCCTCTGGCTGATTGACAGCTTTCTCCCTATTACTGCGCATAGTAAGAAAGCTGTCACATGGCAGGTGGGCAGGGGTAGCCGGTAGCTCATAAATGTCAGTTACAAGTCCTAAGTCGAGCAGCTGCCGATGTGCTGTAACTCTGACATTGTGAGTTTAGCGAAACATAAAAATGAGACAATAAAACATGAAAATCAGACGTCCTATAGTACGTGAAAATCTCTTTCTAACAAAGCTTGAACGAGCCCTCTACCTCACATAGATTCAGAGATCTCCCCATTCCTCACTCCACTTGCTTTGCTAGATTTACTTTAGACTGTCAGCTCTGGGGGCATGTTCTTTCTCAGGGGGTGTGTACTTTTTGCCTCTGCGCTCTCAGTGTAATTGTTGTAGCTTGTAACAGTAGATAGAGCTGGTGGCAGTTGAAGGATGAAACTGAGCATGTGAGTCCACCACAGGGAGGAGGACAAAGAAGTAAGGAAAAGAACAAACAGCAGGTGGGGCTATACAAATATATTTTTGAATAAATCAGTGGCTATACTACATATTTAATTACATGCAATTACAAAAATATTCAGATCCAGGTGCTGGTTTGGAAAATATAGAAACATTTTTTTGTGAGGAAGCTCCTTTAAGAGAAAACAGACACTCTGCTAAAATTACCATGACTGTCACTATGCTGCCATCATCAAATACTGTTATAGATCTTATGGTAAAAATGAGTCCAGCTTGTAAGTAACATTCAGGAATAGCACTGCTATATTATTATTTAATGCTTTATTGATTGGCTATGATACAGGGAGGAACAGAAGTATGTGAACACCCTGCGATTTGGCAAGTTCTCCCACTTAGAAATCATGTAGCGGTCTGAAATTCACATTGTACGTGCATTCCCACTCTGAGAGACAGAATTTAAAAACAAAATTCAGGAAATCACATTGTAGGATTTTTAAAGAATTTATTTGTCTTGCACTGCTGAACATAAGTATTTGAACACCTGAGAAACCGCAAAAATTCTGGCTCTCAAAGACCTGTTACTGTGCCTTTAAAAAGTCCACCTCTACTCCACTCCTTAATATAACTTAGTAGCACCTGTCTGAGCTCTTTAACCCCTTAAGGACTCAGCCCTATTTCACCTTAAGGACTTGGCCATTTTTTGCAAATCTGACCAGTGTCCCTTTAAGTGCTCATAACTTTAAAACACTTTGACTTATCCAGGCCATTCTGAGATTGTTTTTTCGTCACATATTTTACTTCATGACACTGGTAAAATGAAGTCCAAAAAAATATTTTTTTTGCATAAAAAAATACCTAATTTACAAAAAATTTGGAAAAATTAGCAAATTTCAAAGTTTCAGTTTCTCTACTTCTGTAATACATAGTAATACCCCCAAAAATTGTGATGACTTTACATTCCCCATATGTCTACTTCAGGTTGGAATTATTTTGGGAATGATATTTTATTTTTTGGGGATGTTACAAGGTTTAGAACTTTAAATTTTTCAGAAATTTACAAAAACCCAATTTTTAGGGACCACTACAGCTCTGAAGTCACTTTGCGAGGCTTACATAATAGAAACCACCCAAAAATGACCCCATTCTATAAACTACACCCCTCAAGGTATTCAAAACTGATTTTACAAACTTTGTTAACCCTTTAGGTGTTGCACAAGAGTTATTGGCAAATGGGGATGAAATTTGAGAATTTCATTTTTTTGCCTAATTTTCCATTTTAACCCATTTTTTCCACTAACAAAGCAAGGGTTAACAGCCAAACAAGACTGTATCTTTATTGCCCTGACTCTGCCGTTTACAGAAACACCCCATATGTGGCCGTAAACTACTGTACGGCCACACAGCAGGGCGTAGAGTGAAAGGTGCGCCGTTTGGTTTTTGGAAGCCAAATTTTGCTGGACTGGTTTTTTGACACCATGTCCCATTTGAAGCCCCCTGATGCACCCCTAGAGTAGAAACTCCATAAAAGTGACCCCATCTAAGAAACTACACCCTTTAGGTGTTGCACAAGATATAATGGAAAATAGAGATACAATTTCAAAATTTCACTTTTTTGGCAGATTTTCCATTTTAATATATTTTTTCAAGTAACAAAGCAAGGGTTAACAGCCAAACAAAACTCATTATTTATGGCCCTAATTCTGTAGTTTACAGAAACACCCCATATGTGGTCGTAAACTGCTGTACGGGCACACGGCAGGGCGCAGAAGGAAAGGAATGCCATACGGTTTTTGGAAGGCAGATTTTGCTGGACTGGTTTTTTTACACCATGTCCCATTTGAAGCCCCCCTGATGCACCCCTAGAGCAGAAACTCCAAAAAAGTGACCCAATTTTAGAAACTACGGGATAAGGTGGCAGTTTTCTTGGTACTAGTTTAGGGTACATATGATTTTTGGTTGCTCTATATTACACTTTTTGTGCGGCAAGGTAACAAGAAATAGCTTTTTTGGCACCGTTTTTTTTTTTGTTATTTACAACATTCATCTGAAAGGTTAGATCATGTGGTAATTTTAAAGAGCAGGTTCTCACAGACGCGGCGATACCTAATATGTATACTTTTTTTTTATTTATGTAAGTTTTACACAATAATTTCATTGTTAAAACAAAAAAAGTTTTAGTTTCTCCATAGTCTAAGAGCCATAGTTTTTTCAGTTTTTGGGCGATTATCTTATGTAGGGTCTTATTTTTTGCGGGATGAGATGGCTGTCTTATTGGCACTATTTTGGGGTGCATATGACTTTTTGATCGCTTGCTATTGCACTTTTTAAGACGTAAGATGACAAAAAATTCCTTTTTTTAAACCGTTTTTTTTTTTTTTTTTTTACGGTGGTCACCTGAGGGGTTAACTCATGTGATATTTTTATAGAGCCGGTCGATACGGACGTGGAGATACCTAATATGTATACGTTTTTTTATTTATGTAAGTTTTACACAATGATTTAATTTTTGAAACAAAAAAATGATGTTTTAGTGTTTCCATAGTCTAAGAGCCATAGTTTTTTCAGTTTTTGGGCGATAATCTTGGGTAGGGTCTCATTTTTTGCGGGATGAGATGCCGGTTTGATTGGCACTATTTTGGCGTACATGCGACTTTTTTGATCACTTTTATTACCTTTTTTGGGAAGTAAGGTGGGCAAAATTTAAATTTTCTCATAGTTTTTATTTTTTTATTTTTATGGCGTTCACCGTGCGGGGAAAGTAACATGACCGTTTTATAGATCAGGTCGTTACGGACGCGGCGATACCAAACATGTGTAGGGAATTTTATTTTTTTCATTTTTAATTAGTGATAAATGTGTTTTTTGATTTTCACTTTTTTTTCACTTTTTCTTACTTTTTTTTTGACCCAGACCCACTTGGTTCTTGAAGATCCAGTGGGTCTGGTGTCTGCATAATACAGTACAGAACCTATATATGTTTCTGTACTGTATTTTACTTACACTGAACAGATCTATGCTTTCAGCACAGATCTGTTCAGCACCATGGACAGCAGGACGCCTGAGCAGGCGTCCTGTTGCCATGGGAACATTCCCCGTCTGCCACAACTTCGCAGACGGGGAAGGGTAAGGACTGGGGCTTCGGGGGGCTGTCTGGGGGCTCTCTCCCTCTCCCATCGGGGGGCTGCAAAGGCACAGCAGCCCCCCGATGGGAGAGGGAGGGAGCCGCATCTTACTGTTAACTCTTTCCATACAGCGGTCAGTACGGACCGCTGTATGGAAAGGGTTAAACGGCTGACATCCATTCACAGATGTCAGCCGTTTATACCAGGGTGCCAGCAATGTGCTGGCACCCTGGTATACCCACTAGAAGCCAACGATTATTCGGCGGGAGGCGGGCGGGGGATCGCGATCCCGCCTGCCGCACCGCCCGCCTCCCGCACCGCCCACACCGCCTGCAACACCCCCCCTGCACCTCCCACCAGGCTAAAATCATGCAGGGGTGCAGGGGGGGTGATAACTATAGATTTGTGCCACACTAAAGTTCCCTGATCGCCACGGTCGGGGACCGCGGCGATCAGAAACAGCAGAAATAGCAACAAACCGCAGGTCTGAATTGACCTGCGGTTTGCTGCGATCGCCGATACGGGGGGGTCATATGACCCCCCCAGGCGTTGTGACAGGATGCCGGCTGAATGATTTCAGCCGGCATCCTGTGCGGATTAACCCCTGGGGTGCCACAATCTCAATTTAAACTCATGACGTACCGGTACGTCATGGGTCCTTAAGGACTCAGGAAACATGCCGTACCGGTACGTCATGGGTCCCTAAGGGGTTAAAGACCCCTGTCCACCCCACAGTCAGTCAGACGCAAACTACTACCATGGGCAAGACCAAAGAGCTGTCAAAAGACACCAGAGACTAAATTGTGGACCTCCACAAGACTGGAAGGGGCTACGGGGCAATTGCCAAGGAGCTTGTTGAAAATAGATCAACTGTTGGAGCAATTGTTAGAAAATGGAAGAGGCTAAAGACGACTGTCAGCCTCCCTCGGACTGGGGCTCCATGCAAGATCTCACCTCGTGGGGTATCACTGATGATAAGAAAGGTGAGAAATCAGCCCAGAACTACAAGGGAGGAGCTGGTCAATGACATGAAGAGAGCTGGGACCACAGTTTCAAAAGTCACTGTCGGTAGAACATTACGCCGTCATGGTTTCAAATCATGGATTGCATGATCACATGTCCAGGCCCGTCTGAAGTTTAATGACCATCTGGATGATCCAGAGGAGGCATGGGAGAAAGTCATGTGGTCAGATGAGACCAAAGTAGAACTTCACCAAACTTCACTCGTCGCGTTTGGAAGAAAAAGAAGGATGAGTTGCATCTCAAGAACACCATCCCTACTGTGAAGCATGGGGGTGCTTTTCTGTGAAGGGGACAGGACGACTGCACTGTATTAAGGAGAAGATGAAAGGGGCCATTTATTGTGAGATTTTGAGCTACAACCTCCTTCCCTCAGTCAGAGCATTGAAGATAGGTCGTGGCTGGGTCTTCCAATATGACAACGACCCAAAGCACACAGCCAGGATAACCAAGGAGTGGCTCCGTAAGAAGCATATCAAGGTTCTGGAGTGGCCTAGCCAGTCTCCAGACCTAAATCCAATAGAACATCTTTGGAGGGAGCTGAAACTCTGTGTTGCTCAGGGACAGTCCCGACACCTGACAGATCTAAAGGAGATCTGTGTGGAGGAGTGGGCCAAAATCCCTGTTGCAGTGTGTGCAAACATGGTCAAGAACTACAGGGAACGTTTCACCTCTGTAATTGCAAACAAAGGCTTCTGTACCTAATATTAACACTGATTATCTCA
Source organism: Bufo gargarizans (assembly GCF_014858855.1). Classification (NCBI taxonomy): domain Eukaryota; kingdom Metazoa; phylum Chordata; class Amphibia; order Anura; family Bufonidae; genus Bufo; species Bufo gargarizans. Next base: position 464,752,460 of record NC_058082.1, on the reverse strand, counting down.
GGTGTTTAAATACTTATGTTCAGCAGTGCAAGATGAATATATTCTTTAAAAATCATACAATGTGATTTCCTAAATTTTGTTTTTAAATTCTGTCTCTCAGAGTGGGAATGCACCTACAATGTGAATTTCAGACCCCTCCATAATTTCTAAGTGGGAGTTCAAATACTTCTGTTCCTCACTGTATGTATATATGTTTGACTAGGATTGTATTTGGACTGGACTGCTCGTTCAGTATGTCTATAATTTTTAAGTGGCTTGATGTAGAAGAACATGGATCCAAGATCTAAAAGGTTTCAAAGCAGGGGGAATTAAAGGCTATGTACACCTTTGGGGGCAATTATTTTTATTATTGCATTGTACTCATTATTGCATTGTACTCATTTAAATCATTTTTTTACAGATATGGAACCCAGGGCTGAGATGCTCTAATAGAGGGATCTGAATTTCCTCTCCCGTCAGCTAGCTGAACTGACTGGCTCCTTATCTCTGCTCTCCGACATTATAAACACTCATTATAGTTCAGTTCTTATCTTACTAATAAGGATGCGGCTAAAGCGTTTATGACCTCTTAGTACATTAGAGATAAGGGTTATTAGATTAAATTAAAAAGCACAAAGTGAAAGTTAAAAGTACCATTCACACAACTAGATAAACAGTTAACCCATTGTGATAGAATGGCTCAATGTTTGTCACGAAAGGGTAGGGATAAGTGCAGCCCTAAACTCCACCCACTCCCCTATCCCTACCTACTTGCACGGTCCCTCCTAAACGATGGGGTACAACTGGGCGGCAGTCCCTAGCTTACATATGTGCAGGGGTCTAAAGGGAGAAAACAACAAGGGGAGAAAACAAAAGACAAGGACAAAAAACACTGAAGCAACAAGCTTCCTAGGCTGGGAAAAAAACACAACTGAAACCAATAGAAGCCAAGGTATAGACCCAGGAGGTAACAAGGGCACAAAGGGGTAATTCAAGATCAAAGCCAATACAAGCTGACGTCAGGAGCCAAGAGCTCGCATCAGTACAAGGGGTAACATAAGATCGAAGTCAAATAGAAGCCAAGGTCAAACAAAAGGTATTCGCACATGCAGAGAATGCTAGTGAGGTAACAAGACCAATCACAGACAACCTATGGCCAGCAGGTTACCTGTTTAAATAAGTCTAATTGATGGGACATGTGACGTGACCCATGTCCAGCACATCAATACACCTGAGCGCCGTCTCATTGACATTGGCGCTCAGTTTTCCCCTGCTCTTTGTCTAGAGGGCAAACAACGCTGGCCACGCTGAAAAGGCGTGCATGGCCGGTCCTCTCCGCCCCCTTGTTACAATAGAGACGAGGATGCCGCCCGCGTCCTCGCTCCTCCTCACGAATGCAGGGACAGAGCGCGTCGCCGGCTCCCCGTTGCAATATTTTTAATAAAGAACAATTAAAAAAATTATTTTTAGCCCAAAATTAGTAAAATACAATCATAAATTTTTTTGGGCCTCCGAAGGTGTACATAGCCTTTAAGGATGAGAAGCACTGGGGTTCTTGGGGCCATCAGAAGAAATGATTAGTCGCTATGTACAGAACAGTTCCAATTTCAATTGTATTGTATATTTTTTTGTCTTTACATAAAAAGGGCATATAATGAAAGGGGTTCTCTGGGATTTACATACTGATGATCTGTCCTCAGGATAGAGCACCGATATGAGATTGGCGGGGGTTTAACTCCCAACACCGTGCTTAGCATTGCAGCTTAGCCCCATTCACTAGAAAGGTGCTGAGCTACCCCTAGGTCATGTGACCGATGAACATGACGTCACATGGCATAGGAAGAGGCCTAAGCGCTCACAAAGCTCCGCATTCTCTTCATGAAGCTGCTACTCAGGATAGGTCATCAGTATCAGATTAGCAGGGGACCAACTGCCAGACCCCTGCCAATCTGATACTGATGATATCCTGAGGATAGGCCATTATTATGTAAATCCCGGAAAACCCCTGTAATACGATTTACTCAGTTATTTGTTAATCAAGCCGTAAGATATAGACCCTATTGGCAAGTGATTTACTCCAAAGTCAACACCAAATTGAGGTGTCCTGTTGTCAGAACCTGGAGCTGCAGAAGGCTTCTCTGGTGGGCCAGTCTTACCCTGATCCCGGATTGCATGTAGATGAATAATCATGGTGTCCATTACTAGATCTCCTCAGCTTGGACTAGAATCGCTTGGTGCCTGTGCACTTTCTTTCCCATCTCATGAGGTTATTGTACCATGCATGTATTAGATATGGTCCAACAATTCTCTATAGTTATTATTGTCTCTCCCACAACAAATAACTAGAGCTGGTTCAGTATTTCTTATGCGGCAATGCTTCAGTAGTTTTTGACACAGTTTGAGCCTTTTTTGTTTTTGACATGGATTGAGCAATTTTTTATTGGGAAAATGCTTTGATCATAGGAAAGAAATATCTGAGCTTGCCTTTTTCTCTGAAGCTTCTATAATTAGGAAATGTTGGAAAGTTCACCCATTTAGGGTATATATTTGTGTTTCTGTCTAGTTTTAAAATAAAACAGCCAAGCACTGTGTTACTGAATTTGTTTGCAAAGTTTCGTAGAGCGGAGACAATGCCGTGGAAGGGAGACCACGTGACTGCTATGAGGCATGGGGGGGGGCAGCCTAGAGCTAAACTCCTTATCTTCCTGATATATATCCACCACATTGTCCTGCAGCTGCCACTAGGGGGAACCCAGTGCATTACATGCACTAAGATACCCCTAGCGGTGGCTGCAGTCAGCCATCTTTTATAATATATTGCATGAAGGGAAGCACCTCACTCAATTTATTATTTATAAAACAGGTACTTTTTTTAAAAAGCACCTGTTCCACTTTTGTGGGATATGCAGAGTGCTCTTTTTTTTCTACAAAATAAAGGAAATTTGCAGAAATCTCACTGGACCCCATACATGATTCTGCTATTGGGCCCTATGAGATTTTACCCTACACAACAAGGGGAGTGTGTCTTAGCAGGAAAGAAAGCTGGCCTAAAATGTGACTTTTGCACCAACATTTTTGGCGTAAAACTCTGAAAAAGCGAAGACAACTAAAATTGTCTTAAATTTTTAGACAGGCAGTATGTGATATTTCTGGTATATTTATCCTCTCCCCGCATGCATTTTGCACTTTAGTGACCAAGCAATTTATTTATTTTTTTCATTTTTTGATTGACGCATTCCAATAGCCATAATTCTTTTATTCTGGGCTGCCTTAAAAAGGTGTTAGTCGAGAATAAGGCCCCTTGACTGCCTTAAATGGTGTATCAGGGGTCTTTAAGGGTTTGAAGACTCCATCCCACATGCTGCAATGTGTTGCTTACTAGCTCATTTTTGGTGCAATTTGCTAATATTAGAGAAATCCTCTGTACATAGTTCGCTTAGGGGGCATGGCTTACCAAAAAAGGGCATGGCCTAAGAAGAGTCATTTTGCTTCAAAGTAGTGCCACACTTTTGGCATAAAATTTTGTTGCAAACAAAAGCTGTTCTTTGATCTAAACTTAAACAAAAGTGTCTAGCCCTGAATCAAATTTATAATCCAACCTGAGCCACAGATTTGGTGCGTGTGGCATGGTCCCAATGCTATGCTGGGTTCCCCATACACTGTCGAGGTGTCACCATGCGTTGCTGCTCTCCAGAGGAGATGGTAAGGCATGGTGCTCCCTAAAGGGAAATATGTCCAGAGAGTCAAGGTTTGCAGTGTGCTTCTTTAGGCGAGGCACTGAACTGGCTTCTCCAGTCTCCTCCCTGGTATAAGAAGGTTTTGTGCTGAAAGGCCTGAACTAGCTGCCCCCTCTCTCTAAAAAGGCTGATTAAAATGCTGGTGAAGGTTTGTGGCCGAGTATCCCCATCGTAGCGTCTTCTTCTGGTCACTTGTGCAGTTTGGCAGAGTATCTTCTACTAAACACTGGTCCCTATCTGCAGACAACTAGGGGCTCTGACTTCTCTCTTTATATACAGTTTTTTAGATGAACTAGAACCTTCTAGTGGTTGGGGTGGAGTGGAGAAGCATAGCCTAAACAGAAACATTGTTGCAGTTTAGCAAATTAAGTCTGTAATAGACTTGCATAGAGTTACAGTACAAATTTATGAGCAGTTTTTCCAGACAGTCTTCAGATGTAAACAGAGCTAGACAGACAGTCAAAGGGTCAGAGTGTCTGTTTTTTGCATTTAAAATGTTGTATTGTCCTTTATAGTAACTGTGAAAAAGGTCTAACTTCTCAGTGCATAGATAAAAAGTCCCACAGTTTCAGTGTTGGCAGGCTGTGCATTAACCCTTTCCATAGTGCAGTGCAGCTATAGGGCATTGGAATTGCACAGCATATATTACAATAAACATAAAAAATGCTGTTCAACAATATAAAATAGTATACGAATAAACAACAGCAATAGATCGTAGTGCAAGTTAACCATTCTAAGTGCACTAAAGTAGTGAGTTGATGGCTTTAGGTAGCAGCAATAGGGGCAAAGTACCCTTGCTCCAGGGCATTACACGTCTGCCCAAGTTTACTCCGTCTACAGGATTAGTAAATCTGCTTCTCACTGTTTGACTGTTTACCCTGTCTAATAGCAAATCTGGCCCACTGTTTCTTTAAATCATGTATGCACAGGGAGAGATACATTTATTAAAATGTGCCAGGATTCTGTTGTAATTTGCACCAAAAAACTGGTGTACTTACTTTGCATAATAATTTTAAGGTGTTTTAGACAGGTTTTTTTTTTACAACTTTTATAGCAAGGATGTGTGACTTAGCGAAAAGGAGCTTTGGTATTCTGGATAGTGGTATAGCTCATGATGCGTCAATGTGCATCTGAAATGCTCCAAAATTGTGGCATAAACTAAATGAACTCATAGGTGGTGTAAACTAAATTGTATATACGGGCGCCAGCCGGCACCCTGCCACTGCCATAAATCGGACACATTTTTAGGCTAAGTTTAGACTGTCTAAGGATTAGACAGGATTAGCAAATCTGCCCCTGTGTTTGCTAGTATTCAGTATTCATTTTTCAGTTTTTTGTCTTGAGCATTTGAGACACAAATCTTCAGTTGCTCCTTAATAACTCAAGGATTCCTACAAGAAGTTTAAGCTTTTGGCTAGCAAAGATGAGATTTTATGAGGCAAAGATGGATTCCCGGACGACTGAGTCATGTGGGTTGCTTGCCTTTCAGGAGATGTACCTGACTCATCTACACACTTATCCTGAATACATGTCAATTCTATGCATTTTGTTTTTCTATTATTCCTTCTTTATCCTTGTACGCATGAATGCTTTGTGCTCTTAGCAAGTGCAGCTAATGAAAAATTTACTTGCCTTCCATTTCACATAAGTGGTCTTTGCAGGAAGCGAGGAGGTGGAGGTGGGGGCAGAAGGATAAAAGGGTCACTGGAGACATATTTTGTCCTTATGTCTTCATGTATTTACAATTTTTTTGTCTCAGACCAATAATACTAATGTTGCATTCAGTATTGTTTTCAACTTGGAAAAAATAGTATGGTCATAACAGTTCATGCAGTTTGGCACTCAAAAGAATTATGATCTATGATCTATTTTGGTTATATTGTGATGTATGTGCCTTTTATATGACCCTATTTTATGTGTATATATTCCTTTGGCCTTCGGCTTCATTAATGTGCCTGATTTACCATTTACCCTCCATCATACTTCCCTTTGAATAATTGACCCATTACCTTTATGGGGGTCATTTATTAAGACCGGCGTTTTAGACGATGGTCTTAATAAAGCTCCATCGCTGTTGGTGGATCTGCGACATTATGAAGAGGCTCTGGCATCCAGTGCCTCTTCCGAGCTGTCTTACATTTAGACCAATTTCTACGCCTAAAACAGGAGTAGAAAATGATGAATGAGAAGGGCCTGCCAGATTGTCCCCTAACCGTAATAAATCGACCCCCTCTATGTCCTACATGTACTTTACGTGGGCCAATGTATTTGATTCCAATTTCAACTTTTTCTGAGAGTATGACCACTTTCATATGGTTGCTATCTGGTCAGTATTTTGCATCAGCATTTGTAAGTCAAAACTAGTAGCGGAACCTACAGAGAAAAAAGTATAAGGGAAAGATTTGTGCCTCCTCTGTGTTTTGGACCCATTCCTGGTTTTGGCTTAGAAATACTGATGAAAAATACTGACCAAACGAAAGTGAAATTCAAGACTTGCAGAATTGGGACAGTGACATATGAACAATGAAGATTTTTTTCAGGTTCAGAGTGGCAGATGACCATCACAATGGTGGATGTACTGTATATACATGCAGTGCATAATTAAGGGACATTGACATTGCACATCACATCTAGATATTGGGGGAGGTTTATTAAACCTAGTTCAGGGAAACAGATCAGCAATTGGCCATAGCAACCAATAGCAATTGCTTTCTTGCCATTTTGAGAGCTCAGATCTGATGCGTCCGATCTGCATTTTATGTGGATCAGATGCGGACCCATTCATGCTGTCCGCATCTGTATGTCTGTTCCGCGGCCCCACAAAAAGATAGAACATGTCCTATTCTTGTCCATTTTGCGGACAAGAATAGGCATTTCTATAAAGGGACGTCAGTTCCGTTCCGCAAATTGCGGAAGGCACATGGGCGGCATCCATGTTTTGCGGATCCGCAATTTGCGGACAGCAAAACACGGCATGGTCGTATGAACAAGCCCCTACTATGTAAGGCCTCTTACACACGAACGTGTTTTTTTTTTCTGTTTACGTTCCGTTTGTTTGCATTCCGTATACGGACCGTAAACGGAACCATTCATTTCAATGGATCCGCAAAAAAATGGAAGGTATTCCTTCCTTTTCAGTATTTCTGTTTTTCCATTCCGTTCAAAGATAGAACATGTCCTATCATTGTCCGCATAACGGACAAGGGTAGTACTGTTCTATCAGGGGCCAGCTGTTCCATTCTGCAAAAAATGGAATGCACACAGACATCACCGTATTTTTTGCAGATCCGTTTTTTGCGGACTGCAAAATACTAAAAAAGCCATAAGGTCGTATGCAAGAGGCACAATAATGATACCATCTGTGCAGACACGATCATACAAAGCCAAATAATTAGATTTTTTTTGCAGACCAAGAATTTTGCTGCTTCATAATTAATGCAAGTACCGGTAAATGGCTGTTGTCATGTACTGTGATTCGTTTGGAACCAAACATACTACAGATTTGTCTCTCCTTACCTTTACTATTGGCAAAACATATCCTGAGATTTGTGGCGTTAGATGCCCAGCTTTCAAACAAGTCATGATTTCACAATACTGTCATGGGATGTCTATTCTATATACAGTATATTTACCGTAAGTGGAGGGAAAATTTTAGTGTGTCTCATGGGGCAAATACTAATGAGCACTTCCATTATGGCCTAGTTCTTACTATTCGTAGGTTACTTCTCCTTGATCGATTATAAAGGTCATCAATCTTTTTATCAATCTTTTCTCGCTCAGCTATTGTCAGAGCCGGACGAGATAGTTCCAACTCCCGGGCCATTGCATTACACTGAGACTCCAGGATCTCCAAGTGCTGCTAATTTTGAGTTACCTTGGCCTGCAGTTGCTGGAATGACTGCGTTACTGTGGAAGGACTTTTGTAAATGAGGTAGGATTCTTGCCGCCACTTTAGGCACCAGACGGCCACAATCAATCTGGGGGCCATCTTTGTAGCCGCCTTCTTCGGGCAGTTGGTGGGTGCTGGTTCCATCCGAGTCAGTAGAGTCCTTGTGGTCCGCTTTGTTGGCGTTGCTTCCGTCGGCATGGTCGCTTTGGGAGGGCTTTTCAGCTTGTTTTACTCCCCATTCTAACTAGGAAGCGGTCCATGCACTGGAGGGTCCACTCCTCTCTTTTCCTGGGTCGTGTGAAGGGACTTTGTCCCGATATATGGGGGGGCAAAGAGATTTTCAGGCGAGTGGTTGTGGAGCGCTCATCTCCTGCTGCCTTCCATGATGTCGTCAGAACCGGAAGTCATGGAGGTCTTATTAACATTGGGGGTGTAATTGGGGCTCTGAGTTGAGGTCTGATTAGCATTGGGGGTTTGATTGGTGCTTTGATCTGAGGTCTAATGAAAGGATTTTTTTTTCTTATTTTCCTCCTCTAAAACCTAGGTTTGTCTTATAGGGTGAAAAATGCGGGCATATGTGTGATCAACCAGTGGTCGTGTGTTAAATGGTAGCTTGTACAGGGTTTTATCAATATTGTATTGAATTTTTTTTTTTTAAATTCAGGCAAAGGATGACCAATGGCTTCTCTAAACCAAGTATTACAAATTATAAGTGTGCGTCATAATTTCCTTGACTATACTCCCCACGGATATACTGTATTTCTAGCCTTGTATGGCCTTAGTCATACTTTATTCTTAATTCTTGATTAAAGTCTGCACCAACCATATTACGAAATGGGATATTATGCAGATGTGGAATAGAATATCCTGCAGTCCAGTTTTAATGCTTTTTTAGTGTTCTCTTTTAATCTTCTTTTCAACTAAACTGAAAATAATTAGCTTTTTGGTTATTAGTTTTGATGCAGTATATTATGTAATTCTTCCACTTTTAGGACTGCTTTATTTATTATCCAGTAGGGTTATCACAACAGGCGAATAATATGCACATTTATTTTTCTACTGTAATTGTTGGCAGAGCTTATACATCAACATCTGGAGTGCTGGAAGTTGCAGATTCATGATTTACTCAGAAATTACAAATTGTGTTGGTTCTCAAAACTTTTTTATCTAGCTGTGCTGCTAAAAATGCATCATACCAACACTTTTGTGCACCGATAAGATATCCCGGACAGTTGGTCAGTAAGCAGGTAACAAGCATCAGTATGATTATCAGCTGCCTTGATGAACAGTTGGAAGCCCCATAGACAGTAGAGGCATGAAGGATCCAGCTCAGCTTTTCAGCTCTATAACATGTTGCCTGCAGATCAGACGCCATGTTCAATGTGACACCTTCACTTTAAGTTCTAATCACTATTTGGAGACTGTGGCCAACCTGATCTCCATCTCCAACATATTCCTGGTTTGCCTCTATGGTGCTTAGGTCTGTAGATTTGGCTGACTTTAACTTAATGTTTGTGGACAGCTTTAGACCACTTCAAAAAGAGTACTTGCAGTCACCATTCTGTTACGGTCAAGGGATGTGAGACCACTGTACCAAACAACTGGATTGGCTTTGGCCACCGCTACAGGAACTATTCTAGTAGTCCTCCAGTATCTGAACTCTACTGAGGAGGACCCACCAGACCGGTATTTCTTCAGATAGTCCCTTGGAGTGGTTGAAGGCTAATCCACAGGGTCATAGACATTGACGTGAAGCACCAAAGGATCAGGCAATATGCTTAGTTTGGAGACGGGCCAATGTGAGGGCAGGCAGCATACTAGCATATCCATAAGACATGCCCTAGGTCAGGGCAAGTGCAATCTGAGAAAAAGGCTAAGGTTAGGGCAGGTGGCTAGAAGTCAGAGTCGATAGTCAGGCTGGAGTACAGTACACGGGTAGTAAGACAGGAAAAACACCTTTGCTGGTTACTAGAGACTAGGAAACCTAAACTCAGGCATCTTCTAACGGGAGAGGGAGCTTAAAATACCAAGGGACGCACAGCCATTAGTTGAGAAAGGATTTGTACATGCTTGCTGGCCCTTTTAGACACTGAGAGCAAGGACGCGCGCACCTTATGGGATCAGGACAGAAGGGCACAGGAAGAAGCAAGTAGGCTGCAGCATGCAGAGCTTGCTGGCAGCCTGTAGCATAAAGGGACTGAGCAGCCTTGTAAGAGATGCAGCATCCGTGCCCACAAAGAAAAGCGGGCTGCGGCGGGCACGGACTGTCAGCATAACAACTTGTGATTACAGTTTTAGGATAGGAGGCTGAATACATAGGCATCGTAAAATATAATAACGTTCTACTGATTCAGGATCTCTCCTTAATTAAAGTAGTGTATGCCTGGTTAGATCAGAATTATGGATGACCCATATTAAAAGGTCAGGGAGGGTGGCACTATTAGCGTTTATAGAGTTTGCAAAAACATACTGTACAATGAACAAAAAAGTATTTTAGTACTGGTCAAAATGGTTTACCTGTGTCAAATCTACTCTATCGCAATTGACTCCCTATCCACTTGGCTGGACCTGTAAAGGGAAGATTACTTACCTGTTTTCCGGCACTTTACCGGAGTACTGGATGTTAGGAGCGGCGACAATAGAGGGCATTCACATTAGGATTCGATCTGAGGTGTCATTGGGGGTCATTTGCATTAGGGGTTTGATCTGAGGTCTGAATGGGGATCTTTTTCACATTGGGGCTCTGATCTGAGGTCTGAATGGGGGTCTTTTTCAGATTGTGGGTCTGAGCTAGAGGTCTGAATGGGGGTCTTTTTCACATTGTGGATCTGAGCTGAGGTCTGAATGGAGGTCTTATTAACATTGGGGGTCTGATTGGGGCTCTTAGTTGAGGTCTAATTAACATTGGGGGTCTGATTAGTGATTTGATCTGAGGTCTAATGACATTTTTTTTTTCTTATTTTCCTCCTCTAAAACCTAGGTTTGTCTTATAGGGTGAAAAATATGGGTATATGTGTGACCACCCAGTGGTCGTGTTGTAAATGGTAGCTTGTACAGGGTTTTACTAGCATGGCTCAATATTGTATTGAATTTGTTTCTTGTAAAATTCAGGCAAAGGCTGACCAATGGCTTCTCTAAACCAAGTATAACAAATTATAAGTGTGCATCATAATTTCCTTGACTATACTCCCCACGGATTTGTCTTATAGGGTAAAAAATATGGGTATATGTGTGATCAACCAGTGGTCGTGTGTTAAATGGTAGCTTGTACAGGGTTTTATCAATATTGTATTGAATTTTTTTTGTAAAATTCAGGCAAAGGATGACCAATAGCTTCTCTAAACCAAGTATTACAAATTATAAGTGTGCGTCATAATTTCCTTGACTATACTCCCCACGGATATTCTGTATTTCTAGCCTTGTATGGCCTTAGTCATACTTTATTCTCAATTAAAGTCTGCACCAAGCATATTACAAAATTAGATATTATGCAGATGTGGAATAGAATATCTTGCAGTCCAGTTTTAATGCTTTTTTAGTGTTCTCTTTTAATCTGCTTTTCCACTAAACTGAAAATAATTAGCTTTTTGGTTATTAGTTTTGATGCAGTATATTATGTAATTCTTCCACTTTTAGGACTGCTTTATTTATTATCCAGTAGGGTTATCACAACAGGCGAATAATATGCACATTTATTTTTCTACTGAAATTGTTGGCAGAGCTTATACATCAACATCTGGAGTGCTGGAAGTTGCAGATTCATGATTTACTCAAATTACAAATTGTGTTGGTTCTCAAAACTGTTTTGTTTAGCTGTGCTGCCTAAAAATGCATCATAGCAGCACTTTTGTGCACCGATAAGATATCCCGGACAGCGGGTCAATAAGCAGGGAACAAGCATCAGTATGATTATCATCTGTATTGACGAACAGTTGGAAGCCCCATAGACAGTAGAGGCCTGAAGGATTTAATGCCTTTTTGGCACGACCACATCACTACTAGCAGTAAGGCACACCATGATGTTCCAAATCATTCTTTCTCTTTTGCTTTTCAACATTGCAGAGCTTATGGAAAGGTGGTTATTGTAAAGTTTTACTGGATCTTTTCCCACAAAACTCTACCTCAATCTGCTCAGCTTTTTAGCTCCATAACATGTTGCCTGCAGATCAGACACCATGTGCAATGTGACAGCTTCCCTTTAAGTTCTAATCACTATTTGGAGACTGTGGCCAACCTGATCTCCATGGGTCCCATAGCATATTCCTGGTCTGCCTCAATGGTGGTCTGTAGATTCGGCTGACTTTAACCTAATGTTTGTGGACAGCTTTAGACCACATTAAAAAGAGTACTTGCAGTCACCATTCTGTTGACATGTGCTACGAGCAGGGGATGTGAGCCCACTGTACCAAACAACTGGATTGGCTTTGGGCTAATGCTAAGGGAATTATTCTAGTAGTCCTCCAGTATCTCTACTGAGGAGGACCACCAGACCGGTATCTCTTCAGATAGTCAAGTGGAGTGGTTGAAGTGGCACTATTAGCATTTATACAGTTTGCAAAAACATACTGTACAATGAACAAAAAAGTCTTATACTACTGGTCAAAATGGTTTACCTATGTCAAATCTACTCCTTTATCTCATTTGACTCCCTACCCACTTGGCTGGACCTGTAAAGGGAAGATTACTTACCTGTTTTCCCGGCACTGGCTCCCTGCTCTTTCTCCACCAGGCCTATGATGCTCTGCTGGGCTCCCCCGCTGTAAACATCTGGTTTGACAACTCGACAGCCAGTCAGAATTGGATCCCCTTGCAACATGTGACCATTTATCATGACATAAGGACAGCCGTCACCGCAGCGGCCAGTGATTGGCTGCGACAATGTCAAACCGGATGTTTACAACGAGGGAGCCCAGTGGAGCATCCCAGGTCAGGAGGAGAAGGTGCAGAGAGTCAGCGCTTGAAAGCAGGTAAGTAAGCTTCCCTTTAAGGGTGCAGCCAAGACAGAATGGTGGGGATATGCTTGCACCAGCGCTTGAATGATGTTAACAGGGGTTTCCGAGACTTTTACTGTATATTGTCGACCTATCAAGTTAACGGGAGAGAGCTGCAGTAACCAGGCACGGCTACTACACAGTACATACAGAGCTGCACCTGCTTCTGGTACACTGCAACTCCTGCAAAAAAGCTGATCATTCTGAGTATTAGCAGTCTAACCCCTGCTGATCTGATATTAATGTCCTACCCAGACCTGGAAACCTCCTTAACTTTGTTTTGCCCACATTTCCTCTGCATAAGGACAAGGATTAAAACTCTTTATTTAAACTCCTTTTTCTTTTATAGGACCAGATTGAACAGGTGGACCCACGGGGACGGACCCCCCTCCATCTGGCTACAACATTAGGTCACCTGGAGTGTGCCAAAGTGCTGCTCAACCATGGTGCAGATGTCAGCAAAGAGAACCGCAATGGATGGACAGGTAAATAGCAATATACATGACTACTTTGATCATTTAGCAGAGAAATGTGGTCTCATTGATTGCCATGGGAACGTTAACTGTTCTCTGAACCTTTTACGCAAATTTTACGTAGATATTCTTTTTTCGTCTCTCCTGATTATTAAAATAAAAATCAAGATGTTTTACATTAAATTTATTAGGTCACAAACTCCATTACTTACTAAATGTTGTCAAGGCAGACAAACTGCTATTGACGTAGATGAACTCTTGCACAAATACTCTTTTAAGGAATAATTGCCTATAGATTCCAGCTTTTATCTTCACTGATCTGGTGATCTGCTTGCTGTAAGCAACACTAATACATTTTTGCATTTGTAATACGCACCAGCAAGCAAAAACGTCCCTTCAGAAAGGTTTATTGTGTTTAAATAGGCAAGAACAATAATTTACGGGGGTCACTCTTTGTTTTCTTTTCAGCAGAAAGCCCAGGTATACTTAAATTGTACAGCAGGGGTGGACTGGGAACTTAAAGTGGCTCTGGAAAAAATACTAAAAGTGGCCCCGTTTTGTAGTCAGGTCCAAATTGATGGAAGTCAGAGCCAGCAATACCATACTGTGTCACATTATACCACCCCAACAGAGCCAAATACCACAGTCCATCACAAAATACTGCCAGCAGCACAAAATACATCCCCAAAAACTTCAACTGGCTGGCGGTGAGGAAGGCCCAGACGGCCACCTGGGCATTGGCCCACCTGTAAATTTCCCTATAAGGTCTATGGCCAATCCGCCCCTGTTGTACAGAAATACATTAGGGATAAGCGAGCAGGAGCTCTGTACAGTATTAGAATGTATTGGCTTCCGATGAGACGAAGTTATTGCTTTGCGAAGTCTTGCAAGACTTTGGGTAATAACTTCATAAATTAATTTGTACTGTAAAAAAACATTTCCCGAAATCGGGTTCGATTCCAAGTGGTACCTTGGAACCGAACCCAAGTTCGGGAAATGTTTTTTTTTATAGTACAAATACATTTATGAAGTTATTACCCGAAGCTCCTGCTCCGTACAGTATTGGAACAAAGTTTTATGTGAATTGACTGCGGATGTTTCATCCGAAGTCGATTCGCTCATCCCTAGTCCTAATATGATGACAGGACAGTGGATTCAGCATAAGATCTTTTGCACCACAATCTGCAACTTTTTCACACTCACGCAAGGTCGAAAAAAGTGGGAATGGCGTGGACGGAGAAGGTGCGGTGAATCAGCCAAAGTTATGTAGAGGCCGGCGCCTCTCCATAACTCAGTGGATACACTGCCAACTATCAGCTTTAGAGTAACGTTTATGGGCACCTTCAGTGTCTGTAAAAATAACCTACACTGTATTGTATTCCTGGGGAAAGCTCATTGCCAAAAAAATAACACATCAAGAATGAATTGTTGCAATTCATTAAAATTTTTATGTGTGAACATAATTGTAACATATACAGTTGCAAGAAAAAGTATGTAAACCCTTTGGAATTATATGGATTTCTGCACAAATTGGTCATAAAATGTGATCTGATCTTCATCTAAGTCACAACCATAGACAATCACAGTCTGCTTAAACTAATAACACACAAAGAATTAAATGTTACCATGTTTTTATTGAACACTCCATTCAAACATTCACAGTGCAGGTGGAAAAAGTATGTGAACCCCTAGACTAATGACATCTCCAAGAGCTAATTGGAGTGAGGTGTCAGCCAACTGGAGTCCAATCAATGAGATGAGATTGGAGGTGTTGGTTACAGCTGCCCTGCCCTATAAAAAAACACACACCAGTTCTGGGTTTGCTTTTCACAAGAAGCTTTGCCTGATGTGAATGATGCCTCGCACAAAAGAACTCTCAGAAGACCTACGATTAACAATTGTTGTCTTGCATAAAGCTGGAAAGGGTTATAAAAGTATCTCCAAAAGCCTTGCTGTTCATCAGTCCACGGTAAGACAAATTGTCTATAAATGGAGAAAGTTCAGCACTGCTGCTACTCTCCCTAGGAGTGGCCATCCTGTAAAGATGACTGCAAGAGCACAGCACAGACTGCTCAATGAGGTGAAGAAGAATCCTAGAGTGTCAGCTAAAAACTTACAAAAGTCTCTGGCATATGCTAACATCCCGGTAAGCGAATCTCCGATATGTAAAACACTAAACAAGAATGGATTTCGTGGGAGGATACCACAGAGGAAGCCACTGCTGTCCAAAAAAAACATTGCTGCACATTTACAGTTTGCACAAGAGCACCTGGATGTTCCACAGCAGTACTGGCAAAATATTCTGTGGACAGATTAAACCAAAGTTGAGTTGTTTGGAAGAAACACTCAACACTATGTGTGGAGAAAAAGAGGCACAGCACACCAACATCAAAACCTCATCCCAACTGTGAAGTATGGTGGTGGGGGCATCATGGTTTGGGGCTGCTTTGCTGTGTCAGGGCCTGGGCGGATTTCTATCATCGAAGGAAAAATGAATTCCCAAGTTTATCAAGACATTTTGCAGGAGAACTTAAGGCCATCTGTCCACCAGCTGAAGCTCAACAGAAAATCGGTGTTGCAACAGGACAACAACCCAAATCATATAAGTAAATCAACAAATGAATGGCTTAACCACTTGCCGCACACGTAACGCCAATAGGCGTCCGGGTGGCAGCGCTCTCAGGGCTCAGCGACGCCTATTTGCGTCATCTCGAGAGACCTGAAATTTCCTGTGAACGCGCGTTCACAGGATCGCGCAGTTCACAAGTTGATCTACAGCCTGCCAGCGCTGATCATTCGCTGGCAGGCTGTAGATGTAAAAAAAAAAATCACACCAGAAAGGTATATTAGACGCTGTTTTGTTAACAGCGTCTAATATACCTGCTACCTGGTCCTCTGGTGGTCCCTTTTGCTTGGATCGACCACCAGAGGACACAGGCAGCTCTGTAAGTAGCACCAAGCACCACATTACACTACACACACCCCCCTGTCACTTATTAACCCCTTATTAACCCCTGATCACCCCATATAGACTCCCTGATCACCCCCCTGTCATTGATCACCCCCCTGTAAGGCTCCATTCAGACGTCCGTATGTGTTTTGGGGATCCACGGATCCGCAAAACACGGACACCGGCAATGTGCTTACCGCATTTTGCGGATCCGCACATTGCCAGAACTATATAGAAAATGCCTTGTCCGCAATTGCGGACAAGAAAAGGACATGTTCTATATTTTTGCAGAACGGAAGTGCGGACACGGAAGTGCAGATCTGCAATTACAGATCTGAGCGGGACAAAGTCTGTCCCCATAGAAATGAATGGGTCCGCAATTCCGTTCCGCAAAATGCGGAATAGAATTGCGGACGTGTGAATGGGGCCTAAGGGTCCCTTATCACCGCCAGTTAGTTAGCTACTTGTTAGGTAGTTAGCGTCCAGCCCACCGCACTGCAGTCACTGATTAGTCGCTGATTAGCGTCATCGCTGTCGCTAATCAGCACTAGTACTATATAGTATCTGTAAGTGATCAAGACTGATTGCAATCAGATCTATATCAGTACATTAGGGTCACCTTAGGCTCTATAAAAAACGCAGTGTTCGCCCGATCAGGCCTGATCTTGTGCGCATACTTGCGTTCAGTCCGCCCCACCGCAGTGACCGAATTTTTTTTTCTGACCACTGCAAAAACACCGTAAAATCGCTGCGGTGCTATAAAAAGATCACTTTTGAGCTTTTTGGATCTTTATTGGCGATGGCAGCTTTACTTCGCAAGCACACCTATGTACTTTCCCCTTTTTTTTTTTTTGCACATTTTTGGGCAGAGATTTTTTCATCCACATTGATCGATGCAAATGAAGAAATCTGTGCCGTTCATTTTTTCTTTCAGCCCAGAGGCTGAACGAAAAAAAAAATTCTCATTACCCGTATGCTCATTATAAGGCCTCATGCGCACGACCGTACCGGCGGCTCGGATGTGGAGCCAAACAACGGTCGTGTGCATGAGGCCTAAGGAGAATAGCAGAAACTCCTGGCCATACATGTAATGATTGCGGAGACCCTCAAATGCCAGGGCAGTACAAACACCCCACAAATGACCCCATTTTGGAAAGAAGACACCCAAGGTATTCGCTGAGGGGCATATTGGGTCCATGAAAGATTGAACTTTTTGTCACAAGTTAGCTGAAAGGGAGATTTTGTGAGAAAAAAAAATAAAAAATCAATTTCCACTTACCGTATTTTTCACCCCATAAGACGCACTTTTTCTTCCTCCAAAATGGAGGAGAAATGCCCCTGCGTCTTATGGGGCGAATGCTTGCAGTTTTACATCGCAAGCTGCGATGTAGGAGCGAGTGGGGACTCGGGGAGGGACTGGGAGGAGGATCTGGGGGCTGGCAATAGCGGCGGGGCGGTGCAGTCAGTGTAGTATAGCCCCGCCGCTCCGGTATACTAAAATAAGATGTCATATTCAATTAATGGTTATTAAACATGCCCCCTCAGTCCTATTACTACCTTACATCCTAATCGCTTCTGTAGAATTCAGGCAGGCCAGGCGGGCGGCAGCGATCTGTGGATGGCACAGTTATGGTCTGGGGGGTCTGTGGATGGCACTGTTATGGGCTGGGGGGGGGTCTGTGGATGGCACTGTTATGGGCTGGGGGGTCTGTGGATGGCACATATATAAGAGTGCCACCCACAGATCCCCCTCTAACAGTGCCACCCACAGATCCCCCCCAGCCCATAACAGTGCCATCCACAGATCCCCCTGTAACAGTGCCATCCACAGATCCCCCCCTGTAACAGTGCTATCCACAGATCCCCCCCTGTAACAGTGCCAGCCACAGATCCCCCTGTAACAGTGCCAGCCACAGATCCCCCTGTAACAGTGCCAGCCACAGATCCCCCTGTAACAGTGCAAGCCACATATGCCCCCATAATAGTGTCCGTCATCCACAGATCCCCCCCCATAACAGTGTCCGTAATCCACAGATCCCCCCCATAACAGTGTCCACCATCCACAGATCCCCCCCATAACAGTGTCCGCCATCCACAGATCCCCCCCATAACAGTGTCCGTCATCCACAGATCCCCCTATAACAGTGTCTGTCATCCACAGATCCCCCCCATAACAGTGTCCGTCATCCACAGATCCCCAGTAATAGTGCCATCCACAGACCACCATTAGTTCCAAACCCACCAAACACACAGCACACCTTTTGGTTAAAAAATTTTTTTTTCTTATTTTCCTCCCCAAAAACCTGTGCGTCTTATAGGGCGAAAAATACGATACTTGTGCAAAAAAAAAAAAAAATCTTCTATAAACTCGCCATGCCCCTCACGGAATACCTTGGGGTGTCTTCTTTCCAAAATGGGGTCACTTGTGGGGTAGTTATACTGCCCTGGCATTTTAGGGGCCCTAAAGTGTTAGAAGTAGTTTGGAATCCAAATGCGTAAAAATGCCCTGTGAAATCATAAAGGTACTCATTGGAATTTGGGCCCCTTTGTGCACCTAGACTGCAAAAAAGTGTCACACATGTGGTATCGCCGTACTCAGAAGAAGTAGGGCAATGTGTTTTGGGGTGTATTTTTACATATACCCATACTGTGTGTGAGAAATATCTCTGTAAATGACAACTTTTTAATAATTTTTTACAAAGTTGTAAATTTACAGAGATATTTCTCTCACCCAGCATGGGTATATGTAAAAATACACCCCAAAGCACATTGCCCTACTTCTCCTGAGTACGGCGATACCACATGTGTTTTGCAGCCTAGGTGCGTAAAGGGTTCGAAAGTCCAACGAGTACCTTTAGGCTTTACAGGGTTGCTCACAATTTAGCCCCCGCTCAAAATGCCAGAACAGTAAACACACCACACAAATGAACCCATTTCGTAAAGTAGACACCCCAAGGTATTCACTGAGGGGCATAGTGAGTATGTGGGAGATTTTTATTTGTTTTTCCAGACGTTAGCAGAAATGGAAACTTTATTATTTATTTATTTTCCTCAGAAAGTGTCATTTTCCGTTAACTTGTGAAAAAAAATTAAATCATACATGAACTCACCATGCCCCTCCGCGAATACTTTGGGGTGTCTTCTTTCTAAAATGGGGTCATTTGGGGGGTATTTATACTATCCTGGCATTCTAGCACCTCAAGAAACATGACAGGTGCTCAGAAAGTCAGAGCTGCTTCAAAATGCGGAAATTCACATTTTTGTACCATAGTTTGTAAACGCTATAACTTTTGCACAAACCAATAAATATACACTTATTGGATTATTTTTTCAAAGACATGTAGCACAATAAATTCTGACACAAACTTGTATAGAAATGTAATTATATTTGAACAATTTTACCAGAAAAAGTTAATACAATTTTTTTGAGAAAATTGCGGTCTATTTTGATTAATATCAGAAAAATCTCAGCAGCAATCAAATACCACCAAAAGAAAGCTGTATTTGTGAGAAGAAAAGGAGGTAAAATTAATTTGGGTGCCAAGTTGCATGACCGAGCAATAAACCGTTAAAGTTGTGAAGTGCCGAATTGTAAAAAAATGGCCTGGTCACTAGGGGGGTATAAACCTGTGGTCCTTAAGTGGTTAAACAGAAGAAAATACGCCTTCTGGAGTGGCCCAGTCAGAGTCCTGACCTGAACCCGATTGAGATGCTGTGGCATGGCCTCAAGAAAGCGATTCACACCAGACATCCCAAGAATATTGCTGAACTGAAACAGTTCTATAAAGAGGAATGGCCAAGAATTACTCCTGACCGTTGTGCACGTCTGATCTGCAACTACAGGAAACGTTTGGTTGAGGTTATTGCTGCCAAAGGAGGTTCAACCAGTTGATATAAGGGTTCACATACTTTTTCCACCTGCACTGTGAATGTTTACATGGTGTGCTCAATAAAAACATGGTAACATTTAATTCTTTGTGTGTTATTAGTTTAAGCAGACTGTGATTGTCTATTGTTGTGACTTAGATGAAGATCAGATCACATTTTATGTGATGGTTCGCAAATAAAGACCGGCACTCGCTTGATGAATTTTCTTGAAGTAGCAAGTTCTCCTTTCTAATTGTCAATTTATGTTTACTCAGTCGATCTTTTATTCTCATGGAGGTTTCCCCCACATACAATAAGCCACAGGGACATTTAAGAATATACACTACAAATCGACTTTCGCAGGTAAAAAACCCTCGAATAGGGATTTGTTCGCCGGTATGCGGGTGTGAAAAATAACCACCCTCAATGACATTCAACATTGTTCGAATGTCATTACTAGCGAACAAATCCCTATTCGAGGGGTTTTTACCTGCGATAGTCGATTTGTAGTGTATATTCTTAAATGTCCCTGTGGCTTATTGTATGTGGGGGAAACCTCCATGAGAATAAAAGATCGACTGAGTAAACATAAATTGACAATTAGAAAGGAGAACTTGCTACTCCCACTTTCATCAAAAGGGACACACTATAGCATAATTACGCTATCAGGTCATAGAAGGTGTTACTTTACCTCGACACGGTGGAGACCGAAATAAGTTACTTTTGAAAAGAGAGGCATATTGGATCCATCGGTTACAAACCATGGATCCAAAAGGTCTCAATCGAGATTATAATGTCAGTAGCTTCATGTGATGCGATTATTTGTATGATATTTTCGTTCAGTTTTTTTTTCGAGATGAAACTAGATGTTTCTGATAATACTTTTCACCTGTTAGATTGAGTTGATTCACATACTCTCCAGACACCTGATTGTGGGAGGAGTTTATAGTAACAATGTGATGTCATTTCCTTTGTATATATATCAGAGCTAGTGGTAAGGTATCTACACATGTCTGATGAAAGCATATAGTTTGCTGAAACGCGTCACTATGATGGAATATGTGACTGAATAAATCTACAAGAATATTCATCAAGCGAGTGCCGGTCTTTATTTGCGAATTATCTACTGGGATCCCTGCCCGCAGACACGTGCACCGCCAAATCCCCTGAGCAGTGCCGACCTTCTTTGGAATATTTTATGTGATGGGTCGCCTCTAGCCTGGATACAAGCTGAGATATATTGTGTGTATAGTGCATTATAGAGGCATGTCTAGCAGTAAATGATCTCTCACACTACCCAAAAGTAACCTCTAAGCGCCTTTTTATAGCAGTTGTAGCGGTTTTACACCCCCTCTTGTTGCAAAATTTTGTGTCTAATCAGACCAAACCTTTACTCATTTACATATCTGCATGCTATGTTTTGCAGTAATCTGACATTTCTATTTGGGTGCATTACTGTATTTGTCGATGAGTGTATATTTCTATAGCTGTTAAAGGCAGTAGTAGCAATTTAAATGAATATGCAACAAGCTTCTCTGGTAGTGTCAGGCATCAGCCTTTGTGCTGTTTTGGCGAATGCAGAAGACCACTGAGGCCAGTAATTGGCTTCAGCAGCAACGTACGGTATATGACAAGGCAGTGCTGCAGCCAAGTAAACAAAGCCTGATAGGGAAGACTTGAACAGCAGAGCTGTAATTAAAGTGGGGGGATATGGGTGAGAATAGCTTATTTTATTATTTTATCCCAATTCCTGCCTTTGGGAAGGTAAAGGAAGTAAAATTGCCCTTCTGATCAATGAATGACTTCCCCTGATTACTGATGGGCAGGAACATCAGATCAAGGAAATCCGACTTCTACTGGGGTTTGAAAATCTCCCAAAGGTCCATCCAAAATTGCAAACAGACTGAGCAGGCAACTACACTGCCTGTCCCAAAAAAAAGTTGTCACCTGGATTTAACTAAGCAAATAGGTATGAGCCTCTTATTGGATAATTACTACATGGGCGATTTCAGCTGGCAACAAGTTATTTAACCCCAACAGGTGCAATGAGTTGCTTCTCATTTCTTAAACAACCATATCCAAAGACACGTCTCGTGGTCGTGGAAAAGATGTTAGTCTGTTTGAGAAGGGTCAAATCATTGGCTTGCATCAAGCAGAGAAAACATCTAAGGAGATTGCAGAAACTACTAAAATTGGGTTAAGAACTGTCCAACGCATTATTAAAAACTAGAAGGATAGTGGGGACCCATCGCATTCGAGGAAGAAATGTGTCGGGGAAAAAATCCTGAATGATCGTGCTCGGCGATCACTTAAAGGGGTTCTGCACTTTCATTTAACTGATGATCCATCCTCTGGATAGATCATCAGCTTCTGATTGGCGGGGGTCCGACACCCGGGACCCCCGCCGATCAGCTGTTTGAGAAGGCAGCGGTGCTCCGATCAGAAGCTGATGATCTATCCAGAGGATAGATCATCAGTTAAATGAAAGTGCAGAACCCCTTTAAATGTTTGGTGAAATCAAATCGAAGAAAAACAACAGTAGAACTCAGGGCTATGTTTAATAGTGAAAGTAAGAGCATTTCCACATGCACAATGCAAAGGGAACTCAAGGAATTGGAACTGAACAGCTGTGTAGCCATAAGAAAACCACTAATCAGTGAGGCAAACCAGAAAAAAAAGTCTTCAATTTGCTAGGGAGCATAAAGATTGGACTCTGGAGCAATGGAATTGGTCATGTGGTCTGATGAGTCGAGATTTACCCTGTTCCAGAGTGATGGGTGCATCACGGTAGGAAGAGAGGCAGATGAAGTGATGCACCCATCATGCCTAGTGCCTACTGTACAAGCCTGTGGGGCAGTGCTATGATCTGGGGTTGCTGCAATTGGTCAGGACTAGGTTCAGCAACAGTATGTGCTCCAAGAATGTGGTCAGCCGACTACCTGAACATACTGAATGACCAGGTTATTCCATCAATGGATTTTTTCTTCCCTGATGGCACAGGCATATTCCAAGTTGACAATGCCAGGATTCATCAGGCTCAAATTGTGAAAGAGTGGTTCAGGGAGCATGAGACATCATTTTCACACATAGATTGGCCACCACAGAGTCCAGACCTTAACCTCATTGAGAATCTTTGGGATGTGCTGGAGAAGGCTTTGCACATCGGTCAGACTCTACCATCATCAATGCAAGATCTTGGTGAAAAATTAGTGCAACACTGGATGGAAATAAATCTTGTGACATTGCAGAAACTAATCGAAATAGTGCCACAGCGAATGCGTGCCGTATTTAAAGCTAAAGGCGGTCCAACAAAATATTAGAGTGTGTGACCATTTTATTTTTTGGGTGGCGACTTTTTTTTTGGGACAGGCAGTGTATAAGCAAGACCACATAACAAGTTACATTATGGGATGCTCATTTTACCTTTTCTAATCTTTTTTCTATTAATTTAAAGCATTCCTTCAGTTATAAAACAACTGTTCATAAATGAATAGTGCCAAATTTATATAGTTTATATTATGTTATAATACTTGGATAATAAAAACTGTTGTTTTTACTAAATAATTAGTTTTTGTGTTGCTGCGTTCCAAGACCCAAAACATTTTTATTTTTCTGACAATGTAACTGAGGGCTTTTTGTGGGACAATTTGCAGTTTTCATTTGTACCATTTTTGATTGCTCTATTCTGTTATTATTTTATAGTTTTTTACTGTGTTTTCTGTGACCCATGAATGTATTAAGTTTATAGTATGTGTCATTAAGAGGCAGTGTATCTAGGGTTGCCTCCTTTCCCAACAAAAAATGCCACCCAAGTTGACACCGGTAAAAATGTGTGTCGTGTCAGGAGTGAGGCTTAACACTGGTGTTATTTGACACTAGTGGTTTGTTCATAGTTTCAGTTTTGCGGCATTCTTGTTTTTTTGTAAAAAAATTAAACATTTTTGTTGGAATAATGTTTATTATTTTGTTTATTGCAACAACTACATTATGTGATTGCCTGTTTCCAGACACAGTGTTATGTTGTTGAAAAAAAGAACTGCTAAAAAAAGAAAAAGCAGGAAGGGGGCGGAGACTTGCTGCACATGTACAGAGAGAGAGAGCTGAGAGAGAAGAAAGCTAGAAGCGGATGTGCCGAGCTTCTGATCTTACTGAAAGTCATATTCATATGTTTTGATGTTATTTCTGAATTAAACCTGATTAATTTTCTGCCAACAGTTTTTCTTGTCATTTAAAAAAAAATAATGCAGCCCAAAATGTGTTTGTATGGAGGAATATCACTCTACACCTATTTCAGTGCTGTCCCCCGTGCCATGCAACCCTATGCAGGAACCCTTACCTTGCTTACCCTGGTTTGAAATACTGCTTTGTTTTGTAAGTCTAAACGAAAACAATTGTTTCTTGGCAACAATCAGTAAGAAAAAATTCTTATTTCTTATCTGTCAGAACTCTTTTCTTTATAGATATATAAATAGAAAGATTAGATTCCTCTTTAGTGACAATATCTTTGCTGTTACTGTAGCATGTAACAGGTAGTGCCAGAGAAGTGGTTCCAATATTGTATGATAAAGATTGGGTATCGTCAGGATAGGGACATGGAAACTTTATTGATGTTTGTGTAGTACAAAAGTGTTTGGTTTGACTTACTTGATACCTTGATCCGATAAGATGCCTTGATCTGGTAAAGGTCTGGGTCTTGGTGTCGATAAATGGCCTAATTAAGTGCCAGAGGTTGATTAGGTAGCGCTCATCTTCTCACTTCTTTCCTAGAAAAAAGGACCCCCCATATTTGACAATCAGAGAGAAAGTATGCTTTCTGTTTGATGAAGGAGAAGGAGTAGGTAACATGCACAGAAATCCATGTTGACCTCCCCCGGGGGTCATCTCTCATTGTTGCAGCCGGTTACTACGTCCCTCACTGCCCCCCCCCCCCCTCCTCTTCTATGCTGGCTAAGATTACAGCTGGCTGAAGGGGCGCTGCTTGAACCCTTAATATCTCATGCTGGGTTGCAGCTAGTCTTGTTTGAAAGCTGACAATCTAAGCTTTAAAGACTAGGATTACAGTTCTTGCTAATATAAAACCAGCAATATGGCTGTTGGAAATCAGGTCAGGAGTGAGAGCAGCAGGTTTATGCGGCTTTCACTGGGACCTGTTTCTAACAACTATATGGGGGGTTTTATCGCAGCTAGAATTTTGATCTTGTTTTAAAGCTTTGCTTGTCAGCTTTCAAACAAGACCAGACTCCCTTCTGTGGGTTGCTAGAAAGCCCGCAATAGTAAGAATTAAACCAGCCCTAACCCTTCTGCCAGCTGGCAGAGTTCTGCTCGGGATAAACTTAGGTTCTTTTCTCAAAGTCCGAGCAGAGCTTACGCAAACTGTTAGAGCATTAAACTGTCTTTAAAGAGGTTGCCTGGCAATTTCTAACTTCTATGTAATGCCCCAAGCCTGCCTCTGCTATTGAAAGATTCATACTTACATGCTCCCTGCTGCTCTGGTCCTGCGCGCTTGCTTCCACATGTCCATCTTCCAGTCCATGTCTTGTTTCTTCCTCCAGGGAGTGAACATGGTAAACTGTTCTGTTGCAGCCTATGACTGGATTCAGCAGTGACACAAGACACGTCACCACTGAAGCCGGTGGTTGGCTGCAGCAGAGCATATGCTCATCAGGAAGTAACCAAAGTGTGAATCGGAAAATGAACATGTAGGAACCAGCGTACAGGACTGGAGCAGTGGGGAGCAGGTAACTATGAATCTTTCAATAGTGGAGGCAGGCTGTGGGCATCAGTTAAAATCTAGGCATTCCCTGAAAAGCCCTTTAAAGAGGTTTTCCGGTATTAGTTATATTTTATGTAATGCCCCCAGCCTGCCTCCTGAAAAAGATTTTTACTTACTTGATCCATGCCGCTGTCTCTATCCCCATCTTCCAGTCCCCGGACCGTTTACATCCGGCTGGCCATAGGCTTAGTCACATGCCCTCTCCAGCCAATGACTGGCTTTAGTAGATGTGGCCACAAACAGCACATCACCACTGAAGCTAGTCATTGGCTGCAGCAAAGTATGTGACCATGCCCATGGCCAGCTGTTGTAAACAGTGTGAGAACCGGAAGAGCGAGACTGTTTATTATAGCGATATTGCTGACCTATTTATTGTATTTTATTTTATTTTTATCTCTATTTTGGATTATTATTAATTGTATATATATATCTCTCCATATAGTGATTGTCTGTGGTTCTCAAGTACTGTGGTTATAATATTGATGGATGATCTATAATTTCCATCACTGTTGGACAGTATATAATTGTCTTTTATAGTCCAGTGGCAACATCGCGGACCTGTCTTCAACACCACTGTGGTTATTAACCCTATTTGTATTATCTATAATTTTAAACACCAAACTCAAAAGGCCCCACTGTGGATGGTTTTAAAATTGATTATTTCACTTTATAGGGTATTTTTTTAGATCACAAAATTTGCATATTTGCACGTATCTTTGCACAGCTTGCACTTAATCTATTGTAGTATTTTGGATCCACATGTTAGATGAATTAATTTTTATCACTCTTTTCACTACTAGTTTGTTGGTGAAATAATAGGTTCTACAGTTACTATATTAAGTTCTTCCCTTGATGACCACTCTGAACACCAGAGCCTTTGCATTGTATATAAATAAATATTTAATACATATATAAGGAAGCCTTTGTGTGTGTATATATATATATATATATATATATATATATATATATATATATACTTATTCCGTATGAGGTGTGCACAACCAACCTATATTCTATATTCTTTTGCTTTATAGACAGGGTGTGTCTATATTGGTTGAAGCACCCGCTCCATATAGAGCAATAAGGTGAGCCGGTCACAATCCAATACTGATTGGATACAGTCAGACTGTGCAGGTACACCCCCCCCCCCCCCAACTGGTTACCTCCCCTCTGTACCCTTACTGCAGACTGCTAGCAATTCATTCATAACTTCTAGTGCAAATAATAAAGGAATGGCACAACATACAGACATAAGAATAGACGCTCCAGAATCGTTATGACATGGGGAATGCATGAAGCTATTAAAACAGGAATGTCAGGAGTGGAGAAAGTTCCTCTTTAAGCCGATTGATGCCTATAAATTGTATAATCTGACCAATAACAATACACTGTTGTAATTATCCGTTAAATTAGTCTATGTTGGCTTAAAGTCATACTTCATTATTGAATTGTTTGTCTGTGTTACTGTACTTGTGCTTATTTGTAATACAGTCTGATGTTTCTATTTAGTGCTTCAGGAGGCTGTCAGCACACGTGACCTAGAGCTGGTTCGGCTAGTTTTGCGGCACCGTGACTACCAAAGGACCATTAAACGCCTGGCAGGGATACCTGTCCTACTGGAGAAGTTACGCAAGGTATAACGGATTTATGTTTGACATACTGTAATAACAATAATAATATTAATGTGCCCAGTCTGTAATGCCTTTTGGTAATATTGGAAATGTTGTTCACATAGGTTCTTAAGCTGCTATATAGCTTTACTTAGTAGGATTTAGTTTTTATATAGTCCACATATAGTACATCACTATGGAAAATCTTTGGAGGAACACACTAGAACATTGAATTGACTGATCTTATTATTGAATATTTATATGCAGTGGCATACAAAAGTTTGGGAACCACTGGTCAAAATTACTGTTACAAACAGTTGAGCAAGTTAGATTCCTTTTGCATTTTAAGCAAAACATTATTATTTTTTCATCTTTTACATTTTCAAAATAACATAAAAGGATAAGGGCCTGAAGCAAAATGTTGGTGGCCCTGCATGGTTAGAACCTAGTAGCACCCCTTTTGGCAATTATAACAGCTTGTAAGTGCTTTTTGTACACAAAGTGTCTTTGAATTTTTGTTTGAGGGCATTTCATCCACTTTTGAGGTCCATCGGCAGCTTTTCAATGATGTTCAGATCAAGGGACTGTGAAGGCCATGGTTAAACCTTCACTTTACACCTTATAAAGTAACCTACTGTGGATTTTGAAGTGTGTTTAGGATCATTATCCATTTGTAGAAGCTATCGTCTTTTCAACTTCAGCTTATTTGTACAGTTAGTGTTATGTTTGCTTCCAGAATTTGC
The DNA here is from genome assembly GCF_014858855.1 of Bufo gargarizans. Classification (NCBI taxonomy): domain Eukaryota; kingdom Metazoa; phylum Chordata; class Amphibia; order Anura; family Bufonidae; genus Bufo; species Bufo gargarizans. Next base: position 464,724,448 of record NC_058082.1, on the reverse strand, counting down.
TGGAATTTCACTCTACCTGTGGAATGTTCCCTATGCCCTTGGCTGCAACACAACCCCAAAGCATGATTGATCCACCCCCTGCTTAATGGTTGGACAGATGTTCTTTTCATGAAATTCTGTGCCCTGTTATCTCCAAACATACCTCACATCATTGTGGCCAAAGAGTTCTATTTTAACCTCATTTGCCCACAGGACTTGTTTCTAAAATGCATTAGGCTTGTTTAGATGTTCATTTAAAAACTTCTGACTCTGGATTTTTTGGTGAGGACGCAGGAGAGGTTTTCTTCTGATTACTCTTCCATGAAGGCCATATTTGTCGCTATACAGTAGAACAACTCCACAGTCTGCTAAATCTTCCTTAAGGCCTTTTGCAGTCAAGCGGGGATTCTGATTTGTCTTTCAATCCTACGAGCAGCTGTCTCTGAAAATTTCTTGGTCTTCCAGCCCTTTTTTTGACCTCCAGTTTTCTTGTTAACTGCCATTTCTTAATTAGATTTCAAAATGAGTAAATGGCAACCTAAAAACGATTTGCTATCTTCTTATAGCTTTCTTCTGCTTTGTGGGCCTCAACCATTTTAATTTTCAGAGTGTTAGGCAGATGCTTTGAAGAAGCCATGGCTGCAGTTTTTTGGGACAAAGTTAGAGGAGTCTGGATATTTATAAAGCTTAGAAATTTGTAACACCTGTCCTTTCCTAACAAGGGTTGTGAACAAGCCTTAATAGGCTACTTAAAGGGGTTTTGTCCTCACATACAATGAGGGCATATCTCTACAACGAGAACGGAGTGGGGAAATGAATCGAGGGCGCACTGCGCATGCGCAGCCGCCCTCTATTCATTTCAATGGGGCTCCCGAAAATAGCAGAGAAATGAATGGGAGCAGGGGGTCGCACGTGCGTGGTGCGCTCCCATTCACTTGTATGGAAGCAGCGGGGAGCAGCGTTTGGTGGTGGATGGACCCCGGGGGTCCTCCAGCCACAGCTCTCCCTGCTCCGTTCTCCTTGTAGGTGCGGGTGCCAAAGGTGGGACCCGCACCTATCAGACTATGTAGCAATATGCCCCATTGTATGTCATGTGAATACCTCTTTAAAGGGAACTTGTCATCAACTTTATGCTGACCCCACTGAGGGCAGCATAAAATAGTGACAGAAATGCTGATATCAGCGATGTGTCACTCATGAGCTAAAAGTAAGTGGTTGCTGAGAACCAGCATCATAATCATTGCAGCCAAGGCCTTGAAAAGAGTCAAATCTACTTGAGAAGAGTCATGGTTATTCATATCTCATCTGCTGATGATTGTCAGTTCTCTCCTAGAGAGAAAGGGAGAAAACTAGGTAGAAGACTGTCTGTCAGTCATCAGCAGGTGGGCAGGAGAGCAGGGATTTATGAATGACTCTTCTCAGGTGGCCGTGACTCTTTTCCAGGTCCAGTCTGCAATGATTGTGATGTTGGTTCTCGGCAACCACTTACTTTTAACTTTTAAATGACAGACCGCCGAAATCATCTCATCTGTCTCTACTTTATCCTGCCGTTAGTATGGACAGCATAAAGTTGATGAGAGGTTCCCTTTAAGGTCTGAGACCTCTCTTGGGCTACTTTCATACTCGCGTTTGGTGCACAGACAGATCCGTTCAGATAATACCGTACAACCGTCTGTATCCGTTCAGAACAGATCCGTTTGTATTATCTTTAACATAGCCAAGACAGATCCGTCTTGAACACTATTGAAAGTCAATGGAGGACGGATCCGTTTTCTATTGTGCCAGATTGTGTCATAGAAAACGGATCCATCCCCATTGACTTACATTGTGTGTCAGAACTGATCCGTTTGGCTGAGTTTCGTCAGACGGACACCAAAACGCTGCAAGCAGCGTTTTGGTGTCCGCCTACAAAGCGGAATGGAGACAGAAATTATGCAAACTGATGCATTCTGAGCGGATCCTTTTCCATTCAGAATGCATTAGGGCAAAACTGATCCGTTTTGGACCGCTTCTGAGAGCCCTGAACGGATCTCACAAACGGAAAGCCAAAACGCCAGTGTGAAAGTCGCCTAAAGTAATCTGAGCGTTCAACTCTCCTTAGTTTCCTATAGTTTAGCAAGATACATCCTTTTCTTTTTTACTCTACAATTGTGCAAAACCAAAATAATACACTGATATTGCTTAACCCCTTCAGGACCCTTCCATATTTCACCTTAAGGACCAGGCCATTTTTGGGAAATTTGACATGTGTCACTTTATGGTAGGCAGGGGCATTGCTAGGTTAAAACTTTCAGGGCTTGGGCCCCTGATGTTTTGTCCCAGGCCCCGAATGTCCTGCCTGCCTGCTAGATACAACTGTATTGCCATCCACAGGACCGCAATACAATTTAATCTAATGCGGTGGAAGAGCTGAAGGACCTGTGGTGACATCACAGGTCATGTGACCAGTAAAACAGTCAGTGGTTGAGAAGGACCTGCGATGATGTCACCATCATGTGACCAATGCAGTAGAGGGCGGAAGTGAAGAGGGGAAGAAGCTAAAGTGATGTCTGCTACATCATGAGAGGTAAGTGAGGGAAGAGGCAGAGCAATGCTGGGAGTTGTGGTTATTTAACTGTGACTGTATGTTAGGGCTGAAGGGAAGCATGTTATTTACATGGAACTGTGTGTTGGAGGTGGCTGGGGAGGGGGTAATGTTATTTACATGGGACTGTATGTTGGAGGGGGCTGGGGAAGGGTGATGTTATTTACATGGGACTGTATGTTGAAGGCGGCTGTGGTAGGGGATTATGTTATTTTCATGGGACTGTATGTTGAAGGGGGCTGAGGCAGGGGGATGTTATTTACATGGGACTGTATGTCAGAGGGAACTGGGGGAGGCAGTGATGTTATTTACATGGGACTGAATGTTACAGGCGTCTGAGGGAGTGATGTTATTTACATGGGACTGAATGTTCAGGGGGCGATGTTATTCACATGGGACTGAATGTTGAGGGGGTGATGTTTACATGGGAATGCATGTTGGAGGCATCTGGGGAGGGGGTAATATTTACTGTAGATAGAGAGGAATGTTATTTACATGGGACTGTATATTGGAGGGGGCTGGAGAGATGCAGTGATGTTATTTACATGGGACTGTATGGCGGAGGGAGGAAAATAGTGTTATTTACATGTGACTGTACAGTACGTTGGATGGGATGAAGAGAGGTGAGTGATGTTATTTACATAGGACTGTATTTTGGAGGGGGCAGGAGAGATGGTGTGATGTTATTTACATGGGACTGTATGGTGGAGGCAAAAATATAACAACAGGGGGCACTGCAAATCCAGGGGACATTATAGGCGTTCTTTTTACTACTGAGGGCTCTATAGGAGGGACTTATAGATCCGCCTTATTTCTACTAAGAGTACTATTACTACTGATGGGTCTGTAGCGAGCTTTATTACCACTGGGGGAACAATAGGGGGCCTTATTAGTACTGGGGGTTCTGTGAGGGTATTATTAATACTGGAGGGCTCTTCTAATAATGGGGGCACTCTTGGGGAGCATTATCACGGTTGGGGGCAGTATTACTATGGGGGCACTATAGTATCTGGGGGTATTGGGGGGCACAGCGAGCAGCAGGATAACACTGTTGGGATTCGAGGTTGAGGGATGATGATAGAAATGTGAGGAAGCTAAGATGTCTGTGTGTCACACTCTGCATAGACGAGGTGGCTGAGAGAAGTTGTACGGACCGCATGGAGAAGATGATGACAGAGAAGATGTACATCCGAGGAGACGTCAAGGCCCTAGATGTGAGAGGTATGTGCTGCTGTATAGCAAGTACAGCAAAATGCGGTGTGTGGGGGGAGGGGGGGGACTTAGAGAGCTGGGCCATATTCATTGGGGCATGGGCCCCGATCTTTTTGAGACCCTAGCAATGCCCCTGATGGTGGGTAATAACTTTGGAATGCTTTTACTTATCCAAGCCATTCTGAGACTGTTTTCTCGTGACACATTGTACTTCATGAGAGTGGTAAATTTCATTCAATATTTTAAATTATTTTTTTCATCCCAAATTTACCCAAAAATTTGAAATATTAACAAATTTCCAAATTTAAATTTCTCTGCTTTTAAAACAGGTAGTGATTCCTCATATAAAAGTTATTATTTTACATTTCCCATATGTCTACTTTATGTTTGGATCATTTTGTGAATGCCATTTATTTTTTGGGGACATTAGAAGGCTTAGAAGTTTAGAAGCAAATCTTGAAATTTTTAAGACAATTTCCAAAGCGCCACTTTTTAAGGACCAGTTCATGTCGGAAGTAACTTTGTGGGGCTTACATAATAGAAACCACCCATAAATGGCCCCATTTTAGAAACTACACACCTCAAGGTATTCAAAACTGATTTTACAAACTTTCTTAACCCTTTAGGTGTTCTAAAAGAATTAAAGGAAAATGGTGATGAAATTTCAGAATTTCACTTTTTTGGCAGATTTTCCATTTCAATCAATTTTTACCAGCAACAAAGCAATGGTTAATAGCCAAACGAAACTCAATATTTTTTACCCTGATTCTATAGTTTACAGAAACACCCAATTTGTGATTGTAAACTGCTGTACAGGCACACGGCTGGGCGCAGAAGGAAAGGAGCGCCATGTGGTTTTTGGAGGGCAGATTGTCACGGCTTGGTGGTAGTTTGTCGTGACACTTTCTCTGCGCATATTTGTTGCCGGTGGCAGCGTTTTGTTGGATTGCATGCGTGTGTGTTTTCCCTTTAAGGCTGTTTTCCTTCTCTCCTGGTGTGCACGGGGTTAAGGTGTGAGCTTGGTGGAGCTGGGTGTGGTCTCTTGTCTCTTTATATAGCGTTGCTGTGAGACTGAGATCAGTTGGATGCCTGCCTTTGTTGGAGTAGGATCTTGCTCCTATCTCTGTTATCTGAGGTCCATCCTAGTTGTCATACTGTCAAGGATAAATAGGATGCCACCAGGTCAGAAACCATGGATAAGGGAGTGGGACACTTGCTAGCACATCCCAAATCCTATCCTTCACCTCCTAACTGTATGAGCCGGACTCATTGGTAGGGGGGCTCATACTCCGGAACCTGGACCCTACTGACCCTAGTGATCCCTGGAAGAGTAAGGTCAGGGCCAGAGACGACCTGCTCTTCTAAGACAGGAGCAGGAGTCTCTGCAGGCCTAACAGCAAGGAGAGGAAGCCAAGAGGAACGGCAGGTAAGTAACCAGTGGCAAGAAACCACTGAACCAAGAGCAGCAGAATACTTGGTAACTTACCTGCCGCAGCTGCTGGAAGGCACCAAAAGAAGAACACACCGAAATAAACTGAAACCCATACAAACGCACTGCAATCCAAACACCATCCGGACACAGTACGTAATGATACACAGGAACCAGCACTCCAGCAACTGCACATACTTGACATGCGATTCCCCCTCCGGGGAACCCTGAGACCACCTTTCGGAGGAGACAGACAAACAGGGGAAATGCAAACAACCATGCTGGACTACCAACACAATATAGACCAGACATGGAACACCAAATGACATACAACAATCACCCTGAACATAACACACCAAACTCTCAGACAACAAGTGACGATAGGCATAGGCATAGAGACAAAGGGAAGACAAGGGAATGACATCGCAGATGGCATAGATGACAACTAGGAGGGCCCTCAGATAACAGAGATAGAAGCAAGCTCCTACTCCAACAAATGCAGACATCCAACTGATCTCAGTCTCACAGCAACGATATATAGAGAGACAAGAGACCACACCCAGCTTCACCAAGCTCACACCTTAACCCCGTGCACACCAGGAGGTAAGGAAAACAGCCTTAAAGGGAAAACACTCATGCATGCAATACAACATGCATGCGCGGAGAAAGTGTCACAGCAAACTACCACCAAGCCGTGACAACCACGTGATGCACCCCTAGAGTAGAAACTCCCAAAAAGTGACCCCATTTTGGAAACTACAGGATAAGGTGGCAGTTCTGTTGGTACTATTTTAGGATACATATGATTTTTTGTTGCTCTATATTACACTTTTTGTGAAGCAAGGTAACAAAAAATAGCTGTTTTGGCACCATTTTTATTTTTTGTTTTTTACAGTGTTCATCTGACAGGTTAGATCATGTGCTATTTTTATAGAACAGGTTGTTTCTGACGTCACAATACCAAATATGAATACTTTTTTTGGTTGTTTGTTTCAGTTTTACATAATGAAGCATTTTTGAAAAAAAATATTTTTTTGGTGTCTCCATATTCTGAGAGCCATAGTTTTTTTTTTTTTGTGCGATTGTCTTATGTAGGGTCTCATGTTTTGCTGGAGGATATGACGGTTTGATGTAAGGTGACAAAAGATGGCATTTTTTACATCGCTTTTATATTTTTTATTTTTTTACAGCATTCACCTGAGCAGTTAGATCATGTGATATTTTATACAGCAGGTCATTACGGACATGGCGATACCTAATGTGTACTTTTTATTTATTTAAGTTTCACACAATAAAAGCATTTTTGAAACAAAAATATCATGTTTTAGTTTCTCCATATTCTGAGAGCCATAGTTTTTTAAAAAATTTTGGGCAAATGTCTTAGGTAGGGTCTCATTTTTTGCAGGATGAGATGACGGTTTAATGGGTACTATTTTGGGGTTCGTATGACTTTTTGATCACACTTTTTGTGATGTACGTAAGGTGACAAAAGATGTATTTTTTAGCACATTTTATTTTTATTTTTGTATGCGGTGTTATGTAATATTGTAATAGACCTGGTTGTTACGGACACGGCAATACATAATATAGCATAGCATAGTATATAAGGCCTAAAAAAAGACATTTGTCCATACAGTTTGGCCTGTTGTCCTGCAAGTAGCTAGTAGCTATAGCCTGTAATATTATTACACTCCAGAAATACTTCCAGGCCCCTCTTGAACTCTTTTAGTGAACTTACCATCACCACCTCCTCAGGCAGAGAGTTCCATAGTGTCACTGCTCTTACCGTAAAGAATCCTCTTCTATGTTTGCGTACAAACCTTCTTTCCTCCAGATGCAGAGGATGTCCACTTGTCACAGTCACAGTCACAGTCCTGGGGATAAATAGAAAATGGGAGAGATCTCTGTACTGACCTCTGATATATTTATACATAGTAATTAGATCTCCCCTCAGTTGTCTTTTTTCTAAAGTGAATAACCCTAATGTTGATTATCTTTCAGGGTACTGTAGTACCCTCATTACAGTTATTACTTTAGTTGCCCTCCTCTGTACCCTCTCCAGCTCTGCTATGTCTGCTTTGTTCACAGGAGCCCAGAATTGTACACAGTACTCCATGTGTGGTCTGACTAGTGATTTGTAAAGTGGTAGGACTATGTTCTCATCATGGGCATCTATGCCCCTTTTGATGCAACCCATTATCTTATTGGCCTTGGCAGCAGCTTCCTGACACTGGTTTTTACAGCTTAAAGATATAGGAGATATTCAGGAGATACTCAGGAGGTAATCTGGAGATGGATACAATCTAAACAAGTAAGATTTGTTTGTTTATAATCTTTCCCCTCTTTAAAATGGCAGACCTGGTTCTGTGCAGGAATTGTTGTGCTTTTGTTTCAGGTTCCACTCTTCAGAGGTTTGGATGCTGTCTGATCTGTAGACAGCTCTCCATAATGCAGCAGGAAATCACATTTTTGAAATCTGAGATTTGTAAATTAACCGTTAAACAAACTCAGGCTGAGAACGTTGCAATGCCACTGCCACAGAGGCCCCCTAGAAATGGAAGATGGGTTACTGCAGGTTCTGGTAGACTAAGAGTTGTTAATAGAAGACATGTCCCACAGTCTGTGGCTCTCCATAATTAATTTGCAGCAGGTGAAGGAAGCTTTTCACACACTTGGAAATGACATACGGGAGGTTGCATCAACTGTTTCATTCTCTGCAGCTTTTCCTGTGCATAACCTTCAGCATGACAGGGAGATGTGCATTAAGGAATTCAATGTATGGCTTGGTGAATGGTGTCTGAATTAAGGGTTTGGCTTTGTGTCTCATGTTAGCTCTCGTTGGAAGGGAAAAGAACTGTACAAGAAAGATGGTTTGCATCTTTCTCTCAAGGGAAAGAATGTCATCAGTGAAGTGAACAGTTCCAAGTATTTGCTAAGGAGCATTTAAACTAGGAAAGGGGGGCAAAAGTGTGATAATCCAGCAGTCCGACTGACCCCCGGAACAATGCCAGAAGATGCCAGTAGCACAAAGGTTAAGAAATGACAAGCTCCGATTCTTGTCTACAAATGGAATAAGGAATAAGATCAATGAAATTGAGGCTATAATGGCATCTGAGAATATAGATTTAGTGGCTGTTACTGAGACGTGGTTCAATGGGAGTAATGACTGGGATATAACAATACCAGGGTTCTCTCTATACAGGAAAGACAGAGAAGGCAAGAAGGGGGAGGGGTGGCCCAGTATGTGAAAGATAGCATGAAATCTAATTTGATACAAGTTAGCAAGACCAATTTAGAGTCAGTTTGGGTTACCTTGCAGCTTGATAATCATAAGGTAACTTGTGTAGGTGTGATATATAGACCACCTAGCCAAGTCAAAGAATTAGATGATCTACTAGTTGAGGAAATAGCTAAAATGACATTGAAGAGGGAAGTTTTCATTATGGGAGACTTTAATCTTCCTGATGTAAACTGGAAAACCAAAATAGCTAGTTCTGCCAGGAGTACAGATATTCTAAATTCCCTACTGGGGTTATCTCTACAGTAAGAAGTTTAGGAGCCAACCTGGAAGGATGCCATTTTAGATTTAGTATTCACAAAAGGCTTGTCAGTAAAACAAAAGGAAGAGACCACTGTGGTACTCAGCAGAAGTGGCCAAATCATTAAAAACAAAAAGATAGCATTTATTAATTATAAAAAAAAAGAGAATGACAGGCAAATTTATAAGATTAGGCAGAGAGAGGCCAAGCAAGTTGTAAGAGCTTCTAAAGCACAGGCAGAAGAGAAATTAGCTCAGTCAGTGAAAAAAGGCGATAAGACATTCTTCAGATACCTAAATGAAAAAAGGAAACTAAAACAAGGAATTACCAAATTCTAAACAAAAGAAGGAAGGTATATGGAAGAAGATAAAGAACTAGCTGACTGCCTCAATGAATACTTCTGTTCAGTTTTTACAAAGGAAAATAAAGGAAAAGGACCTCAGTTAGGAAAGAAGACTAATGAATATTTTCATGCATGTGTCTTTACAGAGGAAGAGGTTCTAAGTCAGCTGTCTAAAATTAATACAAATAAGTCACAGGGGCCTGATGGAATACACCCAAAGCTATTAAAAGAGCTAAGTGGTGAACTAGCAAAACCATTAACAGATTTATTTAACCAATCACTGGCAACAGGAGTCGTCCCAGAAGACTAGAAATTGGCAAATGTTGTGCCCATTCACAAGAAAGGTAGTAGGGAGGAATCGGGCAACTATAGGCCAGTAAGCCTGACATTAATAGTGGGGAAATTAATGGAAACCATACTTAAGGAGAGGATTGGAGAACATCTAAAATCCAATGGATTGAAAGATGAAAAACAGCATGGGTTTACTTCAGGGAGATCATGTCAAACTAATCTTATAGATTTTTTTGATTGGGTGACTAAAATAATAGATGGCGGAGGTACAGTAGACATTGCTTATCTGGACTTTAGTAAGGCTTTTGATACTGTCCCACATAGAAGGCTTATCAATCATTTGCAGTGTTTGTGCGTTGACCCCCATATTGTTGAATGGATTAGGCAGTGGCTGAGGGACAGACAACAGAGGGTTGTAGTCAATGGAGTATATTCAGACCATGGTCTTGTTACCAGTGGGGTTCCTCAGGGATCTGTTCTGGGACCCATATTGTTTAATATCTTTATCAGTGGAATTGCAGAAGGCCTCGATGGTAAGGTGTGTCTTTTTGCTGATGACACAAATATTTGTAACAGGGTTGATGTTCCTGGAAGGATACACCAAATGGAAAAAGATTTAGGAAAACTAGAGGAATGGTCAAAAATCTGGCAACTAAAATGTAATGTTGATAAGTGCAAGATAATGCACCTGGGGCGTAAAAACCCAAGAGCAGAGTATAAAATCACTGATACAGTCCTAACCTCAGTATCTGAGGAAAGGGATTTAGGGGTCATTATTTTAGAAGACTTAAAGGTAGGCAGACAATGTCATAGAGCAGCAGGAAATGGTAGCAGAATGCTTGGGTGTATAGGGAGAGGCATTACCAGTAGAAAGAGGGAGGTGCTCAGGCCGCTCTACAGAGCACTAGTGAGACCTCATTTGGAGTATTGTGCGCAGTACTGGAGACCATATCTCCAGAAGGATATTGATACTTTGGAGAGAGTTCAGAGAAGAGCTACTAAACTAGTACATGGATTGCAGGATAAAACTTACCAGGAAAGATTAAAGGACCTTAACATGTATAGCTTGGAAGAAAGACGAGACAGAGGGGATATGATAGAAACTTTGATACAATACATTAAAAAAAGAAAAACTGCTACAAGAGGACATAGTTTTAAATTAGAGGGGCAAAGGTTTAAAAGTAATATCAGGAAGTATTACTTTACTGAGAGAGTAGTGGATGCATGGAATAGCCTTCCTGCAGAAGTAGTAGCTGCAAATACAGTGAAGGAGTTTAAGCATGCATGGGATAGGCATAAGGCCATCCTTCATATAAGATAGGGCCAAGGGCTATTAGTATTCAGTATATTGGGCAGACTAGATGGGCCAAATGGTTCTTCTCTGCCGACACATTCTATGTTTCTATGTAAGTTTTAAACACAATAGCACATTAAAGAAGACGTGAATAGGTCCAAAGGACCATCATCTGTGTACTAGGGCCCAATACTGACCCCTTAGGTATTCCACTAGTGACAGTAACTCAATCTGAGTGTGTACTGTTAATAACCACCTTCTGTTTTCTATCACTCCAGTTACTTACCCACATACAGAAGTTTTCTTCCAGTCCGAGCATTCACATTTTATATACTAACCTTTTATGTGGTACAGTGTCAAATGCTTTGGAGAAGTCCAGATATACGACATCCATTGATTCGCCGCTGTCAAGTCTGGAATTTACCTCCTCATAGAAACTGATTAAATTAGTTTGACATGACTGATCCCTCATGAAGCCATGCTGATATGGTGTTATTTGCTTATTTTCATTGAGGTACTCCAAGATAGTATCTCTTAGAAAACCTTCAAACAGTTTACCCACCATGTCTGATTTTAATTTTTTTTTCACTTTTAACACAATAAAAGCAGTTTTGAAACCCCAAAAAATCATGTTTTAGTGTCTTCATATTCTGAGAGCCATATTTTTATTTGATTTTTTTCGCCTGATTTGTTTTATGTAGGTGCTTATTTTTTGCGGGATGAGATGACGATTTGATTGATACTATTTTGGGGGGGCATACGCCTTCTTGATCGCTGTTTTTATTTTATTTTTTCTACGTATTTTTTCCACGGCGTTCAGGTGAGGGGGTGAATCATGAGATATTTTTATAGAGCTGGTCATTATGGGCGCGGCAATACCCAATATGTCTTTCTTTCGTTGTAATTTTTTTTTTTTACAATTTTATGTGTTTTATTTTGGGAAAGGGGCTTTTTTTTTACTTGAAACTTTTTTTAATATTATGAAAAGCAGTTTTTTTTTTCCTTTATTTTTTCCTTTTTATTTTTGCCACTCTGGGACTTCAACTTCTGGGGTCAGATCCCCTCTGCAATGCATTACAATACAGCCTGTATTGTAATGCATTGGCTGCCAGCTTTTATGCTGACAGCCTGCCTTTGAGACACAGCCTAAGGGGCTGGATCTCACAGGCTTCTGTAGAAGCCAAGCCCCGATGCCTATGGGGCCGATCAGGTATTATCCTTGCCTGTTGAATCCCGCGATATTGTGACGTCATCGACCTGAGACGTGCGACGCAAGACGCCTGAACAGCCGGCATCGCTCGTCTCGTGGAAGGATCGTAAGACGCCACACAGCGGGACATACGACCAGGAACCAGGTAGGAACTGCCAAACTGTTGTTCTGGACACGGACCACGCCATTACTAACCTGTTTGGGTGGTTAACAAATAACTAGAAGAACTAAACACCCTCGGAGGGATTGTTTAGTACAGTGACTGTTTGCATCGGAGATAAGCGATTTATTATAAGTGACTTATCTGAGGAACTTTCGGGACGTCTCTATTGATGTGCGGTGTGTGGTATAGGAGGCAGTGGCAGTGACTGAACACTGCTACATACAAATTGCCAAAGGGAGTCCTCCCTATTAAAGAGCTCTTTTTGAATACTAACACCCACACAGATTGTGGCACTAGGATTCTACCCCGACATCAGTTTATAATAGATATTGGTACCTATTTGCAACATTTTATTCTATTTTATCTCGAATGTATTTTATATTGTGAATGGTGTGTAATTGTTTTACCCTTTTGACCGTGTAGGTTCTATCCTTAAAATTAAAACATTCTATATCGTATGACCTAGGTGTTGTGAGTGCTCACTCTCCCTCTTGTTTTATATGTAGCAGGGGCTTGGCTGTCAGTGACTGCCGATCCCGTGCGGCTGATCAGATGGGCGCAGCTCCTGCACCCGCCCGATTAGCCCGCCGCTGGTCCTTAATTCACGTCCATTAGCGCCGTACATGTATGGCGCGGGTCCTTAAGAAGTTAAAATATTGAAAACCGTGTTTCATCTTTAACTTTAATAATAATTTAATCTTCAACTTACTTAACAGTTTATAGTAATATAGTAACAGTAATTTTGACAAGGGGCGCCCAAACTTTTGCATGCCATATATATATACATATATATATATATATATATATATATATATATTTATGTGTGTTCAATAAGTTATCTACCCTAGATGTTCTGTCAATGTCAGAGACTGAGCTTGTCTGGGTTGAGACATGTCTGGACAGGCAAACACACACAGTAGCAGTTCAGTCTGATAAAACCACTAGAAGTGACAGGATGGCAAGTGCAGTACAAGGCGGGTCTACAAATAATGTGAGGGATTTGGAACTTCGTTCGGTGATTAAATTCCTTACGAAGAAAGAAGAGGAAAGAAGAAAGCCATGAAAGGATAATTGCTGTATATAGTTATGATGTGCCATCCTACTACCAAGTAAAGTTATGGGCTGAGCAGTTTAAATGAGGTAGGGATTCAATTGAAGATGACCCCTGTTCGGGGCAACCTGTTGAGTCATCTTCAAAGGAAAAGTGGAGGTCATGATTTTGGAAGATTGTCAGGTCAAAGTCAGTGTTATAGCTCATGAATTAGGCATTTCAGTTGGCACAATTTCCAGTATTATTCATGATGTTTTGACGATGTTAAAGGTCAGTTCCTGGTGGGTACCACAAATGTTGACGACTGAGCAAAAAATTGTCACCTGCAATTTAGCCAAGAGAATTTAGACATGCTTATAGAAAATCCAGGAGACTTCTCGAATTATTCTGGGTGATGAAACATGGGTCCACCACCATGATTCTGAGACCAAACAAGAGTCCATGCTATGGAATCACAAGGGGTCACCAACTCCAGTCGGCTAGAAAGATCATGGAACAGCTTTTTGGGATACAGGAGGTGTTTTATTACTAGAATTCATTCGACACAAGACAATAATTACTGGAGACACCTGTGCTTGAACAATTAAGGCATTACTAAAGGCAGTCAAAGAGAAATGCTGTGGGAAGTTGTCAGCAGGTGTGTTGCTGCTTCACAACAATGAGCCAGCTCACAAGTCTTGCAAATCACAATCTGCTATCAGGGAATGCAGCTTAATGGAGCTTAACCATCCACCCTACAGTCCAGACCTGGCTCCCAGTGGTAACTCTCTCTTTTGAAACCTGAAGAAATGTCTGCGTGGGAATCGATTTCCTGATATTAATGCTGTCAAAAAGGTGGTAACAGGGTTCCTGCAGCAGCAAGAAGTCTCCTATTCTAAGGGCATTTGATCACTGTAAGCGAAGTGGAATAAGAGTGTTGAAGTTGAAGTAGTAAGTTAAATTTTCTCAGAAAATTTTGTTATCATATTTGGTTAGATTACCATACTTATTAAACACCCCTGAAATTTTTCCATAACATATTGGTCACTCAGCTCAACTGTCACTGCCTGCCCTGTGAGGGATCTGAGAAGATCGGATAGCTCGTGAGTCTATCTGACAGGTATTTCTGTGTTGCCTTTCTGTTTGTTGTTGTGGGCAGGATTCCACCTCTCCACAGATTCTGTTGGTTAGCTGTTTAAGAGGCTCTATTTCAGTCCGCCTCTTATTGCTGAATTAGCGGTTGATATTTTCCTTCTGGAGTTCTATACTGGTTGTTTGTGGATCCTCTACTTCCCGCTTGTCTCGAGCTAAGTCCTCCTGTTTTCTCCTTTGTGTGTGTGTTGCTTCTAGGTCTTAGGGAGATGCTGGTCCCTTCACGGTGGAAGGTACCGGCTGTCTCATTCCCAGCACCCTAAGTTAGGGTTTGCGACAGTGTCAGCAGGGTTTAGGTTCCAGCGTATGAGTTTGTTCACCATCAGGACTTGCTCATACTGTCAGCAGTCAGGAAGAGGCTCAGGGATTGTTAGGGTTACCATTCCTTCCTCCCTAGCTTTGGGGCCTAGTCTGTTTTCCTGTTACTGTTTGTTTACTTGGGGTTCCTCTCATCCCCATCTACCGTGATATCAGCTCCTCCTGCTCTATAACATGACATCTACAGATTTACCCCTTCCCCATGGCAAATGTACACCTACACAGTGCCCTCTCTCTAGAAAGACTAAAATGTTGGCCATATAGATAATGGAACAAGTTAATTTACCACAAAACAGATGACACACACACAGTAAAATGCACACTCAATTAATTGCTTCACAAACATAGTGTTTAAACTTAATTGCATCAAGAAGTTACATTTAACCAAAACTAGCAAAACAGGTATTAAGCTTGCCATATACAGCTAGTTTCAGACTAGTGGTAAGAGATCCAGCAAACTATTTCGGTCTGCTCGAGCTCTCTGGGTCGAACATTGCCTGACGGTACCTGAATGCTCACAGCGGTTGTTGTCCGGTCGATTCTCGCCCTATTTGCCGCGTTGCAATCGGATCTCCACCAGATCCCATTATAGTTAATGGGGTCGGCGGGCATTCGGGTACCATCAAGCAAGGCTGCATCTAGAGGACTCTGGCGGACTGTTCCCTGACGAAACAGCCTGCCGGATCTTTAACCACTGGTGTGAAACTAGTCTATATAAGTATATATCACTTTATTAAATCAATATACACACATGCAAAATACAATTAAAATGGGCCCTACTGCGCACAAAAATAACACTGTGCGACAGTGTCCCTACAGTGCAGTCCATTATGAGAGCTGTCTGGCACTGTCTCGTACTGTTAGTAAAGAGTAGATTTCACAGAAATGAATGTTTTATTTTACTCTGAATATTTGCTTTTTCTCCTTATACCCATCATTCTAGGAAAAAGATTCCATATTTCACCTGTATTCTCTGTCCCCGGCAGGAGAGTGATTTGGTCTCCGGAGACTTGCCAGTGTCTAAGTGTTAATGTGCTTTTTCTTGTCATTAAATCCCTTTAGAGCTGGAGAGCCTGTTTACCTAAGGCACTAAATGGGTTACATTTCTCCAGAGGATACAAGGGCAGGAAAAAGGAAGACTATTAAGTCTTATTATCATTGTTTTTTAACCTATTTATAGATCAGGGGTCAATGGTTTAACAATATATCATTTAGTTATTGCATTACTTTAACTTGACACTTTAGCCAGCTTATAGTGAAATGATGAGATTGTGAAGACAGTTATTTAATATCTGTTTGTCTATCTACACAGTATCTATGGGAATCAGTGCCACCACTGAATTAAATCCTTTGTGATAGATGCCAATATTTTTGCCTCAGAGCCAACATTTGTCTTTTTGCATCCCAGACAACTTCAGCAATGTAAAGGCATTTACGTGTACTTACACAGATGACAACACAGCACTGTAAATGTCCTATGACGGATGTAGTTTCTATGAATTATTCAGAGATGGCCATGCTATAATTAATAATTAAATGCAGTCCTGTAAAATATTTGCCTAATGCAAACCTGTTCCTGACAATAAAAGTTATTTCCCAGTAGTCTTACTGCACCCATTAAATGCACAGAGTTTATAAGGATTTTGCAAGGCGATAACACATCCTTTGTCCATTATGTACAGTATATATACACTACTCACAAAAAGTTAGGGATATTTGGCTTTCGGGCAAAATTTATGGAAAAAGTTAAAATTTCACACTACGGTGATATTATATCATGAAAGTAGGACATTTAAGAAGAAGCATGCAATGGTGATTTCCTCATCTCAATTTATTGAAACAAAAGCCAACAACAGAGGTGGGTATACCCCCACAAAAAATGTAAATGTCTCAATAACTTGTCATGTGGCCTTGAGCATCAATTACAGCTTGACAATGATGTCTCATGCTGTTCACAAGTCGACTCAATGTCTGCTGCATAGCATCCCACTCTTCTTGAAGGCGGCTCTCAGATCATTGAGGTTCTGGGGTCTGAGTTATGATCCTCTACACGGCGACTCAGCTGTTCCCATCGGTTTTCATTGTGATTCAGGTCTGGAGAAAGTGCAGGCCACTCCATTTCAGGTTCCCCCAGTTTACAGCAGCTGTTAAACCTAATGATGCGACCTTGATGAGCTGGCGCATTGTTGTCCATGAAGATTAAATTAGGCCTGTGTTGTTCATGTAGAGGCACAATGACCGGATTAATTATGTTATTCAAGTAGTATGGGCTTGTCACTGTACCATTCACAAAGTGTAGGACAGTTCTGTATTGACTAGACACACCTGCCCACATTGTAACAAGACGTGACACTTGGGTGCCTCTCACATCCCTTAAATGTGCCTGGAGTTGTGTGGCATTCATTATCCGGTTCCGCAGGGCATTGTTCACAATGAAGTGGTCATCAATGTGGGATGTGGCCAAAAGACGTCCACTTCTATGGCTTTCTGTGACTCTTCCAGTCTCTGTGTATCTCTGTTGCACCCTGCTGATGACACTCTGTGACACTCTAAGCTCAGTGGGCACTTCCATCTGATAACATCCTGCTTGAAGCCTCGCAATGCTGAGGTACTGTTGGTCAATTATTAGGTGTTATCTCTGTCTCATGATGTCAAAATGTGACTAGCATGATGAGGAGGACTGTTTAAACACCAATTCTAATTTAACAAATAAATTTATTGGGCGATTCATGGATCAAACACCTGTTGTGAATTTTGCCGTTAAGCTCCTTGTTATAAAACAGCAAGTTCTGCAAAAACTACTGAAAAGTTTAGAGAAGGTCAAATTAAGTTCACCTGTGAAGGTTAGAGTGCATTTTAGGGTTATCCTGAAATTTCAGCCACAAGCCAAATATCCCAAACTTTTTTGTGAGTAGTGTATATTGTAATATGGTGGCTGGTAAAGTACTTTTCTTTAAAGTATTTTATGGGCCTGAATTTTTAAGGAATGGTGGGTAGGTTGGTAGAGGGACCTGCCATTCCCTCCCCCACACCAGTACACCTCTTTCCCCTAGCCTGAGGCAAACTCAGGTGTAGCTACTGGGCTCATTACTGTGGGGCTAAATACAGGGTTGAAATGCTCAGCCCAGTTCAGTGCGTGGAAGCTGCTTGACCTGCTGGCGGAGGAGGGCCTGATCATGTCTTTACCAAGTACCTAGATTAGGTGACTATTCTGTTTGGTTAGCGCCCAGATGGGCAAGCACTTTATGTTGCTGTTTATGGTTTATTTTGCCGTGGAGTTACACAAGTGAGTGTACAACTTTGATGCCATTTCCTTTTAAACTACATAATCCAGTCAAATTTGACATCGTTGATCGTTTCCACAAACGGACCACGACTACTCTGGTAGTAATAATCCTCTTTTTTTCTTATAGGCACAGGACTTTTATGTAGAAATGAAATGGGAGTTTACCAGTTGGGGTGAGTAGTGAAATATAGAAATATAATGCTATTTTTAGTTATTTTACTTGAAAAATAGTGCAATGCTGTACAACTTGCACGCTCTTCGAAGCATACCAAACAGTGCCAGACTTTAATGGCAAATAGTAAAAAATTGAATTTGCATTTATTTGCTCAGTTCATAGCAAGTTGGAGTCCCAGTTTATAACTGCAAGCTATGTATAGTCTGATGCTGCTTGCATAATTCCATTCATGTGTCCCATACTTTAAAATGACCCTCTGGTACAAGAAAAAAAATATTAACTGGGGAATGTACAGAACACTAACATGACTTCCTGCTTTTCATCTTTTTAGCTGCAGATGCTGCTCCTCTTCTGCCATCCAAGGTGGACACACTACTTCTTAGACTGCATGATGGTTACTGTGCATATGGTAGCCCAATACACTTTCTGGTGCCCTTGGAATGGCCAGCACTGCTCACGTGAACAGTGCTGACCAATCCAAGAGTTGGACTGGAAAAGTAATTAGTGCCTTGGGCTACTGATGCACAGTGTGCACCAGTCTGACAAGCAGTGCAAACTTCTTGGATGGCAGAAGAGGAGCTTGAGAATTAGCAGATTTGAAACAAAAAGGAGGGTGCCATGTAAGTAGTTTGCTTATTCTTCACTTAGGCCACATGCACACGACGGCTGGTCCGCAATAGAAGGGCATCAGCCATGTGTGCTTCGTATTACAGATGTGCACTCTTTCACCTGAATGAGTTTGCAGTCCGCCAGATACATTGCAGTGCAGTGTGGAGGAACGGAAGCACTTCAGAGTGCTTCTGTGGGCTTTATGTCTGTGCCTCTGCACCGCAATAAAATAAAGCATACTTATTTAAATGGGTTATCCAATCCTTAAAAAAGCCTTGCCATATGCCGCCCCTCCCTGCCACTGAAAATATTTACCCAGGTCCCCGCTCCCTGTGCCGCTCTTTGTGCCCGTACTACTGCTGCTGCTTCTCCCTGTGCCCGAATGAAGACATACGGGGTGGGGTTGGGGGGGAGACAATGGCAGGCGGGGACGGGGCCGAACCTCCCTAACCTTCCCGTCCCTGCTTGCCATTGGCTGCTGCCCACGACACTGGATGTTTCCATCCTGGCAGAAGCGGCAGTGCGGGCACCAGAAGGCACGCAGGGAGCAGGGACCCGGTTAAGTATATTCAGCGTGGGGGCCCCGGCATATGGGGGGCTTTTTTTAGGATTGGATATTCCTTTTAAAAGAATGGGGTCACACAGATAGTGCCTATTCTTTGCAGACCGCTATTTGCGGTCGGCAGCACAGTCACTGATGGCCCACCGTGTCTGAATGAGGCCTTAATGTGATTTTTTTTTTCTTGAACCGGCTGCTTACTCACTTACTATAGGTATAGCAAGAGATGGAAGGGAAGTGGAAGGGAATATACATACAGCACACAGCATTTGAAGAAAAGACCTGTAAAAAACCCTTTAAAGGAAGTCTGTCATGTCTAAAAAGCCCTATTAATAATATTGATAAAGACATGAAAGTGTGAAGATTGTCTGCTTTAGAAATAAGATAGCTTGATTACACATACAGTCATGTGAAAAAATTAGGACACCCTTTGAAAGCATGTGGTTTTTTGTAACATTTTTAATAAAAGGTTATTTCATCTCCGTTTCAACAATACAGAGAGATTAAAGTAATCCAACTAAACAAAGAAAACTGAAGAAAAGTCTTTTCAAGATCTTCTGTAAATGTCATTCTACAAAAATGCCTATTCTAACTGAGGAAAAAGATAGGACACCCTCACATGTATTCCCTCTTAAATTGGCTCAGATCTCACACAGGTATATCACACCAGGTGCACATAATTAGTAGATCGTTACTCTGCATGTTGAATGAGGCTTGCCCTATTTAAACCTCAGACATTTAGTTTGGTGTGCTCCTGACTGTTGAAGTGAGAGTGAGCACCATGGTGAGAGCAAAAGAGCTGTCAGAGGACTTCAGAAAAAAGATTGTAGCAGCCTATGAGTCTGGGAAGGGATTTAAAAAGATCTCAAAAGATTTTGAAATCAGCCATTCCACTGTCCGGAAGATAGTCTACAAGTGGAGGGCTTTCAAAACAACTGCCAACATGCCCAGGACTGGTCGCCCCAGCAAGTTCACCCCAAGAGCAGACCGCAAGATGCTAAAAGAGGTCTCCAAAAACCCTAAAGTGTCATCTCGAGAACTACAGCAGGCTCTGGCTACTGTTGATGTAGAAGTACATGCCTCTACAATCAGAAAGAGACTGTACAAGTTTAACTTGCATGGGAGGTGTGCAAGGAGGAAACCTTTGCTTTCCAAGAGAAACATCGAGGCCAGACTGACATTTGCCAGAGATAAAGTTGACAAAGACCAGGACTTCTGGAATAATGTTCTTTGGACAGATGAGTCCAAAATTGAATTATTTGGACACAACAGCAGAGGACATGTTTGGCGTAAACCAAACACAGCATTCCAAGAAAAGAACCTCATACCAACTGTGAAGCATGGAGGTGGAAGTGTCATGGTTTGGGGCTGCTTTGCTGCAGCAGGACCTGGTCAGCTCACCATCATAGAATCCACGATGAATTCTACTGTGTATCAGAAGGTGCTTGAAGAACATGTGAGACCATCAGTTAGAAAATTAAAGCTGAAGCGGAACTGGACCATGCAACATGACAATGACCCAAAACATACTAGTAAATCAACCAAAGATTGGCTGAAAAAGAAGAAATGGAGAGTCCTGGAATGGCCAAGTCAAAGTCCAGATTTGAATCCCATTGAGATGCTGTGGGGTGACTTGAAAAGGGCTGTACGTGCAAGAAACCCCTCAAACATCTCACAGCTGAAAAAGTTCTGCATTGAGGAGTGGGGTAAAATTTCCTCAGACCGATGTCGAAGACTGGTAGATGGCTACAAGAACCGTCTCACTGCAGTTATTTCAGCCAAAGGAGGTAACACTCGCTATTAGGGGCAAGGGTGTCCTATCTTTTTCCTCAGTTAGAATAGGCATTTTTGTAGAATGACATTTACAGAAGATCTTGAAAAGACTTTTCTTCAGTTTTCTTTGTTTAGTCGGATTACTTTAATCTCTCTGTATTGTTGAAACGGAGATGAAATAACCTTTTATTAAAAATGTTACAAAAAACCACATGCTTTCAAAGGGTGTCCTAATTTTTTCACATGACTGTATAGTTACACTCCTTTTTTCTACATTAGATCCCTTCCATATGGTTCCCTCTATAGCAGTCATGGCTAACCTCCGACACTGCCGTTTTACCACAGCTGGAGTGCCGGAAGTTAGCCATCACAGTTCTAGAGGGTACAGCCACATGGTCAGGTTTCTGAGTGCAGTTTTTGGAAGCCAAAATCAGGAGTGGATCTTAAATCTTAAAGGGAGAGCAAGTATAAAAGACAGATATGACTTCTCCTCTTTTTTTTTATTTTTTATTCACTACTGGTTTTGGCATCAAAACCTTCATGCAAAAACCTGACCGTACCTTGAGACAGCCAGTGGTTAGGTATGTTAAAGGGAGTAGTTGTAAAACTGTAGTGCTGTTAGAATGAGTAATGTTCACTTGAATTTAGCATCTCAACAAAGCACATGGCGTCTCAGTGAATATACAAGAACGGTAGCTTTTCTTTAACCACTTAGTAGATAAATTCATCTTCTGCATTAAAGAAGTAGACAGAACTGGGGTGGAGCCTGGCCACTAATGGAGGAAGACGTGTGAGAGGACAGTTCCTCCACAACAGTCCCTGCAAGCAGCCTGAAAATAACCTTAACCAGCTTCAACTTGGTCAAGTACTGCAAGGATAGGAGGTCTGACCAGCCAGGTGCACAACAGCATAAAAAAAAAATGGCGGAGCTTGACAGATTCCTGCAACACAAGACCTCGAGCTCCCAGCGCAAGACTACAAAGATGGCACCTGAGGAGTTGCAGCCAAGAGCACGAATGACTAAGACCAACACAGCGCTGCATCAAGCGAACAAGGGGACTCTGACTTAGCTGCTACCTCCAAAGCTTTCTTCAAGGCAACCATCACCCAGGCACTATGCCCTGTTCTATCTGAGCTTTCGAAGATTAAAACAGAAATCAAACACATTGGGGAGAGAGTGGAGGGCCTAGAAGCTACATGCTCTGCCATCATGGTTCATTCTGCAGCCCTCGAGTAGTGATCCACAGAGCACCTCGCTCACATCAATAAGGCGCTAACCTTAATAGAAGATTAGGAGAACATAAATAGAAGACGAAATATTCGTATTAAGGGACTACCCGAATCCTGGTCTTCTTACTCACTACAGAAAGTGGCACTCGAGGTCTTCACAGAGCTTATTGGGGAACTAGCCGCACAGGGAGTTATCAAGAGGATTCACAGGTCTAAGGCCCAAGCCACCTCCGTCAGATCCTCCCCGAGATGTGATATGTGGCTTACCCTCCTTTGTGGACACAGCCAAAATCTTAAAAGCGGCGAGAGAAAAGGCCCCTGTGTTATATGCTGGATTAGAGCTTGCCCTTTACCAAGATTTCGCTCCATCCATACTTGCAAAACTGAGAATCCTCCAACCTTTTTTGGAGCAACTATGCATGAAAAATGTAGCCTACTCCTGGCTATACCTGTTTGGTGTCTCTATCGCACATAACGGTCGGCACCTGAGTTCACACCCCAGATGACCTCGCTACCATGTGGAAAGCCCTGGATATAGCCCTGATCAAGATACCTTCCTGGATGCTGGTCGACACAGATATCTCCTTTTCCTCGCTGCCTCGACCGGAGCCATGACAATCAGTATCCAAGGGCAACTGCCAGCCATCCAGACCCCACACGCCTCAAGTCCTTTTTGACCCGGCCTGAATGGGACAATGGCTGCATTCTAAAATGTTTCTTTGAGGTTTGAACCCAGTTGGGGCCTGGGAGTTAATCTCCACCTTCCCCTCCACCTCACTGCAAGCCCTCAAGCTAAAGGTTGGTGCTTGGATTGTTGTCACCACATCACTATATATAGCTCTGGACACCTATGTCTTATTCTGTTCACCTTTTTGCTTTTTTCTCTTTTACCTTTTTATGTATGTTTCTTTTTTGCATGGAGTCTAATACAGCTACTTA
Source organism: Bufo gargarizans (assembly GCF_014858855.1). Taxonomy (NCBI): domain Eukaryota; kingdom Metazoa; phylum Chordata; class Amphibia; order Anura; family Bufonidae; genus Bufo; species Bufo gargarizans. The sequence continues at coordinate 464,701,333 of NC_058082.1, read as the reverse complement.
TCAAGTCCCTTTTTTGCACAGGCCTTGACAGAGTGCTGGGCACGGTTGTCCCATCCCACCAAGACCTTAGAGTCCTTCCATGCATTATGCCAAATTTGATAGACCATAAGTCACCTTCTTCTGTTAAAATAAATATGGCACACTAACCTGCTCTAGGATGTTGATATGTAGACCTTTTCTTACAGGTTCTGCTTGTATACTGTTGGTCAGGACAGGTTTTTGTCTTTGCTTACTCGTCCACCCCCAATCAACCCCCCCCCCCAGCCTTTTCTTTACTCAGTTGACACCCAATTCAACTCCCCTCTTTCTCTTTCTTTCTCCTCTCCTTTTTTCTTCTAACCCCCCTCCCCAAATAGCATTCAGCCTCCATCTAGAGAGTCACTCTGCATCTACTTCCTGCCACTCTGCTTTATCTCCCAACATAGACTGCACATTTACTACCTTTAATGTGAAAGATCTTAGCTCCCCCAACAAGAGGAGCTATATCTTCCTCCTGCTTCATAAATTAAAGACTCACATTCTCGTTCTGCAACAGACCCACTTCAGAAAAAAATCGCATCCCCAAACTTCCAGAATCCCCTTTCTCGCAATGGTTTCACAGTAGTCATGCTTCTTCAGCCTCCAAGGGAGTGTCGATAGCTATCCATAACTCAATCCCTTTTATATTAAAACAACAATACACTGATTTGGAAGGAAGAGTACTAATAATTAAGGGAGAGATTGGATTCCAAATGTACACCTTAGCTAACTTCTATACTGCCAACTCAGGCCAAGTCCCATGGTTGCTAAAAACTCTTGACACTCTACATCTATTTGCTGAGGGCACTACAATTCTAGGAGCTGACTTAATTATCACACTAAATCCCACCATAGACTCTTCAATGAACAAGTCCCATATATCAGTTAGGTCGATTGAAAGGCTATGTGACAAGCTAAATTATCTACATTTTGTAGACATCTGGAGATCTTGCAACCCATCCACGAGAGACTTTACTTTCCATTACACCCCTCACAACTATTTACCATCCCTAAACTATATTTTTGTATCGGCACCTGCTCTATCCCTTTTTTCATCGGCAAAAATAGGCTCAATCACTATCTCCGACCATGCCCCATGTTCTGTGATAGGACTCCTATCCCAACTACCTCAAGGAGAATGGATCTGGAGACTTAATGGATCTCTACTTCACTCTGATGTCCACCAGACTTCTGTCAGACAACACCTTCAATCATTCTTTGACACTCACTCCCCACAAGTCACACCTTCTCTTCTTTGGGAAACGAATAAAGCCTATATCTGAGGAGTTTTTGTTGCCTTAGCAACAAAAGTTAAGAAGGAGAGACAGCTGAAAATAGACTCGCTACTAGAACAAATAGCCACAGCTGAAAAACTAAACAAAACATCTTTCACTCAGGAACGGCAAAATGCCCTAGTAGCTCTAAGGATGCAACTTAAACACACATTAGACCTTCGTCAGGCCAAACAACATTTATACTTAAAGAGGACCTTTCACCAGGAAAAAGTATGTAAACTAACTATACCGACGTGTAGAGCGGCGCCCAGGGATCCCCCTGCACTTACTGTTATCCCCGGGCACCGCTCCGTTCTCCGGTTATAGCCTCCGGTATAATCCTGCTTAGGCTCCACCCGGGGGAACTTAGGCTCCACCCTGGGGAACCTGCCGCGGTCTCTTTCTCCTATGCTGTAGCGCTGGCCAATCGCAGCGCTCAGCTCATAGCCAGTTGTACTTTAATATGGCATACAATGTAGTGGGAAGCGGGCAAAACAATTCCAAATGGGGTAGAATTTGAAAAAAAAATAAACAATTTCTCCACCGTTTTACTGGTTTTATTCCTACGGCATTCATGTATACATGTCACGCTGGACAGGATACAAATAAACAGAAGACCACCAAACAAGTGTCTAGGCAAGAAGCTGGGGATAAAGGTCACCTCCTGACAAATCCCTACCAGCTCTCCCTAGACTTCTATGCCCACGTTCAGACCCTAAAAGTGGGAATAAAACATGTCCCCGTGCCTAGGCTGAAGATTCCCTAAAATCCCTAAGATGGTAAAAGCGGGAAAGAGGCAGCCTGCTCCCTCAGGACCTGGAGGGGGCAGGCGTCTCTCTAACAGCCTAGACAGACAACCGCAAGAAAAACAAAACCAACTTATCTTGTTACTGAGCAGGAACAGCAAATCCTTCCTTCCTTCCACTGAGCAAGACAGAAGCTATAACCCGCACAGGATATAGGGAGTGGGCGTAATTTAAACTCATACCAACGACCCCACCCAGTGCACCTGAAGGGAGGCAGATACAGCTCAACTCAAAACAAAAGGCTACACACGTGCTGCTAAACTGGCAGACCTCTGCACATAACCTGAACAGGGCATGACAATACATTTTTTTATTGGCAAATGGGGAAGGGGGGATGGCAGGGGAGTAGCCAGGACATGAGGTGGGATGGGCCAGGGGTGGGTAGAGGGCGGGTTAGGGGGCCAACTTCAGATTCTTGCTATGGGGCCCAAATATTTCTATGTACGCCCCTGCCCCTGGCCCCACTCTAACAGAACAGGTGAAGTCCTTCCCAGATCCCCTCCATCTTCCAACAATCTCTGTCTGAAGCTTCTAATCTTCTAACCCCGGTCACAGCTGAGGAACTGTGATCCCCCCCCCTGGAAATAGCCCAGGCCCCGATGGCCTCCCACTTCTCTATTTCAATGAGTTCGAGGATGTCCTACTGCCCAACTAGTTACTCTGTGCAATCATCTGCTTCAAGATGAATCTCTTTTCCAACAAACACAGCCTTTTTTTTTTTTTAGCTCCGTTAGATCCATGTTCACTAAATTTCTGTGGAAAGGATTGTAACCCAGATTGCCATATTCGCTACTGATGAAGAGACGTGAGCATGGAGGAATGGGGGTGCTTCACATTACAAGCCTGTACACCTCAACAGGTGGTTAGAATTGCTAAAACCTAGAAAACAACAAGACCTCGAAGCCTAGGCGCAACAGTCTCTGGGTCATCCGCTGGCCAAAGCCCTGTGGTTGCCTGTGGCGGGTACCCTTAGACACCCAGATTATGACCCACTACTCAGAGGCACTTGTGCTGTGTGGCTCTCTCTAAAAGATACTCTAGCCACCTTCCTATCACCGCTCATCCCATCTAGTCTACTACCGGTAGCTCTCACTAAGATTGACTCCCCCCTACTCAGATTTTTGGGGAAAGCTCGGCTCTATCTCCATTTCAGATCTGTTCCCTCTAGATAAGGTGTCCTCACAAAAGGCCCTGCAAGATCTATTGCAACCAACCCAATTGACTCCACTACATTTAGCACATTTTCAGGAGCTAGCGATGAGATTCTTACAGGCCTTACCATCTAAAAGACAACTCACTCCCTTGGAGGTTGCTTTGTCAACTGATTTGCCATTGCCCAGAAAGATGGGACAGATTTACTCTTTGCTCCTAACCGCCAAATCTCCACCTAAACCTGCTTTTATCTCTTCATGGAGAGAGCTGAACATATCCCTTACTGATGCAGAAGTCCAGACAGTTCTCCGTTCTTCTCATTGCTTCTCCTCTTGTGTGAGACTGCAGGAGAACCATTAGAAGCTTAAAACACCAGAATTTCTATTCGCACACAATCTCTCTCAGTCTAGCAAGTGCTGAAGGTGTGGGACCCATGTCGGCTCTCTCTCACATATCTGGTGGGAATGTCCCCTCATTACGTTATACTGGATGGATATTGAGCAGGCCATTCAGAAGATTTATTCTCCCTCTTTTACCCTCAGATTTGTGTATGTGGAATTGGCCAGATCTAGTCATGCCTACCACCCATCTAAAAAGAATCTCATTACTCATTTATTAGCAGCTGCCAAGGTCTTAATTCCTATGCACTGGCTTAGCCAATCATTCCCCTCACCCCAAGAATGGGAAGCAAAATAACTTACTAGCCTAGCCAATATGACAAGAGACAGCTATCTCAAAACATGGCCTCCATGGTAAGCTCATTAAATACATGCTACCCCAATATCTAGATAAAGACCATCAAAAAGATTTGACGATTTTCATAACTGTCTATCCCCCCCCCCCCCCCCCATTTCTCCCTTTTTCAACTGGGTGTATCTCAACAGGATTGCTTTACGTTACTGGATAAAAATATGTATGTGCATCTCCTTTGGCTGTATAGATTGTACACACTGTCTAGTCCATGTGGAGAATCTATTTATCATATTATGTTGACTATAATATTAAAATAAAGAATTTAAAAGAAGTAGTCAGAACTTAAATATTCTTAAAATTGTTTGTCACAATATCTGCATTCAGTATGCATGACAGGAACTAATGGAGAGCCCTGGAAATCTGCCAGCGCTTTCTTCTTTAGTAGTCCAGGGAGAAAACGCCTCTGCACCAAGCTCCAGATAAAGATCAAAGTTTAGTTTATTCCATATATAGCAGATGTACATAACGTGAAGGCAACATTTCGTCCATAAAATTACTGTTTCCAATCTTGAAAATGCACATTTAATGGCTGAAACATTGCCTTTACTGTATGTATCTGCAGTGGTGTTTTCTCTGTGGACTACTACTGGTTCCTGGTAATAGTGGAGCCAGGAGCCGTTAATGCACAGACAATAACTGATGGTGCTGAGGATCGATTTTGGATTATTTAAAGCACTTTGCTCTTTCTTTTGTTTTCATAGTGCCCCTGGTCTCCAAGATCTGCCCTAGTGACACTTACAAAGTTTGGAAAAGTGGGCAGAACCTGCGTGTGGACACAACACTACTTGGGTTTGATCACATGACTTGGCAACGAGGGAACCGTAGTTTTATCTTCAGGGGACAAGGTGAAGAATCCTAGAATCTTATATGTCCATGATACTATTTATTTATTTATTATACACACTTATATAGCGCTACTAATTCCGCAGCGCTTTACAGACATTATCATCCAACTGTCCCCAATGGGGCTCACAATCTAAGGTACTATTGCATCTCTTATGTTGTTTCTAAATATATACTTAACTATACATCCCCAGAAACCAGCGCCGTGGTCATGGAAATCGATCATGACAGAAGAGTTGTCTTCTCTGAAACTCTGACTTTAGGTTCCCAGGACCATGAAGTTCTGCTGGCTGCTGTGCAGCCCACTGAGGAACAGGCCATGAGTCGCCTGACAGCCCCTGTGGTCACTACTCAGTTAGATACCAAGAACATTGCCTTTGAGAGGTGAGTGAGAAGAACAAGAGAGTAAAATTAATATTGTCAAGAAGAGGGGTCTTCCATAAAGTGTTTGCTAATCTTTGAATGTCAATCTACCATGGAAATATAGGTGTTTTATACTTAAAGGGGTTATTTGAACCCGGACATACCCTTATTTTCACCCAGGCAACCCCCCTGACAAGAGCATCGTAGCATTTCATGCTCAAATGTGCTCCCTTGCCCTGCGCTAGATCGCACAGGGCACGGGCTCTTTTGTTTATCATAACACACTGCCGGGCAGAAACTTCCGCCTGGCAGTGTGTTCGGTGATGTCACTGGCTCTGATGGGCGGGCTTTAGCGCTTCCCTAGCCGTTTTACTGGCTAGGGAAGCGCTAAAGTCCGCCCATCAGTGCCGCTGACGTAACCGGGCTTCCTGGCAGCCCCATGGAGAGCTTGGTACGTCACCAGAACTCCTAAAAATTCCTTTGCCCTACGCGATTTAGCGCAGGGCAAAGGAGAGCATTGGAGCATGAACTGCTCTGATGCTCTTGTCAGGGGGGCTACCTGGGTGAAAACGGAGGTATGTCCGGGTTCAGCTGTGAACCTGTAAACACCTTTAAAGGGGTGATGCAGTAAGTCAGTAATTACAAGTTTTCCACTGGGGAGAGAATAACTGCTAGATCAGTGAGGGACCCATTACCTCTGCTTCCCTCTAGACCATGGCCAGGAGAAATGGAGCAATCGAACACTGATCTAGCAGTTGTTTGCTATAGGTTTAGGGGATAACTTGTAATTACCAGAATTCCCCTATTAAATGTATCTATTTGAATGTATTGTATTATCTTCTCTGAATCCCCAGTTACAATAACTGTTATATTCCAGAGCTACAATCACAATTTTGCTGGTTGGTATTAGAAACAGTCTACAATCTCGTTGTCAGACAAAATAATCACAGCTTAATTGAGCTTGTATAATGTAGTGGGACAGGCATTCCTACCTTAGTCTAGGGTAGAATACCCAAAATGCAATTCACTAGATTTTGCTTTGTCAGCAAGGAATGGCGGGACGTATATGCAGATACATGTAGATATATATGCAGCCTTCATTTTTGGAATCGTGCAGACTGTACAGCCTGTAATCCAGAATCAGGAAAGGATAAATAATACAATGGGTAAGATTTATTGCCTAAGGGGTATTCTAGTTGTTACAAAGGGGTATTCTGGTTGTTAAAAGTTCTCTCCTATCGACAATAAAGGGATTAACTGTTAAATTAGTGGGGGTTATCCCCCTGGTTGGAAACCCTGTACCCCTTGGAGCCCTCCAGAACGTCTGTAAAGTTAAATGGAGCTGCAGAGCACATGCTTAACATGCTGCTTTGTTCTTTTCAGGAGGCTTTAAATAGTACTGGGGCCCCACTCTACCACTAGGAACCCCCCCCCCCCCACTGAACTAATAGTTATGCCCCATCCTTTATATAGGGTATGATTTGTAACATTGTAACAAGCGGAATATAATTAAAGGGGATATCCCATGATTAACGTAAAAAATAGAAAATGAAAATCAGACATCATATAATACATGACAATCTCTTCCTAACAAAACTAGAACCAGCCCTGTACCTTCCATGGATCCGGAGATCTCCTCATTCATTGCTCTGCTACATTTATATCAAGCTGACAGCTCAAGGGGAGTGTCTTTTCTGCTGCAGCTATGGGGGCGTGTCTTTTCTGCTGGAGCTCTCTTCCTATCACAGCTCAGGGGGCGTGTCTTTTCTAACAGAGCTTTTTGCCTATCACAGCTCAGGAGGCAGTTGAAGGATGAAACGGAGCATGTGCGGCCATCTCAGTGAGCAGGACAAAAATAAGAAAAAGAATAAACAGCAGGTGGCGCTATACAGATACATTTTTATTGAATAACTCAGTGGCTATACAAAATGTTTAATTACATGTATTTATAAAAGTATTCAAATCCATGTGCTGGTTTGAAAACTGTAGAATATTTTTCATTGGACCCATAAAACTAAGCGAGGCTGGAAGAAGATATGCCACATTTTGCACAATGGCTCACGTTGTATGATTTGGTGCATAGACCTGTTAGACACTTTTCTCTTCCTTACGCATCTTATGATTAGCTTACTTTGGACCAGGGTTGCACAACCTGCAGCCCGGGGGCCACATGCGGCCCTGGATGCCATTCTGTGCAGCCCCCAACCATCTGGTTACAGACATGTATGTCTTTTGGCTGCTCACATGTATCTTTCATGTATTCTCCCATAGGATGGGAGTACTAGAAGTGTAACTAGACATTAATGATATACAATCGTGGCCAAAAGTTTTGAGAATGACACAAATATTAGTTTTCACAAAGTTTGCTGCTAAACTGCTTTTAGATCTTTGTTTCAGTTGTTTCTGTGATGTAGTGAAATATAATTACACGCACTTCATACGCTTCAAAGGCTCTTATCGACAATTACATGACATTTATGCAAAGAGTCAGTATTTGCAGTGTTGGCCCTTCTTTTTCAGGACCTCTGCAATTCGACTGGGCATGCTCTCAATCAACTTCTGGGCCAATTCCTGACTGATAGCAATCCATTCTTTCATAATCACTTCTTGGAGTTTGTCAGAATTAGTGGGTTTTTGTTTGTCTACCCGCCTCTTGAGGATTGACCACAAGTTCTCAATGGGATTAAGATCTGGGGAGTTTCCAGGCCATGGACCCAAAATGTCAATGTTTTGGTCCCCGAGCCACTTAGTTATCACTTTTGCCTTATGGCACGGTGTTCCATCGTGCTGGAAAATGCATTGTTCTTCTTGTTGGAAGAAGTTGCGGTTGGAGGGTGTTTTGGTACCATTCTTTATTCATGGCTGTGTTTTTGAGCAAAATTGTGAGTGAGCCCACTCCCTTGGATGAGAAGCAACCCCACGCATGAATAGTCTCAGGATGCTTTACTGTTGGCATAACACAGGACTGATGGTAGCGCTCACCTTTTCTTCTCTGGACAAGCCTTTTTCCTGATGCCCCAAACAATCGGAAAGAGGCTTCATCGGAGAATTTGATTTTGCCCCAGTCCTCAGCAGTCCATTCACCATATTTTCTGCAGAAGATCAATCTGTCCCTGATGTTTTTTTTTTGAGAGAAGTGGCTTCGATGGTGCCCTTTTAGACACCAGGCCATCTTCCAAAAGTCTTCCCTCACTGTGCGTGCAGATGCGCTCACACCTGCCTGCTGCCATTCCTGAGCAAGCTCTGCACTGGTGGCACTCCGATCCCGCAGCTGAATCCTCTTTAGGGGACGATCCTGGTGCTTGCTGGACTTTCTTGGATGCCCTGAAGCCTTTTTAACAAGAATTGAACCTCTTTCCTTGAAGTTCTTGATGATCCTATTGTCATGGTCTTACCTTCTTGCTGTTCTCCTTCGTTTGACATGTGCTGGCGGCCATCTTGGTTTCTGGGTTTCTTGTAGCCTCCCACCCTGCGGCTTCTCCTTCCCACTGGGAGGAGCTGGATGCCTAGCTCATATATATATAGGAGGTCTGTGGCTTCAGTTCCTTGCTTGGTCCTCCTGTGTGCACATGCTTCTAAGACTGCTGCTGCTTCTGGTTCCTGATCCTGGCCTCGTCTGACTACCCCGCTGGTTCCTGATCCTGGCTTCGTCTGACTACCCTTCTGGTTCCTGATCCTGGCTTCGTCTGACTACCCTTCTGGCTCCTGACCTCTGGCTTCGCAAGACCCTGCTCCGGTTTAGCCATCCGTTTGGACTTTTGCTTACAGCTTGATTTGCAATAAAGCCTTCTTATTTCCACGTATCTCTTGTTGTACGTCTGGTTCATGGTTCCTTGACATTAGGACCAAGCCATGAATTCTGACGGTACAGGGCCATCCTCGCTACCTACGCTGGTTGCCAGACTTGATCAGCAGGATCACCTGTTGGGTCGGTTCGCTGTGGCGTTGCAAACCCTGCTTGAACGCACGGCTCATTTCGCTTCCGTTGCCGATGGGTCGGTTGTCGCTCCTGGGCCCGCTCCTACTGCCGCTCCGGTTGTTGCGCCAGAGTCTACCCCGACACCTGTTGCTGCGCCTGCGGTGTCTCGGGGTATGACCGGTTCTGCCCCCCTTCCACAGCGCTTTGGGGGAGAGCCAACTCAGTGCCGAGGTTTCCTTAACCAGGTGGGCATTTATTTCGAGTTGCTGCCACATGCCTTTCCTACTGAGAGATCAAAGGTGGGCTTCTTGATCTCGCTGCTCTCGGACAAGGCCTTGGCCTGGGCCAGCCCTTTATGGGAGAACAACAATCCGGTGGTTGCCGAGTTTTCCGGTTTTGTTGCTTCTCTTCAGAAGGTATTCGATGTGCCGGCTCGTGCTGCCTCTGCTGCGAAGCTCCTTATGTCCATCAGACAGGGTTCACGATCCGTAGCTGAATACGCCATTGAGTTTCGTACCCTGGCAGCAGAGGTGGGCTGGAATAATGAGGCTCTGGTCGCTGCTTTCTCTCATGGTCTCTCGGATGCCTTGAAGGATGAGGTTGCAGCTAAGGACCTACCAGTGGAGCTCGAGTCTCTTATTTCTTTCCTGATTTTGATTGACACCAGACTCAGGGAGAGACCTTCCTTTAAGGAGAGCCTGCGGAGGTCTTCTAACAGATTGGCGCCTACGTTTGCTGTCCCACCCGTGCCTCCCTCTCCTCCCACGCCTCCTGGGGATGACTTGTCTGGGGGTGAACCCATGCAGCTGGGGTTTGCTCGCCTGTCCGAGGGGGAGAGGGTACTCTGGAGACGCGAGGGCCGATGCATGTACTGTGGTCTCGGTGGGAATTTTCGGTTGGCATGTCCGAACCGTCCGGGAAACGCTCGCACCTGAGATCCTGTCGGGGGCAGATCTTGGGTGGAGTCTCCTCGTCCCCGGTTTCCCGTGTTGACAAACCACTGATCACTGTTGTCCTCTCCTGGGTCGGGGGCTCGGTGACGACCCAGGCGTTGGTGGACTCTGGTGCTGGTGGTTTGTTCATTGATAGTGTGTTCGCTGCCGCCAATTCCATTCCTCTGCAGCCTCGAGGTTCCCCACTGGCTCTTGAGGCGATAGACGGCAGACCCCTTCTGCCGCCACACGTGACTCATGAGACCCTTCCAGTGGGGATAGCCATTGATGCCGTTCACAGAGAGTCGGTCTGTCTCCAGGTTATTTCGTCTCCACACTACTCGGTGGTCTTGGGGTACCCCTGGCTCCAGAAGCATAATCCGACTTTCGATTGGAGATCGGCCGAGATCCTCTCGTGGTCACCGCAGTGTGGGGCTAGTTGCATCCATGGGCCTGTCAAGTTGCTGTGTACTTCCTCGGACTCTCTGTTGCCTCCTGAATACGAAGAGTACCGGGATGTATTCGATAAGGTGCGCGCGGTTGCCCTACCTCCGCACCGCCCATACGATTGTGCCATAGAGTTACAATCTGGTGCCGTTCCTCCTCGTGGCAAGGTCTATCCACTGTCGGTAGCGGAGAATGAGGCCATGGAGGAGTACGTGAGAGAGGCGCTTTCACGCGGACACATCCGCAAATCCTCGTCCCCGGCAGGGGCTGGATTTTTCTTTGTGAAAAAGAAGGGCGGTGAGTTGAGGCCTTGCATCGATTACAGGGGTCTCAATCGCATCACGATCAAGAACGCTTACCCGATACCCTTGATTTCCGAGCTGTTCGATCGCCTCAAAGGGGCCACGGTCTTTACCAAACTCGACCTGAGGGCGGCATATAACCTGGTAAGGATCAAGGCGGGCGATGAGTGGAAGACCGCGTTTAACACCAGGACCGATCATTATGAATCCTTGGTTATGCCCTTTGGGTTGTGCAATGCGCCCGCAGTCTTCCAGGAATTCATCAACGATGTTTTCCGTGACCTGTTGCAGCAGTGTGTGGTGGTCTATTTGGATGACATCTTGGTATATTCTGAATCCATGGAGGCCCACATTATGGATGTCAGACGAGTGTTGCAACGGTTACGAGAGAACAGGCTGTTCGGTAAGCTTGAGAAATGCGAATTTCACCGATCCCAGGTAACCTTCTTAGGTTACATCATTTCCGCTGAGGGGTTCTCCATGGATCCTGAGAAGGTTTCGGCTGTCTTACAGTGGCCCCAGCCCAGTGGTCTTCGTGCCCTGCAGCGCTTTTTGGGCTTCGCCAATTATTATCGGAAGTTCATCAGGGACTTTTCTATGCTAGCCAAGCCTCTCACGGATCTGACCAGGAAGGGCAGTAATTTCCAGGTCTGGCCGCTCGAGGCCATCCGAGCTTTTGAGGCTCTAAAGTCCGCCTTTGTGTCGGCTCCGATTCTGTCGCATCCCAACCCTGGGTTGCCCTTTGTCCTCGAGGTGGACGCGTCTGAGACGGGAGTAGGCGCCCTTCTGTCTCAGCGTAGAACACCAGAGGGTCCTCTGCTTCCTTGTGGGTTTTACTCCCGGAAACTGTCTTCCGCGGAGTGCAACTATCAGATTGGTGACAGGGAGTTATTGGCCATCGTGCAGGCCCTTAAAGAATGGAGGCAGTTGCTCGAGGGTTCGGTGGTTCCGGTTCTCATCCTGACGGACCACAAGAATCTGACCTACCTTTCTGAGGCCAAGAGATTGACACCACGTCAGGCCAGATGGGCTCTGTTCTTGTCACGTTTTAATTACGTGGTCTCCTACCTACCCGGTTCCAAGAACATCAGAGCGGATGCCTTATCACGGCAGTACTCCGAGCTGTCCGGGGAGGAGTCGATTCCGACTTCGGTCATACCTCCGAATCAGATCCTGGCCGCCATTCGCACCAGCCTGACCTCTCCCCTGGGTGAGCAGATTTTGGCGGCTCAATCTGGTGCTCCCTCTGGGAGACCCAACGGCAGATGTTTTGTGCCTGAGGAGTTGCGCACTCGGTTGTTGCGAACCTACCATAACTCCAAGGCCGCGGGGCATCCTGGAAAGAATCAGCTGTCCTGGGCTGTTTCACGTCTATTCTGGTGGCCTTCTCTACGTTCCGACATCGCCGCATATGTAGCGGCATGCTCCGTTTGTGCCCAGAGTAAGTCCCCTCGGCACCTTCCGTTGGGCCTTTTGCAACCCATAGCCACCGGGGAGCGCCCATGGTCACACCTGGGGATGGATTTCATTGTGGACCTCCCTGCATCCCGAGGCCATACGGTCATTCTCATGATTGTGGATCGGTTTTCCAAAATGTGCCACTGTGTTCCTCTCAAGAAGTTACCCTCTGCACAAGAGTTGGCCACGATTTTCGCCAGGGAGGTCTTCCGGTTGCATGGTTTGCCCAAGGAGATTGTGTCAGATCGGGGGAGTCAGTTTGTGTCCAGGTTCTGGCGCGCCTTTTGCTCCCAGTTGGGGATTCATCTCTCTTTCTCCTCGGCCTACCACCCTCAGTCCAATGGGGCCGCAGAACGATCCAATCAGGCCTTGGAGCAATTCCTTCGTTGCTATGTCTCCGATCACCAAGACAATTGGGTTGACCTCCTGCCTTGGGCTGAGTTTGCCAGGAACACGGCGGTGAACTCTTCCTCTGGGACGTCTCCCTTCATGGCCAATTATGGGTTCCAACCTGCCGTGTTACCGGAGGTATTCTCTCCCCAGGATATTCCGGCTGTGGAGGATCACCTTTCCGTCCTACGTGCTTCTTGGGTACAGATCCAGAGGTCCCTTGAGGTCTCTGCGCAGCGCCAGAGACTCCAGGCTGATCGCAGACGAGCGCCCGCTCCTTCCTACCAGGTCGGAGACCGTGTATGGTTGTCCACCCGCAACCTCAACCTTCGAGTGCCCACTCCCAAGCTGGCGCCTCGCTTTGTTGGTCCTTTCCGAGTGCTTCGCAGGGTAAACCCGGTAGCCTATGCCCTTGCGCTTCCTCCTGGCATGCGGATCTCCAACGTGTTTCATGTCTCCCTGTTGAAGCCATTGGTGTGTAATCGTTTCACTTCCTCGGTTCCTCGGCCTCGTCCGGTCCAAGTGGGCAATCGTGAGGAGTATGAGGTGAGCAATATCCTGGACTCACGCCTGGTCCGCGGTCGGTTGCAGTTTTTGGTCCATTGGCGTGGTTATGGTCCAGAGGAGCGTTCCTGGGTTCCCTCCGCAGATGTCCATGCTCCTGCCTTGCTCCGAGCCTTCCACGCACGCTTCCCTCAGAAACCGTTCCTTACTCCGCGGAGGAGGGGCCCTTGAGGGGGAGGTACTGTCATGGTCTTACCTTCTTGCTGTTCTCCTTCGTTTGACATGTGCTGGCGGCCATCTTGGTTTCTGGGTTTCTTGTAGCCTCCCACCCTGCGGCTTCTCCTTCCCACTGGGAGGAGCTGGATGCCTAGCTCATATATATAGGAGGTCTGTGGCTTCAGTTCCTTGCTTGGTCCTCCTGTGTGCACATGCTTCTAAGACTGCTGCTGCTTCTGGTTCCTGATCCTGGCCTCGTCTGACTACCCCGCTGGTTCCTGATCCTGGCTTCGTCTGACTACCCTTCTGGTTCCTGATCCTGGCTTCGTCTGACTACCCTTCTGGCTCCTGACCTCTGGCTTCGCAAGACCCTGCTCCGGTTTAGCCATCAGTTTGGACTTTTGCTTACAGCTTGATTTGCAATAAAGCCTTCTTATTTCCACGTATCTCTTGTTGTACGTCTGGTTCATGGTTCCTTGACACCTATAAATTGTTGATTGAGGTGCAATCTTAGCCACAATATCCTTGCCTGTGAAGCCATTTTTATGCAACGCAATGGCTCCACGCGTTTCTTTGCAGGTCACCATGGTTAACAATGGAAGAACAATGATTTCAAGCATCACCCTCCTTTTAACAGGTCAAGTCTGCCATTTTAACCCAATCAGCCTGACATAATGATCTCCAGCCTTGTGCTCGTCAACATTCTCACCTAAGTTAACAAGACGATTACTGAAATGATGTCAGCAGGTCCTTTAATGACAGCAATGAAATGCAGTGGAAAGGTTTTTTTGGGATTAAGTTAATTTTCATGGCAAAGAAGGACTATGCAATTCATCTGATCACTCTTCATAACATTCTGGAGTATATGCAAATTGCTATTATAAAAACTTAAGCAGCAACTTTTCCAATTTCCAATATTTATGTAATTCTCAAAACTTTTGGCCACGACTGTACAGTGAGGAACAGAAGTATTTGAACACCCTGCGATTCTGCAAGTTCTCCCACTTAGAAATCATGGAGGGGTCTGACATTAACATTGTAGGTGCATTCCCACTCTGAGAGACAGAATAAAAAAACTAAATTCAGGAAATAACATTGTATAATTTTTAAAGAATATATTCGTCTTGCACTGCTGAACATAAGTATTTGAACGCCTGAGAAAATCAGTGTTAATATTTGGTGCAGAAGCCTTTGTTTGCAATTACAGAGGTCAAACATTTCCTGTAGTTCTTGACCAGGTTTAAACACACTGCAACAGGGATTTTGGCCTACTCCTCCACACAGATCTCATCTAGATCTGTCAGGTTTCGGGGCTGTCGCTGAGCAACACAGAGTTTCACCTCACTCCAAAGATGTCCTATTGGATTTAGGTCTGGAGACTGGCTAGGCTACTCCAGAACCTTGATATGCTTCTTATGGAGCCACTCCTTGGTTATCCTGGCTGTGTGCTTCGGGTCGTTGTCATGTTGGGAGACCCAGCCACGACCCATCTTCAATGCTCTGACTGAGGGAAGGAGGTTGTTGCTCAAAATCTCACAATAAATGGCCCCATTCATCCTCTCCTTAATACAGCGCAGTCGTCCTGATCCCCTTCGCAGAAAAGCACCCCCAAAACATGATGTTACCACGCCCATTCTTCACAGTAGAGATGGTGTTCTTGGAATGCAACTCATCCTTCTTTTTCCTCCAAACACGACGAGTGAAGTTTAGACTAAAAAGTTCTACTTTGGTCTCATCTGACCACATGACTTTCTCCCATGCCTCCTCTGGATCATCCAGATGGTCATTGGCAAACTTCAGACGGGCCTGGACATATGATGACTTGAGCAGGGGAACCTTCCATGCAATGCATTATTGGAAACCATGACGGCGTAGTGTTCTACCGACAGTGACCTTTGAAACTGTGGTCCCAGCTCTCTTCATGTCATTGACCAGCTCCTCCCTTGTAGTTCTGGGCTGATATCTCACCTTTCTTATCATCAGTGATACCCCACGAGGTGAGATCTTGCATGGAGCCCCAGTCCGAGGAAGACTGACAGTTGTCTTTAGCCTCTTCCTTTTTATAACAATAGCTCCAACAGTTAATCTATTTTCACCAGGCTGCTTGGCAATTGCCCCGAAGCCCTTTCCAGCCTTGTGGAGGTCGACAATTTTGTCTCTGGTGTCTTTTGACAGCTCTTTGGTCTTGCCCATGGTACTAGTTGGCGTCTGACTGACTGTGGGGTGGGTCTTTAAAAAACTCAGACAGGTGCTACTAAGTTAGATTAATGAGTGGCATAGAGGTGGACTCTTTAAAAGCAGAGTAACAGGTCTTTGAGAGACAGAATTCTTGCTGTTTTTCAGGTGTTCAAATACTTATCTTCAGCAGTGCAAGACAAATAAGTTCTTTAAAAATTAAACAATTTTATTTTCAGAGTCTCTTTCAGTGGGAATGCATCTACAATGTGAATTTCAGACCCCTCCATGATTTCTAAGTGGGGTGTTCGAATACTTCTGTTTCTCACTGTATACTGTATGTTCATTATGCCATAAATATAGTATTTCAGTTGGTAATACTCCTTTAAGTTTTATTTTCAGCCCTTGGAATTGGTTCAGACTGACAATGTGGCCCCCAACCAGAAAAGGTTGTGGACCCCTGATTTGGACCGATATTTTAAGCTAAAATTTTGATGCAACTTTTCGGTAACTTACCACTACTTATTTTCTAAATTCTGCCCCCTGTTTAGACACTTTTCAAAGCTGTCTAGTGAGGTGCAAAAAGTGTTCAAATGCAGCGCAGGACATGGACTCCAATTGTTTTGGTTTCAACTTAGGTAGCATATTTAGCCTAGTAAATGGCCCCCATTATAGCCTAGGTTATATTATTCCATGTTTTATGAATACTAATTCTATATGTACAGTGTAAAGCTGGCCATACATATTATACTTTTTTTGGCCGAACCCACAGAGAACTGTGGGCTCAGCCAACATGCTAATGTGAGTGGGGAGCTTTTGATATAATCAGGGTGACAATGAATATTTTTACCCAATCTTTTTGTTATCCGGGAATATAAGCCACTGCCAGAACTGTCGGGCAGCAGCTTTATCCTCTCTTCCCATAGCATACACAGACACGTGTGCCTGAGCCAAACATTTATGTGTATGGGGAAGCCGGGAGGGAGACTCGAGAAATAGAAGTTGAACGAACTATTGTTTGTCCGACAGCTATTGCATATGTATGGCCAGATTAAAGCGGCTCTGTCACCCATATCAACCCTACCCTAGCAGGGATATAGCCTGGTAGGGTTGATGACGCTGATTAAAACAATACCTTTCTTATGTCTGTGGTATCCTTGTGGAGAAAAATGACCTTTTAAAATTATACAAATAAACTATTCAAACACTGGAAGGTGGGATTATGCAGTTCGAGCACCGCTCCAGCAATGCCCTGATGCTCCATAAGGACGCCTTTAGATTGACAGTACTACACCGCACTTTTGTCCAGAAAGGTGTGTACAGTCAACATCTTCAGCTTCATCCACATGATGGTGATGAAAAGCAGAGGAGCATCCTTTACAGAGATAGAGGTTCTAAGTCAGCTGTCTAAAATTAATACAAATAAGTCACAGGGGCCTGATGGGATACATCCAAAGCTATTAAAAGAGCTTAGCAGTGAACTAGCAAAACCATTAACAGTTTTATTTAACCAATCATTGGTAAGGGGAGTTTTCCCAAAAGATTGGAAATTAGCAAATGTTGTGACCATTCACAAGAAAGGTTGTAGGGAGGAATCGGGCAACTATAGGCCAGTAAGCCTGACATCAATAGTGGGGAAATTAATGGAAACCATACTTAGGCAGAGGATCGTGGAACATCTAAAATCCCATGGATTGAAAGATGAAAAACAGCATGGGTTTACTTCAGGGAGATCATGTCAAACTAATCTTATAGATTTTTTTGATTGGGTGACTAAAATAATAGTTGGCGGAGGTGCAGTAGACATCGCTTATCTAGACTTTAGTAAGGCTTTTAATACTGTCCCACATAGAAGGCTTATCAATAAATTGCAGTCTTTGTGCTTGGACTCCCATATTGTTGAATGGATTAAGAAGTGGCTGAGGGAAAGAGGGTTGTAGTCAATGGAGTATATTCAGACCATGGTCTTGTTACCAGTAGGGTACCTCAGGGATCTGTTCTGGGACCCATATTGTTTAATATCTTTATCAGCAAAATTGCAGAAGGCTTTGATGGTAAGGTGTGTCTTTTTGCTGATGACACAAGGGTTTATGTTCCTGGAGGGATACAACAAATGGAAAAGGATTTAGGAAAACTAGAGGAATGGTCAAAAATCTGGCAACTAAAATGTAATGTTGATAAGTGCAAGATAATGCAGCTGGGGCACAAAAACCCAAGAGCAGAATATAAAAGTGATACAGTCCTAACCTCAGTATCTGAGGAAAGAGATTTAGGGGTTATTATTTCAGAAGACTTAAAGGTAGCCAGACAATGTCATACAGCAGCAGGAAATGCTAGCAGAATGCTCGGGTGTATAGGGAGAGGCATTAACAGTAGAACGAGGGAGGTGCTCATGCCGCTCTACAGATCACTAGTGAGACCTCATTTGGAGTATTGTGCACAGTACTGGAGACCATATCTCCAGAAGGATATCGATACTTTGGAGAGAGTTCAGAGAAGAGCTACTAAACTAGTACATGGATTGCAAGATAAAACTTACCAGGAAAGATTAAAGGACCTTAACATGTATAGCTTGGAAGAAAGACGAGACAGAGGGGATATGATAGAAACTTTTAAATACATAAAGGGAAAACACAAGGTAAAAGAGGAGAGAATATTTAAAAAAAGAAAAACTGCTACAAGAGGACATAGTTTTAAATTAGAGGAGCAAAGGTTTAAAAGTAATATCAGGAAGTATTACTTTACTGAGAGAGTAGTGGATGCATGAAATAGCCTTCCTGCAGAAGTGGTAGCTGCAAATACAGTGAAGGAGTTTAAGCATGCATGGGATAGGCATAAGGCCATCCTTCATATAAGATAGGGCCAGGGGCTATTCATAGTATTCAGTATATTGGGCAGACTAGATGGGCCAAATGGTTCTTATCTGCCGACATATTCTATGTTTCTATATTTCTATGTTATGGAGCACCAGGGGCATCACTGGAGCGGAGCTTGAACCGCATAAACCCGCTTGCTTGTGTGCCAGCAGTTCATTTGCATGATTTTTATTCACAACGATACCACTGACAGACATAAGACAAGTATTGTTTTAATCAGCGTCATCAACCCTACCACGCTATATGCCTAGTAGGGTAGGGTTGATCTGGGTGACAGTCACTTTAAGGGATGAGCACATAAACTGCTAAGAATTTCAACAACTTGTGTTGTACAGATGTGTAGGTAGGGAATGTATGTGAAATCTCCTGCATCCCTGAATGTTAATATTGGAAGGCTGCCATATTTAGAGATCGTGGTTCTAATAATAATGTTATTTTCCCGGAGAACTGTTATTTTTGCATTACCCTAATATATTCTTCAAGGAGGTTTTAAGGGTGGAGCTTTTCTTTAAGTCTCTGCCAAACATCTCAGGGTAGAGAGAGGCTGTTCAGTTCAAGTAGTAAAGAATAGACCTGGATAATTTGCCAAGAGTCATTGTTGTATTTAAAGCACTAAAGCGTGGATGTTTCTTTCCTCTTCTAGTTTTATCACAACAGTCAGGCAGCACAGGTTGGCATGACTTCAGTGACACTTTTATGTACAGAATCTTCATTAAGATTCCTAATCTGGAATATCCTGATAACATACTTGGTGGCAGTTAATACAAGTACTGTTTTTCTGTGATATTGCAAAGGGCTTCTGTTACTTCGTAGATATGGTTCCCGGATCACAATGTTAAAAAAAACATTTGTGTTTTCTTTATTTCTCTTCACAGAAATAAATCAGGAATCCTTGGCTGGAGAAGCGAGAAAACTGAAGTTATCAATGGCTACGAGTCAAAGGTTAGAAACAAAACTTGAGCAATAATCTAGATAGGGAGAAGAGGACTGGAGGTGAAGTTAGCTGTAAATACTTCTATAATAGATTGTTGTGGAAGGAATTACAACGAGACCTCTTAAGATTGACCTGTTCTGTGGGAGATTATAGCTAAAGTCCGCTGTACATCACTAGCTTTCTATTGATTCCTTCTTACATTCATGCCATTAAAACAGCTAGACCCTCAATATATATGCACCTGTAAATGTAGTCTAATGGTCCAAATTTATTAACCTCCCCTGGAACAGAAACTCTTGACTGATCCTACTGAGTGAGCGGGGAAAGAGGGGGTCTGACCTCTAGGACCACGACCAATCCGGAGAATAAAGGGCCTGAGATAGCATTGCAGCCCTGTCTAAGTTTTTTCTGCATAGTGGAGAACCCAGCCACCTGGTAGTAAAGGAAAGGGATGCTCAGAGTGAGTGGGAGTCCCAGAGGTCACTTTTGGGGAAGATAGGGATACCCCTTTAACCATTATTGTTCTGTATGTATTGTACGTTTTGTGGAGTGTCAGGTAGATGATCTACCAGGGGATTAGGCATGGAGGACAATGCTTCAGTTTTTTGTGCAAGCCCCTTTTTCGGAAGCCCCAGTGCCCCCATAATAGTATTAATAGATATTAATTACTAGTTACATTAGTAAGAAAACCATTGTTACCACCCTGGAAGACCCAGCCCATGTATCGACGTAACACTTCATTACTACATAAATGTATGGCCAGGTAGTCCTCCAATGTTTGCCTGATCCTTCTGTAGGAGACATGTGGCTACCAAGAGTGTGGAACATATTTGCCTTCCACCAGTTGACATGATCAGGCACTCCCAGTAGATCACAGCTTGATTGTGTATTGGGGAGTTGGATAAGATGACTGAATGGACATTCAGGCCATAGCAATGTGTTCTTTATGGCTGGCCTTTGGCTTGGTTTACAGAACAATTTTTTGCTACTCGTCACCAGACTGGACAATAAAATGACACTGTTGGGTATATAATTTAGTTTGCTTAAGTTTTTTAGTCCATTTTCAATATGGTTAAAATTATTGCTATATTTTTCAACTTGGTTAAAATAAGTTTTATATTCAGTATTCTAATTGGAAGTTCCCACAGTTAGAGTTTCTGAATTTCCATTCTCACATTTGAGGTTGTGGTATTTTTGGGTTATTTCCTCCTACTGTTTCAACTTGGTCTTATAGGGTAAGATTAGTCCATCTAGATAAATACTTTTGGTATCCAAGTTTACAGACATGACCACACAACTGAGAATTGGGGGAAATTGCTCAAAATTGTGCTCAATACTACTACTTGTTTTCCAAATCTGTGACTGCCAGTGCAGAGAACTAATAGCTGCATAGTCAGATAAATATGTTCTTCTGACCAGTTGTATTATACTTCTGTAATTCTCTTCTCAGGTATATGGGGCTTCCAATGTAGAATTAATTACTAGAACCCGCACAGAACATTTATCAGACCAGCACAAGGGAAAAAGCAAAGGTAATGTCAAATTCTCAGCTGGTTTTCAAGTGTAGTTGAAATGGTACCCCTAAGGCTATGGTTTGGTGTGCACATTTGGTCTATGTGCTGGATATATTCCTTGCACAAATGGCAAACCAGCCCCATCGAGCTCCTATGAGCCCATTCGACGACAAAAGAGTGTAGTTTTGGAATCAACTGATACCTTTATTTCAATGTATGGGAAGGCTGCAGCCTAGTATACACTGACAAAGAGTTTACTATGGGGTAAATTTTTTCTTAAACAATAGTATCCTGTGGATGACATAAGCAACTGCATTGTATTCAGTTCCATAAACTGAGGCTTTACAATCGAACACATGAGTTTTGTTAATCCCCAACACTCTGGAGCTCGTTCTTGTCCACGATTTAATGCTGGTAAAGTAATCGAGCAGTTTATTTATTCATACCTTTGAAGCTGTAACTACTAGTGTTGATCGAGTACCAAAGTGCGCGTGTGCTCTGGCCGAACACATCGGTATGCTCAAGTGCATAATGGAAGTCAATGGGAGAACCCCAGACACCCCCTGCTCGGAAGAGAAGAGACTGTCTGGTTCACAAAAACACATTAGAAATGAATGGAGAACCTACCAAAATGGTTTGGAAACAGCATTAAGAGGATGGCTGGATGCGTCTTGGACTCCTATTATCTATGACATACAATAGACAACCACACAAAGTCTATATGCCAAAAGTCAGGTATGTGCAAGCCAACAATCTATCCATGAGACAGATAACAGTCAGCACACCTTACAATGGCAGCCTTGTGCACTATGAGACATTCCAAACCAGCTCTCTTCTGACTGAGAACCAGTAAACCTCAAAGGTATTTTGCATCTTTTGGATGGCTTGGGTGGACCTGCGCACCTAGATAAATATCATTAGGGTGGTAAAAAGTTTTCTGATTGTCCTAACATAATATTCAATAACCTTTCTATACAGTTTTGTCATGTAAAAACGAATTTGCATAAACATGGGCAGATGAGAAAGACATCCAAATGAGCAGAATCTGCCTTTTTTTTCAGCTGAAAAACCATTTGCATGGAAAATTTGCGATCTACACTACTCATGAACAGCGCTATCTATTGGATTCATAATCTTGTCATAAGAATATGATATAATGCTTGCTAGGGTGTATCTGAGGACTATTGCCCTGCTTGTAATGACTCATGAACAGCGCCATCTATTGGTTTCATAGTCTTATGACTATTAACACTGAAAGCCAAACAAGGCTAATTACCCAAACTTGACCCTGATATAAAGTGTATATAAAAAGTAACTTTTATTCATGCTGATTTAAAATAGCAAAAGTTAAAATTAGCTGCATCCAGTGTGTATGCTATTAGAAATCATGCACTATACAGATGGTAGCCTGCAGGGGACGTGTACTATCCCCCCAATGCTACACAAACGACCATGTCTGTGAAATGTTAAAGTGAAACTGTGCAAGGATCACCAGTTACTTCACTGGAAATTAGACTCCCTTAAGGATAATGCAACACCATACACTGGTTACATATCCGCTGAGGCTTTTAGCTTACGCGATACTGGATGCAGACACCTAAAAATCTTCTAACTGCCCCCCAACATGTTTCACCAACCAAATGGCTTTATCAGGGGCACGGGCAGCAATGAGGCTGGGTGTTGCCATGGGGGTATAACATCCAGTCAGGTTGACGGCTTTGTCATCCAATAGAAAATGTAATTGCCGGACCTGTGTATTGGAAGACAGGTGTCTGGACCGATAGTACCAAACCTAGCGGAAAGATTACCCATTTGTTTGCAACCAATACTGATTCATTATGGGAGTGTCTGAGTTGACAAAAAAATAAATAAAAATTTAAATACCCAAACACGATCGAAAGCATTGGCAAGTATGCGGCAAGGATGTATTACATATTTATACATTGCCATTAGTGCCCAAGTCAAGTAGAACCAGAGGATAGACCAGATGTGTAATACATATGCTGTGATATTTTATTTATATGTTACAGGGTAAATAGATCCCCTACTATACAGCAATATTGTACAAATGAACACCCATGTCATCTGACCAACCCGAACAATCCCAACAGACGGTGTGTAGACTCTAGTTGAGCAGGGTGCCCCACTTACTAGTGCCCCAACAAGATGAACAGCGCCATCTATTGGTTTCATAGTCTTATGACAAGCGGTTCGGCCGAGCATGCTCGCTAAACACTAGTAACTACACTTTCAGATGACATTTTAGAATAATCTGCGTAATAACTATTTCTTACCATTATATGATCTTATGGTATATTTTGCCTTTATTAGTAGTTTTCCCCCACTGCAGTCTCTATCTCTAATTGCTGCTTATCCCTGAGCTGGAGAGTGTAGGCTACCAGCTATAATGTCTCCCATACACTGCGAACATGAAGATTCTGCTTCTGTATCACTTCATCATTATCACTCATATACAAACAGAAGAACATGGAAGACATGGAAATATAGAGAAGCACTGGACAGTATTGATGTGAATCTAGCAGCTGTGACACCTGTGTCTCTTTCACTCTCTCACTCTGCAGCTTATTTCTTCTCCCCCTTCCCTCTTCACAGGACATCTATGGGCAGCTGTAATCTTATCCGTCTGTGAGCTGACAGTCCATCTTGGTCCCTCAAGATGGATTCAGCAGAGATTTTACAGTGAATGTTAGTTTAGGCAAAGGAGGGAAGAGTTAGTTTAGGAAAGTTGATAAGTGGAGAAAGAGGCACCTTTCTCTTATAAGATATATTACAATGTTTCTTATAGCCACCTGTACTATTGATTTTTTAAAAGTTGTGTGAAAAGTTAGTGACTGTTTTAAGCTGGAAACAATGGAACTGCTAAATCTACTGAAATAAAATAATAAGTAAAACTATTGTAAATCACTTTTTTCCCACAGTTTCATAATCATTCATTAATGTAGTTAGCCATTACAGGATCAAATCAACAATTAGATAGTTGTGAGCCTATGTTTGGATTAAGCTGGGAAAACTTTAGCAAACTGCTGGTCAGACCACTGGTAGTGACAAAATTTACGTGAAGGAAGGGCCCCTTTGGACTTTACTAGTCACATCATAAGCCTAGTCTAGAGGCTGTGCATGGTATTGCAGCTCAGACCTATTCAGTGAGTGCCATGACCCTTTGTTCTTGTTGTCAATGGTGGTCCCAGTGGTCAGACCATTACCTCAATAATGGCATATCCAAGAATGTCATCAATATTTAGAAGTGCAGAAATTTTTCTAGCTACTGCTTAGTTCTACTTGAATTCAAGCTATTGTCTCACTTCAGCAAATAGCATTGATCATGTAGAGAAAGTTAATACAAGCCACTTACTAATGTATTGTTATTATACATTTTGTTTCCTTTGCTGGCCAGATTCATTTTTCCATCACATTATACACTGCTCGTTTCCATGGTTATAACCATCCTGTAATCCATCAGTGGTGGTCGTGCTTGCACACTATAGGAAAAAGCACTGGCCTATATGTGCTCCCACGTTCCCAGCCTCCTGAGAGTGTTTTTCCTGTAGTGTGCAAGCACAACCACCCCTGATGGATTGAGGGTGGTCATAACCAAGAAAATGAGCAGTGTATAATGTGATGGAAAAATGAATCCAGCAAGCAAAGGAAGCAAAATGGATAATAACAATACATTAATAAGTTAATTGTATTAGCTTTCTCTACATAATAGAAGCCACTTGCTGAAGGGAGACAACCCCTTTAAGCCAGGTTCACATCACCGTTTAGCTTTCCATTCTTCTGATCTGTCAGAAGAAAAGTAAACAAATAAAGGATCTTGTATTTAAAACATCCGTTATGCTCATATATGTGCCTTTTGCATCAGTTTTAGCAATTCCTGTCTGAGATCTGTTATTTTAGACGAAAAAATAAAAAATCTTCATGTGCATATTTGAGCATAATGGATCCTTAAAATACAGGATGTTTTTTTTTTTTTTCTGTTATTCTGACGGATCAGAAGAACGGAAAGCTAAACACTGATGTGAACTCCCCCTAAGGCCTCACGCACACGACTGTATGTATTTTGCGGTCCGCAAAAAATGGATCCGCAAAAAATATGGATGACGTCCGTGAGCATATCATATTTTGGAATGGAACAGCTGGCCCCTATAGAACAGTACTATCCGTGTTGGTAATGCGGCCAATAATAGGACTTGTTCTATTTATTTTTTTGGCTGAACGGAAATACAGACATACGGAAACGGAATGCACATGGAGTACCTCCCACTGAAATGAATAGTTCCGTATACAGTCCGACAAAGAAAGAATCGGACATGGAAAGAAAATACCTTCGTATGCATGAGCCCTAAAGCTGAAAAATTCCAAAATGAAAATATTAGAAAAATCTTACCTGCTTGCCCCACCCAGCACTGGCCCGCCGAGTGACAAATTCCTCTAATAAAACCCTACAATATTAGATAATTGATGATGTAAGGCTACATGCACACGACCGTATGTGTTTTGCGGTCCGCAAATTGCGGATCCGCAAAAATAACGGATGCCATTCCGTATGGCATCTGTTTTTTTTTTTTTGCGGATCCGTTTTTTTGCGGATCTATTGTAATAATGTCTATCCTTTTCCGCAAACTAGAAAAAAATAGGACATGCACAATTTTTTTTGCGGAGCAATGGAACGGACATACTGATGCGGACAGCACACTGTGTGCTGTCCGCGTTTTTTGCAGATGCATTGAAATGAATGGGCCCGCATCCTATCCACAAAAAAACGGATCGGACACGGAAACAAAATACGGTTGTGTGCATGAGGCCTAACTCATAGTATGGCTCTCACACAGCCTATGTTTCTTTGGGGGATTAATTTCATTTTTAGGTGGCAATGGCTACACCAGCAGAATGTGCAAAGGTACTACACATATACGATGTCCGGTATGGGTAAGAATTCCCCTATCATATTACACAAAATTGCTCTGCTCCAGAAGGAGCAAGACGTTTTCTCTAATACCACATCTCCCATATTTGCCATTAAAGCTATTCCTTTATATTTTCTTAGTGTCCATACCCAGATCGTAGATTTTATACTATTTAAAGGGGTTGTCTCATCTTGGACAATGGGGCATATCGCTAGGATATGCCCCCATTGTCTGATAGGTGCCGGTCCGAGAACGGAGCCCCACAAGGTTGTGGCTGGAGGACTCCGGTCCGGCCAGCACCAAGCCGGCTCCCCATAGAAGTGAATGGGAGCGTACCGCGCATGTGCGGCCCCCGCTCCCATTAATTTCTATGGGGCCGATGGAAATAGCCAAGCCAGCGCTTGGCTATTTTCGCCGACCCCATAGAAAATTAATGGAGGGCCGCTGCGCAGTGCGCCCTCCTTCATTTGCCCGGCTTCGTTCTCGATATAGGTGCAGGTCTCAGTGGTGGGACCCGCACAAATAAGACAATGGGGGCATATCCTAGCGATATGCCCCCATTGTCCATGATGAGACAACCCCTTTAATATGTCGTTTGAGGACATACCCTAACACTCAGAGCACCAGATAGAGAAAGGAAGGGGCCCATCTTGGTGGCACCTCTCTATTTCCCTTAGTAATGCCGAGAGATTGTAAATGCAGTTTCTTCATCTGCATAAGGGAAAGCTTAGTTATAAAGAACATGAAATTGATTAAAGAATTACACTCAAAAATGGAAATGTGAAATATTTGACACGTAGCCAAACACATCTTAGGCTACTTTCACACCATCCGTCTGGTGTCTGCACAGACGGATCCGCACCTATAAATGCAAATGCTTGTATCCGTTCTTACATTGAAAGTCAATGGGGGACGGATCAGTTTTCAGCTGCACCATATTGTGTCAGTGAAAATGGATCCATAAGTCAGGACGGATCAGTTTGGCTCCGCTTCGCCAGGCGGACACCAAAACGCTGCAAACAGCGTTTTGGTGTCTGCATCCAGAGCGGAATGAAGGCTGAATGGAGGCAAACTGATGCATTCTGAACGGATCCTTATCCATTCAGAATGCATTGGGGCTAAACTGATCCGTTTTGAACCGTTTGTGAGATCCCTGAAACGGATCTCACAAACAGAATTCAAAACGCCAGTGTGAAAGTAGCCTTACATACTGTAGGCAGATTTTAAAGGGCTTTTCCAGGGTTTTCAGATTGATGGCCTATCTTTAGGATCAGTATGAGATCAGCTGGAGTCCGTCTCAAGGTAACCCCATGATGAGCCGTGGGGCTCCGTGAGTGCTGTGTCCTCCTACTAGACCTGTGATGTCACATTCATCAATCATCAGTGAATGGGGCTGAGCTGCAATACCAAGCATAGCCACAATACAATGGATGGCGCTGTTTGATAAGCTGTGAGGAGGCTGCGGCGTTCATTAGAGCTTTAGTGAGCCTCACGGCTTCCTCAAACAGTTGATGAGTCTGACCCCCGCCAATCTTATGTTGACGACCTATTCTGAAGATAGGCCATTGATATGAAGATCCTGGACAACCCATACAGGTTAAATACTGTGGGAGTCATTTATTATACCAAAATACATCTATATTAGGTGTAGTTCAGGTGCAGATTGCTCACCCCAGGTCTAAAATTGTGGGCGGGGAAGGGGACGTCCGGCAGGCCCATCTCATTTACCATTTTCTACGCCTGGTTCAGGCGTAGAAAATGGTCTAACTGTAAGACAGCAAGGAAACTGTCTTACATTTAGCGCTGGATGCGCCGAATATGTGGAGAGGTCGGAGTCTCTTCATAACTTCGGAGGATCCTCCACCAGCACAGGGCCTTTATTAAGACTGGCGTCTAAAACGCGGGTCTTAATAAATGTGCCCCTGTATGAGGTTTTATGAATCTAGAATAAGTTTAATTTGAGATTTTTGTTATCAGCATTATACTTTTCTTTACGGACAGCTGATCCCAAGTAGACACAACAGACAATACAGTATAATGTGACAGTCCGTACAATCCCTATGAAATGATGTACCTTTATACAGGGAATAAGAGACTATATTTTCGGCACAGCTGTAGGTAAGAAAATGATCAGGTCCATCCCCATATGTGGTATGACTTCTCAATTTTCCTTCTAGGTAGTAAAACGCCTTTGCAGTCTTTCCTGGGGATAGCTGAGCAGCATGTAGGACCAAACAATGGGGTAAGTATATTGTGTGATTGCCGAGGCCTTGATAACAGTGCCTGCGTTACCTCTTTTTGTGCCTCTGCTGTGTGACTCGATTTAAAAGGATTGTACTAGCTCTGTGAAATAAGGATGTAGTGCAAATCAATACCTGGTGTGGCAGAAAGTGCTCCTACTGGCCGACTGTCTGATGGTTATCAATAATTGTATCCTGAAGACCTACAATTACGGTACCTCAAAATGATAATAGAGACGTTGCTTCTAAGTGTCTTGATAGGTAGCGGCAAGCAGCTCTCTCTCTTATTTATATGCTTTCAGTTGACCTAAAAGAGAAAATATTGTGCTAAAAGAAAATTTCTCATTTGTAAGTAAGATCTATTATCAAACCTTTGTACAGATTTTCCATTAAGCATTTAAAGGCGGGTAGATATAATTCCCCCTCCCAGTAGTGCCCTATGTACATATAATGCCCCCCCAGTAGTGCCCTCTTCACATATAATGCCCCCCCAGTAGTGCCCTCTTCACATATAATGCCTCCAGTAGTGCCTGTCTTTCCAGAAAGTACCCCCATAAATATGCACCAACCCCTCCTCCTTAGTACCCCCAGTAGTGTACACAACAAATTTAATAAGAACAAAATACTCACCTCCCTCTGGTGGTCTGCAATGCTGGCCTCTTCCAGCTTGCTGCCCCGAACATCATTACAATCCTCCTGCGTCAGGTCTCTGGTGGCGTGATGTGTTGTCACGCCACTTGTGACCCAGTGCAGGAGGTTACGATGATGTCATTGCCACCTTCCTGCACCTCAGCATTACCTCATAGGCCTCAGGCCTAGCGGCATTCAGCCTATTAGGCAAAATGGCGGGGCACAGGAGCCAATAGTTCCTGTCTCCGCCGTTCAACTCTGGTGCTCCTCACAGGACCAGTACCAGATGATCCATGGCCCAGTACTGGTCTTTGGGTCAGTGGTTGGGGACCACTGCCTTAAGAGATGTGCCCATGTTGACGACATGGGCATCGTCACCTGATCTACATCAACCAACCACTTCAGCGGTCATATGTCTACAAGAGGCACAGCACCACTGAGGCCAATGTTTGGCTGAAGGGGATTAGGGGACCATGTCTATGCAGGGGGGATGAAAACAAACTGGAGGTGAGTAGTATCCTTTCTGTTTGAGATTTGTATGGTTAGCAACAAAATCACAAAGAGGTCCTATGGCGGGTAAGCAAGAAACCCTCTTAAAGGGGACTGCACAAGTAATATAAATGTATCCTGCCCAACAGATATTGCTGTTATATCACTTTCCCCAAATACCACCATTTATCAAAACCACCTTATTCTAAAGTTATTAGCCTACCATTACTCCCTGTGGGAAATCAGGTTTTATATTCAGTTGCTGTAGGTTACGTCCTGCACTGGAGCCTTGTAATGTAGGGTGCACAAGTATCATTGTTAAAGAGGACCTTTCACCAGCCCTGACCTGCCTATTTTAATAGCTACATGCATTCCCCACGTACTAACAATTCTGGAACATCTCTTCTTATCACTCTATGTGATGCCATTTCTTTATTATTTCTAGAAGTTATGAATGAATTGCTAGCAGTCTGCAGTAAGGGTACAGAGGGGAGGTAACCAGTTGGGGGGGTGTACCTGCACAGACTGACAATGGTAGCACTGATTGGATAGAGTCAGTCTGTGCAGGTACACCCCCCCCCCCCCCCACAACTGGTTACCGCCCCTCTGTACCCTTACTGAAGTACTGAAGGCTAATAGCAATTTATTCATAACTTCTAGTAGAAATAATACAGGAATGGCACAACATAGAGTGATAAAAGAGATGTTCCAGAATTGTTATTACATGGGGAATGCATGGAGCTATTAAAACAGGAATGTCAGGAGTGGTGACAGCTCCTCTTTAAGAACAAGGGGTGTGGTTAGTGTCACATGATCTGCTGATGTCAGGACACATCTCAATGCTGTAAGACATGATGGGACAGCAGTCGCATGACAAACCAGAAAGTATGATTCAAGCATGGGGGATAAGAGAAAACTGCAAATGAAGTAAGTTTGAAAAAAAAAAAAAATCAAACAAAAGAAGGAATGGGAGTCACTGATGCAAAAAATATTTTACAGTGAAAAGTAGTTTATGGCACAACCCCCTTTAACAAAAAATAAATAAATAGGAAAAGGCTTTTCTGTATTTGTGTGAGTGGATCCCATTGCTGGATGTTTACTGGACATGTTTCAGCAGGTCATGTTAAAGTTTGTCCCTTTTGTGAATTCATGGAAGATCAACTTTTTGTCTCAAAGATAAACTGTCAGCAGGATATCAAGGAGATCACTTGAGGGAGAGTAGTGCATTAGATGGGTTTAACTACTAGTATGCTTGGCTGTTCAGACTGACTTCCTCCTTAATGTCCTCCTGGTGTGAAATATGGTGCATGCCTCATTGGTTCCTCACACTGGTATAGTGCTTAGTGGTTTGCTAAACATAGTCAATTCCACAGATTGTAGCAAACCACAATTTCTGCCACCACAAAAGTTGATGTGCTGTAAGTCGCCCACCAGTCACTCAGATATAGTATCAGATTAGGCTTTGTTCCATTCTATTGGGATTCTTGTGTTTTAGACAGCAAGAGTAATATCATCTGCAGCACTATTTTTACATTGGAACCCAGGACACAGTGCAAGAGGTTTTTGATCGTCACTAGGATCTGTCAAAATTGGATGGGATCTGTTTGAAAATGGATCTGTCATACTGCTCATCAGGCGCGCAGCTACCATGGAAGCAGGGGAAGCGGCTGCTACGGGGCCTGAACTCAGGAAGGGCCCCAGGAGGAGGATTTATTTTCATAGCCCAGGGAGCAGCGAGTATGGTGCTTCTAATCCTAGCTCTAGTATTACTCACCGCTCCCTGGTCTTCGTCTCTGGGTGCCTGCGCTGCACTAAGTCCTGGCAGCGGACAGCTTTACAAGGGGACGTAGTGTGCGTAGTAACGCACTATAACCTAATGCTGTGTAACATCAGGTAACAGTGTAGTGCGTGCCTAGACACAGTGCTGCACGAAGAGCAAAGGGATCTCTTGGAGGATAAGAGAGGTGAGCTCTGTAGTGGAGATTGCTAGTAACTGCAGCGCTACTTCCATTGATGTAAATAGGAACGGTGCTGCAGTTACCAGCTTTGTCCACTACACCACGGGCAGAGCTGTGTAGTTCCTGAGCTGGCTTCTGGTGCCTGAGCAGCTGCAGAACAGCTGATCATCAAGAGTGTTGGACCACCATCGATCAGATTAATATTGATGACCTAGCCTGCGGATAGGCTATCAGTATTACAGCCATAGAAAACCTCTTTAAGCAATTTTCTTTAGGAAGTCGTGGCCTGTTGCCTTGGCAGTATGTTATTATTATACAGGGATGAATGATGTTGGAATAAGATGTATACTGATTTGTATATATTTGATCACATTGTACTTCATCCTTCTAAATTGACACATCCTTCAGTTACTAGGAGAAGATCCATTAGTCTTCATTTGTCTTTCTCTGCTTTGATTAACACATCATGAAACTCCTACTTCCAAAGTGAAACACAATTTGCTTTTCATAATACATTCAGTGATTTAATTGTAGCGATGCCTGGCAAACCTCCACTGCCATCAGCTGATCCTGTGCCAGCATAATGTACCGCTGACAGAGTTCTAAGGTGAATCATGTCTAAAACTATTTAATTGGCTATGAAAAAAGATAATTGACTTCTTAGCGACAATGTATGTGATTGCCAAAATAGCTCCTGCATCACTCAGTACGAATCACCCCAGACAAGACTGGAGCTTCACTTATTATTCCTCCCGGTTTCATTCTTTATGTGCCATCAATACGCTTTGGACAGTAGTACATAGCAGCCCAATAATAAGTAAATCATGGGGGAGAGGGGGGCACAAAAACTTCAGCGTGTTTCCGAAACACGCTTATGTGTACTCAGCACACTCTGCGCTATCTTGGGCACTAATACCACCAGTTGTTAAAGCTGTTAATATAAGTAGTGTCCAGCAAATCGAAACATCCATAGTGGCCTTCGATCCGAATTTCAGGAACATTTAGACTTGTCACAAAGCCGAATTTCCTCACGCTTCGTAGTAACAAATCAATCAAATGGCTGAAAAAAATAATAATACTCACCTCATCCACTTGCTCGCAGAGAGCGGCGGCTGCTCCCGTCTTGATTAAAGAAAACCTGCCAAAGGGCCTGCGCTGAGAGTGATGACGTCATCATGGAATCACGCTGGGAGCGCGTAGTGACGTCAAAACTGATCTGAGGTTTTAAATGACGGAGGGGGGTACGATCACCGTCCCCTGTCATTGCACCTGCTCCATACAATGGAAATCAATTGGTGACAAAGTAATTCGTAATAAATGGAATTTCTTGACGAAGTTCGACAAAGCAGCTGAATCTAATTTTTCAAAACTTCGCTCATCTCTAAATATAAGTAATACATCATTTTCTGTTTTTGTTTTAGCAGACATTAATCACCCAGACATTTAGCCAGACTAACCCAACAGCCATCACTCCAGAGGAATACTTTGACCCTAATTTTGAATTGGGACAACGGGATATGGGGCGACCCATGGAACTTACTACCAAAACTCAGAAGTAAGTAGAACCTAAAGTAAGTATTTTAATGTTTTTTAATGAAACTACTATAACCACATTTCCAAAACCCTAGTGTGGGGATTCGCTCTGATAGACAGGGTATGCGGATGCAGTACAGAGGCAAATTACCAGTTCTTAAATCAAACTTCCTGTTTATTCACACATAAGTCAAAAACAAAACGTCACTTTGCAGTCTTGGTGTTAGTTCACACACAATGGAAAGTCCACATACCAACAATCACCTTGTTGGCAGTTCTATCTCCAGCAGTCCATAGCAGGCTTTTTGGGGCCTGGTTCCTCTAAACACGGGTCTCAGCCCTCCAGCACGGCACAAGCCTCAGATCCCAGCACACACACAACTGTCTTTTAAGGACAGCTAGGTGCTGTCAAAACCCGGATCGGCACTTAAAATCCAGTCCGGTGTTTGACCCCACCTGGCTGCAAATCAGCCCAGCAGCACACGCTGGGAGGAAAATACCGGTTTTCCCAGACCATACCCTTCACTGTGTCACATACTCCCCCCCTTTGTTCAACCCTGAGGGGGTGAACACTCACCAGACAATGTACTCAGGACAGGCATCCGCGTTTCCCTGTAACTGGCCTGCCCTATGTTCCACTGTAAATTTAAAGTTCTGTAGGGAAAGGAACCATCGGATGACCCGGGCATTTCTGTCTTTGGCCTGGCTCATCCACTTGAGAGGGGAGTGGTTGATCACCATGCGGAATTTTCTCCCCAACAAATAATAGCGGAATGACTAGAGTGCCCACTTGATAGCCAGGCACTCTCTTTCCACTATACTGTACCTGGTCTCGGCTGGGGTGAGCTTACAGCGGAGGAAGACAACGGGTTCTCCTCCCTATTGACTTCCTGGGACAGTACAGCACCGAGGCCTACTTCGGAGGCATCCATCTGTACTATAAATTCCCGCTTGAAGTCGGGCATCACCAAAACTGGGGACCCACACAGGGCCGACTTCAAAGCTGAGAACGCCTCTTCCACCCGATCAACCCAGAGAACCATCACGGACTTATGTCACTTCAAGAGCCCTGTCAATGGCGCGGCTATCGTAGCAAAGTGGGGGAAAAAATCTAATGTAATAGACCACCATCCCCAGGAACGACTTTACTTGCCTAGAGGTGACAGGTCGGGGCCAATTCAGTATCGCATCTATTTTGTTTTCTTGGGGTTTGATGACTCCGCGCCCAATAACATACCCTAGATATTTAGTCTTCTCTAACCCTATCGCTAATTTCTTTGGGTTAGCTGTTAGTCCAGCCTTCCAAAGGGAGTCCACTACGACCTGTACTTTGGGCAGCTGACTTTCCCAGTCGGTACTGTGAATGACAATATCATCCAGGTAACCCGAGGTGTACCGCCGATGTGGACGAAGCACAATATGCATTAGACGTTGAAATGTGGCGGGGGCGCCATGCAGACCAAAGGGTAAAACCTTATATTGATACAGCCCCTCCAGCGTGATGAAAGCAGTTTTCTCTTTGGCAGCCTCCGTTAAGGGCACCTGCCAGGACCCTTTTGTGAGGTCCAAAACAGAAAAATACTGTGCTTGTCCTAACTTCTCGATTAGCTCATCCACCCGGGGCATGGGATATGCATTGAATTTAAATATCTCGTTCAGCTTACAAAAATCGTTACAAAACCATAACGTCCCGTCCGGCTTGGGTATTAAGACTATAGGACTGGCCCACTTACTTTTAGACTCCTCGATGACGTCTAGCCACAGCATTAGCTGCACTTCCTCCGAGATGGCTTGTCGCCGAGCCTCGGTATCCGGTATGGATTTAACCAGACTTTTGCCTGAGGCTCAGTGACAATGTCATGCTGGATTGCGGAAGTGCGTCCAGGGAGGTCCGAGAACACATCTGTGTTCCGACGAACGAACTCCCTGGCCTCCTGAGCCTGTTTAGAGGAGAGGCTGTCAACAATTTTTACTGTGGCAACCACTTGCCTTGCATCAGAAAAGGGGGCCGGAACCTGTTCCCCTAGAAAACCCGGCCGTGGGCTGTCTTCAGTACAGGTCGCCCTATCTTTTCAAGGTTTTAGTAAATCAACATGGTAAACCTGCTCCGGCTTTCGCCGTCCTGGCTGGTGTACCTTGTAATTTACCTTTCCAAATTTCTCGAGTACCTTGTAGGGCCCCTGCCACCTAGCCAGGAACTTACTGTCCACGGTCGGTACTAGAAACAAAACCCGACCACCCGGGTTAAAGATCCGAACCCGGGCTGCCAATTATAGATCCGACTTTGTGCTTGCTGAGCTGCCTCCATATGCTCCCTAACAAGAGGCAACACTGTCTCTATCCTTTCTTGCATCTGGGTAACGTACTCAAGGACACTTTTGTGCGAAGTAGGTTGCTGTTCCCATGCCTCTTTGGCTACGTCCAACAAACCACGTGGATGTCTGCCATATAGTAGTTCGAAGGGCGTGAACCCAGTAGAGGCCTGGGGTACCTCTTTCACAACGAACATGATAGGGCAGAAGAAGGTCCCAGTCCTTCCCATCTTTAGACACCACCCTTTTTAACATGTTTTTTAATGTTTTGTTAAACCTCTCTACCAGACCGTCCGTTTGCGGATGATAAACGGACGTCAGTAGCTGTTTTATGTGCAGTAACTTACAGAGTTCCCTCATAACCTTGGACATAAAAGGGGTCCCCTGGTCAGTCAGAACCTCTTTAGGTAGTCCTACTCGGGAAAACATATCCATTAACTCCTTAGCTATGAGTTTAGACGATGCATGTCACAGTGGCACCGCCACTGGGTACCGAGTGGTGTAGTCTAGGATGACCAAGATATGTTGGTGCCCTCTAGCGGACTTTGGTACTAGGCCTATGAGATCCATAGCGATTCTCTCAAACAGTACCTCGATGATCGGGAGAGGTACTAAGGGACTGCAGAAAAGGTGCTGGGGGCTAGTTGTCTGGCAGGTCGGCAAGACTTACAAAATTCTTCCACCTCTCTAAACACACTGGGCCAGTAAAACCGCTGAAGTATATGATCCTGTGTTTTCTGCATTCCCAGATGACCCCCAAGAACGTGTTCATGGGCTAGATATAACACGAGTTTGAGATAAGCCTTGGGCACCACCAACTGTTCAATATGCTCACCCAGTAGTTGGTTTACCTGATATAACATATTCTGTCGAACCACAAAACGGGGAAACACCATCTTGGCCCCACGTTGTTGTGGTTCACCATCAACTATTAATACATTTTCCCAGGTCGGGTCCCGGTGTTGTGCAGTACCAAAACTATCCCTGGAGACATTGAGGTCTGCCAATTCAGGACCCAGCGGCAAGTCCTCCACATCTCCCACCATTACATTCAGCAGGGTTGTCTCCCCCTATTCCACAGATGTGGTGGTCATCCCTACCGCTGGCATTCTGCCTTGGGTTCCCAGGGTTCTGGCCTTCCTCCTGAACAAGGCCACTCTACTGGGCTTACCCCTGACTCATGGGTGTCAGTAACTCTCACAGCAGGCCACAGGGCCGGGAAGTCTCTCCCTATTATGAGGTGTAGATTTTTGGCGACAGCCACCTGGTGGGTCCACCTACCGGCCACCGTGGTTAGAGACACCAGCGCGGTGGGGTAGTCTTTTAAGTCTCCATGGATGCACATCACCCCAACTTTCCGGCCAGTATACTCAGCGGACCACCAGGGTAGCCCTTACTAGGGTCACCAGACTCCCTGAGTCCAGCAGAGATTCCGCCGGAGTGTCTCCCACTTCCACCCGGCACAAGTGATCTAGAGATTCTGGGGTACCTGTTGAACACAGCTTCCTGGCATATAGCGACTGACAGTAGCCATAGTTAGTGTCCATGAGCTCAACACATTTCATTTCACATAATGGGGGAGGATTTATTAATACTTGCGTGCAGTATTTCTCACCGATGCAGTGTGCTTCAGACTCATCAGCAGGGAATATGACTTGTAGATGCATCTGACATAGCCTGAAAAAATGCCTTGACATGCCTTGTCATGCCTTGAAAAAATGCCTTGACATGTGAAGAAATGAGTAGCACTTGGCTCAATTCTGAAGCCCTGCCCGGCCCTGCAGAGACTGCATAAATATGGCATTCACCCTGATTATTTTATTCTGACAAAAATTGTTGTAAATACAAAAATACTAATACAAAAAATCTTCTCCAATGGTCTTTAGTAAGACGTGTGCCTCAATAGCTAGATAGCTAGATGATCCGGTGGAACAAAGCATAGTGGGGTGTCAGATGAATGAAGTGAAAGTGGCCAAAGGGATGCTCAAGGTTCATGGTACCCAGAATAGCTGAGTTGGGTGATTGGTAGTGGATCCCAATGGTCAGACCCAGGTCAATCATACATTTATACCTTAGGGCTGTATTACACCAACAGATTATCATAGATTTTCTGACCAATCATTGGTTAGATGGCCAATTACACACACAGGTCTTTTGTTATACACACCAACTATTGGACTGATTGGACAGATATTGGTCAGATAATCTGTTGGTGTAATCCAGGCCTTACATTTAGAATGTAATAATCTAGAAAATCTATGAAAATTTTAAGTATAGAAAATGCATAGATTGAGTGCTCCAATTATCATTTATAATTGAAGACTACAAGTTTGCCTTTTATCACCCACATTCAGGTTTAAAGCCAAACTCTGGTTGTGTGAAGACCACCCGTTGTCTTTGTCAGAGCAGGTGGCACCAATTATTGACCTCATGGCAATAAGCAATACACTTTTTGCTAAACTTCGTGATTTTATAACTCTCAGGCTACCCCCAGGATTCCCTGTCAAAATTGGTAAGTCAATTAGATGCAGTGTTAATGCGGTACCTGAAGCCGTTTTTAACACTTTTATTTATAGCTGAATATGGGATGTTCTTCTGATTTTGGCTAGATGCAATAAGATGGGATTCATGTTGAGAAATATCATATTACTAAACATATATTGAATTACAAAAATAATGAAGTCTTCTTCATAGATGTTGTTTTTGCTACTTGCAGTTTTTATTTGAACTTATGGCGCAAATGTTGCAGATCACTTAAAAAAAATATTGCCGTCTGCTTATGTTACATTGTGTTTTCTTCCAGAAATTCCCATTTTTCACATTTTGAATGCACGCATCACTTTCGGAAACCTGAATGGATGTGATGAGCCTGTGTCATCCCTTCGTCAAAGTCCCAGCAGCGAGGCCCCCTCCCCGAGCAGCGACTCCTGCAGTGTTAGCAGCACCAGCTCTATAAGTATGATGCCACAGCAGGGGGAGACGGGACAGAGGGACCCTAACAGTATGTGTCAGACCTCAGCACTGGGGGCAGAGGAGGTCCTGGGTAGGGGTGACTAGAGAGAGGATTACCATTAGCTACAGTATGGCTCATGTCACCCATGGATAACATGATCCACCAACATTTCAGATGGCTCCACCAGGCCTCCACCTTCACTGCTTTGCCTGAATACATATACAGAATTGGCTGCTTTTGTAACGGTGCTTTGTGTTGTAAAGTGCAATAGGAAAGAGATATCTTAGCTGAGTTGTTAACCTCAGATTCGCTTCTGTGCTATTTTGTGACCTGTATATTATTTGTTTTTGTGATTTTGCAGATTCTGGACGTGGCTGTGAGATGGACCAGTCTTTATTTGAGGCTCCTCGAGGTTACAGCATGGTGGGCAGTTACCGCGAGACCATGCGTGAAGAAGAAGATGACCTACTTCAGTTTGCTATCCAGCAGAGTTTACTAGAAGCTGGAAGTGAATATGACCAGGTAAGATGACAGTCTGCAACATTTCCCACAGGTTTATCAGTCCATAGATTACATAAAAATGTTAGGGTATGTTTAGACTTTCAATCACACTAGAATCACAAAAGAAAACCAGAAAATGGAGAAAATGCATGCAGTTGGTTAAAATTCAGGCAAATACAGCCACCAATCGGTGAAGCTTAAAGGGACACTGACAGGCCCAATAACCATAATTAGCTGTACATATCCATGCATCTAATATGCATTAAAAACATATAAGTATCCCCCCTGTCCACATTATGAATACAGTAAACTCACGTTTTATAACCTGAACTAATCGCTTTTCTTTCTGCCCAAGGGGCGGGGTTTCAGCTCCACTGATGCTGGCTGGGCACAAGTGGAGCTGAAACCCTGCCCCTTGGGCAGAAAGAAAAGCGATTGGTTCAGGTTATAAAACGTGAGTTTACTGTATTCATAATGTGGGCAGGGGGATACTTATATGTTTTTAATGCACATTAGAAGACCTGTACATGCATATGTACTGCTAATTATGGTTATTGGGCCTGTCAGTGTCCCTTTAAGGGCTATGTCTTCCATTGAACTTTATAATAGCTCTGTAAACAATAGACAATCAGTCTGCTTAAACTAATAACACACAAAGAATTAAATGTTACCATGTTTTTATTGGACACACCATGTAAACATTCACAGTGCAGGTGGAAAAAGTATGTAAACCCCTAGACTAATGACATCTCCAAGAGCTAATTGGAGTCAGGTGTCAGCCAACTGGAGTCCAATAAATGAGATGAGATTGGAGGTGTTGGTTACAGTTGCCCTGCCCTATAAAAAACACACACCAGTTCTGGGTTTGCTTTTCACAAGAAGCATTGCCTGATGTGAATGATGCCTCGCACAAAAGAGCTCTCAGAAGACCTACGATTAAGAATTGTTAACTTGCATAAAGCTGGAAAGGGTTATAAAAGTATCTCCACAAGCCTTGCTGTTCATCAGTCCACAGTAAGACAAATTGTCTATAAATGGAGAAAGTTCAGCATTGCTGCTACTCTCCCTAGGAGTTGCCGTCGTGTAAAGATGACTGCAAGAGCACAGTGCAGACTGCTTAACGAGGTGAAGAAGAATCCTAGACTTACAAAAGTCTCTGGCATATGCTAACATCCCTGTTAGCGAATTTACGATACATTAAACGCTTAACAAGAATGGATTTTATGTGAGGATACCACAGAGGAAGCCACTGCTGTCCAAAAAAACATTGCTGCACGTTTACAGTTTGCACAAGAGCACCTGGATGTTCCACAGCAGTACTGGCAAAATATTCTGTGGACAGATGAAACCAAAGTTGAGTTGTTTGGAAGAAACACACAACACTATGTGTGGAGAAAAAGAGCCACAGCAAACCAACATCAAAACCTCATCCCAACTGTGAAGTATGGTGGTGGGGGCATGGTTTGGGGATGCTTTGCTGCGTCAGGGCCTGGACGGATTGCTATTATCGAAGGAAAAATGAATTCCCAAGTTTATCAAGACGTTTTGCAGGAGAACGTAAGGCCATCTGTCCACCAGCTGAAGCTCAACAGAAGATGGGTGTTGCAACAGGACAACGACCCAAAGCATAGAAGTAAATCAACAGCAAAATGGCTTAAACAGAAGAAAATACGCCTTCTGGAGTGGCCCAGTCAGAGTCCTGACCTCAACTCGATTGAGATGCTGTGGCATGACCTGAAGAAAGCGATTCACACCAGACATCCCAAGAATATTGCTGAACTGAAACAGTTCTGTAAAGAGGAATGGTCAAGAATTACTCCTGACCGTTGTGCACGTCTGATCTGCAACTACCGGAAACGTTTGGTTGAAGTTATTGCTACCAAAGGAGGTTCAACCAGTTATTAAATCCAAGGGTTCACATACTTTTCCCACCTGCACTGTGAATGTTTACATGGTGTGTTCAATAAAAACATGGTAACATTTAATTCTTTGTGTGTTATTAGTTTAAGCAGACTGTGATTGTCTATTGTTGTGACTTAGATGAAGATCAGATCACATTTTATGACCAATTTGTGCAGAAATCTATATCATGTACCTCGTCATAAATTAAGCACATCGTGCGGTGGCTCAGGAGGCATAGAAATGCTGGTCTTGATAAATAACCCCTTATGGGTTTAGAGCTCATATGGAGCTCTGTATCAGAAAACAGAAACGCCTTAGGCCACCTACACATGTGCGGTTTTTCCACGCGGATTCCTCTGCCAAAAAAATACAGCGTATTAGAGTATCAGCAAAGTGTATGAAATTACACAAATCTCATGTGCACTTCGCAGATTTTTCCATGCGGAAATTGACCTGCATTGCGGACTTCAAAATCTGCAGCATGCTTTTCAATGGAAGGGTGAGATCTGCAAAACCACATCAAATCCGCACCAAAAAGGCTGCTAGACATTTTAAGATTTTGGTGCGGATTTGCTGCAGAAACGCACATAAATCCGCACTGAAATTTGTGTGGATCTTATGTGCGTTCACCAGTACTCGTGTGCAGGTGACCTTACAGTTATACTGTGAACTTACTATCAATGAGCTGTACCTGAATGACAACAAAAGTGAATGTAAATCTAAAGATTTCTTTACATCTGCTCTACAGGTGACAATTTGGGAAGCTCTTACAAACAGCAAACCAGGAACTCACCCAATGTCAAATGAAGGTCGGAAAGGAGAACGGTAGG
The DNA here is from genome assembly GCF_014858855.1 of Bufo gargarizans. Taxonomy (NCBI): domain Eukaryota; kingdom Metazoa; phylum Chordata; class Amphibia; order Anura; family Bufonidae; genus Bufo; species Bufo gargarizans. The sequence goes on along the minus strand of NC_058082.1, from coordinate 464,660,181 downwards.
AATTCAGCACAAACTTACGTGTAAATTAGGAAGATTGGATATTACATTAGGTGGAGGCCTGCTATTCATTAGTTTTCCTTCAGTCTGCATTGCCGTTAGCTGCACCAAATTTATCAAATGTTGCTAGTTTTTAAAGGGCATCTGTCGGCAGATTTGTACCTATGGCTGACCTGTTACATGTGCGCTTGGCAGCTGAAGGCTTCTGTGTTGGTCCCATGTTCATATGTGCCTTCACTGCTGATAAAAATTATGTTTTAATATATGCAAATGAGCTTCTAGGAGCAACGGGAGCGTCGCCATTACACCTAGATGCTCTGCTCTCTCTGCAACTGCTGCACCCTGCACTTTGATCGACTGGGCCAGGCAGTGTAAAAGTGGTCACACCTGGCCCTGTCAATCAAAGAGCGCACGGCAGTTGCAAATAAAGCGGAGCATCTAGGTGTAATAGCAACGCCCCTGTTGCTCCTAGGGGCTCATTTGCATATATTAACACTTTACGTTTCTCAGCAATGCGGGCACGTATGAACATGGGACCAACACAGATGCCTTCAGCTGCCAAGTGCACATGTAGCAGGTCAGCCAGTTTCATAGGTACAAATCTGCTGACAGATGCCCTTTAAGTTGTTTTGGTGCAGCTTTAAATACGTCTAGAGATGTTACTCCGTGGTTTATGCCACCCTTCCCCTGCTGGTATGAACTTGTGATATTTATCTTAAATCTGGCCTACACATCATTAACATAACTAATTAAACCCACTTTTCCAAACTGGAGTGAGTGGCATAAATTCACATAAACAATTTTTTTTGTGCAATTAAAGCCAAAAAATCCCAAAAGCCCTCTTTTGCAACTGTTCAAAGACAGAATTCAGGAATGCAGGGTATTAGGAACCCTTACCCCCATATGGGCAAGTTACTATGAATTTTCTTAGCAATTCTGTATACAGTACTTACAGTATAAAGGTTCAGGAGCTGAGCCATAAGGAGCCGCTTGGTGTTGTCCTCAGCAGTCAGCCTGTCGAGCTGTTTTAGCTGTCCATGTGCCTGGGACATGAAGGAAAAGCTGTGACCATTGGGGATTTATTGCTTAACAAAATAGCAACTATGAAACCTCCCCAAAACCTGCCCCTCATATTTTAGCTTCCTAAACCCTTTTGAGTGTAACACGTGCATAGAGGGATGTTGGATTTGAAGGAGTTTTTCTGCAAGTACAACCCCCTTTATAAATATAGCGTCCCTTGCATTCAACAGCGTATACATCTGCCAAAGCTTTATACAGTATGCTTGCATCGTTCTTAAGATAGGAGTGGGCCCCAGAGGTGGGACCCACACCTGTTGGACATTTATAGTATTTTCTATCTCTATATCACAAATGTGCCAGATGGGACAACCCCTGTAACCCTAGTCACATCTGAGTTTTCAGGTGCAGAATCCAATTAGTTTCTTCAAGTCCTGAGGCTTTCAGAATACCCTAATGTGGTATGTTTAGGGTGCAGTGTCCATAAGTGGACATTAAGGTACACACAGTAATTAAGTATTCTGCCTTTTGTTTTTACACAATGGCTTTTATTTCTCATTCTTGCCATTTCAGAACTCCCCAGCACACCCAGCGATGCAGTCCCCCACATTCTGTCTCCAGCAACACATTCAGCACTTATCAGGAGCAGCTGCGAATAGCCATGGAGCTCTCAGCCAAGGAGCTGGAGGAGGAGGAAAAGCTGAAGCAGCAGGAAGAGGAAGAGCTGGAAAGAATCCTACAGCTCTCTCTTACTGAAAAATAGCAGGGCATCAACTTTACTAAACAGGCACCCAGGATGTCTACTCAAACTGCCTAAGGGCTCACTTGGGAAGCCACAGATATAGACATATGTATAAGAAAGATTCATCAGGAAGAGAAATGGGTGCAGGTGGAGCTTCCTGTTACACACAATGCATTGCAACACGAGCCAGCGGACAGGGGTCACACACCACTGTAGCCTTTGTTGACATGCTCCCTATTCTTTCATATGTAAGAAGTGTCAAGTCAACTGAAGGAAGTCAACTGAACTCGCAGACACTGGGCACAAGCTCAAGTATGGACGTTGACCACCCATCCATTCTATCTTGGATAGGTCATCCTCTTTGCTGCTGGAGTAGAAATAATAATGCTTATAAATTGGTGAATTGCAGGTTCTCCAGCAGCAAATTGGTTGCGTCCACAGTATGGTACCTCCAGATATCTCTGACGACAGTTACCCAGCAGGAGACTGACTTCATGTATAACCATGGCCTCCATATAGGGCTGTAGTGGATGTGATGAATTCTGTTTGGGTCGTGTTCACAATATATGTTCATTTTTTAATTATCAGGCTCAGTTCTATGTAAGTGGTTCCAGATTATGACAAAAAGTATATTAAATGTGTAGGAGTCTGAATGAAAGGACAAAGAGCAGCTTACCTCCTCTTTCTTCTATTCTCCACAAAGGATGCCATGTTGTTGGATAATGTAAAACAGATTCCACAAGTGAATTACAAATTGGGCTGTTTGATGTAAATTACAATGTTAATAAAGGATCTTTCCCACAATGGACAACTTTGTTTTTATTCATAAAGTGGCAATAAATGTGTTTTCCCTTCCTAAGTAATGATACCACCCAGTCAATGCACAGGTTTATGCTATTTGCCATTCTCATGAAGCAAATAGCACTTAGCCACTAGACGCTAGGCCTCATGCACATCTTTTTTTGCGGATCAGATGCAGACCCATTCATTTCAATGGGACCACAATAAATGAGGACAGCCTACCATGTGCTGTCCACATCCTTATGTCCATTCCACCATCCCATAAAAAAAGATAGAACATGTCCTATTCTTCTCCGTCAAAGGAAAAAGAAGAAAAAGAAGTACAGATGTGTCCGCACTTAAGTGCTTACTTATCTCAACATATCTTGAGATGTTTGTCACCAAATAATGATATATCTAAATTGGATAAATTGCAATACAACGTTCAGACAGCAGGTGGCGCATTGTGTTACTAGCTAATACCTGAACATAAGGTCAAGACCTGGTAATATAATAACAGTTGTGAAATTTGGCCGGGTTCACATCACGTCTTTGTCTTACATTTAAGATATATAAAAAATATATTGTATACATTAAACAAATCCCTCCGATTGATGCTCTTTTTTTTTTTTTTTTCTGTGCAATGATTACCATATATTTTGACCTGTGCCATTGTTCACTACAATACTATATGCTGTATACTATGATTTAGATACACTTGATGTCAGTATACAGTGCTAGTCTAGTATTATATTTATTATATGCAAAATAACATGCACCAACCACAGTTTTATGTAGAGATTATTATATACTTTTAACAGTCCCATTACATGTTACAAATGTACATAATACAATTCAGACACATTGGGTGTCAGTATATACCGCAATTTTTGCATGACATTTAAAATGATTATTGATTGTCTGCTGAGCTATGTATCTAATCCAATCATATGTGATACTGTCCTCTTAGCTGTGTACCTAATCCTGACATGTATGATACTGTCAGCTGAGCCAATGTATCTAATTCTATCATGTGTGATACTGTCCTCTGAGCTGTGTAGCTAATCCTACCATGTGCAGTACTGTCATCTGAGCTGTGTATCTAATCCTACCATGTGCAGTACTGTCTGCTGAGCTGTGTATCTAATTCTATCATTTGTGATACTACCCTCTGAGCTGAGTATCTAATTCTGCCATGTGTCATACTGTCCTTTGAGCTTTGTATCTAATCCTGTCATGTGTGATACTGCATGATGAGCTGTGTATCTAATTCTGCCATGTGTCATACTGTCTGCTGAGTTGCTAAACTGCGTATCTAATAGTGTCATGTGTGATGATGTTTGCTGAGCTGCTGTATCGAATCCTGTTACATAGTGGAAGGAGAAGGGTCCAAGAAGCACAGAGGATTTCAGAGGAGGAGTGTGCTGATCTTGTGGGGGGTAACAGGCTGAGAGTTACACAGTGGAAGGAGTAGGGTCCCCAGAAGCGCAGAGTATTTCAGGAGAGGAGTGTGCTGAGCTGTTTATCTAATTCTATCATGTGTGATACAGTCTGCTCAGTGGTGTATCTAATCCTAGCAGGTGTGATACTGTCTATGAAGCTTTTGCATGTATCTGTATAGAGTGTGATACAGATACAGAGATAAGGAGTTCTGCTTTGTGTACATACACTTCCGAAATAAGAGAGGTGGGGGAGGTGCTGCTGCATTTCAGTCCCCCCCATTCCCCTTTTTTACAGAAGAGAGTTTTCTGTCCAGATGTGATGTGTGTAGTGAAAAATATATACCGTATATAGCGCCACCATATTCCTCAGCGCTTTACAATTGAGAGGGTTTATGTGCAAAACAGAAGATATCACAAAGTTACCAGATAATATACAACAGAAACACTAGGAGTGAGGACCCTGCTCGCAAGAGCTTGCAATCTATGAGGAAGTAGGGGTGACAAAAAATGTGTGAATGTGTCACCTCCCGACTGACTTCTGACCATTCTTTTCAGCTGTCACTTATCTCTGCGTTCAGGAAACTCTCAGCATTGTCTATATTGTGCACGTTTCATGCAGCTCTCCCCCATAGAAGTGAATTGGGCTTGCAAGAAAAATGGACGGCATCTGGATACGCATACTCACTTAATCCTACAATGTGTGATACTGTCTGCTGAGCCATGTATCTAATTCTATCATGTGTGATACTATCTGCTGAGCCATGTATCTAATCCTATCCTGTGTCATACTGTCTGCTGAGCTATGTATCTAATTCTATCATGTGTGATACTATCTGCTGAACTGTGTATCTAATCCTATCCTGTGTGATACTGTCTGCTGAGCTGGGTATCTAATACTATCATGTGTGATACTGTCTGCTGAGCTGTGTATCTAATCCTATCATGTGTGATACTGTCTGCTGAGCTGGGTATCTAATACTATCATGTGTGATACTGTCTGCTGAGCTGTGTATCTAATACTATCATGTGTGATACTGTCTGCTGAGCCATGTGTCTAATCCTATCCTGTGTCATATAGTCTGCTGAGCTGGGTATCTAATACTATCATGTGTGATACTGTCTTTTGAGCTATGTTTCTAATCTTGTCATATGTGATACTGTCTGCTGAGCTGGGTATCTAATCCTATCGTGTGATACTGTCTGCTAAGCTGGGTATCTAATCCTATCATGTGCGATACTGTCTGCTGAGCTGTGTATCTAATCGTTATCCTGTGTCATATGGTCCGCTGAGCTGTGTATCTAATTCTACTATGTGCGATACTGTCATTTGAGCTATGTATCTAATCCTCTCATGTGTGATATTCAACACTTTTATAGTGTTCTCAGTGATCTGGCCATGCTTCTAAAAATTCCTCTCCACAATGAAGGGGGGAGAGAGAGTGAACCCCGTCCCCTGCTAGTGATAGTACAGACGGGAGGGGCAGATGTGTTTCTGGATTTCTCTGAGACTGGGGGTAGTAGTCAGATGTTGGGAGGAGTGAAAACAAGCTGAGGTGTTCTCTCCTCCTGGATTTGCTTCAACTGTCCGTATCTTCTGTGCCCCAATAAAATGAATGGGTCTGTATGCAATCCAGAACAAATGCAGATCAAACACTGATCAAAAATACGGTCATGTGAATGCACCCTAACAGTGTTATGTATCCATTCATCCCCTTGAAGTGTCTATATATATTTAATGGTTCCAGTGTATAAAGCTATACTATACTTTAAAGTATATAATCCTCCTCATATTGCGTGCATTGCCAATAAATATATATTGCCCACCCTGTATTGCCAATAGAGAATTCCCCCCGCAAAACAGACAAGAATAGGACAGGTTCTATATTCTTGGTGGTGCCAGGGAACAGACATTCAGATGCAGGCAGCACATGGTGTTGTCCACATGTTTTTTGCCCCCACTGAAATGAATGGGTCCTCAAAAAATGTGGATCAGATGCAGACCAAAAATATGGTCATGTGAATGCACTAAAGCTAAATTCACATGGAGTTTTTTGGATGAGGATTTGAAGCAAACCTGCCCACAGGATTTTCAGCCAAAGTCAGAATTGGATTGGAAAGGAATTAGAAATATAAAGGAAGGATTTATACTCCTCCTTCCTGCTGCATCCACTTCTGGCTTTGGCTGAAAATCAGCTGTGTTTAGCCCTGGTATTGAAGAGAAAAACAACAGCACTCAATACAAGAACTTTAGTTCCGGTTGTTTATTTTTGTGGCAACTTCACCAATTTGTGACGTTTCGGTCGTAGGACCTTTATCAAACACAAGTTGCCGTGGAGAAAATAAAAACGTGTAAAGAATAGAGCTGATGGTGTATCCACACCCATATAGACGCTGGGAAAGAACATGGCAACTTGTGTTTGATAAAGGTCCTACGACCGAAACGTCACAAATTGGTGAAGTTGCCACAAAAATAAACAACCGGAACTAAAGTTCTTGTATTGAGTGCTGTTGTTTTTCTCTTCAATGTATGATTCTGGCTGGGAAGCCAGCACAACAAGCACCACGGTCTAAATAAACACGAGTGCCACGTCTTATCTATATAAAGTATTATTTTGCCCTGGTATGTCAGCATTCAGCCTTACAGCTTCTCACAACTTTCCTATGATCTAAGTGTCCAGGCCTGATAATTACTGCTTATGTCAACGTTCCAGACTCCATTCCCTGTGTCTTTATCACCTGTTTGTTTTCTCTGATTATTCACCCTTGTATCCAGCTGTTCTTTGATTAGTCCCTGATTAAGGAAAAAACTGTCCCTCCTCTTTTGTTCACACCTAGAAGTGTAAATGTTAGGCTTTAGTTCTTCTGAGACATTGGTCTTCATCCAAAATGCAAACTTCCTAAGTGCACAAAATCAAATTATACCAGAATCGTAACTAATGAAATATTCACTGCAAACAATGTTTCTGCTTCCCACAACTATTAACTCTATTTACTGCACTGCCTAAAATGCCCTAAAACCCCTGCACCCAGCAAGGAACCTCTTATCTCTCCTTCCATCTGACCTCCTGCTCAGATCTGTACCTTCCTCTCTACAGGGAATATTAAAAATGAAAGAGACAGGAAAACCTGGGAATTTAAAATGAGCCACTGTTTAACAAAATTCTCACCTCCCTCAGTTCCACTTCCAACCCTTAGGATTAGATACACAGCTCAGCAGACAGTATCACACATGATAGAATTAGATACATAACTCAGCAGGCACTATCACACATAATAGGATTAGATACCCAGCTCATCAGACAGTATCACACATGATAGAATTAGATACATAACTCAGCAGGCACTATCACACATAATAGGATTAGATACCCAGCTCATCAGACAGTATCACACATGATATGATTAAATACACAGCCTAGCAGGCAGTATCCCAGATGATAGGATTAGATACACAGCTCAGCAGACAGTATCACACATGATAGGATTAGATACGCAGTTCAGCAGTGTCACACAGGATAGGATTATATACATAGCTCAGCAGACAGTATCAAACATGATAGGAATAAATACACAGCTCAGCAAGCAGTATCACACATTATAGGATTAGTTACACAGCTCAGTAGACAGTATCACACATGATGGGATTAGATACATGGCTCAGCAGGCAGTATCACACATGATAGGATTAGATACATGGCTCAGCAGACAGTATCACACATGATAGGATTAGATGCACAGCTTGGCAGGCAGTATCACACATGATAGGATCATATACATGGCTGAGCAGATAGTATAACATATGATAGAATTAGATACACAGCTCAGCAGACAGTATAACACATGATAGGATTAGATACCCAGCTCAGCAGACAGTATCACCCATGATAGAATTAGATATATAACTCAGCAGGCACTATCACACATTATAGGATTAGATACCCAGCTCATCAGACAATATCACACATGATAGGATTAAATACACAGCTCAGCAGGCAGTATCCCACATAATAGGATTAGATTCACAGCTTAGCAGACAGTATCGCACATGATAGGATTAGATACATGGCTCAGCAGGCAGTATCACACATGATAGGATTAGATACCCAGTTCAGCAGACAGTATCACACATGATAGGATTAGATACCCAGCTCATCAGACAATATCACACATGATAGGATTAAATACACAGCTCAGCAGGCAGTATCCCACATAATAGGATTAGATTCACAGCTTAGCAGACAGTATCGCACATGATAGGATTAGATACATGGCTCAGCAGGCAGTATCACACATGATAGGATTAGATACCCAGTTCAGCAGACAGTATCACACATGATAGGATTAGATACCCAGCTCAGCAGACAGTATCACACATGATAGGATTAGATACATGGCTCAGCAGGCAGTATCACACATGATAGGATTAGATGCACAGCTCAGCAGACAGTATCACACATGATAGGATTAGATACATGGCTCAGCAGGCAGTATCACATATGATAGAATTAGATGCACAGCTCGGCAGGCAGTATCACACATGATAGGATCATATACATGGCTGAGCAGACAGTATAACATGATAGAATTATATACACAGCTCAGCAGACAGTATAACACATGATAGGATTAGATACAGGGTTGATCAGACAGTTTTACACATGATAGAATTAGATGCACAGTTCAGCAGACAGTATCACACATGATAGGATTAGATACACAGCTCAGCAGACAGTATCACACATGATAGGATTAGATACACAGCTCAGCAGACAGTATCACACATGATAGGATTAGATACCCAGCTCAGCAGACAGTATCACCCATGATAGAATTAGATATATAACTCAGCAGGCACTATCACACATTATAGGATTAGATACCCAGCTCATAAGACAATATCACTCATGATAGGATTAAATACACAGCCTAGCAGGCAGTATCCCACATAATAGGATTAGATTCACAGCTTAGCAGACAGTATCGCACATGATAGGATTAGATACATGGCTCAGCAGGCAGTATCACACACGATAGGATTAGATACCCAGCTCAGCAGACAGTATCACACATGATAGGATTAGATACATGGCTCAGCAGGCAGTATCACACATGATAGGATTAGATGCACAGCTCGGCAGGCAGTATCACACATGACAGGATTATATACATGGCTGAGCAGACAGTATCACATATGATAGAATTAGATACACAGCTCAGCAGGCAGTATCACACATAATAGGATTTGATACGCAGCTTAGCAGACAGTATCACACATAATGTTTGGATTTTTGATTTAGTGTTCCTTTATTCTCATGTGTTTGACTTTCACACACTTAACATTCTCAATAGATCTCACCAAATTTAGCTGGGTCTGCCGATAAATATCTCATATCTGAGGCCAGCTTCTCTGTTCTATAAACATAAGAAAAGGCAGCTTGAGCAATAAGCTAAGTGTGGGGCACTCACCACCCAGTGGTTGTGATGCGTATTACAGTCATTTAGAGTTTAGTTACAGTCTCGCAATATTATGTTGTTTTGCTGTCAGAACAAAATTGATAACACTTCCAGTTTGGAGATCAGATAAGACTGGACACATCTGTAGCAGCACTAACGAATCTGTGGATTAAGTCTCTATGGTAGTGGTGCCCAGTTAGGTTGAAAGGTTGCCATTTTTGGGTGAATAAACCAGCATGGATTGAGGACCTGGGAGTGCAGCAGTTTTTTTTAATTCATTCTCTATTCTTGTCCATATCGCACATGAAAATTTTCTATGGTTATCCAGTACCAGTGTGCCACCATTTCATTGCTATTTTACCAGTCGTGCTTGATACCATGTGTCTTGGTTTGGATTTCCCTCCTGTTAGTGTGCAGAAGATTCCCCGGCCATTATGCAGAATCCCAGGAGGAGTGAATGGAGGATGGGAGTAGTGGTTTTGGCTCCCTAGGGCCGTGCAGGGACTGGAGGGTGCATCTTTTCTTCCCTCGGGACACACCCTGGCATTTGGCTTCTGCCCGGTATTGGTTGGGGAGCCCTTCATGTTGGATAATTTGCTAGGTGCAAGGCAGGACCGACAGATAGTGGAGACAATGATCAGACTCATTAGTTGCAATAAATAAAGTCTCTCTCTTTACGAAGTTGATGATAGGGTTAGTATTACAAACAGCAGCAAGGCACAGTTCCACAGTATACCACAATGCAATAGTCTCTCAATATCAGAGCATGTACAGGAACAATGGTGGTGGTTATAATACTCCCCTCTCTCTCTAAAGAACACTTCACAGTCTCTCAGCAGAACCACATGCAATAAGTTTCTTATTAAGTTCTTCTGCAGTTCCTAGACTGAGGGGTGCAGAACCGAGACAGCGGTGGCCACTGGCCAATCCATCTGAAAGCCTTTCTGCTTAGAGAAGCACTTGGTTTTTTTAATTTTTTATTTTACATATATTACTAACTACCAGTATTCTAGCAGAGTAATTTGTTTCACCCTAACTCAGGTAAGATTCATCAGGAAAACCATATTGGAGGGGAGAACGAATCACGATGGCTGCCAACCCACAAATTACACAACAAATAAAACAGGTATACACAAGAGCCTGTCTTATGCTTTATTAATGGCCTATCCTGAACAATATAGGCAAAGAAAAAAAATCAAGGAGTGCTTCTTTACACAAGGTTCACAACACTTTGCTGTATGAAGCTTACTGTAAATAGCCTCCTTAGATGTCTGGTCTTTTTCTTCTCCCTTGAGACACATGTTCTCCCTTGCATTGCTCAGACTAGACTCCTCTTAACACTAACTTGTCAGGTGGCAGACCTGGTCCATCCTCTGACAACCTAACACAGTTTGGCAAGTTGTTAACCATTTTTTGTCCATATTGTGCCATTAAAGTATAACGGTCGTATATATATTTTTTGGAGTATTGGATTGTGGTGATTAATATCTCCTTGGTGGCCCTATTTCAACTTTTCACTGTGTATTCAATTACCCCTTAATTCCACATTTTAGTTCCCTGTACTGCCTGCTTTTACCAGTGCTTAAAATACGGTTGCTAGGCGTCTATGTGTTGAAGGACGGAGGACGCAGAAGCAGGCTGCGTGCAAGGTCAGATTACTGACAGCCAGGGACTGTAAGTAAATGATTAAAGCCAGGTCCTCCCCAGCAGCTGATAACAGTGCCTGGGCTGTGTGCACTTCTCCCTGTCCCTGCGCTTGGCAGACGCTCCCTCACTCAGCAGAGCTGGAGAATGCAGAGTTGAAGCAGCGCAGACCAGGGAAGGGAGATCTGCCGTCTGCTCAGTGTATATATGACAGCAACATGTGGTAAGAGGACCCCTTTGTGCTGCAGGAGATTAACCCTTTAGGGGGGGAGGGCTCTGGTTACTGACACCTTTGGGGGGCTATTGTTACTGGCTAGTGAGGGCAGGCGGGATTATAGCCTCAGGGGAGGGCAGTGGCGGCCATCTTAACTGAATAGTGAAATTGCAGTTTTATGCAGACTGGTTGCTAAGGGCTGAATCTTATTAAATATGGGGTGAGTCAGTCTAAGGCCTCATGCACACGACCGTTGTGTGCATCCGTGGTCGTTGTGCCGTTTTTCTTCGCGGACCCATTGACTTTCAATGGGTCCGTGGAAAAATCGGAAAATGCACCGTTTTGCAGCCGAGGCCGTGATCCGTGTATCCTGTCCGTCCAAAAAATATGACCTGTCCTATTTTTTTGACGGACAACGGTTCACAGACCCATTCAAGTCAATGGGTCCGTGAAAGAACACGGATGCACACAAGATTGGCATCCGTGTCCGTGATCCGTGGCCGTAGGTTGCTTTCATACAGACGGATTCGAAGATCCGTCTGCATAAAAGCTTTTTCAGATCTAAGTTTTCACTTCGTGAAAACTCATATCCGACAGTATATTCTAACACAGAAGCGTTCCCATGGTGATGGGGACGCTTCTAGTTAGAATACACTACAAACTGTGTACAAGACTGCCCCCTGCTGCCTGGCAGCACCCGATCTCTTACAGGGGGCCGTGATCAGCACAATTAACCCCTTCAGGTGCGGCACCTGAAGGGGTTAATTGTACTATCATATCCCCCTGTAAGAGCTCAGGGCTGCCAGGCAGCAGGGGGCAGACCCCCCCCCTACCCAGTTTGAATATCATTGGTGGCCAGTGCGGCCCCCCCCCCTCCCTCCCTCTATTGTAATAAATCGTTGGTGGCACAGTGTGCGCCCACCATCGCCCCCCCCTCCCTCCCTCTATTGTAATAAATCGTTGGTGGCACAGTGTGCGCCCACCATCGCCCCCCCCTCCCTCTATAGCAGTAACAACATTGGTGGCAGTGTGCAGCCTCCCATCTCCCCCCCCCTTCCCCCCGATCATTGGTGGCAGCGTAGTTCCGATCGGAGTCCCAGTTTAATCGCTGGGGCTCCGATCGGTAACCATGGCAACCAGGACGCTACTGCAGTCCTGGTTGCCATGGTTACTTAGCAATAGTACAATAGTAGAAGATTCATAGTTACCTGCTTGCTGCTGCGATGTTCGTGTCCGGCTGGGAGCTCCACCTACTGGTAAGTGACAGGTCTGTGCGGCGCATTGCTAAGGAACTGTCACTTACCAGTAGGAGGAGCTCCCGGCCGGTCACAGACATCGCAGCAGCAAGCAGGTAAGTATGAAGCTTCTACTATTGTACTATTGCTAAGTAACCATGGCAACCAGGGCTGCAGTAGCTTCCTGGTTGCCATGGTTACCGATCGGAGCCCCAGCGATTAAACTGGGACTCCGATCGGAACTACGCTGCCACCAATGATCGGGGGGGGGGGGGGAGATGGGAGGCCGCACACTGCCACCAATGTTGTTACTGCTATAGAGGGAGGGGGGGCCGATGGTGGGCGCACACTGTGCCACCAACGATTTATTACAATAGAGGGAGGGAGGGGGGGGGGACGATGGTGGGCGCACACTGTGCCACCAACGATTTATTACAATAGAGGGAGGGAGGGGGGGCTATGGTGGGCGCACACTGTGCCACCAACGATTTATTACAATAGAGGGAGGGAGGGGGGGGCCGCACTGGCCACCAATGATATTCAAACTGGGGAGGGGGGGGTCTGCCCCCTGCTGCCTGGCAGCCCTGATCTCTTACAGGGGGATATGATAGTACAATTAACCCCTTCAGGTGCGGCACCTGAGGAGTTAATTGTGCTGATCACGGCCCCCTGTAAGAGATCGGGTGCTGCCAGGCAGCAGGGGGCAGTCATGTACACAGTTTTTCAGTATATTCTAACCTGAAGCGTCCCCATCACCATGAGAACGCCTCTGTGTTAGAATATACTGTCGGATCTGAGTTTCACGATGTAGCTCATATCCGACAGTATATTCTAACATAGAGGCGTTCCCATGGTGATGGGGACGCTTCAAGTTATGTTCGGGTGTCCGCCTGGCCGTGCGGAGGCAAGCGGATCCGTCCAGACTTACAATGTAAGTCAATGGGGACGGATCCGTTTGAAAATGACACACTGTGGCTCAATTTTCAAACGGATCCGTCCCCCATTGACTTTCAATGTAAAGTCTGGACGGATCCGTCTGAGGCTACTTTCACACTTAGAAATGTTTTAACAATATAATGCAGACGGATCCGCTCGGAACGGAGCCACCGTCTGCATAATAATATGAACGCAAGTGTGAAAGTAAAGGGACTCCTGACTTTACATTGAAAGTCAATGGGGACGGATCCGTTTGCAATTGCACCATATTGTGTCAACGTCAAACAGATCCGTCCCCATTGACTTGCATTGTAATTCAGGACGAATCTGTTTGGCTCCGCACGGCCAGGTGGACACCAAAACGACTTTTTTTTCATGTCCGTGGCTCCTCCAAAAATCAAGGAAGACCCACGGACGAAAAAACGGTCACAGATCACGGACCAACGGACCCCGTTTTTGCGGACCGTGAAAAAAAACTGTCGTGTGCATGAGGCCTAATAGTAACTGATTCTGGAATATTATGTTATTAGTAACTACATATATGAAAATTGAAATTAGGGTCTAAGTGTGACAGTTATCCTTTAAGTGCATATACATAACAAATTACAACATTTAACAACAAAAAATAGCATTAACTTTGTTAATAGTAGTTAACCCTTTGCAGTAGTCCTTTCTAGGGCACTGCAGTTACAGCTCTCCATCTACTATGCAAAAGAAGGTACTTAATTGGGTCATGGTAGATTTTCTTAATCTGCCTTCCTTCCCTTTAAAAAATACTTAGGCTACTTTCACATCTACAGCATGTTATTCGGTAGGCTGTTCCGGAAGAGAACAGCCTGCCGGAATTCTCCAGATCCGACACTGCCGGATGTAACCGGAATGCTTGTTGGCCCCCTTAAGTATAATGTGGTCCAGAGGAGATCTGGTTGCATTCCAGCAAAAATGCCAAGAATCGGCCGGACACCAACCTCTGCCGGAATTGGCAGCTGGGAAAGTAGCTTTAGGGTCCATTCACACGTCCGTAGTGTACTGCGGATCCGCAAAATGCGGATCCACAATACACCCGGCCGGCCCCCCCTGCAGATCTGCTTATTCTTGTCCGCAATTGCGGACAAGAATAGGACGTTCTATTTATTTGCGGAGCCGCGGCCTGGAAGTTCAGGGCCGAAGCCTGGAAGTTCGGGGCCGCGCTCCGGAAATACGGATGCAGAGAGCACATAGTGTGCTCTCGGCATCTCCTCCAGCCCCATAGAGAATGAATAGGTCCGCACCCATTCCCGATATTGCGGAACGGATGCGGACCCATTTGCGGACGTGTGAATGGACCCTTACGCTGCAGTATTCAAGGGCTTTTTTCCATCTTTGTGACAAGCAGAGCCAGTTGCCATTTTTCGTCTCTGTACATGCAGGATTCCAGTGTAAAGATGATGATGAGCAGGTTACAGGATAATGGCAATAAGGCCTCTTTCACACGGGCGTGAGTTTTTTTGCCCGGATAAGAGCCGGGTGCGTTGCGGGAAAATGCGCGATTTTTTCTGCGCAAGTGCAAAACATTGTCATGCGTTGCACTCGCGTGAGAAAAATCGCGCATGTTTGGTACCCAAACCCGAACTTCTTCATAGAAGTTCGGGCTTGGGATTGATGTTCTGAAGATTGTATTATTTTCCCTTATAACATGGTTATAAGGGAAAATAATAGCATTCTGAATACAGAATGCATAGTAAACCAGCGCTAGAGGGGTTAAAAAAAAAAAAAAAAAATTTAACTCACCTTAGTCCACTTGCTCGCGAAGCCCGGCATCTCCTTGTGCCTCCTCTGCTGATGAACAGGACCTGGGGTGAGCTGCTCCATTAAATACAGGTTAAGGACCTTTGATGACGTCACTCCGGTCATCACATGGTACGTCACATGATCTTTTACCATGGTGATTAACCATGGTAAAAGACCATGTGATGACCTGAGTGATGTCATCGAAGGTCCTTAAGCTCTATTTAATGGAGCAGCTCACCCCAGGTCCTGTTCATCAGCAGAGGAGGCACAAGGAGATGCCGGGCTTCGCGAGCAAGTGGACTAAGGTGAGTTAAATTTTTTTTATTTTTGTTTTAACCCCTCTAGCGCTGGTTTACTATGCATTCTGTATTCAGAATGCTATTATTTTCCCTTATAACCATGTTATAAGGGAAAATAATAATGATCGGGTCTCCATCCCGATCGTCTCCTAGCAACCGTGCGTGCAAATCGCATGGCATCCGTACTTGCTTGCGGATGCCATCCGATTTTCACACACCCCATTCATTTCTATGGGGCCTGCGTCACGTCGAAATCGGACAATATAGAGCATGCTGCGATTTCAACTGAACGCACAAGTGATGCGTTAAAAACAACGCTCATGTGCACAGCCCCATAGAAATGAATAGGTCAGGATTTAGTGCGGGTGCCATACGTTCGCCGCACGGATCGCACCCGCACGGAAAACTCGCCCGTGTGAAAGGGGCCTAAGAAACGCACAAAAAAAATTGCATCAAATTGAACTTTACTGTACACATTTACATGTTGTTTTTCTACACCGGAGAGCATGGCACATTTAAAAGGTTTTATCCAACATATTAACAGGTACATGCTTAACGGTTGCAGCACTCAATGTAGGAGTACATTACTTGTGGCGGTTTCTCTCTCTTAAAAGCACAGTCATTGTAGCCATAAACACTATAGTTCTAAGGGGCAATGATCCAGGGGCAATATTATAGGCCTCCTGGCCTAAAGTGGCAGGATATGTTAGTACATCTGCACCTGCTAAACATGGGCCTTCTTCCATTGCGCCCCCTTCAGTAGCGGATTATATACTGCATGAGCTGCTCTTATGCAACCTTTGGCAGCCTCAATGCTGCTGTCACGGACGTACCGAGACATACGGACATTCCCGCGACAGGTGGCAGGAGATCTGTGAGACTGGAAACATGTGGTTTGATCTGACATGTTTTCCTTTTGGATCAATTGACGTCTGTGTTCTTTCTGGTACTTGCCACACCTTCTTTCCCCAGGTGTGGCTATTTTACCTTCTCTATTTATTGTTTGGTTTTCCTACTATGCTTTGCAGTTTATAGCTTCTGTTGGACTTGTGGTTAGCTTGTGTTTGGTTTTCGACTGAGTTCCTGGTGCTACGAAAGCTTTATTGAAGATAAGTGTTTCCTTTCCATTTTGTTTATATATATGTATGTGTTGTCTTTCCCTGTTGTTTGTCATTAGGCCTGAGGTAGACTCCAGTTTGTCCTTCCCTTTGGAGGAACAGGTAGACTCAGTCCTGACATTAGTTCCAGGGTCCTATAAGGTGAGATGAACATCTTGCCTCAGGTGGCAGCAGTTAACAGTGTGGGCAAGAGAGCCTATGGCTCCCATCTCCACAGTTCAGCCTCACAGGACGCAGGCCAGTAGGCCTGAAGCATATGAGGCAGTAAAATGGCGCATAGGGTCACAATGACAACATCACCATATCTTGAGGCTGTAAGGTAGAGAGATGAGGTGGTTTCAAACTGCAGCAGTGTCATGGTGTCATAGACCCCAATCTTGTACCCATTAAGATTTGTAAAACACAAAATAATTACCACGCTTAAATTATCAAATATGTTTTTATTGTTGGAAAATAGTTGGCCATGGTGTTTAATGTTGCCTAATAAATATACAGGGTGGGCCATTTATATGGATACACCTTAATAAAATGGGAATGGTTGGTGATATTAACTTCCTGTTTGTGGCACATTAGTATATGTGAGGGGGGAAACATTTCAAGATGGGTGGTGACCATGGTGGCCATTTTGAAGTTGGCCATTTTGAATCCAACTTTAGTTTTTTCAATAGGAAGAGGGTCATGTGACACATCAAACTTATTGGGAATTTCACAAGAAAAACAATAGTGTGCTTGGTTTTAATGTAACTTTATTATTTCATGAGTTATTTACAAGTTTCTGACCACTTATAAAATGTGTTCAGTGTGCTGCCCATTGTTTTGGATTGTCAATGAAACCCTCTTCTCCCACTCTTCACACACTGATAGCAACACCGCAGGAGAAATGCTAGCACAGGCTTCCAGTATCCGTAGTTTCAGGTGCTGCAAATCTCGTATCTGAAGGCAATTGTCTATGCTGTGAAAATACGAGATGTGCAGCACCTGAAACTACGGATACTGGAAGCCTGTGCTGGCATTTCTCCTGCGGTGTTGCTATCAGTGTGTGAAGAGTGGGAGAAGAGGGTTGCATTGACAATCCAACACAATGGGCAGCACATTGAACACATTTTATAAGTGGTCAGAAACTTGTAAATAACTCATGAAAAAATAAAGTTACGTTAAAACCAAGCACACCATTGTTTTTCTTGTGAAATTCCCAATAAGTTTGATGTGTCACATGACCCTCTTCCTATTGAAAAAACAAAAGTTGGATTCAAAATGTCCGACTTCAAAATGGCCACCATGGTCACCACCCATCTTGAAAAGTTTCTCCCCTCACATATACTAATGTGCCACAAACAGGAAGTTAATATCACCAACCATTCCCATTTTATTAAGGTGTATCCATATAAATGGCTCACCCTGTACAATTAGTTAAACCATATTAATAAATACCAACATAACTAGATACCGAATAAATATATCCAACTAGTCCACTCAGTGAGTGAATATTACCCCAACCGCCGTAGAGCGAAGCTAAATGGCTTTACCAGCACCGCAACCTATTTCGATCACATTTTGTAACCCAACATTGAAAATGTCAAAACTAATATCCGATTATTCTTGTTTTGAATGTCTATATAATCCTGCTATAAATCCTAGCTCTATATGTCTGTAAGACATTTGTTGAATAGTAGCCATACATTTCTCCATTCTTTTGTTTATTCAAATTCAATTTTTTTCCATACAGCACAATGTATTAGAACTCCATTCCCATCTGGGTACTATTTCTTAAAATGGATTGTGGGAAATGATTATGTACTACTAACATAGTGTCAGTCAGTTCTTTTATTAAATCATGAGTACGAATCCTACCCATGTCGGATGTTCAAATGTGAGAAATTATCATATTAGGTTCTGGACACAATGTTGTGGCCGATACACATACTGAATGAATGCTTTTTATTCTTAGATCTGCCATCCCTCTCCAATAAATGGATACCTTATTACTTAAATATTTGGATTTTAATTTAATAGATGCTCTTTTACTGGCTGAAGAAATGAGATCGTCTCCGAGTATCCAAATAATCTTCTGTTCTGGAAAAGATTATAACAGTAATTCAGGTCTAATGTACAGTTTATTTTTTTGAATTCCATCTACCTATTTTCTTTATGGTACTTTATTAAGACCCATGTTATATGGATACGTTGCAGCTCCAATTCTAAACGAATGAGTTGAAATTTTTGTACCCTATAAGTCAAAGTATTTTTTACATTTTGACAAAATGTAATTAAATTGGAACTTGGTTAATGGAGATCCATCAATGTGCATGAAAAGAAGGCCTGGTTTACATGACCTAGCAACTATCCAATCTTTTAAAGCCTGAACCGGACAGATTGTAGATGACCGTAATTCTTTAAGGGTTATCCAGGTTCCTTTACCTTGCTGGTCAGTTTTAGATCTTTTTATGTATCATTTTATTTTTTTCCCTATGGATAACCAGGTCGTTGATGTGTAATGGTGCTTCTGTTCTATTCGTAACCGTAATTTCACTGATATATATTGCTGCAGGACCGTGCAAATCTCAAAGCAAGGCCCCATGCACACGGCCGTGTTTCACAGCCGTGTGCGGGCAGTGGAACCGCGGCCTGGATCCCTCCTGAGAGCAGGAGCGCACGGCGTCACTGGTTGCTATGACGCCGTGCGCTCCCTGCTGCCGGCACAGTACAGTAATACACTGGTATAGATCTATACCAGTGTATTACTGTACTGTGCCGGCAGCAGGGAGCGCACGGCGTCATAGCAACCAGTGACGCCGTGCGCTCCTGCTCTCAGGAGGGATCCAGGCCGCGGTTCCATGGCCCTCACGCGGCTGTGAAACACGACCGTGTGCATGGGGCCTAAGGTAACTTCTTCAAACAGAATCCTCCAATTCTTCAAAAGCAGGCAAACCACCAGGTTTAAAATACCTTTCTCCCACCCTTGTTCCTGTGAGACATCAGAAACCGCACATAGTGAAGTATTGCAGGTAACATCAACACGCAATATTGAACCCTGTAGTAAAGCTGAATAAGCAAGTCGCATGCGGGGATGAAAAAATAAACTGTAAGTACTCCATAAATTGTTTCAATAGATCAAGAGATAATGGTTTAGTTCTTCTCTTGATAGGATTTTTTCTTTTTAAACCTTTAATTAGCTGTTTTAAAAAAGTTTTTGACGTGAATATTGCAATTTTGGGGGAAAAAGGAAATGCCGGATAGGATTTTTGAATGTAGTCCCTTTTGTAGCCCTTTTTATTAGATTCAAAATGAATAGGATAACATGTACCATGTTGTTATCCCATATAATGAAATTATTGGCTGAACAGAATGTTCTCCAATTATTCCATGCGGCTGTGAATTGCTAATCAAACCTTTGATCAATTCCAGATTGTTTTCCACAATTTTGATGGGCATGGGATTCCCTTTTCTTCTGCTTCTGTGACCAGCTGTCTGAAATAGGAGAAGTTCTGCCGAGACAAAGAATCTGCGATTATATTAGACCTGGCTTCAATATATTTCGCTTTTAACCAAATATTGTGTTTAAAACATGTCAGAACGATTTGTCTCAAAATGTTGACTACTACCTCTGATTTGGCAGATAAACAATTTATGGAAAAAAACACACCCTTGTTATCGGAATATAATATAATCCATTCGTTTTTTAAAATAAATATGCCAAATAGTTAAAGCTACCAAAACTGGAAAAAGTTCCAAGAAATTTGTTTTTATGAATGGTTCATCTAGCCAATTTTTTGGCCATGTTTCAGCAGACCATTGGTTCTTGAAGATTGCTCCATAACCCACTGAAGCCGCAGCATCTGTGAATAATTGGAGTGAATCAGAATCTATAAATTCTTGCTGCCACATAGTTCTCTTTCACACTTGCGTTGTCCGGATCCGGCGTGTACTCCACTTGCCGGAATTACACGCCGGATCCGGAAAAACGCAAGTGTAATGAAAGCATTTGAAGACGGATCCGTCTTCAAAATGCTTTCAGTGTTACTATGGCGCCCAGGATGCTATTAAAGTCCTGGTTGCCATAGTAGGAGCGGGGAGCGGCATACTTACAGTCCGCGCGGCTCCCGGGGCGCTCCAGAGTGACGTCAGAGCGCCCCATGCGCATGGATGACATGATCGCATGGCACGTCATCCATGCGCCTGGGGCGCCCTGACGTCACTCTGGAGCGCCCCGGGAGCCGCACGGACGGTAAGTATGCTGCTCCCCCGCTCCCCACTACACTTTACCATGGCTGCCAGTACTTTAGCGTCCCGGTAGCCATGGTAACCACTCTAAAAAAGCTAAACGTCGGATCCGGCAATGCGCCGAAACGACGTTTAGCTCAAGGCCGGATCCGGATCAATGCCTTTCAATGGGCATTCATTCCGGATCCGGCCTTGCGGCAAGTCTTCAGGATTTTTGGCCAGAGCAAAAAGCGCAGCATGCATTAGGATAAAACTGATCAGGATTCTTCTGGCATAGAGCCCGACGACGGAACTCTATGCCGGAAAAAAAGAACACAGGTGTGAAAGAGCCCTTAGCCAAATTTGAATATAATCTTTTATTTGTTTTGTAAGAAGAATGTGATCAAATGGGCGGCTTTTCCCCACTGTGGCAGAATACATTCGTCTAGAAAAAACTCTCCCCATTGGGATCACTCTAGTTATAAAATTTTACGAACCTAAAGCTGATTGTAAACGTTTTAATGTAGTTTTCTTGGATGTTAACAAATTTATTAATAAAATCCTTAATGACGATATTTTTTCTTCCGGTATTTTGAATTCCATTTTTTCTGCATTTATAGAGATTCCCCAAAAATACGATATCCTTTGTTGGGTATTGTTAGGAATATTCTTTTCTTTCCCTCTTATTGATACCCCTGGTACCAGACTTCCGTATTCAGCTTGATTTGATTCTTATCTGGCGCCAGAGAGAGCAACGTTGACACAAGACACACTTCTGGTGTTGTTCAAAGTCACTCTATACATATATAGTCTAGACATATATAGTCCTAATCCAATAACATTATGTTTAAGTTAACCAATCACAGAGTAACACACGTCTTAGCCAGCTACATATTTCAGTTATCTTATCTTTTATCAGAGTCAAGGCTATATGTGAGCAAAACACTTAGTTCTTATGAAATAGTTTTACAAGAACTCTTTACCCCTGTGTTTCTGTGTACGTGATGTACTGACGTATAGCTAGTGATGGAATTTAAAGCTTATATACAAAATAGACTTTGAACTTTAATAGAACCCTTCAATCCCCTCTTAAAAACCATCTACATATTTCTATATAATGTGTTTTTTTTTAATTTTGTTCCTTTCTTGTTTTTCTTAAAAAATATTTCTGTAAATATTGTTGGTAATCCTCTGGAGACCGATTTTTTTTTTTTGAGGTATCTGAATGTATGCAGCTTGTGGTGTATCTGGGGCTCGCCTACATCTCATAAATGTATTAATTAATGAGGGTATACATTGGATACAGCAACAACACATGTTTGTATAAGGTCTCGTGGACTCTGTAAATTTGTAAGGCACAATGAGCTAACATTTAGGGCCTTTACTATCCTGATTATACTATTCTGTTCAGAATAAGAGGGGCCAGGAACAAAAGGATCTTGCTCCTGAGCTCTTTTAGAGACTGATTATTTGGTGCACCACATAATAAACTCATCTCCTCTGGATGATAAATACAAGTGGTAATGAGTCCGATTGGCAAGAAAACACAAAGATTAATAATCAGCAGCAGACAAACAAATCTCCCAGAATATTGTGGGGTCTTCATCTTCAGCCTGTGCAAGGCTTCTTCTGAGCTCCCCTCTTTGTTCAGGGATTTCACACCTGCTTCACCCTCTTTGTCTTTGTTGGACACCGGAGAAGAAGCCTCAGGGACCCTTTTCCCTCTGCTAGTATGAATCCAGATCGGAGCCTCCTCTGTGAGAATCGCTGTTCTTGTGACTGCTACCACCGTGGTAGGGGGTCCGAATGCCAGCTCCTTGGGATCTTTTCCTTTACGTAGTACCCTGACCACCACCGTGTCCCCAGCCCGGAAGGGGTGTGTTGGTTCCTGTGGAAGAGAGGGAGACTTACAAGCAACTTTTTCTTCAGTTTTGCTAAGAACTTTAATCAGTTTTGTGACATATTCTTCCCTAATGTGGTCTATGTCGCCTTCCTGTACCACTAGGGGGTGACTTGCACAAGGAGTTGGAAAGGGTCTACCCATAAGGATTTCAAAGGGTGACAGTCCTAACCTCTTATTGGGAGTCATTCTTATTTCTGCCAATATAATAGGTAGGATTTGTTTCCATTTCTCAAAAGTACCTGCTGTGGCTTTCCTAAGTTTGTCTTTAACTGTTCGATTCATGCGTTTTACAATTCCGGAGCTTTGGGGGTGATACGGGATATGAAATCTCCATTCCACCTGTAGCAATCTGGCTATTTCTCTATTAAACTTGGATGTAAATGCTGGCACCCGATCTGATTCAATAACCAGGGGACATCCCCGTCTCGGAATTATCTGCTGAGTGATAATCCTTGCTGTGGTCTTGGCATCTTCTGCCTTTGTAGGGAATACCTCTGGCCATCTAGAAAACATGTCCACTATGACCAGAGCGTATTCTTGCTTACCCTTTGTCTTGGGGATATGTGTGTAGTCAACCTGTAAATGGGTGAATGGAGTCGTGGGATAATCAAGATGTTGGTGTAATATCCTATGTGGATTACCAGGATTAGCTCGAAGGCAGATCAGGCATCTGCCTATGTAGTCTGCAGCCAAATGTTGCATGTCTGTTATATAGAAATTTTGGCTCAAAAGGGTGCATGTTGTTTTGATGCTGTTGTGCCCTACTCCGTGAAAATGTGCTATTAAAAGTGCAGCGCTGTGCTGGGTTAAACATGGTTTCCCCTCTTTGCAGATCAATCCAGTTTGTGGATTTTTCTGCAAAACAGGGTAAACCCAGTCTTTTTCTTCTTCCTCTGTGGCATATCTCTGGAGCTCTGTCAGCATGTGTGTGGAGCTTAAGGATGGAGGCTTTAGGCAAGCCATTGCCCAAGGGTCTGGTTCATGAATCCGATTGGGATATTTTTGGGCCATTTCTTTTGCCACCTTGTCAGCCACGGCATTGCCCTGGTAAATCTTGTCTTTTCCTCAAGTATGTGCTTTGCAATGTATAACAGCTATTTGTGAGGGAAGCTGGAGGGCGGCCAACAGATCATCTATAAGCTGGGAATGTGATATTTTCTTACCGTCAGCTGTGGTGAAACCCCTGCGTTGCCAGATAACCCCATGGTCCCACACAACCCCGTGTGCATATTTTCTGTCTGTGTATATTGTGAAAGGTTTGTTTTGGTGTATTTGACATGCCCTTGTAAGTGCTATTAATTCTGCAGCTTGGGCTGATTGCACATGAACGGGTCGTGATTCAAGGATAATATCTGGCAGCATCACTACTGCATATGCTACACAGTAGACGGTGTCAAGTGGACGTGAACATGAACCGTCTACAAAAACTTCTGGTGCGTCTGGTATGGGGGTGGCTGACAAGTCTAGTCTGGGGGAGGTTTCGTATTCTAGTACCTTGAGACAGTCATGTTTGTCTGGTAAAAAGTCTTCTGTCCCTTTTAGTCCTAGTAATGCATTTAGTATAGGTGCTGGTCCTGCCGTATGTGAGGCATATTTAATCTGTAATGATGGATCACTGAGTAAAAGGACTTCATATCCTGGCAATCTTTGTGCTGACATGTGCTGTGTATGAATACCTCTGAGTAGTCCCACTATGTCATGGGTAGTATGCAAGACAGTGTGGTGTCCCAGTGTAAAGGGTGTGGCCAATTCCACCATCATCGCACAGGCCGCAAGAGTATGTAGACATGCCGGCATCCCTTGTACAGGGACAGGCATTACCTTTGAGAAAAAGGCACAAGGACGTAACTTTCCCCCATGTTCTTGAGTGAGTACCCCCGCCATGGTTTTACAGTTTTGTCGTGCAAACATGTGGAATGGTAGGTTATAATCAGGGAGGCCCAATCCTGGGCTACACATCAATGAACATTTCAGAGTATCGAAAGCATTCAACATTTCTTTTGACCATCTTATTAGCTCTGGGGATTCTTCCAGAGTGGCTTGCCTCAAAATATTGTCATAATAAGAACATTCGGGGATCCATTGTCTACAGTAGTTTATCATACCAAAAAAAGGACAGCATTTCCTTCTTGGTGCGTGGGGTGACCAGGCCCGCAATAGACTGGATTCTCCCGGGGCTGATTCTTCTTTCCCCCTGTGTGAGGACAAAGCCCAAGTATTCAACCTGCTGTTTGCACCACTGCAGTTTCTTTAACGACACTTTATGACCACATTCTGACAACCATTTCAACAAGGATAACCATCATGTACACTTGCCTCCACTGACATGCTGCACAACAGTAGATCATCAACATACTGTATCAGGAGATGGAACCTTGGGGGGGGGGGGGGGGGGGTCAGGGTTTCAAAGTGGCTTGGAGGACAATGCTGTACACAAATGGTGAATCAGCATACCCCTGTGGAATTCTACCCCAGGTCAGTTTACGTCCCTCAAAGGAAAAAGCAAAAAGGAGTCGGGTACTCTTATTAACTGGGACTGAGAAGAAAGCATTTTTTAAATCAATCACGCTAAAACAGACGGCTTCCATGGGGATGGAGGAAAGGAGAGTTGTGACATCAGGAACCACCGGGGCTATGGGCACAGTGAGATTGTTGATTGCTCTCAAATCCTGGACAAAGCGGGTAGTACCATCTGCCTTTGTCACAGGATTGATAGGGGTGGAGTAAGGTGAAATTACCTCCTTGAGGATTCCTTTTTTCAGAAATTCTTCTATCATTGGCCGTAGCCCCTCAATCTTTTCCTTGGACAGTGGGTATTGCTTTTAATACACCGGTGTGGCACCGGTTTTAAGATTGGCTTGATAAGGTGTGCAATCAATCAGGCCCGTGTCATAGTCGCCGTGTGACCATAGTGAAGGGTTTATGTCTCCTAGCTCAGGGTAGTCCTGTAAACTAACAAAAGTACATATAGCTGGGGTCACTATGGGCATAGTGGCTGAGTGAATACTTTATTTAGCACACTGGAGGTGACGCCGCTGTCTACCATGAATTCTACCTTCCTTCCCGCAACTTTAAGCAAAATAATCGGTGTATCTCTCCAGTGGGTGGTGACCTGTGTGAAAGCTGGGGTGACTCCCTCCGGGCCCCATCAGTAAGGTTGTTGATGATTCCAATCAATGGGGAACCTGGGCTGAGTCTGCGTACCCTGTCTATCTGTATTCTGTCCCCTTTGTGTCATGGGCTGTTGTTGGCTGTGTGCTCCCTGATTCTGCGTGTCTCTCCTGGGCATTGTGCACTGTCTAGCCCAATGTCCCTCTTGTCCACAGTTATAACAGTGGTTATTCATGGTTTGGAAGTCTTGGTTTCTATCATTTGATCTATGAGAGTTTCCTGCTGTCTTTCGCTTGTTTCTCCCTCTCCCTCTGTTCCCTGCATACGCATGTGTGGGGGCAGTGGATTTTCTAATGTCGAAACACCCTGCAGCTTCCTTTTTTATAAAGGTGTTTTTCAAATTGATCTATGCTGTCTGAAGTCCACGTGGAGACGTTCTGTTTTACTGTAAGCATTAGCCTATCAGATAGATTGTTAATAAATGTGTAAATAATTAGACTGTCATTCTGGAGAACCGGTAGCCCTGCCTCCAATTTCCAGCAATCCATAAATCTCCTCCAGAAATCAGTAACGCTTTCTGAGGGTTTTAGCTTACATGCTACGGCTACTGGGAGTGAAGACTTTTGTTTAAATGGAAAAGAATTGTGATGGCACACTCGCATTTGGATAGAATGGAAGGATTTTTATTGTTCTATAAAATAATTAATAATATTATTTGAATTTCATAAAAGTTATAAAAATATAAGAGATCCTATATGTATATAAAGTATATTATATATTCTGATCAAAGTAACTGTTCTTGGTATTATTCAGTACGAAATATATATTTCATTGGGTATTGTTAAACAGGGATTCCCTAGAATTGAAAAATAATGTCCATAGATGTTTAAAAGAGTTCTTCAAGGAGGTCCTGAAATCAGCGAATTTACAATCCACAAGAAGGCTAAATAGTAATTGATGACTGTCTTTAGTTAAATAGTGATATTCTTAAAGAATGTGCAAGCTCGCATATAAGGTCCAATATATTATGAAAAAATATGAAAAAATATATTTTAAGAAAAAAGTGCCGTGCAAAAAATTGAAAAAGTTGAAAAATGTGCTCAATGAGTAAAATACGTTGTGCACAACAAAGGTAATTTATAACATGCAGTTATTCTTAAAAAATGTGTTGATAAAAACGTACACCATATAGATAATGTTCATATATTATGATGATGAGGAGTCGATGTTATTATGAATACACCAGTATTTGGTCCTGTATTCACCGGGTTTTCAAGTGTTGGTGTCCGCCTTTTAAAGAGAGAGCGACTCTCCTGGCAATTTTCCAATTCACTTGAAATTGGATGATAATTATCCCGATATATTTCAGTGCTTTGCCGTTGTTGTGGGCAGAGTACATATGTTGTATTTATGGAGAAATAATACAAGAAGATGTAGTTTACTTTACCCCTATTCAGTTTGTTACAGCGTCTTCCGTCCTGCAAGGACCTTCGTGGCGTCCCACGTGATCACTTGCCTTACCACGTGATGCTGCACGTGATGATGATGTAGCCTGACGTCACGCGGTGGTTGTTCCTGATTGGCCAATCTTCCTCGCTGCGGGAAATTTGAAAGAATATCGCCGTGGCGAGTATTTTCTTCCGATGATTTTCAGTTTAGTATTGTTAATTTCCTTATGGTCCTCACTGCTTCCTCTGACCAGACGCGTTTCGGGACACTTTCTGGTCCCTTCTTCAGTGGTCACGTAGTGATGAGTCCGGAGCAAGTGAGGGTTTTTATGTGCGGTCTTCTTTAAGGGGTGTTGCCTTAATTCCATTGGGTTAATTGTAAATCCTGGACTGGATTTTTTTTCCCGTGGCTAACTAAGTTTGTGTCGGCATAGTTTATTTTTGGGATATTTTAATATGCTGTTACAATATGGATGCTTTTTTGGCAAAAGTGTATAAATTATGTTTCTGTA
The DNA here is from genome assembly GCF_014858855.1 of Bufo gargarizans. NCBI lineage: Eukaryota > Metazoa > Chordata > Amphibia > Anura > Bufonidae > Bufo > Bufo gargarizans. Next base: position 464,632,359 of record NC_058082.1, on the reverse strand, counting down.
AAAGAGGTCTATTTCTATAAGAACTTAGTAGTAATCGTTCAGTTCCACTAGAACGCATTGTGTGCTACTTGCGGTTTTTTTGTGCGGTTTTAGTGCGGTTTTTTTAAAAGGTGCGGTTTCAATGCGTTTTTTATAAAAGTTTTAATTTTGAGATAGGATCCTTTATAGATATACTTCTATCATGTTAGTCCATACCACTGAACGCTAGCAAACGTTTATAATGGAATTGATAATAAAAATAAAAATTGATAATAAAAATTATATATTTCATATTTTATTATTTTTCTATGAATCTCTTATTTATGTATGATCTAAGTTTTTTTGATAATGTGTATAACTTGTATTTTAGATAGTCTTTCACTATATGGGATTATTACTGATTATCTTGATGTAGATGGGAAGTGTATGTAGGGGAGGCGCCTAAATAGGAAAGGAGATAGAGGTGCTGGTAAAGTCTTTCACTATGTGAGATTATTTCCGATTTTCTTGATGTAGATGGGAAGTGTGTATAGGGGGGAGGGGCCTAAATAGAAATAAATCAGAAATAATCTCACGTAGTGAAAGACTTTACCAGCACCTCTATCTCCTCTCCTATTTAGGCCCCTCCCCCCTATACACACTTCCCATCGACATCAAGAAAATCGGAAATAATCTCACATAGTGAAAGACTTTACCAGCACCTCTATCTCCTTTCCTATTTAGGCGCCTCCCCTACATACACTTCCCATCTACATCAAGATAATCAGTAATAATCCCATATAGTGAAAGACTATCTAAAATACAAGTTATACACATTATCAAAAAAACTTAGATCATACATAAATAAGAGATTCATAGAAAAATAATAAAATATGAAATATATAATTTTTATTATCAATTTTAATTTTTATTATCAATTCCATTATAAACGTTTGCTAGCGTTCAGTGGTATGGACTAACATGATAGAAGTATATCTATAAAGGATCCTATCTCAAAATTAAAACTTTTATAAAAAACGCATTGAAACCGCACCTTTTAAAAAAACCGCACTAAAACCGCACAAAAAAACCGCAAGTAGCACACAATGCGTTCTAGTGGAACTGAACGATTACTACTAAGTTCTTATAGAAATAGACCTCTTTTACAGAAACATAATTTATACACTTTTGCCAAAAAAGCATCCATATTGTAACAGCATATTAAAATATCCCAAAAATAAACTATGCCGACACAAACTTAGTTAGCCACGGGAAAAAAAATCCAGTCCAGGATTTACAATTAACCCAATGGAATTAAGGCAACACCCCTTAAAGAAGACCGCACATAAAAACCCTCACTTGCTCCGGACTCATCACTACGTGACCACTGAAGAAGGGACCAGAAAGTGTCCCGAAACGCGTCTGGTCAGACGAAGCAGTGAGGACCATAAGGAAATTAACAATACTAAACTGAAAATCATCGGAAGAAAATACTCGCCACGGCGATATTCTTTCAAATTTCCCGCAGCGAGGAAGATTGGCCAATCAGGAACAACCACCGCGTGACGTCAGGCTACATCATCATCACGTGCAGCATCACGTGGTAAGGCAAGTGATCACGTGGGACGCCACGAAGGTCCTTGCAGGACGGAAGACGCTGTAACGAACTGAATAGGGGTAAAGTAAACTACATCTTCTTGTATTATTTCTCCATAAATACAACATATGTACTCTGCCCACAACAACGGCAAAGCACTGAAATATATCGGGATAATTATCATCCAATTTCAAGTGAATTGGAAAATTGCCAGGAGAGTCGCTCTCTCTTTAAAAGGCGGACACCAACACTTGAAAACCCGGTGAATACAGGACCAAATACTGGTGTATTCATAATAACATCGACTCCTCATCATCATAATATATGAACATTATCTATATGGTGTACGTTTTTATCAACACATTTTTTAAGAATAACTGCATGTTATAAATTACCTTTGTTGTGCACAACGTATTTTACTCATTGAGCACATTTTTCAACTTTTTCAATTTTTTGCACGGCACTTTTTTCTTAAAATATATTTTTTCATATTTTTTCATAATATATTGGACCTTATATGCGAGCTTGCACATTCTTTAAGAATATCACTATTTAACTAAAGACAGTCATCAATTACTATTTAGCCTTCTTGTGGATTGTAAATTCGCTGATTTCAGGACCTCCTTGAAGAACTCTTTTAAACATCTATGGACATTATTTTTCAATTCTAGGGAATCCCTGTTTAACAATACCCAATGAAATATATATTTCGTACTGAATAATACCAAGAACAGTTACTTTGATCAGAATATATAATATACTTTATATACATATAGGATCTCTTATATTTTTATAACTTTTATGAAATTCAAATAATATTATTAATTATTTTATAGAACAATAAAAATCCTTCCATTCTATCCAAATGCGAGTGTGCCATCACAATTCTTTTCCATTTTAACACATCCTCACGGTTTTAGGTGTACCGGTGATTGAGCACCTCTATCCATACTGACCGTCTGGTGAGCCACAGAACCCTCTCTATTTTATAACTTTTGTTTAAATACCTCTATCATGTGTTCTTCTATCTCCTTCCATATTAACTGTTGTCCGTGCTCACTGTTACAAATATAGTCCTTTGCGTTAGTATTGGGGTCTATTTCTGATACTGTTGTTACCTTTTTCCAATCCCATGAACTGTGGGAACCCACTATTCCGTCAATTATGAGTCTAAGGTCCTCTTTGGGTGAAATTCCTCCCTTTACAGGCTTTCTTTAAATAAGCCACTGTGCCAGACGGAGCCACAGTAGGCTTGGGGCAGTGTTTAATAATTTTATTAAGGTCATCTATGTCCAAAGCCTTTTTCATCAGTTGATTACCAACCGTCAAAAAAAGGCAGGGATGTCTCAGGTCCCCTGGTCTCACTATCCTTTTCCTCTTTTTTCTTAAATTATATCTCAATACAGTTGGGGTGTGGGTTGTTTACTAACTGCGTGTCCTGCTATTATGTGACTGGCTGCTATTAAATCCTCTTCTTCATCATTTTTATATTGCTGTAAGGACAGGTAGAGAGGGAGGGGTGTGTGAGGGGGTGGTAGGGGTGCTGAACAGTTAATTTTATGTACATATGAAGGTGGGGGATACATCTGATGTTTTTTATCATTTTCCTTCTTCGTCTGTATCTTACGTAGTTTTCTATCGTCTTTTGATCTTTTTAAACCTTTTTTTTTTGCACATGTTGGGGTCATACCAGTGGGGAGCTATCTTTAGTCATTGTTCTCCTCCTTTCTGCATATAATGCATATCCCATGAAGGGTCAGGTCCAAAATACGGCCAGGCTGAGGGTTTATTTGTAAGTATTCTGCCAGCGGATGTGTGTTGTGTAAAACAGCTGGTACCCAGTGGTACCTGCTCAGATCCAACATCCGCTGTACTTATGCAGTGGTTGATGGAAATGGGTTAAAGGGGTTATCCCATGACTAATGTAAAAAGTGGAAATCAGAGATCATATAGTACATGACAACTAGGGATTTAGATTGAACTGACTTGGCCCAACAGCAAATCGCACATCTTTATATTAAAGGGAATCTGTCACCTGCTTTTAGCATTTTAAGCTGTCACCACCGCTATGTTCACTAAAGTACCTTATTTCCAGCAGTCTTCTTTTTACTTTATTTAGTTTTGTCCTTTTGATATAAAAGCGCTTTTTATGATATGCTAATGAGGCTCCAAGGTGCCCAGAGGGGCGTTTTTTTCCTTCTCTGGTGCCCAGTGACGCCCCCCTGCAGTGCCCAAGAACGCCTCCTGAAGGTAGACTATGACGTGGGGAGGGGGCGGAACCGTTTGCCGGGCTGTGGGAGGTTATTTGAGGATCAGGAGGCGTTCTTGGGCACTGCAGGGGGGTGTCACTGGGCACCGGAGAAGGAAAAAAACGCCTCTCTGGGCACCTTGGAGCCTCATTAGCATATCATAAAAAGCGCTTTTATATCAAAAGGACAAAACGAAATAAAGTAAAAAGAAGACAGCTGGAAATAAGGTACTTTAGTGAACATAGCGGTGGTGACAGCTTAAAATGCTAAAAGCAGGTGACAGAATCCCTTTAAGCTTTCAACATTGCCATGTTCAATAAAGTACCTTATTTTCTGCAGTGGTCTTCTTACTTTATTTCGTTTTGTCATTTTGATAAAAAAAAAAGCTCTTTTTATGATATTCTAATGAAGCTCCAAGGTGCCCGGAGGGGCGTTTTTTTCCTCTCTGGAGTCCAGTGACGCCCCCCTGCAGTGCCCGGCCCGCCTTTGATGATGTCACTACGTTCATCACATGGTCCGTCACATGATCCATCACCATGGTGATGGATCATGTGACGGACCATGTGATGAGCGTAGTGACGTCATCAAAGGTCCTATTCCTCACAAAACAAGACAGAAGAGATGGCGGCTGCGCGAACAAGTGGATTATTTTATTTTATTTTATTTTTAATTTATTTTATTTTATTTTTTAACCCCTCCAGCCCTATTGTACTATGCATTCTGTATTCAGAATGCTATTATTTTCCCTTATAACCATGTTATAAGGGAAAATAATACAATCTACACAACCTTGAACCCAAACCTGAACTTCTGTAAAGAAGTTCGGGTCTGGGTACCACATTCAGTTTTTTATCACGCGCGTGCAAAACGCATTGCACCTGCGCGATAAAAACTGAACAACGGAACGCAATCACAGTCAAAACTGACTGAAATTGCGTACCTACTCGCGTGGGTTTGCCGCAATGCACCGGGACGCATCCGGACCTAATCCGGACACGCTCGTGTGAAAGCGGTCTTATCAAAATGACAAAACGAAATAAAGTAAGAAGACCACTGCAGAAAATAAGGTACTTTATTGAACATGGCAATGTTGAAAGCTTAAAATGCTAAAAGCAGGTGACAGATTGCCTTTAAGCACATCCTGATGCTTATTGGTTAGTGAAACCACCAATGAGCGCTTCCGTCAATCTTATGAGGGAAGCGCTCATTGGCTACCCTGCTCCTTGGTAATGGGGCGGCCCCTTACACTGCTGAACAGTACCCTGACCTGGCGCCCTGATCTCAGCTTCCATGGTGCTTCTGGGTGATTTCATTGACAGATATTAAACTGCTTGTGCAGCACCCGTCTCCCTCTCAGCAACAGGGAGGAACCCTGCCAGAGGCATAAGTAGGGCTGAGATAGTGCCACACATTTGTCCCAGCCCTTTGCTCCCGGGACCCTTTTTAGCTCGGGCCCGGAGCAGCTGCTTCCCTGATTGCTATGCCACTGATGATAACCTCTTTCTAACAAAGCTAGAACCAGCCCTGTTCCCAGGCTACAGTAACATTGGGGCTGTAACTTAGTGATGTTGCCATGGTTAAAGGAGCCTCCCTAGCGTCACCCGCGATGCTAGGGAGGCTCGTCACCGCCTGCTATTGACTGCCCTCCCCGTCACTGGATGTTTTAATCCGCAAATGAGGAGAAGCACTTGCGCGGCAGTGCAGGGACCAGGAGCGGCGCAGGGAGCGGGGACCCAGGTAAAGATATTCAGTGTGAGGGGTCCGGGCATATGGGGGGCATTTCCAGCCTCGGATAACACATTTAAAGGAGTATTCCGGTAACTTCAAATTATCCCTATCCTCTGGATAAGGGGGGAACTAGCTGATTAATAGGGTCTGACAGCTGGGATCCCCACTGATATCAAAAACAAGGGTGCTGTCCACAAACCTGATGGAGAAGTAGATCGGGCATCTGAACTCAACACTGGGCGATCTCCAGCAGTGCCACAGAGAATGAATGGAGGAGCAGGGTGCATGCTGCTCCAGGACCCAGTTATGGGACCTGTCACCTTGCTACCTTAAAAGGGTGTTTGGGTCCACTAGGTAAGGAATAACTAACTGATCAGTGGATTGACTACCTGGATTTGAACATGCTTGGCCTCTCAGTTAATACTGGGAAACTTGTTTACTTGATGGTGACCAATCTATTGTGAGGTTCCATCAGGTTTTGTATGGTTTGCAGGTTTTGGTTTTAGGATCCCATATTCTCTGCAAGACGTCTATGTTTTTAAAAGGGAAAAAGGGTTTTTTCTTGTCTCTAACTGAGATCAATATCTGTCTATTCTGCAAAATACACAGTAGCTTACATTAGTCGGTTCAAATCAGTGGCACATAAATCTGGGAGTCTGTTCCTACTAGAGCTACCGCATCCAGCACCACTGCACATCACCGGATCTTCATTCACTACAGATTTCTGGCATAAATGTCAGTATTCTGCCGGGCAAATACAGATACATGCAATGTTTTGTCCAGCAGAATCTGCCGTATCTCATTATAGTCAATTGTGATCTGGCGGTGCCCGGCACTGTGCAGAGGCACCCAGCCATGCTTGATACGATAACTCCAGAAGTCTATTCTGTAACTTCTACCGGAGTTACGTGTTTTAGATGTGAAAGTAACCTTACTTCTACTAGAGGTTTAGAAGCTGATTCTGTGATACCCAGAACACTTTCCTGCACTAGCCTCTCTCTACTCACATAAGGTGCCACAGCACCACCTAGTGGTAATGCAAGTGGCAGCAGTGAGACTTTCAATGCAAGGGTGAGATGTTATAAATTTAGGAGAGCAGTACAATATTCTAACCTGTACACAATAATTACAGGATTCTGCCACAATCACTAACGCCTCCCTGCACAACCTATTGCCGACCCAGCAGTGTGCAGTTATGCATCTCACTAGAATGAGGTTGTGCTACAAATCTCTGGAATGCGCTGTGCAGGGATAATGCAAAAATGGCCTCTTCATTTCATACACCATGGGGACATGTGGCTAGATCTCCTATGAGTATGTGAAGCCATATCCTACCAATATGGTATTATTTGCTTAGGTGAGAAAACCCTGCAATACCTGCAATTCCTGGTTATGAGATTCAGACAACAATGTTGCTAATGTATAAGGCAACTGCCCTCCTATGACATATTGCTTCTAAAGTACATCTTATTTGCCCCCTATTGCATTTGCCAGAATGATACCAGTGTAGTGGGGTGATCAGAGTCACAAGTAGAAGCAAAATCTGACAGTGCCCCTCCAACCTACCATGTGGCATTTATGGAGCAGAGAAGCTTTTAGGCCCGGGTGTGACTGTTGCCTTTCTCTCCTATATACAGTAACTACACCTGGGCGACTGTTTGTATTGTTTGCCTGTAGGCAGTGGCATAACATTAGGGGGTGCAGAGGTAGAAGTTGCCCTTTCGGTGTAGGAAGGTATGCATAACAATATTAGAAATGGCATAGGGGGTGGGAGCTCTGTTACAGATTTCGCACTGATTTCCTGTGATTGTGATTTTATTTTAACTTAATTGTGCCTATTCAAGTACTTAGAGAGGGCTCACCTACTGCTCAGGCAATGAAAGGGTGCACCTACAAAAGGATTCACCCAATCCTTAAGAAAATTTCAAAAAGAGGTAAGGATAGTAGGGCACACCACCATTTGATGTCACACGGATATTTATTATAATTTATTATAACATATACTGTTTAGAACATATAAAGTACAATCAAATACGGTAAAATTGCTAAAATATAAATACTAAAATATAGTCATTCAGTGAACCACTGAAGAAGGAGCCTTAGCCTCCGAAACGCGTATGGTAATGAATCCCATGACATACAGATTTGAAGACCAACAAGCGCTTTAAAGAAGGGATCGGTGAAGTTGTACTTTATGGTAAAGAAAAATTGAACATCCGTCTTTATGCTGAGTCCTCTATTTCCTGGTGAAAGTCAACCCTGCACACTGTGAACAAACAACGCAGAGGGTATATACTTCCAGGTGACCTTTGAGACGGTGCAGCCAATTTACAATCACCGAGGATCCCGCAAGTCTACATTTCATCTATCTTTTTCTGCCGCAGCCTATAAAAGACTTTCACTGTACGTGGGACGCCACGAGTGATATGGAAACCGGCACCATCTAAAATAGTGAGTAAAACCACTCCGGTAGAAGTCTTGACTTTGGGCAGCGTTTTATCTGCGGCATTGCCACGATTCAGTGTTAAAGCACACAGATATAAGTGACTTTTTATAAATATCGAAACCAACCATAGGATTGAATTGTATCCTTCAAAAGACATGTATTGAAGCTACTATCACATAAGAAAGTTTGCGGCCGTAGCCAAATCTATTAACCTATATTTAATTTGTATTGATGACTATATTTTAGTATTTAATTGTGCCTATGTCTAAAGTTTTTTTTTCTTTCTAAAGCTAAAGCCAGGTCATATGACTATATAAAGAAGCATACGCTGTCCATTTTAAATTTTTTCTGTTTAAAGGGCATCTGTCAGCAGATCTGTACCTATGACACTGGCTGACCGGTTACATGTGCGCTTGGCAGCTGAAGACATCTGTGTTAGCCCCATGTTCATCTGTGCCCGCATTACTGAGAAAATGAAGTGTTAATATATGCAAATGGTCAGCCAGTGTCATTGGTCCAAACTGCTGACAGATGCCCTTTAAGATCCTATACTTGACAACTCTCCAACATCTTTTTGATTGAAAATAGTTTTTATTCATAATCAAACAAATAATACAAACAGTATACTGCTTGCAGCACAAGCTGGAACACAGTACAACAAACACTACACATAAACTTTTCTAGTGCATGGGTGCAGTGGCGGATTACAATAAGGACGTTCGGGTCAGCAGCCCCGGGCCCAGCACCGCTGGGGGGCCCAACGCCGACGCGAACGCCCACATACTGCGGCAGGGCACGGGAGCGCATAGCTCCCTGTCCCGTCGCCTATCGTGATGACGTCATCACGCGCCTGTGCCGGGACACAGCACATTTGACATGTGCACGCCTGCCTCATCCCGCCTTGAACCTTCATCTGCGAGCAAGTGCCTGGCCCTGGACGGTGAGTATTTAGCTTTTCATTTTTTATTTTTTTATTTCATTTGCCTACTTTGGGGGACATGTGGGGGACGACACACAGAGGAGGACATATTAGGGAAGAGTCGAGACCTCAAGTACATGGGAGGGGGAATGTGGGGGCTGTGTGGGGCTAAATTATTATGGCATTAGGAGGGACTACTATGTGGGGGCAAATTACTATGTGGGGGCAAATTATTATGAGAGGGACTACTATGTGGGGGCAAATTACTATATGGGACAGTGTGGGGGCAAATTATTATGGGAGGGACCCGGACTACTATGTGGTGGCAAATTACTATATGGGGCAGTGTGGGGGCAAATTACTATGTTGGGGCAGTGTGGGGGCAAATTATTATGGGAGGGACTACTATGTGGGCAGGGCCGTCTTTAATATTGATTGGACCCTGGGCAAGAATTTACTTGGGCCCCCTGGATCCCACCTTCACACACCCTAGCATGCAATCACGCCCTCCACTACAACACACAGTGAATGGGTCCGCATCCGAGTGCCAAAACGGCGGCTCGGATGCGGACCCAAACAACGTCCGTGTGCATGAGGCCTAAGCACATGCAGTCTCAGGAGTGGTCCACACCACACCCCTGCCTTGCAGCCTCACAGGAGTACAGGACCAGTATCTGCACACGTATGTATGGCATAATTGGGATGCACATCACACATGACATGACACAGGTCTTTACCAGGCTGCAGGCCAGAAGACACATTATTATTGCCATGTGTCACATGCCACTACTGACTGTACAGCCATTCAGAGTTCAGACAGTTGTTCCACTTCCTTCAGAAAAGCGAGCCTGTCGTGCACTCCAGCGACTTACAGATATAGAGGCAGTGGCATTGCTATGGCTGGTGTCACCCTTTTCTCAGGGGGGCCCTCATGGTGTGGACTGGACTGGTCATTTTTGCTAAGGAATATAGTTTAACCGTTTATGTGCAAAAGAGAAAAAAAGAGGTCACTAAGTCAGCTCCAATCAGATATCTGCACATAGACCAAGAGTCTTGCTCTATGTGCAGATATCTGATTGGAGCTGACTTCTTATTTTCTCTTTTGCACATAAATGGTTAAACTATATTCCTTAGTGAAAATGACCAGTCCAGTCCACACCATGAGGGCCCCCCTGCCCTGAGCAAAGATTAGTAAATGTGGCCGGTGGTGGCCCCAGCCCCCAGGCAACAGTTCAGCAGCAGACAGAGAGAACCCAACCCAACCCCTTATGTCTCCTGGGGCATGTCTCTATAATAATCCCCCACTAATTTATGAACGGATCTGGGGTTAATTATTAATTCAGTGACCTGACCAGTCTAAATTTCAAATATAAAATAAAGCTTTTTGCTTTACCTACCGAGTCCTCCCCTCCTGGCACGGCAGTGGCAGGTCTGGTCTGGCTGTGTAAGGTAAGGTGAGTGAGTCACTAATCTGGTCACATGAGGCCGTGACTCACCACCCAATCCCTTTAGCTCCGGACCGGAGGCGGAGACTTAATCCCTGCTGCTGGCTGCTCCTGGGGGCCCAAGGGAGCTCCGTTTCCAGAGTCCCGACTCGCAACTCCCATCCATTCACAAATTTTATGCAGCAGGCAGCAGCGCAGCAGTCTTCAGAAAAACTTACAACTGCGCTGCTTAGTTGGCAAGCACGTTGGCGCCCTGTCGTCACGTGGTAAAAGGGGGTGTGTGACAGCGGGGCGCCGACGTGCTTGCCAACTAAGCAGCGCAGTTGTAAGTTGTTCTGAAGACTGCTGTGCTGCTGCCTGCTGCATAAAATTAGTGAATGGATGGGAGTCGCGAGTCGGGTCTCGGGAAACGGAGCTCCCTTGGGCCCCCAGGAGCAGCCAGCAGCAGGGATTAAGTCTCCGCCTCCGGTCCGGAGCTAAAGGGATTGGGTGGTGAGTCACGGTCTCATGTGACCAGACCACCAGTGACTCACTCACCTTACCTTACACAGCCAGACCAGACCTGCCACTGCCGTGCCAGGAGGTGAGGACTGCACAGCACGGCACCCTCCGATGGATGAAGGTGGAAAGTGCAGTAATCTACCTACTGGTGGGCACAACTAATCTTCCACACCTTACCTGTTATCATCCTAAAAATAAGAACCACTGTATGGGTGTGTTACAGGCTATACTGCGGTGCAGCCTGGTTGCCAGCCTCTTGCTCAGGATTATGGCCCATACTAACTTTGAAGGAGAAGACAGACCGGCCGCACAGCTTAAATCTGTGGAACTGTTTTGGACAGAAAAGCCATGAGTACAGCCAGGCCCAAGAGACTTTTACAACTAATTTGTGCTATGTTGGGATGTTAAATGTCTATGTGTATTGTAAAGGTTGGGACATTGTATACGTTGAGTAGTGAGGTCTGTTCCATTGTCTCTCTGTGTGTGTTGGCGATTGCCCTCTGTCCTGAGAGATAATTGAATTTCAACTCGGTTGTCTCCAGGACAGAGGACATTGAGTATTCTCCTGCCTGTGATGATTACGTTAACCAGAGTGTGTCATGATTATATCACAGGCAGAGGGGAGGATTCTATGTGGGTTGTAGCCTTTGTGTTATTGGTAATTGTATTTTGTTGATTGCGTCTCAGACAATGCCAGTGTGTTAGTTAATTACGTCTCAGACAATGCCAGTGTGTTAGTTAATTGCGTCTCAGACAATGCCAGTGTGTTAGTTAATTGCGTCAAAGACAATGCTCATTGTATTTTGTTGATTGCGTTACAGACAGAGGAAAGGGGGTTTTGTGTACAACTGCTGGGAAGGTTTCAATACTGTAAATGCATGCGATTGGCTAAAATATAAACTGTCACAGTCTTCTACAAGGGCCCCAGGGGGAGTGTCCCTTGCTAGGAGACCTGCATAAAAGGCTGAAAAATAACCCATTAAAGAGTTTCACATTCAACATAGAGCCTCATCTCATGTGTGTGGGGTTTGGTATACGTGTATACTCCCCTGGCTATTACTTCTAGCTCTTGTAAGAGCTGTTCCTGTTCCTGGTTCCTGTGGTGGTATCGGTGTCGAGTGGAGTGCTTGGAGTCCTCGGGAGGCACTGGGAGCATCCAGCAACGGAGGTACCTGGTTGGGGTGCTAGGAGATCCGTTACAGGTGGGATCCCTAACAAAGGTAAATAAATGCTTCAGGAAGGAAACCGTGTCTTTTCCTGGGATGCATGGAAACAATTACTCTCCTATCTTCTCTCTAGACTGGGCAGTTGCCCACAAAGTGGCTTAAAGGGAAGTCGAGCTCTGGAGCTAAGCAGATTCCTCAGCGCTGCTCTTCCAGTCGATTAAGGTTTCTCCCGATGCTCGGCATGAAGATGATGATTCTCTGCGAAGTTATCTTCAGCAAAGAGTCTTCTAGTAGTCTCTGTAGAGAACCACCTTAGTGATCATGGTATCATCCTCTGCCAGGTAAGTATCTCAAAACATCCAAAATGCTCCATAAAAAATGGAGACCTCCTGGAAGAGTTGTCAAGTCTAGAGCAGTTTAGGCAGGGTGCTGAATCACCTTAAAGGGACCAGTCATGTATGGAGACTTACTAGAAGTACTCCATGGTATGGAGACTTCTTATCCTTCATGGGCAGTGTTTTTTGCATCAAACAAGTGCAAATAGATTACAGCCTTGAAGGAGATTTTTGGGGAAAAAATTGTTTTATTGCATCAAAACAGTGTGACATTTCAGTAAAACAATCTGTCTTTTCGAACATTAAAGCTGTTGTGCAATATCCAATTAGTGGGGGTCCGACTGGATCTGAAACATGAAAACGACTTCTGTACTGGTCTGTTTAATGTTTTATCATACAGAATAAAGAGGTTTTTTATCTGGATCCCTGTGCATTGCTGGATTTCTCTTCAGGTGCAAGTGCTATGTCTGGGACTCAGACACACAGCAGCCACACATGAGAAGCCAACTTCCGTTCATTGCCATGGGATTTTTGAAAACAGCCGAGCGTTCTCACTCTGCTATCTTCAGAACTACCACAGCGAACAATGGAGAGCATGCTCTGCATGGGTGGTGTGAGTGGGTCTCAGAACCCCCACTTATCTGATACTGATGGCATAACCTACCGATAAGCCACCAATGTGCCAGTTGGGTCAGCGACTTTAAGGCCTCATCCACATTACCGTGTCAGTGACACGTCAGTAAAAAAAACGGTATATTTTTATCCGTATTATAACTACATTTATGATTAGAGAAAGCTTATATATTGTATGCTGACTCAGATATTTATTATATGCAGTATCTCACACGATAAGTGTAAAATACCAAATGATTTGCCATCTGAGAGTATAGCATTTATTGTGGACTGTTCTCTGTAGGCACCCTGTGTGGTCCCTATGTATATGTATTTTTGTCTATGTGTTTATGTCAAAATAAAGATTTATTTTATTGGGTATTTAATGGTACCAGTTCTCTTTTGTTGATTAATATTTTTATCCGTGAAGATGTCCGTGAAGGATCCGTGGTTGGTCTGTGTGTCCGTTTTTACCATCCATCTGTCATCGGTAATTCACTGACGCTGCTACGCTGAAAATTAATTTCCAAAGAATCAGTCATCAGTGAAAAACGGACGCACCATGGATGCAATCCATGGTGTGTCCGTGATTTTCACTGACCAATAGACTTCTATGGGCGTGCTTGGTCTGAATCACGGATCAAACTAGTGCATGTCTCCGTGATTTTTTTTACTAACCCACGGTCAGTAAAAAAAATACTGAAATGTGAAAAGAATCATTTAAATCAATGGGTACGTGTGCTGCTGTGGAAATTGGGGACAGCACACGTCAGTTAAAAAATGAAATGTAGACGAGGCCTTACTAAGGTTCAAGAAGGATGTGTTTTTCATAAGAAAGTGAATGGAACAGGTGCTTTATAAATATGACGCTCATTCTCAACATCACATTTCTCAATGTAATTACGCTACACAAGTGACCTAAATACATTGATAAATCTCCTGCTTCTCTTCAAATAGTAAACAACAGAACCATCACTCTGCTTGGGAATTTATACAGTTACCATTGACTGCAACGGAGGCTATATTAATCTCTTTTCACTGAGCAACCCTTGTGGTGGTTGCATGAAAATGCAGTGTTTTCATGTCGGGAACAAAATGAAAAGTTCAACACTGGGTCCCCTTCACCACAGGTCCCATAGGTCTTATGGTATGCCTTCACAGAATATATGCTACTGTGTATATCTATCCTAAGAGAAAAATTAAAATTGAATAGACCATGTGGTTGTTTTCCGTCAACATTCTTCTATATTTCTATGATGCACTAGTAGGGACATATCTCAAACATACTCAAGGTCTCTGTTTGAAGGAGCCATATTAGTTGCAGAAATTTCTGCCATTGTCCCATTCATCTGAATGAAGCTAGCAGAAACCCATTCACATGATGCAGAAACAATCCCAGTCAGATGTAAGCTTTGAATTTATGAGTCTGCAACATGCAAACGTACAGTAATATCTGGTTCCAGAGGTGTAATTTGAAGCTCCCAGACCCCAGTGTAAAATGTGTAACAACCTCCCACTAGTGTCGATCGAACATGTTCGGCCGAACACCAGTTCGGCTCGAGCATCTCGATGCTTGGCACATGCCGATATTCTGGCCAAATAACGCATGTGCTCGAGCGCAATGCTGGAATCTCCTCCCCGCACGCTAAATATGCAGCAAATAAATGTGCAGGTAATTATTGCCCTTCACTGTAATGCCGTAGCCATGTTGGTTACTGGCATTACAGTGATTGGCTGGCCAGAACACGTCATTGGGTGCTATATAGCACCCGCTGACACGTGTTCAGCTCAGTGTTAGTCAGGGAGAGCTGTGCTGAAGAAGGCAAAGATAGTGTAGGGAGTGAAATTATTTTTTCTTTAGTTGAAAAACTTGTCAGAGACCCCCATTATCTGCGGTATTTCTCCTGTGTAACGTTTCCACATCCCAAATACCTGTGACATTCCCTGTAATTTTTTATTAGCCGCTGGTGACATCAGCGACATTATCTGTGGTATATCTCCTGTGTAACGTTTCCACATCCCAAATACCTGTGACATTCCCTGTAATTTTTTATTAGCCGCTGGTGACATCAGCGACATTATCTGTGGTATATCTCCTGTGTAACGTTTCCACATCCCAAATACCTGTGACATTCCCTGTAATTTTTTATTAGCCGCTGGTGACATCAGCGACATTATCTGCGGTATGGCAAGAAAAGACCGGCACTCACTGTGTCTTGAAGAAAGAAAAACTTTATTGTCACATTAGATCGTGACGCGTTTCGACTCTCGTCTGGAGCCTTTCTCAAACGTAAAGGATATAATACAGGCATTGGTGAACATACGGCATTTAAATAGCCCGCCTAGGCGGAAGTGACATCACATTACCATAGTTACAGAAATCAACATAGGACAGCTGTCCAATTACAATGCAAGCTAATTGAGTTAAATGAAACAAACAGGAAAAAAGGAAAGAAAAGATCCCAGCCGCAATCAATTAGCAATGCCTCTAATAGAAGTTACATAGCAATAGTAAGATTAATTGTAGAGAAGAATTAATGACATAATGATGCTGCTGGGATGTCTTCAAGTTTTCTAAAAGACAAGAAAAAACAAAATGAATAATGTGTTGGTTTGCAATTATGGTAGAAACAACATATTACATTAAAAAATAGCACACTGACAAGAAGGTAGAGAATTACAGGAAACTGTGGAGATCATACTCGCGGTTCAGGCCTTTGGGCTCTAATGTCTGCAAAGTGTGAATCCAATAAGACTCACGCTTCTTCAACATCTTAACCCTATCACCACCTCTACGTGGTTGTGGCACATGCTCTATGATCTGAAACCGCAACTGTGAAATGTTGTGGTTGTGGTGCTCAAAATGATGCGGTATTGGTAAAAGTAGATTCTTTTTACGTATAGTAGACTTATGTTTAGAAAAGCGATCTTTCATACGCATAGAAGTTTCGCCTATATAAAGTAAGCCGCAGGGACACTTAAGTAGATATACAATGAAATTACTTACGAGCACCACGCCATTTATTACGGAGTGCCGGCTGATCATTATTTGATTATCTGCGGTATATCTCCTGTGTAACGTTTCCACATTCCAAATACCTGTGACATTCCCTGTAATTTTTTATTAGCCGCTGGTGACATCAGCGACATTATCTGCAGTATTTCTCCTGTGTAAGGTTTCCACATCCCAAATACCTGTGACATTCCCTGTAATTTTTTATTAGCCGCTGGTGACATCAGCGACATTATCTGCTATGACGTTTCCACATCCCAATTACCTTTTTTAATTTTTTTGCGCATACACTTACAAATCCTACTCTATTGCACGTGTGACATACTTTCAAGCATATATTACATTTAATATGAAGAAAGCGAGCAGTAAGGGACAGAGAAGTGGCTGTGATGCTAATGGTGCACGCAGAGGCCATGGTCCTGAAACTGTGCCTGCTGCCAGAGCACAAGAAAAACAATCATCCACGATTCCTAGCTTCATAGGACTTCATAGTCTCAGTAGCCAAGAGTCTGGTCAACACAATCATCACCCTGATCCTTCTTCCTCCCACCATGAAGAGTCTTGCCAAACAAGTGATCCCACACTCGGATATTCCAAGGAGCTCTTTTCAGCGCCATTCCTTCATTTGGGCCTCTTGACAAGCCCGCTTGGAGAGGGACATGAGATCTTGTGCCCTGATTCCCAAACTCTTGAGCATCCACAGTCACAAGAAGATGACTGTGGGGAACGGCAATTAGTGCTTCACGAGGTAGATGATGATGATGAGACACAGTTGCCAATAAGCCAACGGCAATTAGTGTCTCAAGAGGTTGATGATGAGGATGAGACACAGCTGTCAATAACTGAGGTTGTTGTTAGGTCAACAAGTAAGGAGGATGAGCAGAGTGAGGCGGTAGAAGGGGAGGTGGTGTTCGATGAAGTCACTGACCCAATCTGGGAAGGTTGGCAAGCCAAGCGAGGACAGCAGTACAGAGGGGGAGGGATCTGCAGCACCGCAACAGGCTGTAAGAAGCAGTGGGGTGGCAAAAGGGAGAAGGCAGGCTACACCAAACAGGCCCGCAACTGTTCCCCAGAGCACACCCTAGCGGAAATCTCCCTTGCCAAGGGGAAGGTGTTCTGCAGTCTGGCGCTTTTTCAAGGAAAGTGCGGACGACAAAACTATTGTAATTTGCAACCTGAGCCATACAAAAATGAGCAGGGGCGTGAACACTAGCAACCTCAGCACCACCATCATGTTCCGCCACATGGCATCAAAGCACTGTAATTGGTGGGCCGAACGCCTGGGTCCACAATCTTTGTCTGCGGGTCACACCACTGCCTCCTCTTCCCCTGTGTTATGTGCTAGTCAATCCCCTATCGAGCGCGCAGGCCCGTATGCCTCCCGCCCTGCACCTGGACCTTCGCAAGCACCATCAGCAACCACATCCTCTTCCGTGTCCCAGCGCAGCGTACAAATGTCCTTACCCCACCAACAGGCCATAGCACTAAATGCGCAACTTTCCAAATTACTGGCCCAGGAAATGTTGCCATTTAGACTTGTAGATAATGAGGTCTTCTGCAGCCTGATGTCGGCGGTCATCCCTCGTTACGCAGTCCCCATTCACCACTATTTTTCACGGTGTGCCGTGGGTGGCTTACACCAGCATGTGTCCTGTAACATCACCCGTGCCCTGAACCAACGCAATTACTGAGAAGGTCCACTTAACCACCAACACATGGACAAGTGCATTTGGCCAGGGACGCTACATTTTCCTGACAGCACACTGGGTGAATGTTGTGGAGGCCGGGAGCGAGTTGTACCCTGAGATGGCACAGGTGCTACCGATGCCAAGGAGTGTGGGCCCTAATTCCATCAGGGTTTCCGCCACCACCTACGTTAGTGGCTCCAACCCCCACTTCTCCTCCTCCGCCTCCTCCTCCACTTCCACCTCAGAATTATCCTTCTTGCAGCACCAGTTAGCCATCAGTTGGTAGCTGGAAGCAGTGCAGCACCGCAGGTGGGGAAGCGTCAACAGGCCGTGCTGAAGTTGATCTGTTTGAGGGACAAACAGCAAACCGCCACAGAGCTGTGGCAGGGGATAAGAGACCAGACTGAGCTGTGGCTCTCGCCATTCAACCTAGAACCAGGCATGGTCGTGTCTGATAATGGCCGTAACTTGGTGGTGGCTTTGGAGCTCGGCAAGCTCACACACATACCATGCCTAGCCCACGTCTTCAACTTAGTGGTTCAGCAGTTTCTCAAAACCTACCCCAATTTGCCTGAGCTACTGGTGAAGGTCCGCCGCATGTGTGCCCATTTTTGCAAGTCATCGACAGCTTCCCCAGTCACCTTCCGCTCTTCACAAGCAAGGAATGGGCATGGATGTCTGACCTCTGTGAGGTTTTAAGAAACTCTGAGGAATCAACACAGATGGTGAGTGTCGATAACGCTAATATCAACGTCACCATCCCACTTCTGTGTCTACTCAAACGCTCGCTGCTCACAATTAAGGCCGACGCTTTGCATATGGAAGAGGTGGAAATGGGTGATAGCCAGACCACCCTCAGTTCGTCTTCTCAGCGCAAATTGGATGATTATGAGGAGCAAGAGACGGTTGCCTCAGCTACAGAGGGTAGCACCCATGGAAGGTTAATTCCATTTGTTGAGCGTGGATGGGTAGAAGAGGAGGAAGAGGATGAGGAGATTGACAGTCATCCTCCTGATGACGACAGTGAAGTCTTGTCTGTTGGGACTCTGGCACACATGGCTGACTTTATGTTAGGCTCCCTTTCCCGTTACCCACGCATTCTACGCATTTTGGACAACACCGATTACTGTTTGTTCACCCTTCTCGACCCCCGCTACAAAGAGAACTTCTCATCTCTCATTCCTGTGGTGGAGAGGACAAGCAAAATGGTGCAATACCAGAAGGTCCTTGTGGAAAAATTCCTACAAATATTTCCAGCTGACAACGCTGACGAGAGTATGTAGTTCCTTCACCAACCGATGAGGGGAGATGAGGGGAATACAAAGCAGTTCCAACAGAAGCAGGGCAACACTCTCCAAAGACTGGGACAGTTTCATGCCACCCTTCATGGCACCCTCACCCTGATGCGTGGCCTAGTGTCACAAGGAGGGAAACATTTTGGAAGATGGTGAAGGAGTATGTAGCAGACCGTGACAGAGTCCTCAATGATCCTTCTGTGCCTTACAACTACTGGGTGTCTAAGCTGGACACGTGGCACAAACTGGCGCTCTACGCCGTGGCGGTGCGGGCCTGCCCTGCCGCATTTTGTCAGAGTGGGTATTTAGTTCTACTGGGGGCATAATAACTGATAAGTGCATCCACTTGTCAACTGAAAATGCTGACAGGTTGATTCTTATAAAAATGAACAAGGCCTGGATTGCCCCTGACTGAACATAAAGGCACTTTAAATGGGTTTTTTATAATGTACTGAATACACTGTATTCCCATGCACCCCTTCCACCACAAAAAAGGGTATATGGTTCAATCTTCCTTTTCTCGTCCTCCTCTTCCATCATATCAATATGCTTATTAGTCTTCCCTCGCTCCTAATGTTGTAGAGGGTCAGCTCACCCGCAGGCCCTCGCATATAATGTTTTAGAGGGTCAGCTCACCAGCAGGCCCTCACCTACAATCATTTAGAGGGTAAGCTCACCTGCAAGCCCTCGCATGTAATGTTTTAGAGGGTCAGCTCCCGAGCAGACCCGCACCTACAAACTTTTAGAGGGTCAGCTCACCTGCAGGCCCTTGCAATTAATGTTTTTGAGGGTCAGCTCACCAGCAGGCCCTCAAACATAATGTTTTACGGGTCAGCTCACCAGCAGGCTACTGCAGGATTTTTTTCAATGAATAGCTAAGCAGCAGGCACTCGCTTATAATTTTTTCGATGCTCAGATCAGCAGCAGGCACTTGCCCCTAATGTTTTAGAGAGTCAGCTCTGCAGCAGACCCTCACCCCTAATGTTTTTGATGGTCAACACAGCAGCAGGCCCTCGCCTGTAATGTTTTAGAGGTTCACCAGCAGGCCCTTGCTCCTAATATTTTTGAGGGTCAGCAGCAGGTCATCAATCATTATTTTTCAAGGGTGTATGATGCCCTCCTTAATGTGTAATAAATGGTGTATTGGAGTGCCGGTTCCTTGTAATTTTGTGTAGGAGTCCCACTACCTGAACAATTGTACCACAATGTGAATGAGGCCCTCCATAATGTGATTATACAGGTTGTATCGGAGTAGCTCTTCCTTGCAATTTTTGGCAGCACTTTATATACAAGTAAATATACAGGAAAGAATGTTTGCTAACAATTTTTCCACTAAAATCGATTTTATCTTCGGTTTTGTGCATATTATTATCATTCTGTAAAAGTGGTGTACTACTCGGACAACATCATTCCCAGCAGCGACCTGGGAGTCCAAGATGCAACCAGACTTCCTCCCTCCCCATCCTGTTCCCGAACCATTTCAGTGGTGTTTCCATCAATTTCTGACCTTTTCCTATGAACCAGACACCCTCCCCTCTTCAGAGCAGGGAGTGCCTGGTTTAATGCTCGGGTTCTCTCATTGACTTCCATTGTGCTCAGGTTCTCGGTAGAGCACCCTGAGGTGTTTGACCCAAGCACCCGAACAACCTCCCACCCCTGGCAGATCATGAACATCACAACTGTCCTGTCCTACTGTCAAGGAACCTAAGGAACCTTTAACATTGGATGAATGTGTATATTGTAAGCAGACCAGTACTAAAGGATATAATTGATGAAGCACACATATAATATATATATATATATATATATATATATATATTTTAAAACTTTCAGATAATCTTCTGCTCTTGGGTCATTGAAACAAACATTGTATTTTACAAGTTGTGTTCGTCATATCATAGTTTTATAAAGCCCGTACAGCACATTAAGATCACTGCAGAGAGGTGCATAGGTTCACAAATAAAGTCTTATTATTTAATTCTTATCCATTAGGCAGACAGCAGAACATGCTTTTGCAAGTAGAAAATCTTTTGGCAACCATGTTGATGACATTATTCACAGATGACACGTGGAGATTCATGAGCTCATTAATTAAAAATTGCAGAACAACACAAAAATACAATCTTTTATTGTTATCTCATATGATAGTAAAATGTAAGAAAATCAGAAAAATAAATAGGACGCGGTTGCATTATGTAGTTGGCTGGTTCATGTTAGAGGTAAAGCAACAGGAAAGTTGTTTATCGGGAAACGACTTTTATTAGACTATTTTACCGTTTAAATCTACATAAAAAAATAAATACATCTTCACAGCATACTGTAGGGCTTTCATCTTGCACTAATTCTGACTAGGGCTGGCCATACCCACTGGATAGCTGTCGACCAAGCACTAATTCAGCCAACAGCTATCTCTCACTATCCCCCTATGCACATTTACTTTTGGCTTGGGCGAGCATGCATTTGTTCTAAATGAGGAGAGGAGGGAACGTCGCTGCCAGACTCCTCTGGGCTTTACTCCCATGAGAACAAAAGGATCGGACAGTTAAAAACCCAACAGCCCCATTCATCAAATCCTTAATATGCGTCCTGGGAGAGATACAGGAGTCCCCCACACACATTGGATGCTTGGCTGGTGGGCAGATCCCCTCTCTCACTTGGAAAGGATGAAAAAAATTCAATTTCTGAATGGAACCGGCACAAAAAATTGAATAATGTTCTACCGGATACTGTATTAGCCTCTGTTCCCCGCATGTTAAGAGCCCTACGTTGGAGATATATAGTACAACAGGCACACAGTGGGATATGTCATTAAGGCCCTATTCACATGACCGTATTTTTGGTCTGCATCCGACCCTCATTTTTTGTGGACTGGATGCGGGCGCATTCATTTGAAAAAAAAAATGCAGATGCAGACAGGATACCGTGTGCTGTCTGCATCCATATGTCCATTCTGCAGTCATGCAAAAAGGATAGAACATGTCCTATTCTTGTCCGTTTTAGTGGGAACACAAAAAAACGGATGCAACACGGACATCACATGGACTTCATCCATATTTTGGGTAGATCCGCATTTCACATACGGTCATGTGAATGCACCCTAATAGGCTTCTACTAGCTGAATACTGCCATTCAGTGCCGGACCCCATGGACAAAAATGGGATCTGGCAGGGATCTGTCCTGTTTCCAGCATGAGTGCCGGGTTTCAGCCAGACAAAAAACATTGCATGCATCCGTTAAATGCAAGTGTGAACCTACCCTAACTTAATTATTTGGGGAAAGGAGACCTATTGGGAGTAGCTGATTTAAAACATATAGGGACAGTATATACTATAAATCAGCTATTTCCTATCTCTCCTCCTCAATAGCCAGTGCTGACTGCACAATCTGCTCTGCATCTCCCGGCGGTTGGTTTGTTACTCAGCTGCCAGGGATACAGAAGAATTATGCACTGTCAGCGCTGGCCACGCTGATCAGTGTCAATAAAGCAGGAGGGCAGAGCAAATATATATACATAGTACAGATGTTAATTTCTGGAAATATATAGGAGCCAGCAGGGAGGGAAAAAGAATTAACCCCAGCTGTCTTCACAGTGAGCGCTTTGTAGTGTGTAGACGGACATGCCTTAGTAATGCTCATTTAGAGAGCGCTGCTAGGATGCAAGTTTTCTTATGTTGCCAAGTTCTCTAAATAAAGTATATTAGAAAAATCTTCACTGTCCCTACAAATTAAATAAAAAATAAATAAATGACAGTTACACTTTAAAGTATACACAAAGTGACAAGCTTTTATATAGATTTAAACTGCTGTTTGCTTTGCAGACAAAGTCATAATATCTCTTCAAGCACATCTGATCACTTTGACAAAATTGTTCAAGATGCAGTCTTTTGAACATCAAACTTACAATGACTTGCAACGCCAGTAACAGAATGAAACTCCCCAAAATAGGTCAGACTTGTAAAAGTAATAAACTTAGCATCATAAACCTTCTTCAGTCCTGTGCCTCCACTCGCTTTCCTGGGAATACACTAGACATCAGCGACATGGCATTCCTAGGGACGTAACGCCATGGGGTCATGTGACCACGTTGTCCATGATGTTACGGGGAAAACATCAAAGTGGCAATAGTGCATCAAAGCCACATCACTGTGACATCGGGGCATCAATGTGAGATCGCAACTAGAATGGCGGTGTGTAAATTACAGTTTTGGGATTGGATTTGTTTTTACAGGGTCTGGCCTATTTATATGTCAAATGTGAGCATGGCAGGAACGTGCACACTGCTTCCATGTAAACTTACAGGGTGTGATTTTTAGCTCAGTTCACATCTTTTTTTCTCATGGTTTTTCTTCAAGTGAAAAAAAGTGTCAAAATGTCTACATTGATTCCTATGGATGTGACACATGCACAAAATGTGCATACTTATTTTAAAAAGTCCAGAAGAGCATAGTGTACTTAACTTTTTGGTACTTTGCAAAAACATATATGTTTTTTTTCCACTGAATCAATGGGCAACATATGGGTGATGTATGCAAAAATAAAGGCTATGGGGCACATTTATTAGACACCGGGCTTAATAAAGCCCTGCACTGGCGGTGGATCCGCCGCAGTTATGTAGAGGCACCGACTTCCGAGCTGTCTTACATATAGACCATTTTCTACGCCTAAACCAGGATGTAGAAAATGGTAAATGAGAAGGGCCTGCCGGACGTCCCCTTCCCCGCCCACGTCACTCCTACTTTTTTAGACCTGGTGTAAGTGGGGAGAAGTCGCAATCTGCGACAGCAATACTCCTAGTTTAGGCATATCTCTGCTTGATAAATGACCCCTTATGTTTGCATTTTTACATATACAGTACGTCGTTCTAACCATAATCACATGATAAAATGTTTTCACATGAAAAACAGGTACACATGTATCAAGAAGTAAATGACACTAGAAAATGTGATGCATACTATTTTGTGGGGTATGCAAAAAACACCCACTGTATGCAAAAAAAAAAAATCGAGATCCGAACTGAGCCTTACTTCGTTCTACCTTCATTCTCAACCGTATGATGAATTTTAAAGTAAAATCTCACATATACATGCTGTGTAAAGATGCTTTCATTTCTTTTATTCCATCCTTATCCATTTCATGCAGAATTATTTAGGCTGCGTCATAGCTCTAGTCTCAGTTCTCCCAGCTGACCCCTGCTGATTCAGTGTCTGTGGTTCTGACAGTGTTGTACACTGGGAGGTGTAGCCTCTTTGCGTTAGGCATGGTAAAGTAATTTAATATAAAATAAAAAAATGTAATAAAAAACGAATAAAACATTTCCTAGAATGCAGCGCACCTGAGCAATACAGTTAGGCTATTGGGAAGGCGTCTGTCAGCACAGAGCTGATTGAATGAGATGCTGTATTCATAAGATGATTAAATCTAACCATGTGCAAAGTTCAGGTGTGCACCTCCAATGAGGCCAGGTGAGGCGGCTACCTCAGACGTCGAGAGTTAGAGACAAGAGGGGACAGTGGCAAGGGCCATGAGAAATGAGCGCTTCCATTGTGGAAGTGCTCATCTCTCTATATTCATGTGTACCACAGTATGCCTTTTACACTAGGGACTGGAGGGGGGTGGGGAGGGGCTAGGTGTAGGTGCACCCCTGGCAAAGTTACATAGAAGGGGTTTCCCACCAAAACATCTATGGCTTATTACTGTGAAAACCCATTTAAGCTTCTTTATATATTATACAATACTTTTTTCAAGGGTATCTATCAGTCATATACATACACTGTTAAAAGCCACATCCTACACTGGCCCGATAGTCATACAGTCAGTTGCCTGGGTGCTATAACACACATTGTGAAATCTTCTTCACTGTCTTAAAGAGGTTTTCTGGTTTAATGGAATTTTACCAGTTTCCTACAGAGATAATATTGCTGCATTTTAGGGTCCATATTGAATCTGCAACATCTGAATACTATGAAATCTAAATTTAATGCAGTAGAATCGTGGGAGGTCTAAGTGCTGTATCTGTAATTTGGACCCTAAAATGCATCCATATTAAAGGGAATCTGTCACCCAATACATCTCACTAAAACCAGCTGACATGTGACATGTGTGTTAGTCAGCTGAATTTAATCCTGTTGTTCCTATGTCGATAAGTACCCAATCGGTAGGCATGAGCCTTTTATTCATATGCAAGTTAGCCTCGAGGTGCAGCAAGGGCAGTGCCATTGCACCCAGACGCTCTGCTGACTCACTTACAGGCCACGCCTCGAGCTCTTTGAAAGACGGGGTCATGCAGTAAAGACATGATCACACCTGGCCCGAAGTCTTGCGTCTGCATGTTTGCTTCACTGGTCGGCGAAGTGTAGTACAGTAAATAAGCTCGCTGTCCGATGGATTCTATACTGCACCTGCGCCAAACAGCCCAGTACTGAATCCATCGGCCTGTGAGCTTCTTTACAGAACTGCGCCAACCAGTTAAGGGTAAGACTTTGGGGCCAGGTATGATTTCGTCTTCACTGCCTGGCTGTCTTTCTAAGAGGTGGGGATGTAGCCTGTGAGTGAGCAGAGTGCCTGGGTGCAAAGACACTGCCCTCGATGCACCTAGGGGATCATTTGCATTTTAATAAAAGTATAATTTCTACAGATTGTGAGCACCTATTGACATGGGAACAAAAGCATTGGATTCAGCTGACTGCTCAAGCATGCTGCTTTGTACTGATGAGAGGCAAGAACAATGAAACAGCTGTCTGTAGAATGGGGTTTTCGTTTGGAGAAGGCTTTTGGTCCAGCTTTAAAGGGGTTGTCCAACACTGACGTACTGGGCTCTCCATGGGTAAGCTAGGCTGAGGCTCCCTCCTAGCAGTGTTCCCAGGGACATCACCGGCACTGATGGGCAGGCTTTAGCGCTACCCTAGCCGTCTTACCCATTAGTGCGGATGACGTCACTGGGATCAGTGCTAGGCAGAAGCCTCAGCCTAGCTTACCCATACAAAGCCTTTGGCCTGCGCGATTCAGCTGATGTCAGAGGGGCTGCCTGGGTGAAAATGTGGATATGTCCAGGTTCAGTTCTGAACCTGGACAACCCCTTTAACTAGAGGGTAGCTAATTCCTCAATGTTTGAATAGGAAATCCTCTGTGAGCTAAATAGCCAGGATTACAGGATGATACTTTCCAAACAACTATCAGGGTAAGAGATATTTCTTTTATATATATGAAAAAATTACACAAAAAATTGATAAAATGACAGCTACATTGGACATCAGTGGAGTGCAATAGGTATTATTTCAATAAGTCACGTCAAAGGAGCTTTAAGGACACAAGGATAATATTTGAACCTGTAGGCCTAAGCAGGCTGCATTG
Organism: Bufo gargarizans; assembly: GCF_014858855.1. Taxonomy (NCBI): domain Eukaryota; kingdom Metazoa; phylum Chordata; class Amphibia; order Anura; family Bufonidae; genus Bufo; species Bufo gargarizans. The sequence continues at coordinate 464,606,057 of NC_058082.1, read as the reverse complement.
TGTTGTAGACACCAGAGCGATACAGTAATACACAGAATAAAACAGTACGGTGTTGAGCACATGACTAGATTCACCATTCAGACAAGCTTGGCATGCGCCTAAGGCAGCAAAATGTGTGGAGGCATGGCTGATATTGTTATATTTATTACTTCTTTTCCCCTGCTATACTACTATATTTTTGCTATTTAGTCTTACTACATATACTCTTCCCCAAACATTGGAGGACAAAACTTATAATAATCTTAGGATGTATTCACACACAGTAAGTAGTGAAGCAACAACTGTGTATGTAGCCTGGGTGAGCAGTAACATCCGCCATAGAGAAACACTTAATAGAGGAAGGCAAGCGGTGGCCCTAGGAGGAGTTGTGGCTCACATTAGTATTTATCTATATTCTATATCAGAGGAAGCCGTTCTGCTCAATGAATGAGAAAACTACCAATAAATTATAAAATCACCAGAAGGCATTCACAAGAACTGGCCCTATTGTATTGGCCCAGTGTCAGACTAGTGTGCCTTGGGCTCAACAGGGGATTTAATTCCGAGAGCCTAACTCCCACTTTTAATTATACTGAGCAAAAATATTAACACAACACTTTTGGTTTTGCTCCCATTTTGCATGAGCTGAACTCAAAGATCTGAAAAATTTTCTACATACACAAAAGACCCATTTCTCTCAAATATTGTTTAAAAATCAGTCTAAGGCCTCATGCACACGACCGTTGTGTGCATCCGTGGCCGTTTTCCGTTTTTTTTCGCGGACCCATTGACTTTCAATGGGTCCGTGGAAAAATCGGAAAATGCACCGTTTGGCAGCTGCATCCGTGATCCGTGTTTCCTGGCCGTGAAAAAAATAGGACCTGTCCTATTTTTTTCACGGCCAACGGTTCACGGACCCATTCAAGTCAATGGGTCTGTGAAAAAACACGGATGCACACAAGATTGTCATCCGCGTCCGTGATCCGTGTCCGTGATCCGTGTCAGTTTTTTCCTATCATTTCCATGGCAAACTTGACTTAGATTTTTTTTTCATTTTTCATGTCCGTGGATCCTCCAAAAATCAAGGAAGACCCACGGGCGAAAAAACGGTCACGGATGACGGACCTACGGACCCCGTTTTTGCGGACCTTCAAAAAAACGGTTGTGTGCATGAGGCCTAAATCTGTGTTAGTGAGCACTCCTCTTTTGCCGAGATAATCCATCCCACCTCACAGGTGTGGCATATCAAAGTGCTGATTAGACAGCATGAATATTGCACAGGTGTGCCTTAGACTCACCACAATAAAAGCCCACTTTGAAATGTGCAGTTTGATCACACAGCACAATGCCACAGATGTCGCAATGTTTGAGGAGACGTGCAATTGGCATGCTGACTGCAGGAATGTCTACCAGAGATGCTGCCCATGCCATGAATGTTCATTTCTCTACCATAAGCCGTCTCTAAAGGTGTTTCAGAGAATTTGGCAGTACATCCAACCGGCCTCACAACCGCAGACCATGTGTAACCACACCAGCCCAGGACCTCCACATCCAGCATGTTCACCTCCATGATCGTCTGAGACCAGCCACCCGGACTGCTGCAGTAGCAATCGGTTTGCATAACCAAAGAATTTCTGCACAAACTGTCAGAAACCGTCTCAGGGAAGCTCATCTGCATGCTCATCGTCCTCATCGGGGTCTGGACCTGACTGAAGTTAGTGGTCGTAACCGACTTGAATGGGCAAATGCTCACATTTAAAGGCGTTTGGCACGTTGGAGAGGCGTTCTGTTCATGGAAGAGTCCCGGTTTTTACTGTTCAGGGAAGATGGAAGAAAGCATGTGTGGCGTCGTGTGGATGAGCGGTTTGCTGACGTCAACGTTGTGGCTTGAGTGGCCCATGGTGACGGTGGGGTTATGGTATGGGCAGGTGTATGTTATGGACAACGAACACAGGTGCATTTTATTGATGGCATTTTGAATGCACAGAGATATCGTGACGAGATCCTGAGGCCCATTGTTGTGCCGTTCATCCACGACCATCACCTCATGTTGCAGCATGATAATGGCCCCACATTGCAAGGATCTGTACACAATTCCTGGAAACTGAAAACTCACCGGACATGTCACCCATTGAGTATGTTTGGGATGCTCTGGATCGGCGTATATGACAGCGTGTTCCTGTTCCTGGCAATATTCTGCAACTTCGCACAGCTATTGAAGAAGAGTGGACCAACATTCCACAGGCCACAATCAACAACCTGATCAACTCTATGCGACGGAGATGTGTTGCACTGCATGAGGCAAATGGTGGCCACACCAGATACTGACTGGTTTTATGACCCCCCCCCCCCCCCCAGTAAGGCAAAACTGTGCACATTTCAGAGTGGTCTTTTATTATGGGCAGTCTAAGGCACACCTGTGCAATATTCATGCTCACCTTGATATGCCACACCTGTGAGGTAGGATGAATTATCTTGGCAAAGGAAAAGTGCTCACTAACACAGATTTAGACAGATTTGTGAACAATATTTGAGAGTAATGCGTCTTTTGTGTATGAAGAAAATATTTCCAATCTTTGAGTTCAGCTCATGCAAAATGGTAGCAAAACCTAAAGTGTTGCATTTATATTTTTCATCAGTGTACATCCTAAATTATACTGTTAATACAGTCTAATAGGGTGGCCAGCACTGTTTTGTAATATGGAGCCTTCTGGGCCCAATCCTTTGTTGGGCCAGTTTGATCCTGATATGGCCTACAAAAATGGCTCTGTCTGCTGTGCACATTTATACATTAGATATTCTATATGAAAATAAACTATTTCTGAAAAATGAGGACAGATATATATATATATATATACGGTATATATATATTTCTTTAAGGAAATCAGAATAATATATGTACCCTATCTATAGTATACAATATATTAAAATGAAGATGTATTTAAAACGATGAGAGAGATTGATATGAGCCTCTAATTCTGTCCGAGGTGATGTGTCCCATTTTCGTAATTTAAGGACCCTGGCATATTACAGCCATAATATTATATTTCAGTCTGCTACCTGTCCCATTGTCCGTCAAAGCAGCCTAGAGCTACAGTCAATGTAGATGCAAACAGAACCGTCCATGATTGATATTTGCCGAAAAAAAAAGTCTTCAATCCCTGTCCCTTAGACTTAACCAACCCAAGTGAAGAAGGCCTCAATAAAATTCCCTAACAATGAAAGGAATAAACAGGGAGCCTTCAGTTTGGAGTCCATGCATTGGCTCCATCGCCTCTTGTAAAACATAATCAAGTTTGCTTGCAAGGAAAGAGGGCATGTCATTGTTGAAGTGCATTCTCAGCCGGATGGCAGAATTTAATTCACAGTTCGGCTCAATCAGTGCCATTAGCGATTTCTTGTAGAAGGTTTTCTAAACTGGAGATGCGCTTCTCTTGAGACTCAACAGTGGCTCGCAAGTACTTGATTTCTTCTAGAAGTTCTTCTAGGGAGACTCTCTAGTGAAGAAAAACAGAAAAAAAGTACACGTATGGAGGGTAGCTGTATCAAAGAGCATTAAGACTGATCAAAAATGTATGGGCCACAGTGAAAAGTCTATGACAGAATCCATGATATTGCATGTGTCAATGTTATTCAGGTGTCTTCTTATGTGGCAGAAGGTTCATGGTCAACTGCTACATCTGAAGCTCTACTGGTATGCCGATGACTAGTCTCATATCTAGACATGTGAAGTACTTACTGAGAAGCCAGTATCACAAGAAGAGTAACTTCTACGTGGCCCAGTTGGTGGTTTGTTGTCCAGCATGTTTTTCTTGGTGACTTTAAGTTCCCTGTTCTTCACAGGTAGATAGCCATCCCTGAGTGATACCAATATAGGGTCAGCGGTCTGTCCTGAAAACCATTCGTCTGCTTCCAGGGCTGGTTCAGGTCCAGGCGTGTCTGGATACAGATCATCCTGGAACAGGTCTGACTGTAAGAAAGAGAAGAACCAGTCTCATTGAGGTGACTCCGGCCTTATATCTCCCAGTTATTTTACGTAATTGTGATAGGAAGTCTGTTCGCATCTTTTTTATTTATGATTTTTTTTACTGGTAACATTAATTTATGGCCAGGGCCAAGATGCACTCTGGCAAGTCTGCTCCTTGTTACCAGACACCTACAATTGCATCTGGTAGAGTAGAAGGGAAAACACAGCTGTTGTGCTTACCTATACACCACTTTTTAGGCTGATTTGGGAACATTTATCAGGACTGGCATTCCCAAACACCAGTCTTGATCCCCTGTGGTAAGTGAGATGCCTCTTAAAAAATGTGTCACATCTCTGGCCCTCCGTGTGCTAGAACCTCACATCTATGCCAGCCAGGACGCCCTGCGCCTCCTTCTAAGCCCTGCCCTTTTTCTCACCACTTAAGAAAAATGTTGAGAAGCTGAAAAATTTGCGCACATATGGTATGTGCCATAATTTGCAACTTTTTTTTACACCACAATAGTGCCATAAAGTCTTTAATAAATGCCCCTCCCCCATTGTGTGAATTCAAACTTAGAATTAAAGTTACAGAGAGTCTGTCACCAGTAAATTTACTTTTATACCAGGCACAATGACTTGTAGGCAGGGGCGTAGCTAATGGCTCATGGGCCCTGGTGCAAGAGTTCAGCTTGGGGCCCCCTTCCCTCAGTGCTTTGTGGCCAAGAGCAGGAAGCGCAAAGCCTTCATGCTGCCTGAGGCTAAAATTGAAATGGCACCCCTGCCCCCATGCCAAATTCTTGATTTAACCCCCTTCCCTTGAGCCAGAGGTGTATATTGACCAGCATGGACTTTCTATAATACTGGTGTCTTCTTATGCACCACAAGGGTCTTTGGGCCCCCTCAGGCTCCTGGGCCCGGAAGCGACTGCTACCTCTGCACCCCCTATAGCTACGCCCCTGCTTGTAGGGCTAGCTCAGCTGAAAGTAATGATACCTTGCAGTTATTGATCCATTGTGAGATGACCATGCAGCCCAAGAACGGAGGGGCTGGCAGAGGAAGCAGGAGGAGCAAGGGTGTACAGAGTGGTTTGGGCTCACCCTCTCTGCACTTAACTGCTCATTTGTGCTTATTTTTTCTCCAGAATGAAGCAACAAATTGCTAAGGCTAGCTTCACACTAGCGTTAAAATCGTTTGGTAGGTTCCAGCAGAGGAACAGTCTGCTGGAGCTCATCCTATCTGGCATAGCTGGAACAAGCAGGAGCACCCCCAGGCTCCATTAACTATAATGGGACCCGATAGGGATCCAGCCTGTTTCCAGCATTAGTGCCGGGATTCAGCCAGACAAAAAACGGTGCTTGCACTCATTTTTGTTTGGCTGAATCCCAACACTAATGCCAGAAGCAGGGTCCCATTGTAGTCAAGGGCTCCGGCAGGGAAAGGCAGTAGCCGGCTATGCTGAATACGATGAACTCCGGTAGACAGTTCCGGCAGAGGAGATTTTAATGCTAATGTGAATATTTTTGACAAGAGACACAGCAAATGTCAGCCATGATAGCAGCTGGAATTAAATTAAGATGGGGAGATGAAGAAAAGTATGGGTTGTAGAAATCTGTCACCTTTCTTGGAACTGTCATAACAATGGGTTCACATTTCCTCTCGTGCAGTTTGTAAAATCTGTAGAAATGACACAATTTGATTTAAATAATTAGCAGAAATATATTTTGAAAAACATCATCTAGTCACTTTGGTCACTCAATAATAGTTACAAAACTGACACCTCCATAGAAAAGCAACACTCAAACTTAAAAGGGTTTTCCAGTCTCCTGATATAGATGACCCATGTCCTATATCCTCAGGATAGGTCATCAATATCTGATTAGTGAGGGCCCGACACCCCTCACCCCCACCAATTAGCTGTCTCAGCAGTGAAATTAGCTGAATTAGCTGAATAGAGCAGGAAGAACAGCGCCATGTAGTGGTTGTGATGGGTTACTGCAGTTGAGCTTTCATTCACTTCAATGTGAGATGAGCTGCAGTAACCCAGCACGGCCACAACACTAGAGCTGTGCTTCCTGACCCATTCAAGAGCTAGTTCCGCTGCCGTAACAACTGATCGGTGGGGGCGCAGGATGTTGGAACCTCACCGATTGAATATCAATGACCTATCCTGAGGATAGGTCATCAATATCAGGAATGTAGAAAACCACTTAAAAGGGGTTTGCCCCCTAACAATACACATCCCCTATCCACAGAAGGGGTAACAAGTATGTGATTTTTGGCAGTCTGACTGCTGAGAACCACAAGAACAGAGGTCCCGAAATGCCCCATGAGAATGGAGCGGTGATATACGTGTGACTACTGCTCCACTCACTTCTATGGGACTGCCCGAGGTTGAAGGAACAATTGAATGATCAGATACTTATCCTCTATGCTGGGGATAAGTATTGTCAGTGAGAAAAACCCTTTAACCTCTTGCAAACCACCCACTGACTTTATACATCTGTACAAGGAGTGCAGAATTATTAGGCAAGTTGTATTTTTGAGGATTAATTTTATTATTCAACAACAACCATGTTCTCAATGAACCCAAAAAACTCATTAATATCAAAGCTGAATATTTTTGGAAGTAGTTTTTAGTTTGTTTTTAGTTTTAGCTATTTTAGGGGGATATCTGTGTGTGCAGGTGACTATTACTGTGCATAATTATTAGGCAACTTAACAAAAAACGAATATATACCCATTTCAATTATTTATTTTTACCAGTGAAACCAATATAACATCTCAACATTCACAAATATACATTTCTGACATTCAAAAACAAAAACAAATCAGTGACCAATATAGCCACCTTTCTTTGCAAGGACACTCAAAAGCCTGCCATCCATGGATTCTGTCAGTGTTTTGATCTGTTCACCATCAACATTGCGTGCAGCAGCAACCACAGCCTCCCAGACACTGTTCAGAGAGGTGTACTGTTTTCCCTCCTTGTAAATCTCACATTTGATGATGGACCACAGGTTCTCAATGGGGTTCAGATCAGGTGAACAAGGAGGCCATGTCATTAGATTTTCTTCTTTTATACCCTTTCTTGCCAGCCACGCTGTGGAGTACTTGGACGCGTGTGATGGAGCATTGTCCTGCATGAAAATCATGTTTTTCTTGAAGGATGCAGACTTCTTCCTGTACCACTGCTTGAAGAAGGTGTCTTCCAGAAACTGGCAGTAGGACTGGGAGTTGAGCTTGACTCCATCCTCAACCCGAAAAGGCCCCACAAGCTCATCTTTGATGATACCAGCCCAAACCAGTACTTCACCTCCACCTTGCTGGCGTCTGAGTCGGACTGGAGCTCTCTGCCCTTTACCAATCCAGCCACGGGCCCATCCATCTGGCCCATCAAGACTCACTCTCATTTCATCAGTCCATAAAACCTTAGAAAAATCAGTCTTGAGATATTTCTTGGCCCAGTCTTGACGTTTCAGCTTGTGTGTCTTGTTCAGTGGTGGTCGTCTTTCAGCCTTTCTTACCTTGGCCATGTCTCTGAGTATTGCACACCTTGTGCTTTTGGGAACTCCAGTGATGTTGCAGCTCTGAAATATGGCCAAACTGGTGGCAAGTGGCATCTTGGCAGCTGCACGCTTGACTTTTCTCAGTTCATGGGCAGTTATTTTGCGCCTTGGTTTTTCCACACGCTTCTTGCGACCCTGTTGACTATTTTGAATGAAACGCTTGATTGTTCGATGATCACGCTTCAGAAGCTTTGCAATTTTAAGAGTGCTGCATCCCTCTGCAAGATATCTCACTATTTTTTGACTTTTCTGAGCATGTCAAGTCCTTCTTTTGACCCATTTTGCCAAAGGAAAGGAAGTTGCCTAATAATTATGCACACCTGATATAGGGTGTTGATGTCATTAGACCACACCCCTTCTCATTACAGAGATGCACATCACCTAATATGCTTAATTGGTAGTAGGCTTTCGAGCCTATACAGCTTGGAGTAAGACAACATGCATAAAGAGGATGATGTGGTCAAAATACTCATTTGCCTAATAATTCTGCACTCCCTGTATATATTTTAGAGAGCACAGCTGCATGCTAATCGTACATCTGCATGAGCGGGGAGCCCACGTCAGGGACAGAAGGGCTCCCCATAGAGAAGAGAGGGATGTTTTTTCATTGATCAATGCATAGAGCTTCATGATCGCTGCGTATAGTGATCAGGAAGTGGCAATGACGCTTCCTGCTCCAGTCCCAGCAGTCATGTGATTGCTGGGGGCCGGGAGTCTGTGTGAGCTGTTGGGTCTTATCAGACCTAGATCAGCGCTGCGCTGAGGCTGTACAGTGATGTCCAACCTCTCTGAAAGCTGTATTCTCCCTGTAACTGGGGGCAATGGGGCAGAATTTAAGGCTCAAAGAACTGCTTTAAAGGTACCTGTCATATTGAGCTTGCAGTCTGATCTCCCAGCAGCATGTTATAGAGCAGGTGGAGCTGAGCAGACTGATATATCGTTTTGCGGGAAAATATTCTGTGTCATGTTCAATTTATTCATTTAAAGGGAACCTGTCATCAACTTTATGATGTCCATACTAACAGCAGAATAAAGTAGAGACAGGTGAGTTGATTTCAGCGATCTGTCATTTATAGGTTAAAAGTAAGTTGTTGCTGAGAACCAACATCACAATCATTGCAGACTGGGCCTGGATGAGAGTCACGGGCACCTGAGAAGAGTCCTGGTTATTCATGAATCCCTGCTCTCCTGCCCACCTGCTGATGACTGACCGTCTTCTACCGAGTTTTCTCCCTTTCTCTCTAGGAGAGAACTGCCAATCATCAGCAGATGGTCGAGGAGAGCAGGAGATCAGGAATAACCAGGACTCTTCTCAGGTAGATCTGACTCTTCTCAAGGCCTGGGCTGCAATGATTATGATGCTGGTTCTCGGCAACCACTTACTATTAGCTCATGAGTGACACACCGCTGAGATCAGCATTTCTGTTAGTAATTTATGCTGCCCTCTTTCTATACTTAGGAGTCCAGTAGGCCGTCCTATCTATATGTGAATGCAAAACCAATATGGGCAAAATACCAATAGCTCAATATGTGTGGCAAAATGCAATAGCTCAGCAAAAATCCAAGCACACACATATAATGTAAATTCATTCTTTATTATTAAAAAGAAAATAGCATAATAAGACAATACAGACCAGGAGTCAGGAAGGGAGGCGAAACACGCGTTGGGGTTGGTGTCCCTTCCTGACTCCTGCTCTGTATTGTCTTATTATGCTATTTTGTACAACGATTTGATGTGGTACTGTGGTATTGATCGTGTTAGGGACCATTGGCTTTATATGAGTATATCCTAGGGACACTCTTTAAAGGGCTTCTGTCACCCCACTAAACGCATTTATTTTTTTTGGTCTACTTATAATCCCTATCCTGCCATATTGCCATACATTATGTTATTAATAATTTTCGTTCAGTAGATTTAGCCAAAAACGTAATTTTATGATATGCTAATTACCTTTCTACCAGCAAGTAGGGCGTCTACTTGCTGGTAGCAGCCGCAGAAAACCGCCCCCTCCTTGTTTTGATTGACAGGGCCAGCCGCGATCTCCTCCTCCGGCCGACCCTGTCAGCATTTCAAAAATCGCGCGCCTGTGTTGATTCGGCGCAGGCGCTCTGAGAGAAGGAGGCTCGCCTCCTCAGCACTCCCTCAGTGCACCTGCGCCGATGACGTCTTCACTTTCGGTGACGTCATCAGCACAGGCACACTGAGGGAGTGCTGAGGAGGCGAGCCTCCTTATCTCAGAGCGCCTGTGCCGAATCAACACAGGCGCGCAATTTTTGAAATGCCATGTTTTCTTTATATAGGATGGATTACTGATATCTTTAGCCTCTTTTGTTCACTGCACTTGCACTCTTCCACTCCTTCACTCCCCTTTCTGCGTGTTTTTTCTTCTCTCTCTATATGTGTAACTCCACATGTTATGCAATCCTATACTTAGCACAATCATCATCTGCAGATGTTTTGTATAAACCACATGAAGCGCTTGGACTTATATATTGTCATATTGACAATATATAATAGTCCTCTATACACATGTGATCGCACATCGCACTTTACAGTGCCTCTGATTGAGTATTGGCACTCTATTGTTATTAATTATCTACATAATTATGTATGCATTGCCCTTACAGTCACACTTATAGAATAATGCCTTATATGCTAATAGTGCAACTCTGCATTGCCACTTGGCTGTCTTTACTTATTTACTTATCAACCTGCTGTGAGAAAATCAGGATTTTGATCCTTGGCTATGAAGCTCTCTACTTGTTCGATCGGATGTACCTTATTGTATCTATTATCTGTAAAACATTTAGAAGGAGGTCTGGTCCGCTTGTGCGTTTGATAGTGTCATAATTACCCCGCCCCCAGCGCCTTTCTGCATGCCGATTGGCTGCCTGGTTCCGGTGGAGGCGGTGGCCGTTGTGTCGTGTGCCTCATCACATGACCGCCGCGTCACACCCATCCCGCCTCTGGTGAGGCGTGGTAATGTCGGGTTTGTGACAGCGCAGTCATGTGGCCCGTCACGTGGCGCTCCTGCCCCACCGTCTCCTCCCCCGGCATGTCTCCATTGGCTGCAGACCGTCCGTCTGACGCTGCGGTCATGTGCGGCATCACTTGACCGCTGCGTCAGCTTTGTTCCGGTATTTGACATTGCTTATTGGTCCACAAGACTTAAAGCTCCATGTTCATTGGTAAAGGTGTTACCAAAGTTTTTAATCAATCCCTTCACACACCTGTGTGGGCAGTATAATAGGGGAGGGTCTGTCTATTACCTTACATCCCCGGAAGAAGCCAGATCACTGGCAAAACAGCGTTGGGTCAGGAGGCGGCTGAGAGATCGACACACTACTCAGGGTATGCTTATCTTCACATTTGCCTCCACATTTGGGGGGGTTAGACATCTATTGTCTGCCACATACAATGCTGTCTTGACACCTTTTTCTGGGAAGTCTTTATCACCTACTGACTCCAATTAGGATAATGGAATTAACACCTTTGACCCAATGCTGGGTATAATTACCAGATGTGGATTCAGTTACATATTTATTCCCAGAATTTTTGTACAATCACTCAGAATTGAGAAAGCTCGTTGGAAGAACGAGTGAAACGTTTTCAAGAAATCTACAGTACGTCCAGTTGCCTTGATTTATTCTTTACAGATATATACCATGACCTGGATAAATGAGAACCTTCACAGACATCCATTTCCTTTTGTTTGGGGCTTATTGTCCTGAGGTATCTTGGTGATCAGCACCTGATTATCCTTTTTTTCCCTGATTCCTGGTGTGCTGACCTCCCAGCCCCTCCTTGGGTCCTATTCCTCTCCTTTGTGTTCCACCTTTGTGCTGCCTCTTTTACCATCATGTATGTATTTGTTAATATAGCTTATTTATATTTACTACGTGAAGATATTTGTCCTAATTCTTTGGTGATACTTTATAGTATGTATAACCCAATGAGACCTCAAACTGTGTTATACAATATTGATGTATGGATTTTGCACAGTCTTATAGACGTTGTAATACTGACAGTGGGGGGATTTATTCTTGCCATAGCATCGTCCTGTGTTGCTGTTATTATGTGTACTTTTTTTTATCATTATGTGTACTTTGTCTTACAATATGTTTCTATTTTCTTTTTAATAATAAAGAATGTATTTTTGGTGAGCTATATGTGAATGCTCAGAAATGGAAGGCTGTCAATCATTCAGCAGGACCGGAATCAACAGGGATTTCAATCAATATGTTACAAGTTATAATGCATATGTTCCCACAAAACTATACAGTATATCATTCTGCTCAGCAACTCCTGCTTTATAACGTGCTGCTGGTGGACTGGAGAGCATGATGACCGTTTAATCAGTTTACATTCAGCACCTATTGGTGAGGACATAAAGATTTTTTTTTATTTCAATGTTTCCATCTCTCATGCTGAAAGTCTATACCCCGCCTCGCCTTACCTTGCTATTTCACATTTACTGACATCCAAGCCTCTCTTGGGCATGAAACCCATTCCCCTCTGGGGTTCCTTGCTGCTGTAGGTACTCAAGTAATGGACATAGGGTGCCTCGCCTGTAATTTCAAAGTAACGAATACTACTGTCACCCTGAAAGAAAAAGTTTAGTGTCATTTATTTTTGCACAGCGTCAAATTCTGGGTACATTTTCTCGTACAATGGTCCCTCAATTTGCACTGGTCTAGGGTTACAATATTTTTAATATACAATGGTTGTTCCTGGGCCCTTGTAACTAGACAACATACGTGCAACAGACACTTCTGATCTGTGGCAACGCTGATTGGTTAAAAGATTCAGCCAATCAGCATGGGCTTTTTATTAGCATATCCCCTGGAATATTGGATAGCGCCTCTCTACAGTATAGTACGGTACTATACATTCTGTACTGCTCTTTATGTGTGCCAAGATGAGCTGCTCCTTCAGACACCAGGTCAAGATGGCTAGAAGATCCTGAAAAGCCTCCTGTCCTCTACATAAAAAGTGATTTCCAGCTTCCAGCAGCTATTTCTGACTGTTTTGGGTAAGGCTTGCTTCATTTGTATTAGGTCTGTTTCACACGGGCGTTTACTCGTTCCGGCAACATGCAGCGGTATTTGTTCGGCATATTTGCCGTGCTGCGGCCGGATCTACGCTGCTCCCTATTATAGTGAATGGGGCCGGGTGGACTTCTGGCAGCTCACGGATGTACAGTGTAGTACGGATCCGGCAGGTTGTTCCCCTGCCGGAACAAGTAAACGCCAGTGTATAAGTAGCCTTAGTTATCTGCTTATTATTTTTTTAATCCCCATTTTCCTCATTTTAAGATGACATTTTGGGACTTCAGAACCAATAACTAGTGTTTTAAAAAGTTGTGATTTTAATTTACAGTATTTTAAACCTGATTGTCCCCAAACCAATTAATATTGTAACTTAAGCAATCGCTGCGTGTTACTGAGCAGCTCTAGCACTGTGCGAATGACCAAACGCCAAAACTATGTTTGTCTTACATAATGAAATAATAGGAAGACCTTGAATCAATAGTGTAATAGTCAATAGGAGGGAGGGATTCCAATAATGCCTACAGCAGTGGCAGTACCCTACAACAGGGTAGTTGCAAATTGTTCTTGATTTGATGTTATTTTGATGTTATCTATTCATGCTTTCTATAATACTTTGCTGTCTGTAGGTGTCACTGTTTAGTAAATGTATGCCCTGACTCAGCAGAGGGAATGAGCTTTCGCCTCTAAAGGAGAAGGCATCAGCCAAGTTTCAGTTTAGCTCTACCTGCTGTTAAGGGCAGCTTTTAGTTCAGTTTTAGCTTAGCCTGAGAGAGAGAGAGGCAGCAGCCATTCCAGTATGGGTCTGCTTGTGAGAAGCAGCAGTCTCAGAGCTTGACTTTGACTGTTGCTGATGAGCAACCCAGCTTGTAGAGGACCTTTCACTGGTTCTGACATTACAATATAAGTACCTGGCAGTGTAGGGCATATTGAGGAGATGTGATAGCTTTTTTTTTTTTCAGGGAAAATTAATTAGTTTCCATGAAGCACAAGGAAATTTGGCTTCGCGGCAAATCAAATTTCTCCTGAAATTTGGATCGAAGTTCATTTTGGATACTTCGTTTCGCTCGACACTAACCGGCACCAATCCCACAACACCAAGGGCTCCCCAACTACCATCAAGCAGGATCCCCATCAGGGTGTTCTCCGAGGTAAGAAAAGGCTCGTCCTCCTGTCACTACTTGGCCCTAGGGAGCATCGGTGTGAAGATTGCCACTGTGAATAATTGCTGCAGCCAGAGCCACTACCACTCCCATCTACCTCTCCTCCGTGGCTTGCGGCACTAACATGAAAAAATAGCATTTTTCCAAAAGGAGTTGTTACTCCTCATCAGTAGAGAGAAGGGCCAGTTGCCTGGCAGAGATAGTGTAAAGCTCAACAAGCTCATCACACAGCAGTAGGGAGTATGTGCAGAGTAACATTTTGTGAAATTCATATCATATATGGATATTCATTATGGGGGACATTTATCATCCTCTTGGTGTCAAAAAGTCTCAAACTCTTTAACAATTTAGAGAGTCACTTGCCACTTTTCCAAAAAGTGGGCAGGGGATGGGTGCTGTGGGGGCTGCTAAAACTAACTCCCTTGCTGGTGTAGATTGCCATTTTGTGAATGGACCCGTGCAGATGTACCACAAAAACTAAGAGGTGTACGCCAGTGGGGAATAGATTAAGTACTGACATTTGCGACCACATACTATCCCATGAACTGAAACTAAATGTACATACGTACCTTGCCACAGAGGTAGACTACACTGGAGTCAGGGTCATAGAAAGGAAGCAATACTCCATTGCTGGTGTCCATTTCTTGTAAGGCAATAGGTTCTTCGAAGTTACTCTAGACAGTAGAGGGGTTATGTCAGCACAAATCCAGTAAAAACATGAAAGAAATTATTTGGTTGTAAACCTGCACAATAGCAAAGCAGAATGAGTACACACACACAGGAACGTAGAAATGGCCGCGCATGCTCAGGTCTCTCCATTAACTTACTGGGCTTGCTTACTTTGCTATTGTTGAAACTTCCCATGAAAGTAAATGGATAGAGCCGAGGATGTGCAGATACTTCTCATTCCCTGTGATACGAGATAGAGCCCTATTCTCAAGGTAGGTCAGGGTTCTGGAGGTGGAACCAGCACTTATTGGACATTTATGGTATAGCCTGTGGAATATGACTTTAAGGAGGCAAGTAAATGGGTTTTTCCATAACCTAAACTTATCACCTATCCACAAGGTGATAGCTGTCTGACTGAGTCCGACTGCTGGGACCCCCACCGACCAAAAGAATGGGCTTCCCTATGTGAATGTAAAAGTACTTCCATTGCGTGACCACTGCTCCATTTACTGTCTAGGGGACTGATAGGATGGGACTGTCAAGCAATCATCAGCTATTTCCATCAGTTCCTTAGACTTCCCATCAATCAGACCTATCTTGTGGATACTTGATAGGTTTTAATTATGGGAAAACCCCTATAATTTTTATCTGTTGTTTTGATACTCTGTTGACCATTATTGATTACAAAGGTTTGGAAAGGTTGCTTTGCTAGTGCCGAAATATCATCAATTCGAAAAAAAAATGATATGTTCTAGATAAAATATAAGCAAAAATGCAAACCCGTGTACAAGAGATATCACTTTATTTCAGCAGTGCCATAACCTCTCTGAGTCACTGCATTACAACTGACTTATAGGGCAGCATATCTATGAGTTACGTCAATTATATATTTAGAGATGACCCTCTACATTCACAGTAGAGGTCTCACCACATTTCTGTGCTTACACAGTAAGCGTCTGTTGAGCGGAAGCTGATGCACTGTGCATGCACCAAAACTGTGGCACACAGCACTGGCTCGCTACTACAGGGTCAGGCAAGCAGACACTGATGCCTGGGCCTGTCAGTCAAGTGGAGGGGGTATGGAGAATAGAAGAGCTGAAGGGCTAGACCCCGGCCCTCGGTGCACTGAAGCCCTAATCATATATATAGAAGAAAATTATTTCACTGGAACAGCAAAATTGATTTTTGCCATCCAGGTATTGTTTTAATAAGCAGGATCATCCCTACCAGGCCACATGCCAGGTTTAATACTATGGATCCTGCTGGTCCTGCCTAAAGATGGTGTACTGTATAAAAGTATTACATAGGTGCACTTTGCAACTTTAGGTGCACCCTGTGGTAAAGGGTATTACTAAGCCCCCATAGCAAAGTCAAGGATGAGCCTCCACAGCAGTATAACTATTTTTGGCAAGCCAGAGGATAGGTGGTATTGCCAAATATCAGATCTTCTACATTAAAATGAGTCCACATAGCGAAAAGTAAATTTTCCACCTTCCAAAAAACAAACATGGTCACTGCATCTGAATAGGCCCCCCTCGTCTCTGTGCCCTACAGCTGGCACTATGGCTTCTTCAGCTATAGGTATGCTTGTAGCATACAGCATAAATACAATAAGGTTGTACAGTATATACAATGGATGCATTTATATTCTTTAAAATACGGTAACATTCATTTATTTATTTTTTTATTGTGCGACTCAAAATAAAATAAAAACTGTTCAACTGCTGCACAAAAAAATCATAAATGTAATATTACAGGTTATTAGTTTTATTTAGTTTCATATACTTTAAATATAATGTTTAAGTGTTAATAGTTAACGTTGACATACGTATCATGCATTGCTGCATGATCTAACATATCCACGGACACCATGCTGACACACTGCATTGTAAAGCCAGAATTTGCACTGCTATTATCTACTGATAGCATAAGATCATTTTAGAATATGGAATGGCTATCTCCCTCAGAAGTAGATACTGTATATAGTTATCTATGAAGAGCACTATTAGCTATGACAGCCAGCAGCTTTGGTTGCCTTCCAAGTATTTACTGTACTTCTGCATTTGGTAATGCCTGTAAGAAGCAGGGTTGGATTGGCCATAGACCCTACAGGGAAATTTCCTGGTGGGCCGATGCACAGGGGGGCCACCTAAGCCCTTCTCACGGCCGCCAGCCGGGTACATAATGATCTGATTCTGGCCATTAGTCACAGGTGCCCTCCTGTGGTATTTGGTTCAGCTGGGGTGGTATATTGCTCTGTACTGCGGTATTGCTTGCCTTGCCTAATTATGTTGCCTTCTGTCAGTTTGGACCTACCTACATAGCACATCCATAGTCACAGTCATCTATATGTAATCGGGATAACCAATCCCTATTCTAACTTCCCACCGCACTGCGACTATGGAGTGGTGCGCAAAGTGATGACCTGCCAGACATGCGCAGTTGAGAGCGAAGAACGCCATCCTGCAGCCCGGCTTACTCCATGTGGATACATCGCCTCTTTTTTAAGGTAGACACAGGTGCATTTTAATGTGTATGATGATTACCATGGGAAGTTAGAATAGGGATTGGTTATCTCGATTACATACAGATGTATTTGGGGGTGGTGACACCATTGGATTGGTCCCATAGCACGTGGAGAGGGATCTTATCCATTATATATGGCTTGTTAGAGTCACTTCTTATTTGCTTGAGAAAGGCTACTATGTAGCCGAAATGTTGCTGCTGGTGTATACACATTCTTTATAGTACAAGTAATAAAGATGGAACCAGAGATGCTGCCGTGACCGTGTTTTGATTGCTGATCTGTGGGCCGCTGAGGATCTGCGACCGTGGTTGGGCTGGTGCATTCCGGTGTGGTCGGTGAGGTCCGTGGGTACTGCGCTTCAACTTTTATTTCATACTATCCTGAGGATAGGTCATTAATATTAAAATCCCAGAAAACCCCTTTAAGTTCTGGGCAACTCCCTTACACAAGCCATCGTGCAGTCTAAACCCACCTTTAGTCTCCCATGAAACACCTTTAACCTTATTTATCTGGGGTCCTAGGATGTGGTAGTCTACTGCTTTATGCAGATCAAGACATTGTCTGTACTAGGGTTAAGTGTTATGACCATCCTCATCCTCTATATAAAAAGGGTCACTATTATGTACCTATATGATATAACAGAAAATCCATAGAATGAGGCAGATCATGACACCACTCCATGTCGTTGCTGAAGAACCTCTGAGAGCTCTGTGCCATAGGACTTCAAATAGGAAAGACCTTGGGTTGGGAAAACTGAAACTAATTGGGCAAATCTGACAACCTAACACTCTCAGTACACCAGGTGCCTATGTCTTCCCCATGGTCCAATATACTATGAAGTAATTAAATACAATTGCATTATATAATACTCTTTTCCTTCGTTGTGTTGGGTTTGTTTGTAAGACATTATTTGCTCAGCACAATTAATAATTATTATATTAGTTCTCCGTCAATCATCATGTCTCTGAGTGTTTAATTTAACTAGCGGGGTAGTGGTAAATTTTTTGACCTTATGCTTTGGAAACAGTGACAATAGCAATCAAATTCCCATGTCTGCCATTACCGGGTCCCATAAGCCCAGCTCTCTCTGACTCATCCGTGTAAAGCCCGTTGTAAAGATATTTCCATCTCTGGTAAAGATGGCTCGCATAGGTCTCATCCCCTCATGGGGAGCAAGTTTCTCCTGTGAATGGGAGGAGGTAAGGTGGAAAACAAATTGGTCATAACATTTTTTATAGACACAAAGGCTCACTGTCCTGGCAGGAAGCGTAAGACAGTATGTTACTGGCTCCTAATTCTCTGCAGTTATAGTTACCAAGGTGACCCTGGATGAAACGATCTGTAGATGCGTCAACCTACCCAAAAACTGCTGGTATCTCTGCCATCGTCCACATGGCACAGACATCAAACAAACTAGAAAATCAGGCCAATTATTCTATTGAATCTCTTAGCTCATTAACCTTTCCGAACAGGGAGCAATCAGTTACATGGCAGAAAGATTTTCCAACTTTTGAGGAACCAATAAGGAGTCCAATTCTCCTTTTGGGGTGGCAGAGCGTTCTGCAGATTGTAGACCGCTGTTTTTTGTTTTTTTTTCATTGGAAAATTTATATTTGAATATTGAATTTGAATGTTGGGATCCTTTTGCCTTGGAAACCTTTAAGCAAGGACGATACATTTTCTGGGAAAAGGAACATGCTTTTATGTTTTATCAAAAGACCACATTATGTTATAATATGCAAAGAGAAAAAAGAATTATGTTATAACCCAAAATAAATATTATAAACTGTTAAAGATATAATTGTTCAATATGATACAATCTACCGATTGTTTTAATTGGAATATAAAATATCATTTTTTTGGTCACCTTAGTATCTGTGCAGTCCTCAGGAAGTCAGTATAATAGATAAAAAGAGATAGGTATAATAAATAAACATGCAGAACACCTTCTCATACCGGATCCCACAGAGCCAGCTGCCTTTCACTCATCTTGCTGAAACCGGTGGTGAATATTTTGCCATCAGACAGAAAAATGGACTTGATCGGCCGAGCCCCTTCATGTGCTCCACTTTTCTCCTAGTTTGGTTAGCAGGTTAAGGTCACCACAGCAAGTTGAAAACACAAACATGCACGAAGATTAGTGTCACACGGGGGAATCACTCCATATTCTCAGTTATCCACACTTCGGTAAGTGCAAATGGATAATAATTTTATTTGTTACTAACTTAATAGAAGTTCCTTCAAGAGTTTAGAGCATAACTAACAAGCTTCCAAATGGTTAATACTTGTCTGAATTAAAAGGGTACTAAATCGAGGAAAATCATGTACTGTGGAAGGACACTATGTGTGTCTATATGTCAATGACTTGACTGCTGTATGCTACAATTATATGGATATACAAAATCATACAGAGGGTAATAGCCCCGGTATTCTAGTGACATAGCGATAACAGAGGTGGCAGGTGGCACCAAGACTGTGTATAATGCTAGTAGCAATTGTATGGTTTGTGACATATAAATTAGCATACTAGCAATTATGTGAACCTCAATGGTCTAATGGGGGTATACGGCTTTGAAACTCGTGAAGATAGCATGCACACTATGAAGAAATTAAATAAAACTTAAAGCAACCCTTCAGTAAGCAGCTCAAAAATGACATGCAAGTCTGGACTTACAGATCTTGCTCCTTGGCTGTTTTTTATCTCAGCTCCAATAATACAGAGCTGTGATTTGAGAATAAAGTTTAGCTACAAAGCCTACAGGGACTCTGAGGTAGTCTGAGACACTCCGACTCTGTCTCCAATGATGAGGCCGAAAGTGCATCTCAGACAATGCAATGTAACTAAAGTGTAATCACAACTGTGCCTTAACGGAGCTGACCTAAAAAACTGACTTCCATATCATCGTCGAGCTCTTGATTGGTGGGTTGTTTTAAAGAGACACTCAAAAGCTCATGCATAAATAGTAGACCATGAAAGGCCAATAAATAAGTGGTCATTTATTTGGGCAGATCATTGGGACAATTATTGGGAACAACATTCATACGAATGCTCGTTGCTGATAATTACCCCATGTTATTGTGCCAGCAAACTAGCAAAATGCATTGTTTATGTGGCACATAAAATCATTTGTCGGCAGCACATCTCCCAGTATATGGGGATGAATGATCATAGTAGTGATCATTCATCCCCATACAGAGGACATGATATGTATATGAATGTATCTATTAAGCGGGCAATGATCAAGAACAAACACGTCGTTCCCAATCATTGCCCCGTATAATAGCCAAAGTAAACCAGCCAGTTTGACATAAATAGTAGACCAAGAAAGGCCAATAAGTGCTCATTTATTTGGTCAGAATTCAGGCATGCTCAACCTGCGGCCCTCCAGCTGTTGCAAAACTACAACTCCCAGCATGCCCGAACAGCCTACAGCTATCAGCCTACAGAAGGGCATGGTGGGAGTTGTAGTTTTACAACAGCTGGAGGGCCGCAGGTTGAGCATGCCTGGGTCAGATCATTCGGACAATTATTGGGAACAAACATTCATACGAATGCTCATTCCTGATAATCACCCCATGTAATTGTGCCAACCTTCACCAAACAAACTAGCAAAATGCGGCACATAAAATCATCATTTGTCGGCAGCACATCTCCCTGTATATAGGGATAAATGATCGCAGTAGTGATCATTCATCCCCATACAGAGGACATGATATGTATATGATTGTAGCTATTAAGCGGGTAAGGATCAAGAACTAACATGGCTTCCCTAATCATTGCCTTGTGTATTAGCCATTAAAGCACATCAAGAAGTTCATGCGCTCCAGTTTGGCTTTTATCAGTAGGGTTCTGATAAAAGCTTGGGTATTCCAGGCCAGGTTCACTCACTGAACAATTATATTAGTAAGGCTGCGTTCACATTGGTGCTTTGAAATTCCGGTATTCTGTTCCGGCTTAGGAAGGGAATTACTGGAAATGCCGTATCCTGCATATGCTGTACACTATTAGTGACCAACACATCCCATTCACTATAATGGGGTCTGTTGGGTTTCTAGCATGAATGCCAGCATTGTGCCAGACAAAATACCGCTGCATGAATACCAGAATTTCAAACACCAATGTGAACATAGCCTTAATGGTCCACAGATGACCAAGTTGCCAACACCCAGAACAAAGTGGAGTAGAACTGACAGATATTTCCTCCACAGTTCATTATATAACTGCAAGGAGTAAACTACCTGCATTGGTGGAAATCTACTTCAGCCTTTATTGTCTAATGTTGGATATGACCATTAATTAGATCCCTATGGAGAACATACTGTCCACAGCAGCACATGCAAAAAACCCTTGCAATTCAGGTCAAAATGAAACCACAACTGTCATATCCAAAAGACCTGAAATCACCACATTACAATATCAAAATGTGCGAAAGGGATTTTCCAGTCAGATCTTTTTTTTTAAGTGTGTTAAAGGGTTGAAAACTAATTAACAAATAAGCACCACTCACCTCTACCGATCCCCTGCCACTGCCAGGCCCTCCTCTCCACTTCTTGTCCTGGCTTGATACACTGGAAATGTCAGGAATAGCCCACTCAGCCAATCACTAGCTCAGGTGGGTAACTACTTCAGTCAGTGATTGGCTAAGCAGAACTTACCTGGAATTTTTGGTGCGTCCATCTGGAAATAGGAAGTGGACAACAGCAGGGACTGGACTAGAACGGCAGCGACATATAGGGGATAGGTGGAAAGGAGTAGTGCTTCCAGGGTTGAACTGGCCCATTAGATGATCCTGGCACAGAGGGCCCCAAAGGTCCAAGAAAAACCCATTTGTCTGCCCTTTGGAGCCAATCTAATGCCACTAGGGTTTTTTTTTTTTTTAATCCAAAACCTATTAGACTTGATTGAGTCTAATTGATGAAATAATGGTTGGTCTTCCAGAATAATTTCCTCTGGTGGGCCCAAGGAACCCCTCTACATGGTTCTTTGTTATTTTTAAGCCTGTTTCTTTAATTATATCCCTGAAAAATCCCTTAAATAACCTGTAGGTCATATAAATAATATAAATAACAATTAATATTGTAAATCATCATATGTTACATAGAGAATGCACAGTGGACTTACAGAAATTTATGATTTCACAAAGTTTGCTGCTTCAGTTTTAATGGTGGCAATTAGCTTTAAAGGATAACTGTCATATTTTCACTCAAAATAAAATTTTCATATATGTTGTTGCTGCTGTGGTGATAATCCATAATCACTTATTATTGTGTTCACATACCACTTGTTTAATAAGATTCCGTCCATAGCAAACGCTCCTCACAAGACTTCTTTCTGACTATCTTCTCAAGATGGCCGCCGATGCCCTTACCCTGAGGCTAAGACCTCCCTCCCTAACTACCCAGAATTCATTCGACTCATCTCGGGAACGCGCAGCCTTACCCCAACCAATCGGCTTTCTCCAGACCTAAATACGCCCTCTTCCTCCCGAGTAGTTTATAGCAAATTTTTACAGCGAATATCGCCACTATCCTGGTCTGACTGGAGCGCGCACGCAGCGTTCGGGACTGCCCACTACTACGCCCTCCTTCTCCTGTCTATAGAAGATCGGAGACGGAGGACACCTGTTTTAGCCGCACCACTGAAATGCCTGGGGGAGTAAAGAACATGCTGAAATTACTAGTAAATTCAATACCTATACAAAAGTATTAACTAGGGAACTATGGTGAACTTAGTCAGACCAATCCAATTACATAAAAAATGTTTTTATCAAAGTTACCCTTTAACTCTAGATTGTTATGAAGAGTGAAAAGATGAATTTTCAAATATGGTAATTGCAAAGTCATTCCTTACCATGCAAAGTAACTTAATCGAATAAAAAAAAACATTTCCACTGCATTTTAGCCCTGCCATAAAATGACCTGCTAACATCATTTTATGAGCTTCTCATAAGCTTGGGAGAAACTATTACTTTAGGATAAGAAAGTTTATATCACACTGGTATGCTGATTTAATTAGAAGAGTAGAATGGTTGCTTTAAAAAGGGTGTATGTTAAATCATTGTCTTCTTCTGTTAACCATGGTTACCTCCAAGGAGACATCATTGCTTTGCATTAAAAGGTTTTCATGGGCAAGGACCTTGCTACTTGTAAGATTGCACCTAAGTGAACCATTTTTCGGATCATAAAGAACTTTAAGGAGAAAGGTTGAATTGCTGTGAAGAAAGCTTCAGGTCACGGAAAAGGGCTCACTTACAGGATTAGTGCAAAGCTTGCTCGAGAATGTTAATAGGCAGATGTGAGTGTATCTGCATGCACAGTGAAGTAATGGCCTGGTGCCAAGAAGGGCAGCAAAGAAGCGAAGAAGCTGTTTTTCCAGCATAATGGAGCACCATGTCACAAGGCAAATGGGATAACTAGTGAACAAAACACTGACATTTTGGGTCCATGGCCAGGAAAATCCCCAGATCTTTATCCCATTGAGAACCTGTGGTCAGTCCTTAAAAAGTGGGTGGACAATCAAAAACACAGTAAGGGCTCATGAACACGAACATATTCTCTTCCATTTTTTTGCGGCCCGTGTACATTCTGTGTCAGTATGTCCACATGGCCGTTCAGCAAAAAATAGAACATGTCCTATTATTGTCTGCATCACAGACAAGGATAGGACTGTCCTATTAGGGGCCAGACGTTCCGTTCAGCAAAATGTGAAATGTACATGGCAGGTATGCGTGTTTTGCGCCATGCGCATGAGCACTAATTCTGATAAAACTCCAAGCACTGATCACGCAAGAATGGGTTGCCATCAGTCAGGATTAGGCCCAGAAATTGATATCCAGCATGGCAGAGTGATTTGAAAAAATCTTAAAAAAGAAAAGTTATAAACTTGATGAATTTGTCTAAAAAAAGTAAAAATAACTTAAGAAATGGTTATAATTGTAGTTCAGTGTACCATAGAAACATCTGACGAAAAGATCTAAAAACACTGATGCAGCACACTTTGTGGAAACCAAACTTTGTGTCAGTCTCAAAACTTTTGGCTGTTACTTTAAGGTGAATAATAGGGAAGGGACTGATGTATTAAGCAGCTCTTGCTGTGGTCTGAAGGTATAATACAACTCATAATGTAGTGATCTCAGGACTGGGACAAAAGGCTGAGGAAAATGGATATGAATTACTTACAGCCACTATTTCTTGCTTCCGAGGGTCTATAACACGTAATTTCTTATCTTTGCAGGTAGTGGTGATGAGACTTCCATTATAGTTCCAACAGACATTGTAGATGAGGTCGCTATGCATCTCATCCAGAGTAATAAGTGCCTCACCAGTCCCCACATTCCAGATAATGAGCATGTTATCACTGCCTAACAGTAAAGGAGAAGTAAAACGGAAAAAAATGTGTAACAATATAAAAAAAAATAACATAACAATATACAGTAGAATAGATCATTCTAAATTGTATAATTCTAACTTACTGAGTTTCAGAGAGAATATGCCACTTTAGGCTACATGCACACGAACGTTGTTTGTTTCCGTGTCCGTTCCGTTTTTTTGTGGATAGGATGCAGACCTATTCATTTCAACGGCGCCGCAAAAAATGCGGAGAGCACACCGTGTGCTGTCCGCATCAGTATGTCCGTTCTGTAGCCCCATTAAACAAAATAGAACATGTCCTATTCTTGTCCGTTTTAGGCATTGTTACATTGGATCCACAAAAAAAAAAAAAAAAACGGATGGCATACAGATTTCATCCGTTTTATTTTGCGGATCCGCAATTTGCGGACCGCAAAACACATACGGTCATTTGCATGTAGCCTTATGGGCATAAATGATTGACTTTCTGAGTATTTTTGCTGTGCTCGCCTCTTTCCCAAAAAGTGAATGGGGCTAAGTGGATGGGGCGGGGAATCAGCTGCCCAAAAATGTATGATAATTTATACTAGAAATTAGCATACAGTATAGTGCAAATCTAAGCCAGATTTGCTTTTCAGATTTATTGACTTCCTAAGGGATTATGCACACGACCGTATGCCCTCCGAGACATATGGTCCGTGAGCAAGCCATATGTCCCGGAGAGGCATATATCGTGCGCACGGTAGCGCACAGCATCATAGGTTACTATGACGCTGTGCGCATCGGGCCACCCGCGGGACTATTGTCCCGCAGATCCCATGCGCACGATGTATGCAGCTCCAGGACATATGGCCTGCTCACGGACCGTATGTCTCGGAGGGCATACGGTCGTGTGCATGAGCCCCAAGGATGTTTCAAATTTACTAAGAGGCCTGTGCCTGTTAAAGTTGGCACATCTTACTCCAGAAGATTTCTGATTTAGACTTGAGTATCCCTCCATCTGTTATGGAAAAGATTTGGAAGGAGCTCTGAGACACCAGATCGGCTTTGAATTGAATGAATGTCCACTCTGGTCGAGCTCCCTTTTCACCGTCTTTCAGTGATAGACCGTTGGATGCGTACAGTCACCAATAGGTGGAGCTCAATGAAAATAACTCCCATTTAACCAATTAGGTGCTGTATAAATGTGTATACAGTGAGATCCACTTAGTTGCAGCTGCAGTAGGACTGGGTGATTTTGCAAAAACAAAAAATGTTGATTGTTTTCCACTTGCCCATCTCATACATTGGTGGCATATTGCTAGAATATGCCACCAGTGTCTGATAGGTGCGGGTTCCAGAGGTGGGATCCACACCTATCTCCAGAACGGATCCTGCAAACGGAACATGTGCGACTGCCCTCCATTCATTCCTATGGGTCGGCCCCACAGAAGTAAATGGAGTGGGGGCCATACTTGCACGGTGCACTTCCCACTCATTTCCATGGGACTACTGAAAATAGCCAAATGTGCTGCTCGGCTATTTTTGCCACTCCGATGGAAATGAATGGAGGGCGGAAAGGCATGTGGGGTCTGCTCTCCTTCACTTTGCAGGCTCCATTCTAGAGATAGGTGCAGGTCCCACAGGTAGGGCCCGCACTTATCAGACATTGATCGCATATCCTAGTGATATACCACCAATGTCTGGGATGGGCCAACCCCTTTAAGGGCAAATATTGATTCTAAGCTCAATTTTTTTTCTGCCCATAATTTTTCTTTACCTTTCTATCCTCAGGATAGGTCACCTGCAGTAAATATGCATGCCTGGTCAGTAGGGCCAGCCATTCATCAGTATTAGGGGGTTACCTGCACTCAGTAACACATTGCGGGCTGAGGGATGCCATGTAATAATTCCCACTCTCTTTGAGTGACCTTCCAGCGTCACAATAGGTTCAGTTATTGATCGCACTGGTGTGTAGTCTGGGATTTGCCAAACCTGAGAAGAAAATGTAAGTTATGTATTTATATGTCCATCATTTATTAAATTTAACACAAAACATGACATTTTGAAAATTAATACAATGAAAACCAGAAACCGATATATAAGGAATTATGCCATAAATGATGTACAAAATAAAAATCATACAATATATAGTAGATGACAATGACTTCGTAACAACGTTAGAACCAGCCCTGCACCTCACATGGATCCAGAGATCTCCCCATTCATTGCTCGAATTGCTCTGCTAGATTGTCTACAGCCTGGCAGCTCAGAGGGCGAGTCCTTTCTGCCGCAGCTCTCTCCCTGTAACTGCCACAGATTCTAACTAAACATATGGCAGGTGGCAGTTGAAGATTTAAACTGAGTGTGTGCGACCAGCTCAGTGAGACGGACAAAAAAATAAGGAAAACCACAAGCAGCAGGTGGCGCTATAAAGATCCATTTTATTGAATAGCTCAGTGGCTAAGTTTTGAATTACATGCAATTACAAAAGTATTCAGATCTTGGTGCTGGTTTGAAAAATGTAGAAAATGTTTTATGACACTACCCCTTTAAGAGAGAGAAATTGGACACCTTAATTTAAAAAAATGTAAAATGTTGTGAAGTTAAAGGGGAGTCCTTAATACCAGTTTAGGTTGTTAGATCACATAAAACTATTTTTAAAGGTTCAGTGTATAGAATTATACAGATATATGTTTGTTATGGTGCCCCCTGTTATTCTGATTCTCTCTCAGAAAATCCACGTATTGTGCACAGTAGTCACACACGACCAACAGCTCAGTCCTAGTCCTTATTATTTTGTGTGGGTCGCACGTGGACCCATTCATTTCTATGGGGCCATTAGAAATGTGGACAGCATGTGGATATCATCAGTGCACTGTCTGCATCCCTGTGGCCGAGCCCTAGATTTTAGAAAATGCTCTATTCTTGCCTGATTTGTGGATAAGGCCCCTTTCACACGGGCGAGTATTCCGCGCGGATGCGATGCGTGAGCTGAACGCATTGCACCCGCACTGAATCCCGACCCATTCATTTCTATGGGGCTGTTCACATGAGCGGTGATTTTCACGCATCACTTATGCGTTGCGGGAAAATCGCAGCATGCTCTATTTTGAGCGTTTTTCACGTACCGCAGGCCCCATCGAAATGAATGGGGTTGCGTGAAAATCGCAAGAATCCACAAGCAAGTGCGGATGCGGTGGGATTTTCACGCACGGTTGCTAGGAGACGATCGGGATGGAGACCCGATCATTATTATTTTCCCTTATAACACGGTTATAAGGGAAAATAATAGCATTCTGAATACAGAATACATAGTACAATAGGGCTGGAGGGGTTAAAAAAAAATATATATATTTTTACTCACCTTAATCCACTTGCTCGCGCAGCCCGGCATCTCTTCTGTCTTCTGTGCTGTGTGGATGAACAGGACCTGTGGTGACGTCACTCCGGTCATCGCATGATCCATCACATGATCTTTTACCATGGTGATGGACCATGTGATGACCGGAGTGACGTCACCACAGGTCCTGTTCATCCACACAGCACAGAAGACAGACAGAAAAAATGCCGGGCTGCGTGAGCAAGTGGATTAAGGTGAGTTAAAAATAATATATTTTTTTTAACCCCTCCAGCGCTATTTTACTATGCATTCTGTATTCAGAATGCTATTATTTTCCCTTATAACCATGTTATAAGGGAAAATAATACAATCTACAGAACACAGATCCGAAGCCCGAACTTCTGTGAAGAAGTTCGGGTTTGGGAACCAAACATGCGCGATTTTTCTCACGCGAGTGCAAAACGCATTACAATGTTTTGCACTCGCACTGAAAAATCACGCATGTTCCTGCAACGCACCCGCACATTTTCCCGCAACGCCCGTGTGAAAGAGGCCTAAGAATTGTCATTTTTTCAATGGGGCCCGTGAAATCTGTATTTTGCTGTTCCGCGATTTGTAGACCACAGAATAGATACGGTCATGTTTTATACAGCCGGCACCTGCCCGCACTGACAGGGAGCGGTGATCGCAGCAGTTACCTCTGCCCTCCGATCTGAGCCCCCGATTTACCTTTTTTTTTGTCATCTTGTCCTCCCCCAAAAATTAAATAACGGTGATCAAAACGTTGTGCATACTACAAAAATGGTATCAATAAAAACTAAAAGTTTGCCACGCAAAAAACAAGCTCTCCTACAGCTCTGTAGACCGAAATATAGAAAAGTTATGGCTATAGCGATGAAAAGAAAATTTAGATCTTTCCAAAAGTAGTAAAATAGTAAAAGACAATACAATAAAGGCTCTAAATGTATATAGACCTAGCTAACACTCCAGTGTCAAAAATCGAAGGACCCACTAGAGGGGGAGGAGTATCACTGTCTAAAATATAACTTTTAATTCAATATGCAACTAAAACACACCACATTGATGCAATATCTAAAAGACATATATGGGGTCCAAGCCTGGTATCCCAGTACTGGTAGAGAACTAATAATAAACCTGCTCCACCTGGTGAAGGTGTGAGCAGTCTTACCAGACCAGTGAGAATACTGGGATCATCAGGGGTGTCTAGGTGGATGGTTCATGGATGTCAGGTATATACTAGAAACGAGGTCACACTGTGGGGTGGCGTCTGTACAGTTGATGCAGAACTGTACCCTAAAAGACCCTATGAGAGGGGAAGGGGGCTGGTTTCATTCTGCCGATCTATACAGAGCATCCGCCCGATAGGGGCGACCCCGTCCGGATACCTGTCCCTACTTCGGACCTGATCCCTAAATCTAGAGAGAGTAGCCAGTTAGTAAATTCCTAGTGACCTCCCAACGTGGCACGTTTCTGTCCGTGTCGACTCTTCAGGGGAAATTTGCAACAAGGATAAAAGGAAAACAAAAAGTCGCCGGTATATACCCCCCGGTAGTAACTGGGTCAAAAAATAATAAACAAACTTGTATTTGCCACCCCTGGGTGCTGGGGCGCAAATCTGCAAAGGAGATGGTAATCCGATGCTGGTCGGTCAAGAGAGTATGATAATCCTCAATATGGCAGATCCCCTATGGTTGGGGGAATAGACAACACAATGATCTACCAGCCGCCTGGTAAAACAAAATAAAAAGTATTCAAGTTTGATATCGCCACATTCGTATTTAGCCGCAGAATAAGAGGGTTTAATCAGTTTTAGTGCATAGTGAATGCTGTGATGTGAAAACCCCCAAAACCTTGGCGGAATGCAGTTTTTTTTTCTCAATTTTGCCACACAAAGAATTTTTCCCCATTTTCCAATACAAGGCATGGTAAATTAAATGGTGGCATTAAAAAATGCATCTTGTCCTGCAAAAAATAAGCCGTCATATAGCTATGTGAATGGAAAAATTAAAAAATTTATGGCTATTGGAACGTGGGGAGAAAAAAAATAAAAAAGGTTTAAATGAAAATAGGCCCAGTCTTAAGAGGTTAACCCTGCTTACAATGTAGGAAGTGTAAACCTACACACTGTGCCTCCCACTGTATGATAATTGTGATGCACCCAATAGTTTGCTCACTTTGCCCCCAAATTTTGTGCCATCATTTTGACACAATTGTGGCATGCATTGTTGCATCTTGAGCCACGCCCCTTTTCTGCTAAACCACACCCCTCTTTGAGCGAGACACAGTGGATTCTTCTTTTTCATAACTATGCCTAAAAGTTTATGCAACATTAGGCGCTAAAAATGTACCAAATTTTGCACCTCATTCTGGGCGTAATCACATTAGTAAATACAATAGTATGGCTATACTGAGACATTTTTCTTGTACTTAAAGGGAACCTGTCACCGGGATTTTGTGTATAGAGCTGAGGACATGGGCTGCTAGATGGCCGCTAGCACATCCGCAATACCCAGTCCCCATAGCTCTGTGTGCTTTCATTGTGTAAAAAAAACAATTTGATACATATGCAAATTAACCTGAAATGAGTCCTGTCCCTGACTCATCTCATGTACAGGACACATCTCAGGTTAATTTGCATATGTAGCAAATAATTTTTTTACACAATAAAAGCACACAGAGCTATGGGGACTGGGTATGGCCTCATGCACACGACAGTTTATTTTCATGGTCCGCAAAAACGGGGTCCGTAGGTCCGTGATCCGTGACCGTTTTTTCGTCCGTGGGTCTTCCTTGATTTTTGGAGGATCCACGGACATGAAAAAAAAGTCGTTTTGGTGTCCGCCTGGCCGTGCGGAGCCAAACGGATCCGTCCTGAATTACAATGCAAGTCAATGGGGACGGATCCGTTTGACGTTGACACAATATGGTGCCATTTCAAACGGATCCGTCCCCATTGACTTTCAATGTAAAGTCTGGAGTTCTTTTATACCATCGGATTGGAGTTTTCTCCAATCCGATGGTATATTTTAACTTGAAGCGTCCCCATCACCATGGGAACGCCTCTATGTTAGAATATACTGTAGGATATGAGCTACATCGTGAAACTCAGATCCGACAGTATATTCTAACACAGAGGCATTCCCATGGTGATGGGGACGCTTCTAGTTAGAATACACTACAAACTTTGTACAAGACTGCCCCCTGCTGCCTGGCAGCACCCGTCTCTTACAGGGGGATATGATAGCACAATTAACCCCTTCAGGTGCGGCACCTGAAGGGGTTAATTGTACTATCATATCCCCCTGTAAGAGATCAGGGCTGCCAGGCAGCAGGGGGCAGACCCCCCCCCCTCCCCAGTTTGAATATCGTTGGTGGCACAGTGTGCGCCCCCCATCGGGCCCCCGGTCTTCCCTCTAGTGTAATAAATCGTTGGTGGCACAGTGTGCGCCCCCATCGGGCCCCCCTTCCTCCCTCTAGTGTAATAAATCGTTGGTGGCACAGTGTGCACCCCCCATCGGGCCCCCCCTTCCTCCCTCTATTGTTATAAATCGTTGGTGGCACAGTGTGCGCCCCCCATCGGCCCCCCTCCCTCTATAGCAGTAACAACATTGGTGGCCAGTGTGCGGCCTCCCATCTCCCCCCCCCCCCCGATCATTGGTGGCAGCGGAGTTACGATCGGAGTCCCAGTTTAATCGCTGGGGCTCCGATCGGTAACCATGGCAACCAGGACGCTACTGCAGTCCTGGTTGCCATGGTTACTTAGCAATAGTACAATAGTAGAAGATTCATAGTTACCTGCTTGCTGCTGCGATGTCTGTGTCCGGCCGGGAGCTCCACCTACTGGTAAGTGACAGGTCTGTGCGGCGCATTGCTAAAGAACTGTCACTTACCAGTAGGAGGAGCTCCCGGCCGGTCACAGACATCACAGCAGCAAGCAGGTAAGTATGAATCTTCTACTGTTGTACTATTGCTAAGGAACCATGGCAACCAGGGCTGCAGTAGGTTCCTGGTTGCCATGGTTACCGATCGGAGCCCCAGCGATTAAACTGGGACTCCGATCGGAACTCCGCTGCCACCAATGATCGGGGGGGGGAGATGGGAGGCCGCACACTGCCACCAATGTTGTTACTGCTATAGAGGGAGGGGGGCCAATGGGGGGTGCACACTGTGCCACCAATGGTTTATTACAATAGAGGGAGGGAGGGGGGGCCTGATGGGGGGCCACACTGTGCCACCAACGATTTATAACAATAGAGGGAGGAAGGGGGGGGCCCGATGGGGGGCGCACACTGTGCCACCAACGATTTATAACAATAGAGGGAGGAAGGGGGGGCCCGATGGGGGGCGCACACTGTGCCACCAATGATTTATTACACTAGGGGGAGGAAGGGGGCCCGATGGGGGGGCGCACACTGTGCCACCAACGATATTCAAACTGGGGAGGGGGGGGGTCTGCCCCCTGCTGCCTGGCAGCCCTGATCTCTTACAGGGGGATATGATAGTACAATTAACCCCTTCAGGTGCCGCACCTGAAGGGGTTAATTGTGCTATCATATCCCCCTGTAAGAGATCGGGTGCTGCCAGGCAGCAGGGGGCAGTCTTTTACAAAGTTTGTAGTGTATTCTA
This sequence comes from Bufo gargarizans, assembly GCF_014858855.1. Classification (NCBI taxonomy): domain Eukaryota; kingdom Metazoa; phylum Chordata; class Amphibia; order Anura; family Bufonidae; genus Bufo; species Bufo gargarizans. The sequence goes on along the minus strand of NC_058082.1, from coordinate 464,573,818 downwards.
ACTAGAAGCGTCCCCATCACCATGGGAACGCTTCTGTGTTAGAATATACTGTCGGATATGAGTTTTCACGAAGTGAAAACTTAGATCTGAAAAAGCTTTTATACAGACGGATCTTCGGATCCGTCTGTATGAAAGTAACCTACGGCCACGGATCACGGACACGGATGCCAATCTTGTGTGCATCCGTGTTCTTTCACGGACCCATTGACTTGAATGGGTCCGTGAACCGTTGTCCGTCAAAAAAATAGGACAGGTCATATTTTTTTGACGGACAGGATACACGGATCACGGCCTCGGCTGCAAAACGGTGCATTTTCCGATTTTTCCACGGACCCATTGAAAGTCAATGGGTCCGCGAAAAAAAACGGAAAACGGCACAACGGCCACGGATGCACACAACGGTCGTGTGCATGAGGCCTATTGCAGATGTGCTAGCGGCCATCTAGCAGCCCATGTCCTCAGCTCTATGCACAAAATCCCAGTGACAGGTTCCCTTTAAGGCCTCTTGCACACGACCGTACGGCTTTTTCAGTATTTTGCGGTTGACGTCCGTGTGCATTCCCTTTTTTGCGTAACGGAACAGCTGGCCCTGATAGAACACTAGCATCCTTGTCTGTTATGTGGACAATAATTGGACATGTTCTCTCTTTGAACGGAACAGAAAAACGGAAATACGGAAACAGAAGGCATACTAATCACCTTCTGATTTTTTGCGGATCCATTGAAATAAATTGTTCCGTATACGGAACGCGAAAAAACGGAACGGAAACTGAAAAAAAAAACGTTTGTGTGCAAAAGGCATAAGTAGTGGTGGAGAATTTTTTTGTTTGTATTAATTTATAGCAGTTTTATACCTTTTAGAAAACTTTATGGGACGATCCACATTTGATTTGTCTCAGTCCTTGCTTCTTTGTGACGGTTTAATGGTTACTGCCAGCCATTGTTTAGCTCTAGTGCAATCCAAGCTATAAAGAACCGTTAAGAACTCTGCCTTGAGGTTTAGGAGAGACATGATCCTATCATGGTCATTAAGATTGTCCTTCTATGGTTAATAAATGAGGAGAGCACATACGTAACAAGACATGCCACAGCCATGACCAAGCTGTCTGATACTCATTAAGGCTCATTCGCAGCAGCCTAATTTAATGATTGGTATGCAAATGAGGACATCATAATACAATTTTTTTTACTAAATGTTGTGTTTAGGCATTTTATCGTCCATCGATGCAGTGGAGCTCTGTCCAACGATGATACTACAGAATAAGCCACAATTTAGCTTCCTTTGAGACATGGATACAGATATTCCCTTTAACCCCTTAAGGACCGGGCTCATTTTCACCTTAAGGACCAGGCCATTTTTTGCAAATCTGACCAGTGTCACTTTATGTGGTGATAACTTTAAAACTCTTTGACTTATCCAGGCCATTCTAAGATAGTTTTTTCATCACCTATTGTACTTCATGACACTGGTAAAATGGAGTCAAAAAAATTCATTTTCATTTATAAAAAAAATGTGGAAAAATTAGCAAATTTTTAAGTTTCAATTTCTCTACTTCTATAATACATAGTAATACCTCCAAAAATAGTTATTACTTTACATTCCCCATATGTCTACTTCATGTTTGGATCATTTTGGGAATTATATTTTATTTTTTGCGGATGTTACAAGGCTTAGAAGTTTAGAAGTAAATCTTGAAATTTCTCAGAAATTTTCAAAAACCAACTTTTTAAAGGGCTTTTGTCACCCCACTAAACGCATATATTTTTTTTTTGGTCTACTTATAATCCCTATCCTGCCATATTGCCATACATTATGTTGTTAATAATTTTCGTTCAGTAGATTTAGCCAAAAACGTACTTTTATGATATGCTAATTACCTTTCTACCAGCAAGTAGGGCGTCTACTTGCTGGTAGCAGCCGCAGAAAACCGCCCCCTCCTTGTGTTGATTGACAGGGCCAGCCGCGATCTCCTCCTCCGGCCGGCCCTGTCAGCATTTCAAAAATCACGCGCCTGTGTTGATTCGGCGCAGGCGCTCTGAGATAAGGAGGCTCACCTCCTCAGCACTCCCTCAGTGCGCCTGCGCCGATGACGTTAGAGGTGACGGTTAGATTGGTACTATTTTGATGGGCGTACACCTTTTTGATCGCTTGCTGTTGTACTTTTTGTGATGTAAGGTGACAATTTTTTTTTTATTTAGCACAGTTTTTTTTTTTTTACGGTGTTCATCTGAGGGGTTAGGTCATGTGATATGTTTATAGAGCTGGTCGATACGGACACAACGATACCTAATATGTCTATATGTATTTTCCCTAATTTTTTTACTTTATTTTTGGAAAATGACGCTTTATTTTTTTTTACTTGAAACTTTAATTTTTTTTGTGCTGTATTGAACTGTTAGTGTCTTACACTGTAAGACGCTAACAGTTGCCTAGGAGACCCAGCCTGGGGGCTGGGCCTCTTAGGCTTCCATAGTTCACAGGCCCCAAGCCTCAGAATGGCTTGGGGCTGCCATGGCAATGATCGAGTCCCCGCCACAGCACAGCGGGGACCCGATCCATCAGGTGAGGGAGCACAAACCTCCCATATGCCGCGGTCAGCGCTGACCGTGGCATATGAGAGGTTAATCCACCGGCATCGGCGTTATCGCCGATGCTGGTGGATGCAGCAGGGATCCGGCTGTCACTAACCGCTGGATCTCTGCTGCTGACCGGGGGGACCGCACGCGGGGGAGGAACGATTCCAGGACGAGAGTGCTCGTCCTCGAGCGCTAAGTGCCGGCGTTTGAGAACGAGCCATCTCATCCTGGGGCGTTAAGGTGTTAACAGAGGTTATTAGGTATTGGACCAGAGAACTCTCTTTAGGGTCCATTCACATGTCCGCAAATGGGTCCGCATCCGTTCCGGAATTTTGTGGAACGGGTGCGGACCCATTCATTTTCTATGGGGACGGAATGGATGCGGACAGCACACAGTGTGCTGTCCGCATCCGCATTTGCGGAGCGCGGCCCCGATCTTCGGGTCCGCAGCTCGGCAAAAGATAGAACATGTCCTATTCTTGTCCGCAGCTGCGGACAAGAAAAGGCATTTCTATGGGGGTGCAACACACCACGGACGTGTGAATTGAGCCTAAATGTAAGATCTCATCCACACTTGCATTTAAAAACTTGCTATGGCAGTCTCTTTTCAAATGCCCTATTAGAACATATGGGCATCACAGAGGGGTCTGTTGCTTTGGACCCCCTCTATGAGCCAGAGTCGTGAACCCCTAACAAACAGTGGCCCTTGCTGTTCCAGACCCATTCATGTATTCCTATGAAAATGTATGCCTGGTAGCCCAAAAATGTATGCCTTGTGTAGCCATCTTGTCTGAGCTGCTGTTAACAGCATTTAGAGAGGGACATCCTAAAACATTTAATGTGAAAATGGCTTAATGTACCATAATGTGCCTAAACCTCAATCAATTGCCTTGAAACTTTGCACAACCTAAGATCTCAGCTTCCCAAACCTATCCTGGAAGTTTCATGGATTGTTGCTACCCACAAGGCAAATGAGTGACTTTAAGCTTGATTTTTAGGGAGCTTAATGTGGCTTAACGTACAAAAAACAACTTAGATGTATAGGAGCACGGGCTGACACTGGGTATTAGAGCAACAGCTTAAGGGCTCATGCACACGACCGTATGGCTTTTTCAGTGTTTTGCGCTCCGTTTTTTTACGGATCCGTTGTTCCGTTTTTTTGTTTCTGTTGTGTTTCCGTTTCTCTTTCCGTTTTTCCGTATGCCATATACAGTATATAGTAATTACATAGAAAAAATTGGGCTGGGCATAACATTTTCAATAGATGGTTCAGCAAAAACAGAACGGATACGGAAGACATACGGATGCATTTCCGTATGTGTTCTGTTTTTTTGTGGACCCATTGACTTGAATGGAGCAAAGCACCGTGACTTGCGGACAAGAATAGGACATGTTCTATCTTTTCACGGTACGGAAATACGGAAACGGAATACACACGGAGACACTTCAGTTTTTTTTTGCTGAACCATTGAAATGAATGGTTCAGTATATGTACCGCATACTGAACTCAAGAAACAGGCAGTATACTGAACGCAAAATACTGTTGTGTGAATGAGCCCCAATAGTGATAAGCATGAGATCTTCAGTAGGAGAAACACCAGACTTGCTCCTGAGGTCCATTTCAGTACCATGTACCTTGGGTAGACATCCAGGTTCTCTGGTTCTCCTCCTCAATCAGCATGTGAGGCCTCCTGTAGGCCTCAGTCCTAGTCAAACTTTTCCTACACTTGAGCACTCCCACCCTCAGACCAAACCTGGAGAGAGACTGAACTAAGACCTGGAAAAAGATGGTAACCACATAAATTTATAACCAGCCTTGGTAGCAGGGTGCACGTGGGAAGGCTTACAACAATAGAAAACCTGCCTGCCAGCTGGCATGCAACAAAACAAATTACCCTAACAGTATACATTAAAAGCTGAGGTTTTAGTTGCACAAACCTTTAGCAAAAAATATGTAGAGGCCACACTGCCACCATCAAGGCACCTCTGTAAAGTGTGGTCCTAGCTCTATTTATATGAGTCTCCAAATGGGAGCATATTGATTGGATAAATTAAATGCAGGTGTACCTGGAGGTAGCCTACTCCTCCTCACAAGGTGCAGGGACTCATTTGTGGCCCAGCAACCACAGATGCATGCTGGGATCCCCAATGCGTCACCACATCCAAGACAGACTAAGACCTGAGCCGGAGCTATGGCTGATCCTGCGGCTAGCTTTGTGAATAATCCTTTACATTTCTAATAGCCACTGCACAAAAGGAAGTAGGGGCTATGCGAGCCTAACGTCACTCAATAAGGCAATTAATTGAGGTTTATGTACATTAAGCTCTTTTTACATTAAGTTGTTCACATTAAATGTTTTAGGATGGGAATAAAATAGTTTAATGTGAATAATTTTTGGTATGTTTTCTCAAATGACCCAAAATCTTCCAAATATGTTGGCATAGAGAGAGTCTTGTAGTATAGGAAGTTTGGGGGAAACCAGTTAACATCTAAGTTGTTTTTTGTACGTTAAACCACATTAAGCGCCCCAAAAAACAAGCTTAATGTCACTCATTTACCTTGTGGGAAACCAAAATCCATGAAACTTCCAGGATAGGTTTGGGTACATTATAATTTCCCTGTGGAGGAGAAACATGCCCTTGATTCTTTATTAACCACCTCCCGACCGCTGTACGCACATATGCGTCCGGGAGGTGGTTGCTTTACTCCTCCTGGACGCATATACGCGTCCTCTCGCGAGACGCGAGATTTCCTGTGAACGCGCGCACACAGGCACGCGCGCTCACAGGAACGGAAGGTAAGCGAGTGGATCTCCAGCCTGCCAGCGGCGATCGCTCGCTGGCAGGCTGGAGATGTGATTTTTTTAACCCCTAACAGGTATATTAGACGCTGTTTTCATAACAGCGTCTAATATACCTCCTACCTGGTCCTCTGGTGGTCCCTTTTGTTTGGATCGACCACCAGAGGACACAGGCAGCTGTGTAAAGTACCACAAAACACTACACTACACTACACCCCCCCCCCCCGTCACCTATTAACCCTTTATGAACCACTGATCACCCCTGATCACCCCATATAGACTCCCTGATCACCCCCCTGTCATTGATCACCCCCCTGTCATTGATCACCCCCCTGTAAGGCTCCATTCAGACGTCCGTATGATTTTTACGGATCCACTGATACATGGATCGGATCCGCAAAACACATGCGGACGTCTGAATGGAGCCTTACAGGGGGGTGATCAATGACAAGGGGGTGATCAAGCATATAGACTTCCTGATCACTTCCCTATCATTGATCACCCCCCTGTCATTGATCACCCCCCTGTAAGGCTCCATTCAGACGTCCGTATGATTTTTACGGATCCACTGATGCATGGATCGGATCTGCAAAACACATGCGGACGTCTGAATGGAGCCTTACAGGGGGGTGATCAATGACAAGGGGGTGATCACGCATATAGACTTCCTGATCACTTCCCTGTCATTGATCACCCCCCTGTAAGGCTCCATTCAGAGGTCCGCATGTGTTTTGCGGATCCAATCCATGTATCAGTGGATCCGTAAAAATCATACGGACGTCTGAATGGAGCCTTACATGGGGGTGATCAGGGAGTCTATATGGGTGATCACCCCTCTGTCATTGATCACCCCCCTGTAAGGCTCCATTCAGAGGTCCGCATGTGTTTTGCGGATCCGATCCATGTATCAGTGGATCCGTAAAAATCATACGGACGTCTGAATGGAGCCTTACAGGGGGGTGATCAATGACAAGGGGGTGATCAATGACAGGGAAGTGATCAGGAAGTCTATATGCGTGATCACCCCCTTGTCATTGATCACCCCCCTGTAAGGCTCCATTCAGAGGTCCGCATGTGTTTTGCGGATCCGATCCATGTATCAGTGGATCCGTAAAAAATTCAGACATTTTTTTGGGCCCAAGTTAGCGGAAATTTTTTGTTTGTTTTTGTTTTTTCTTACTAAGTCTAATATTCCACTAACTTGTGTCAAAAAATAAAATCTCACATGAACTCACCATACCCCTCACGGAATCCAAATGCGTAAAATTTTTTAGACATTTATATTCCAGACTTCTTCTCACGCTTTAGGGCCCTAAAATGCCAGGGCAGTGTAAATACCCCACATGTGACCCCATTTCGGAAAGAAGACACCCCAAGGTATTCCGTGAGGGGCATATTGAGTCCATGAAAGATTGAAATTTTTGTCCCAAGTTAGCGGAAAGTGAGACTTTGTGAGAAAATACAAAAAAAAACAATTTCCGCTAACTTGTGCCAAAAAAAAAAAAAAATTCTAGGAACTCGACATGCCCCTCACGGAATACCTTGGGGTGTCTTCTTTCCAAAATGGGGTCACATGTGGGGTATTTATACTGCCCTGGCTTTTTAGGGGCCCGAAAGCGTGAGAAGAAGTCTGGGATCCAAATATCTAAAAATGCCCTCCTAAAAGGAATTTGGGCACCTTTGCGCATCTAGGCTGCAAAAAAGTGTCACACATGTGGTATCGCCGTACTCAGGAGAAGTTGGGGAATGTGTCATTTTACATATACCCATGCTGGGTGAGATAAATATCTTGGTCAAATGCCAACTTTGTATAAAAAAAATGGGAAAAGTTGTCTTTTGCCAAGATATTTCTCTTACCCAGCATGGGTATATGTAAAATGACACCCCAAAACACATTCCCCAACTTCTCCTGAGTACGGCGATACCAGATGTGTGACACTTTATTGCAGCCAAGGTGGGCAAAGGGGCACATATTCCAAAGAGCACCTTTCGGATTTCGCAGGCCATTTTTTACAGATTTTGATTGCAAAGTACTTCTCACACATTTGGGCCCCTAAATTGCCAGGGCAGTATAACTACCCCACAAGTGACCCCATTTTGGAAAGAAGACACCCCAAGGTATTCCGTGAGGGGCATGGCGAGTTCCTAGAATTTTTTATTTTTTGTCGCAAGTTAGTGGAATATGAGACTTTGTTAGAAAAAAAAAATCATCATTTTCCGTTAACTTGTGACAAAAAATTAAAAATTCTAGGAACTCGCCATGCCCCTCACGGAATACCTTGGGGTGTCTTCTTTCCAAAATGGGGTCACTTGTGGGGTAGTTATACTGCCCTGGCAATTTAGGGGCCCAAATGTGTGAGAAGTACTTTGCAATCAAAATGTGTAAAAAATGGCCAGCAAAATCCGAAAGGTGCACTTTGGAATGTGGGTCCCTTTGCCCACCTTGGCTGCAAAAAAGTGTCACACATCTGGTATCGCCGTACTCAGGAGAAGTTGGGGAATGTGTTTTGGGGTGTCATTTTACATATACCCATGCTGGGTGAGAGAAATATCTTGGTCAAATGCCAACTTTGTATAAAAAAATGGGAAAAGTTGTCTTTTGCCAAGATATTTTTCTCACCCAGCATGGTTATATGTAAAATGACACCCCAAAACACATTCCCCAACTTCTCCTGAGTACGGCGATACCAGATGTGTGACACTGTTTTGCAGCCTAGGTGGGCAAAGGGACCCACATTCCAAAGTGCACCTTTCGGATTTCACCGGTAATTTTTTACAGATTTTGATTGCAAAGTACTTCTCACATATTTGGGCCCCTAAATTGCCAGGGCAGTATAACTATGCCACAAGTGACCCTATTTTGGAAAGAAGACACCCCAAGGTATTCCGTGAGGGGCATGGCGAGTTCCTAGAATTTTTAATTTTTTGTCGCAAGTTAGTGGAATATGAGACTTTGTAAGGAAAAAAAAAAAAAATCATCATTTTCCGCTAACTTGTGACAAAAAGTAAAAAGTTCTATGAACTCACTATGCCCATCAGCGAATACCTTAGGGCAGTGATAGTTAACCTCTTAGAGACCGAGTGCCCAAACTGCACCCCAAAACCCACTTATTTATCGCAAAGTGCCAACACAGCAATTTAACCTGAACACCAATATCATATATCTTCCATGTACTTTATCATTTAGCTATAATAGCCTGCCTACATTCAATGTGCTGCCTGTGCTGTTCATAGCATGTCCTGCACTGATGAATGGCAGGAAATGTTTAAGGCATATTGGTACACCATATCCTTTCTCCAGGGTGTGGGTGCCCACAGAGAGGGCTCTGAGTGCCGCCTCTGGCACCCGAGCCATAGGTTCGCCATCACTGCCTTAGGGTGTCTACTTTCCGAAATGGGGTTATTTGTGGGGGTTTTCTACTGTTTGGGCATTGTAGAACCTCAGGAAACATGACAGGTGCTCAGAAAGTCAGAGCTGTTTCAAAAAGTGGAAATTCAAATTTTTGTACCATAGTGTGTAAATGCTATAACTTTTACCCAAACCATTTTTTTTTGGCCCAAACATTTTTTTTTATCAAAGACATGTAGAACAATAAATTTGGCGAAAAATTTATATATGGATGTCGTTTTTTTTGCTAAATTTTACAGCTGAAAGTGAAAAATGTCATTTTTTTGCAAAAAAATCGGTACATTTTGATTAATAACAAAAAAAGTAAAAATGTCAGCAGCAATGAAATACCACCAAATGAAAGCTCTATTAGTGAGAAGAAAAGGAGGTAAAATTCATTTGGGTGGTAAGTTGTATGACCGAGTGATAAACGGTGAAAATAGTGTAGTACAGAAGTGTAAAAAGTGGCCTGGTCATGAAGGGGGTTTCAGCTAGCGGGGTTGAAGTGGTTAAAGGAGAAATCCTTAATAATAAAACCTGCAGATAAGGGGGGGGGGGGCATCGTTATCTTAGACAAAGAATATGACGAAATTTTACAACAACTACAGGATAGTAGTACTTATAAAATACTAAACGGTGATCCAGTCTACATATTAAAGAAATGTTACAGCAAGTGGTAGATAAAGCCAAAGAGAATGGAGTGGTGGACGCCAAATTGGGGGACTTTCTTATAAATCAACATCCGATTACCCCGGTGTTTTATACTCTACCAAAAGTGCATAAGTCACTAATTAATCCACCAGGTCGCCCGATAGTGGCGTCCACCGACTCCATACTTTCAAATCCAGCTATTTTTTTGGAGAGGATATTAACCCCTCTAACTAAACTAGCACCATCGTATATTCGAGATACTGGCCATTTTCTATCTGAAATTAGCTCTCTCCAGGTGGATGAAGGCTGCATATTCGTCACTTTAGACGTGTGCAGCCTTTATACATCTATTATTCATGAAAAGGGAATCAATGCAGTCGCGGGTCTCTTAGGCACAAGCACATACAAAAAGGCAGAAAGGGAATTTTTTCTGGAACTTTTGAAAATAGTTCTTGAGCAAAATTATTTTTTGTTTCAAGATTCCTTTTACCAGCAGTGCCGTGGGACCGCGATGGGATCGAACGTCGCGCCGCCATACGCAAATACATATATGGCTTTTTTCGAGTGTCAATTTGTTTACTCTAGCCCTCTATATCATCAATATTGCATATTTTTGAGTCGATTTATCGACGATATTTTTTGCGTATGGTGGGGCGACGTCCGATCCCTTATGGAATTTACCACGTATTTAAATTCCATCTGGGATGAACTTAAATTCACTGTACACCATAGTTCAGATAAAATTTCCTTTTTGGATACCTGGGTGACTAGGGACAAAGAAGGTAAAATACAGACGGATTTATTCGTGAAACCAACGGATAGGAACAGTTTGCTGTCCTTTTCAAGTAGTCACCCAGCAACCATCAAGGAATCTATCCCATATTCCCAATACCAGAGGGTTAGACGGATCGTTAGTGATAGGGATATGTGTCAAACAAGATTAGATGATATGACCAATAAATTTAGAGAGCGAGGCTACCCCCCTGATTTATTGAAAATACAGCGTAATAAAGCTGAGACTACACCACCAGATAGAACTAAGAAAGAAACAAGGATCCCCTTAGTGATTAAATACCATCCCTGGTCCCAGCGCCTTAGGACTATTGTTAATCAACATTGGCACATATTATCTAAGTCCTATCCACGGATAGGAGAGTTCCAGAGGCCACCCATGATATGCTATAAACGGGCAGAAAATATTAGGGATAAAATAGTCCGGGCGGATGTGGGAAGTAATAAAATAGAAAGAGGACAGAGTTTTTTATCTACACCTAGACGGGGCACTTTTCCTTGTTTAAATTGTGTCAATTGTTCCAGCGTTATAAAGGGTTCATGTTTTTCCCACCCTCACTCAGGTGAAAATATTCCAATAAGGGGCACGTTCACCTGTGATAGTAGATTTGTGGTTTACATTCTTAAATGTCCATGTGGATTACTATATGTGGGGGAAACCTCGATGAGAATGAAGGACAGACTAAGTAAACACAAATCTACTATCCGTAAACAGAATTTATTACTCCCAATACCCCTCCATTTTCATGATAAAAAACACAACATCTCGCAGTTGAGGTATCAGATTATTGAAGGTGTATCATTACCCCGTCGAGGGGGTGACAGAAATAAATTGTTATTGAAAAGAGAGGCTTACTGGATCCATTGTCTTCAGACAATGGAGCCCAGGGGCCTCAATCGTGAGTACAATGTGTCCTGCTTCCTATAAGGCATTCGGTCTTATGCAATCTGATAAATATATTTCTTTTTTTCTTCAGCGTGATTAATCACTGCAAGAATGGACTATGTGACTGAAAATCTTCGCCAGTATAGAGTGGATATGTTTTTTGCGAATTTTCAATTGCGAATTTTCTATTGCAAATTTTTCAATTGCGAATTTTTCCATGCGAATTTTTCCATGCGAATTTTTCATTGCGATTATTCGATATGCGAATTTTTATTTAATGAGGGAGGCGGAGCTTCTTTGATGATGTCAGTTCCTTTGTGTTTCATTTATGTATAAATAGCTGGAGTGCAAGATGTTTTATGCAGTCTGATGAAAGCACATCTGTGCTGAAACGCGTCACTATGCCATTTGAATATGTGACTGAATAAATCTACATTGTGATCTACATCAGCGAAGTGCCGGTCCTTTCCTTTGAAAGGTTTGGGAAGCTGAGATCTTAGGTTGTGCAAAGTTTCAAGGCAATTGATTTAGGTTTAGGCACATTATGGTACATTAAGCTCTTTTTACATTAAGCCAGGGGCGTTGCTAGGGTCTGAAAACATCCGGGGCACAAGCCCACTGTACCACGCCCCCTTGAAGCCATCCCCCCACCCCGTGAAGCCACGCCCACATCGCCACCAGGGGTGGGGGGAAAGGCCTTCACAGTAGTTATTAAGTGAAGGGGCGACTGCTGAAAGGGGTTAATAACTACTGTGAAGGGCCTAGCCGTCTGGCCCCACAGATCATCCCCCCAACCCCCTTGTACTTGTTCCGCTGATCCGCTACTTGCAGACTGCTTGGCCCTGAGTTCAGTCACTTCGGTGCGCAATCCCGTCCTGCGGCGCATGATCCGGCGAGACCAGTGACCTACAGCGGTGGGTCTCGCAAGATCACGTGCCGCAGGACAGGATTGCGCACCGAAGTGACTGAACTCATGCTCGCACAGCCCGCAAGTAGCGGAACAAGTACTAGGAGGGTGGGGAATAGCCAAATAAAAAAAAATGCTACCAGGCCAGCATAACATTCGGGGAACTGGACAAAACATCCGGAGCTCAATCACCGAATGTTTTGACCTAACGACGCCCCTGCATTAAGCTAAATGTTTTCGAAAAGGAATAAAATAGTTTAATGTGAATAATTTTTTGTATGTTTTATTATATGACCCAAAATCTTCACAATATGTTGGCATAGAGAGAATCTAGTAGGATGGGAAGTTTGGGGGAAATTGTTTAACATCTGAGTTGTTTTTTGTACGTTAAGCCACATTAAGCTCCCCAAAAAACAAGCTTAATGTCACTCATTTGCTTTGTGGGTAGCCAAATCCATGAAACTTCCAGGATAGGTTTAGGAAGCTGAGATCTTAGGTTGTACAACGTTTCAAGGCAATTGATTGAGGTTTAGGCACATTATGGTACATTAAATTGAACAATTAACGTGCTTAAATTAAAAACGATACCTTTATTATTAGATGGGTAAGAACAAAAAGCGGTTTGCTCAAGTGATGTCCTAGATACGACAAAAAACCTCCTACTGTAGATAGGATGGCTAATAAATTAATAATTCACTAGGAAGTAAGGTGTAGTAGGGAAATCCGTGGGAAAAGTACTTTCCCTAGATAACCCTATGGATCTAGTATCCTGTAGCACAGGGATGTCCCCTGATGGTGGAGACACCCTGCCCCTGTACCTAAGCCTGACTATGGCCCTAGTGATGCCCTAATTACAAAACTGGATCGGGAATCAATAAATCCAGAAAAAAACTAAGGAAACAAAATCAGATATATTAGTGTATAAACAAAAAACACACACCCAACGCGTTTCAGCTGCATACAGCAGCTCATCAGGAGGTAATATAAAGTAATAATGAACATAGGGAATAAAGAAAAATAGAAATATGCAAATAAAGATACTACTTAGCTCCTAAGTATACTTAATTACGCAGTATTCACAGATGCAGACCTCTATCATTTGGATGGAATCGATCAGAAGGGGGCCCCCCGAGACAGACACTGCGAGTATACAGGAGACTAGAGGGCTAGTACCACATTATGGACAGTACCACATTATGGTACATTAAGCTACATTAAGCCATTTTCACATTAAATGTTTTAGGATCTGCTTTACGGCAGCCACATGGTCCGTAGACACAAAGGTCAGAAGGGGACCTCATTGACTTCTATGGGAGAGTTTTCTAGGCATGAGGCATGCTCTGTGCCCTGTGCAGAGGTCATTGTGTAAGGAGGGGGAGAAGATAAGCTGTGACATCAGCCATTGAGAAGGGTTTATTCTGTGGTATCCAGACATTTTATCTGTCACTGACAGCTGAAGTATACGAGAGGCCACTGCAGCAGGCTTTGTCAGTGTTCACACACGCTTCTCTAGACAGTGCGCTCAGATGCCGGGACACTGGAGGCGGGAATTGATTCTACTGCACAGACTCCGAACACTAGTCTGCGCAGTAGAAGACAGGACAGGAGCATGAAATGCTATCAGGAGCCATTTTGAGTGGGCCAGGGCTGCAAAAACTGTCCACAGGCCCTATTTACAGCAGCACTAGCTGCAAACAAACATGAAAAATAATATGGAAGCAAGTTATTAAAGACAACAGCAGCAGAGACAGAAATACAGTGATTAAGGGCTCCTGTACACAAACTTTGTTTCAGTGTCCGTTCAGTTTTTTTCCAGACAGCATGCGGAACAATTAATTTCAATGGGTTCACATAAAAATCGAAGTTACTCCATGTGCATTCCGTTTCCATATATCCGTTCCGCAAAAAATAGAACATATCCTATTATTGTGTGCATTACAGACAAGGATAGTACTGTTCTATTAGGGGCCGGCTGATCCGTTCCACAAAATAGGGAATGCACACGGACGTCGTCCGTATTTTTAGCGGATTCGTGTTTTGAAGACATCAAAATACATACTGTACATGTGTGCATGAGCCCTAAACAACTAAAAATACTGCAAAGTAGATAAAACCTTAAAGCACATACTGCTAAATATCGTCATTGAAGCTGAGTTCACACATCAGTGTTCGGTCAGTGATTTCCATCAGTGATTTTGAGCCAAAACCAGGTGCAGCTTTAAACACAGAACAGGGGCAGATCTTTCCCGTACACCTCATGTCTCTGGAGGCTCCAATCCAGGTTTTGGCTCACAATCACTGATGAAAATCGACTCTGACTAAACACTGACTGTGTGAATAAGGCATAACGGATGGAAATAACTGATCAAATAACTGAAGTGTGAACTTGGCCTAACAAGAACAAAACGTACAAAAAATTAACATAAATATAGTGTTAAAAATATTATATTCTAAAGATTTATTATTTGATACAAATACTGCCATGTTAACACATGCTGTTTTTATGGCAATTTCTGAAGTGTTTTATGAAAAAAACAGTATATTATGTCCAGTATATATACATTGAATCAATAGTTGATAGCCTAGGGACCTGATTACTTAGGTAGGAGTAAGATTAGAGGTTTGTACATAGAAACATATATTACTATTCATCTAGCAAGCTCAAATCAATATCTGCCACTTGTCAAAATGGTTGCTGAGTGTTATAAGTATACAGGATAGAAACTCACCAATATTACTATCATCACAGTACTGTAAACATGTGATTGTATCTTAAAATATGTCACGTCAATCTGACTGCCAAAATGTATTGTATAGCAATGTGACCTGTACCGTTGTTCAAAGAAAATTCCCCCAAATTAAAATAAATCACCGAAAAGCACTGAAAGAGGACTTTTCTCCTATCTTGCGTGACACAGTGAGGGGTTGTGTCTGGCAAGGCATGTATATTTCTCCCAGCTTGTGTGGCTGGGCTGGTTTCAAGCCAGGTGAGGTCAAATACCGGACTGGAGTTTAAATGCCGGTCCAGGTTTTGGCAGCACCTGGCTGTCCTTAAATAGGCAGCTGGGCTCAGCAGAGATGTCTCTGTTTTTGGGATCTGAGGCTTTGTGCCATGCTGGAGGGCTGAGAGCCGCATGCTGGGGAAACAGGCCCCCTAAAGCCTGCTGTGGACTACTGGAGGCAGAACTGGCAGCAAGTTGACTTGTGTTATTTGAACTTTCCATTGTGTGTGAATTAACCAAGACTGCAAAGTTGCGTGCTGTTTTGTGCAGGTGCCTCAAATGTGAATAAACACTGACGTTTTGAGTTAAGAACTTGTATTTTGCCTCTGTACTGCGCCCGCTTACCTGTTGCATCGGGTAAACCAACTACAGGGTGAGCCTATTGAACAGTTGGTGGTCCCCAAGGCTTATCGCAAGCTTGTGTTAGATCTAGCCCACCAACATGTTCTCGGGGGTCACCTTGGGTTGCAGAAAACTCAAGATCGTTTTCTACAGCGGTTTTACTGGCCCAGCATATTCAAAGAAGTGGAAGAGTTTTGTAAGTCTTGCCCGACCTGCCAGATAAGTAGCCCCAGCCACATTTCCATAGTTCCCTAGTACCTCTCCTGATTATCGAATAGCTATGGACCTCATAGGCCCAGTACCGAAGTCCGCCAGAGGGCATCAACACATCTTAGTCATTCTAGACTATGCCACTCGGTACCCGAAGGCTGTGCCACTGCGACATACCTCGGCCAAACTCATAGCCAAGGAGTTAATGGAGATGTTTTCCCGAGTGGGACTACCTGAATAGGTCCAAGGTGATGAGGGAACTCTGTAAGTTGCTGCACATAAAACAACTATGGACGTCCATTTACCATCCACAAACGGATGTTCTGGTAGAACGGTTTAACCAAACATAAAAAAAATTGTTGAAAAAGGTAGTGTCTAAAGATGTGAAGGACTGGGACCTCCTTCTGGCCTATATCATGTTTATAGTGCAAGAGGTACCCCAGGCCTCTACTGGGTTCTCGCCCTTTGAACTGCTTTATGGCAGACACCCTCGTGGTCTCTTGTATGTGGCCAAAGAGGCGTGGGAACAACAACCCACTTCACATAAAAGTGTCATTGAGTACGTTACCCAGATGCAAGATCGGATAGAGATAGTGTTGCCTCTTGTTAGGGAGCATATAAAGGCAGCTCAGCGAGCCCAGAGTCGGGTCTATAATCAGCAGGCTCGGGTCCGGATCTTTAACCCGGGTGATCGGGTTTTGGTTCTGGTGCCGACCGTGGACAGTAAGTTCCTGGCTAGGTGGCAGGGGCCCTACGAGGTACTTGAGAAAATTGGAGATGTAAACTACAAGGTACACCAGCCAGGGCGGCAAAAGCCGGAGCAGGTTTACCATGTGAATTTACTCAAACTGTGGAAAGATAGGGAAACCTGTACAGAAGACAAGCACACCCCAGCCGAAAACAGGTACAGTATAGTGGAGAGAGAGTGCCTGGCTATCAAGTGGGCACTCGAATCTCTCCGCTACTATTTGTTGGCGAGAAAGTTCCACCTGGTGACCGACCACGCCCCTCTCAAGTGGATGAGCCAGGCCAAATACAGGAATGGCCGGGTCACCAGATGGTTTTTGTCTCTGCAGAACTTTAAAGGGGTTGTCCAGGTTCAGAGCTGAACCCGGACATACCCTTATTTTCACCCCGGCAGCCCCCCTGAGCCTAGCATCGGAGCATCTCATGCTCTGATGCGCTCCAGTGCCCTGCGCTAGATCGCGCAGGGCACGGGCTCTTGTGTTTTCAATAACACACTGCCGGGCGGTAACTTCCGCCCAGCAGTGTGTTCGGTGACGTCACCGGCTCTGAGGGGCGGGCTTTAGCTCTGCCCTAGCCGTTTTACTGGCTAGGGCAGAGCCAAATCCCGCCCATCAGTGCCGGTGACGTCACCGGGGTTCCTGCCAGCCCCATAGAGAGCCCGGTACGTCACCGGAACTCAGAAAAATGCCTTTGCCCTGTGCAATTTAGCGCAGGGCAAAGGAGAGCATCGGAGCATGAACTGCTCCGATGCTCATGTCAGGGGGGCTGCCTGGGTGAAAATGGAGGGCTGTCCAGGTTCAGCTCTGAACCTGGACAACCCCTTTAAGTTCTCGGTAGAACACAGAGCACGCCAGTTGTAGGGAAACGTGGTTGCCCTGGGTGCATTGTCTGGCGTGTGTCCACCCCCTCAGGGTTAATCAACGAAGGGGGGGGGGGGGGGTTTATGTGACACATTAGGGGTTTCTGTCTAGCAAGGCAGGTATTTTCCTCCCAGCATGTGCGGCAGGGCTGGTTTCCAGCCAGGTGAGGTCAAATACCGGACCGGAGTTTAAATGCCGGTTCAGGGTTTTGGCAGCACCAGGCTGTCCTTAAATAGGCAGCTGAGCTCTTTAGAGATGTCTCTGTTTTTGGGATCTGAGGCTTTGTGCCGTGCTGGAGGGCTGAGAGCCGCATGTGGACTACTGGAGGCAGAACTGCCAGCAAGGTGACTTGTGTTATATGAACTTTCCATTGTTTGTGAATTAACACCAAGACTGCAAAGTTACGTGCTGTTTTGTGCAATTGTCTCAAGTGTGAATAAATACTGATGTTTTGAGTTAAGATCTTGTATTTTGCCTCTGTACTGTGCCCGCTTACCCTATCTACCAGAGCGAAAACCCACACTTTGCATTCCCATTGTGGTAAAGAACAATTGTTGTCAATTTATTCATGCATTTCTTGGAGGACCGACAGAGGAAGGCTACCATGTAGAGTTCTAAGATAAGATGTTCCAGAATAATGTCAAGGAATAATGTAAAGGAATAGTTATTTAATAAAATCGGCATGCCAGGAGAACTGACTGGTCCTCTTGAACAGTCCTCTTCTGTCAAGGTATTCAGCTGTGTATCACCTACTTAAGTGCAATGGAGCTAATCCATCAATTTTTAGCGCAGAATCTATCTTTATACCAAGGATGATGGCAGCAAAGAGGAATGAAATTTGGTTGGACCATAGTGTATGCCATAAATGTCTATTAGGTAGGGATCTCACCCAATGTTTCCTATCAGTTTTTGTAGCTAGTGAGTGGGGCACTTATGGGCCTTGGCAGCGTGACAGTGGCAAATGAATATTGATATACTTCCAATAATTAGAGTAGTTAATGGGCTTATGGTAACATCACTGGAGTCTATGGCAGAGAAGTGAATAAAGTCAGTATCCGCCAAGTAAGTGAGCATGCTGGGGGTTGTAGTTTCACAGCAGCTGGAGTGCTGAACCCTGCTTTATTATCACATGTATAAAACACTCTCAATTAAACCACACAACTTTCCAACGTGTTGTCTGCCCCACCCAGCAGTGTCCTCTTGTTATTTGTGGCACATAATAATGCAGTAAAAATCTGGGTGGACTTGAGGATTAGAAGGATTGTATTCCACTGGCTCTCATCCATAGTCATTTTCATCATGAACTCAAAAGGAGACGCCGTTCTTCCTGAATCTTGAAAAATAAAAATCACCATGTGGTAATGTCTGAATAACAGCTTACTGGAATCCCCTGCCTCTCGTCACAAGCTGGCCTCTGTTTTTGGCATCTGATCAGCCGCTTGCCTGTCCGCATCTCCTTCTAGTGAGTGAGGTATAATTAGAACTGCTGTATCACAGTGTGGGATTCAGACTTCAGAGCTGGGCACATGGCTGCAAGGTCCATAAATAACTAGATGCACAAGGCCTAAGGTAATAGTGTGCAGAGCACACCTCATTCCAGAAAGTCTTCCACCATTGCTTGTATCAAGTATATCAATTCAACGTTAATACACTAAAAGAGTGCAGTTTGAGGAAATAGTCTGTTGTGGTTGCTGACAAGTAGACAAATGTCCATTAATAGTGTTAACGGGATTGCATAAATTACTATTCAAATAGGCTATAGCTCTTGCACAAAATTGTGCAACTTTTCATGTTTTCCCGCCGCTCTTGGGAGGAAAAGTGGGTGATGTTAGCTATGTTAACTAGGTGCACATCAGATTTATCAACTGCTACTTTTTATATATGTGTTTATTGTTTTTATTATTTATAGTACAGTATGGCAAGAAGGGGGGGGGGGGTGGAGGCCCTATATACTGGCACAATATGAATGGGCACTATGGGGGCCCTATATACTGACACAATATGGGGGGCACTATGGAGAAGAGGGAAAAAGCACTATGGGGGCCCTATATACTGGCACAATATGGGGGACACTATGGAGAAGAGGGGACACATCTACTGGGGGCCCTATATACTGGCTAAATATGGGGGGGCACTAAGGAGAAGAGAGGAAGCACTATGGGGGCTCTATTTACTGGCACAATATGGAGGGGGCACTATGGAGAAGAGGGAAAGCACTATGGGGCCCTATATACTGGCACAATATGGGGGCACTATGGAGAAGAGGGGACGCATCTACTGGGGGCCCTATATGCTGGCACAATACGGGGGGGCACTATGGAGAAGAGGGGATGCATCTACTGGGGGCCCTATATACTGGCACAATATGGGGGGCACTATGGAGAAGAGGGGACGCATCTACTGGGGGCCCTATATACTGGCACAATATGGTGGGGCACTATGGAGAAGAGGGGAAGCACTATGGGGGCCCAATATACTGGGACAATTTGAGGGGGCACTATGGAGAAGAGGGGACGCATCTACTGTGGGCTCTATATACTGGCTCTCATTATGGGGGGCTCTATGGAGAAGTGGGGGGTAAAGGAGCACTATGGGGGCATTTACTGGGGGCCCTATTTACTGGCACGCATTATGGGGGGCACTATGGAGAAGTAGGGGAGTAGAGCACTATGGGGGCATTATATAGGGGCATTTAATACTGGCAAGCATTTTGGTGCCACTATGGGAAAGGGGGAGAGGAGCATTTTGGGGGCATCTATGTGGGGCAGTCTATAGGGGCATTTTATACTGGCACATTATTGAGGACACTATGGGGACAAGGGAGAAGCACTATGGGGCATCTTCTGGAGGCACTATATAGGATTATTTTATACTGTCACAAATTTAGGGGCACTATGGGCACCTAAGCTCAACTGGGGGCACTAAGTGATTTTTCTAGTGGCACACAGTACGGGTCATTGGAACACATGAGGGCATTCTGGGGACATTGGCTCCAGGGCCGTTTCTTGGGGCGGGTGGGCCGGGCAGCCGCCCGGGGCACTGTCAGAAGGGGGGCGCCAGCAGTGCACAGCAGGAGATGAGCGCTGCGCTTCCATTGTGGAAGCACTCACTCATCTCCAAAATCATCTCATCTGTATCGCCGTCCTCGGGACGGCGATACAAACGTCTGTAATGCGGCAGGGCAGGGAGAGGTGTGTCCCCTCCCTGTTCCTCTGATAGGCTGCCAGCACCATCGCGCCGCCTGAGCCAGTGAGGGACACAGGCCGGAAGAGGCTGCATCGCATCCTGGAGGAGGTAAGTATAAGTTTATTTTTATTTTTTTTATATGTAAAAATGACAATCCTGGCACATAAGGGGGGCCGCTGGGCTGGCACAGACATAAAGGGGGCTGCTGGGCTGGCACAGACATAAGGGGGGCTGCTGGCTACTGGCACATAAGGGGGGCTGCTGGCACATAAGGGGGGCTTCTGGCACAGACAGGGGGCTGCTGGCACAGACATAAGGGGGGCTACTGGCTACTGGCACATAAGGGGGGCTGCTGGCACATAAGGGGGGCTTCTGGCACAGACAGGGGGCTGCTGGCACAGACATAAGGGGGGCTGCTGGGCTGGCACATAAGGGGGGCTACTGGCTACTGGCACATAAGGGGGGCTACTGGCACATGATAGGGGGCTACTGGCACTTGATAGGGGGGCTACTGGCACATGATAGGGGGCACTCAGGCTACTGGCACATGATGGTGGGGGGCTCTTATTACTGGTACATGATTGGGGGGCATCTATGGGGGCACATCTTACCGGTACATGATTGGGGGCATCTATTGGGACACTTATTACTGGCACATTATTGGGTGGCACTATAGGGACATCTACAGAGGCTAAAAAGAAGGGGTATTTTATATGGGGGCTCTGTATAGGGGCATTTTATACTGGGACACATTATGGTGGGTACTATGGGGAAGGGGGGAGAGGAGCACTATGGGGTCATCTACGGGGCACTGAGAAGGGGTATTTTACTTTGGCACATTATGGGAACATTAGCTCAACTGGGGGCATTACAAGGGGGTATGTTTTGCACATTATAAGGAGATATATTACTACTGGGGGGCATTATGGTGGGCTTTATTACTCCCCCATGGTATGACCCCCTAGTAGCAGCCCCAGCCTCTCTCTGCTCTGCTATCCCTCTGCCCCTTAATCCTTATTATGAAATCTTTCTCATTAGGATAAAGCACATCAGCTCTGCCGAGCCCCAGGCCAAAGTGTGGAAGTGGTGTCCGAGATCCCCAAGGGCCAAGCCAAGTAACTGTAAGTTTTCATGTGAAATATGTTTATGTTATACACATATAGCCTACACTGTGCCACACAATATACAGTATACCGCTACACTGTGCCCCACAATATACAGTATACCGCTACACTGTGCCACACAATATACAGCAGACTGCCCGATCCCCTGAAGACGCCATGGATATGGCGAAACATGTCGGGGGGGAGTAATTAGATTTTAGACTCTAGGACATATAGATGCTCATAATAAAGCGCCTGACTCACACAGTGACAGCCTTGACAGGCATATCGTCGGCATCAGCACCACAAGCCATTAGAGCAAGCCGCAAAAAAGCCAGATTATCGTCAGTAGAGACAGTAGATAGGTTGTTACCAGCAGTCAAATAATAAGGCAGCTTCACAAAAGCAACAGCACCACTAGAAGGCAGCAGGGTGAATAGCAATAGCATTACAAAATTAGCTATAGGTCATCCAAGGCAGTGAATGTTGCAATATACGGCTACAGCAATTAGCCGGTAGTAGTGAGACAACAGACAGCAGAGTTAGCAGATACAAAGTATCTAACATCAGCAAAAAACTGATTACACTTTATCAGATTAAGGGTACAAACAAAGTATCCAAATAGCTAACAGTATATACAAATAAAGGCTAACCATCTAACAGCAACTGCAAATCAATCACCACTACTGCAACAACAGTGTTAAAAGAAATAATAAAATATCAAGCATACTCTATATGTCCAGAGATAGTTTTATTAAGTAGGTTAGATAAAAAGTTCATTATTTATTAACAATAAACAAATAAAAGCTAAATTTTAAACCAATAAATACAAGTGCACATGTCAAGAGCAGGCAATCAGTAGTCTATGACTAAATGTATATATAATAAAAGTGCCTCTACATGTGCAGGGTATATATGAATGTAATATATACACAATATACAGTATACCTCTACACTGTGCCCCACAATATACAGTATACCTCTACACTGTGCCTCACAATATACAGTATACCTCTACACTGTGCCCCACAATATACAGTATACCTCTACACTGTGCCACACAATATACAGTATACCTCTACACTGTGCCACACAATATACAGTATACCTCTACACTGTGCCACACAATGTACAGTATACCTCTACACTGTGCCTCACAATATACAGTATACCTCTACACTGTGCCCCACAATATACAGTATATCTCTACACTGTGCCTCACAATATACAGTATACCTCTACACTGTGCCTCACAATATACAGTATACCTCTACACTGTGCCCCACAATATACAGTATACCTCTACACTGTGCCACACAATATACAGTATACCTCTACACTGTGCCTCACAATATACAGTATACCTCTACACTGTGCCCCACAATATACAGTATACCTCTACACTGTGCCACACAATATACAGTATACCACTACACTGTGCCACAAAATATACAGTATACCGCTACACTGTGCCACACAATGTACAGTATACCGCTACACTGTGCCACACAATATATAGTATACCTCTACACTGTGCCACACAATATACAGTATACCTCTACACTGTGCCCCACAATATACAGTATACCGCTACACTGTGCCACACAATATATAGTATACCTCTACACTGTGCCCCACAATATACAGTATACCGCTACACTGTGCCCCACAATATACAGTATACCTCTACACTGTGCCACACAATATACAGTATACCGCTACACTGTGCCCCACAATGTACAGTATACCTCTATACTGTGCCCCACAATATACAGTATACCTCTACACTGTGCCACACAATATACAGTATACCTCTACACTGTGCCCCACAATATACAGTATACCTCTACACTGTGCCCCACAATATACAGTATATCTCTACACTGTGCCACACAATATACAGTATACCTCTATACTGTGCCACACAATGTACAGTATACCGCTACACTGTGCCACACAATATACAGTATACCTCTACCCTGTGCCACACAATATACAGTATACCTCTACACTGTGCCACACAATATACAGTATACTGCTACACTGTGCTCCACAATATACAGTATACCTCTACACTGTGCCCCACAATATACAGTATATCTCTACACTGTGCCACACAATATACAGTATACCTCTACACTGTGCCACACAATATACAGTATACCTCTACACTGTGCCACACAATATACAGTATACCTCTACACTGTGCCCCACAATATACTGCTACACTGTGCCCCACAATATACAGTATATCTCTACACTGTGCCACACAATATACAGTATACCTCTACACTGTGCCACACAATATACAGTATACCTCTACACTGTGCCACACAATATACAGTATACCACTACACTGTGCCACACAATATACAATATACCGCTACACTGCCCCACAATATACAGTATACCTCTGTGTAGGGGTTAGGCTCCATTCACACGTCCGCAAAATGGGTCTGCACCCGTTCCGCAATTTTGCGGAACTGGTGCGGACCCATTCATTCTCTATGGGGATGAAATAGATACGGACAGCACACAGTGTGCTGTCTGCATCCGCAATTGCGGAGCGCGGCCCCGATCTTTGGGTCCGCAGCTTCGCAAAAGATAGAACATGTCCTATTCTTGTCCGCAGCTGCGGACAAGAATAGGCATTTCTATAGGGGTGCCGGGCGGGTGAATGGAGCCTTATACTGTTTATTGTACAGCATGGCGCAGAGGTTGTATTGTCCGGCGTCTGGGGGGGGGGGGGGAGTTTTTTTGACACTCTTTTACCTAGAAATTTTACCTAGAAACTGCACTGATTGGCTCTATTGGGGGCACTAAGATGTTTGTTGTTTTTGGGGGACATTATGGTTACACTATTAGTGTCAGGGACACTATTTGCTGGGTGCAGTTATTTTTTAGAGCATTGTGTTCCAATAATTATTGAAGGGGGTGCTATCTGTGTGTAACTAGTATTTTCAGGGGGTTTATCAGTTTATGCAGTATAGTTTTGGGGGTGCATGATGGGATGTTGAGAAGGTGGGAGGATGATGGAAAATTAGGAAACTAAGATGTCTGTCAAACTCTGCAGAGAGAAGAGATGGCTAAAATAAATCATCATGGCGGTCTGGTCTGAATGGAGAAGATAAAGAAAGAGAACATCTACATCAAAGGAGACATCGCTGGATGTAAGAGGTGTGTGGACCTGTATTAGGCTACTTTCACAACTGCGTTAGTGATTCTTGCTGTTCCAGCTGAGAGCAGCCTGCCGGAATTCACTGGATCCGGCACTGCAGACTGAATGCCCGCCGCCCCCATCAACTACAATGGGATACGGCAGAGATCTGCCCACAATCGGGGGGGAAGAAGGGGGGGCTTTTTTGATGTTCGCCCTGTTGGTAAATTTCCCTAGAAACTGCCCTGCCACTTACCATGATCGTAGTGTCATCTGATGCACTGGCAATGACATTATCGTTGTGGGGGCACCAATCTATATCCAGTACTGGTGCTGTGTGACCGCTGACTGTGGGATGATTCTTATCCACGCGTCCTGTCTAAACGAAAAATGAAATATTATTAAGCAGAGGATATTTAGAGACTTGTAGATAAATTGAAGAAACATTCACTTCTAATCTCACTGTGATCATTCAAATTATTCTGAGCAAAGGGCCATCTGTATCAGTTTGCTTAGAATGTTGTTAGATTCTCCGTAACAGAAATCTCTGAGCAGTGCCAAAGGTATTTGACTATTGGCTATGATCATTGACTATTCAGTATCAAAGACTCCACCAATTCAAAGTGCGTGATTTCTAAGCGTCATTTAGGCAGGCGTTGAAGATAAGTGACACTTTTTTGGTGGCTAAGGCAGAAGAGGTGCATTTTTTACTGATATGGGAGTGCTGCATCATCCTCTTTTACATGCATTCAAATTAACAGTAAAATATGTGCAATCAGAGCAAACCTTCTTCAGTGCCCAAATAATATCATGGTACAATGCATGAGAAACTTGCTGTAAATAATTTTGGCACAACTACTGTTTATACACTTTTTTTCAACTTGCTTGAGAAGGGGCTTATCGGAAAGGGGCAGAGCTTAGTGGGGAAAGGGGCGCTATTTAATATAAACCGTTTAGCACCAAAATTCCATCACATTTCTGACATAAAAAAATCTGTCTTAAAATAAGCCAACCAATAGTTGGTATAGAGTCAGATAAAAGTGTCCATCTCTGCACTAGCAATGCACAGTGGTTTGGCTGGATGAATTATTGACAGTACCTTTGCACACTTGGATGTAACTGTAGGTCCATGGTACACAAGGAGTGTATGAAGCTGGCCTATGAGCTGAGCATGCTCCATACTTGGTGGGTGTAATACAGCTGACACCCACCTGCTGCGGCTGGGATTGGAGATACCTCTGTTCCTGGCCATTAAACCTCTGAGATTCTGTGGTCGATAGTGACTGCTACATCTCAGTGGTTAGACAGAGGGAGAAGGGTCCCTCTGTCCTCCTATTGTCAGCCCCGCAAAATTGCAGGGTGCCAACTGGTCAAATGGTTGATATAGCAGCCTAGGGCCTTCTTAGGCCTGCTATTATTAACTGCCCTTACATATTTCTGTAGATGGAAATATACAAAAAATCATGGGTGTCAGAATATGGTAATACAAAAAGAAACTAACTTTTTTTTTTTAAATAGTGAAACAGAACAAAAATGAAATACAAATTACATAAATTGGTAAAATTTTAGTGCTCAATGTATTTTTCAAATCAAGTTATAGTAAATCAAAAGGTGGCATTTAAACTGATTTCTTGTCTCGCCCTCATACAGCTATGTGAATGGAAAAGTAAAACATTTATGGCTCTTGGAAAGAGAGGAGAAAAAAATGAAAATGACAAAATGAAAAATTGGCCTGATCCTGAAGGGGTTAATTAAAAAGGTTTAATAAAGACATGCCTCATGTGTAACTATGCTCTACAGAGCCTTAACAGAATACCCAAAGTGGTTTGTCCAAGGGCCTGATAAATGAAAGTACCTGCAGGAAATGCTAAAAAAAATAACATTACCAACCATTACCTGTCAAATCCAGCACCAATGCTACACTGGTGCCTACCAGTCTTTGCTTACGTTTCTTTCACTCGTGACATGTTGTACATACCACATCGTGAGTGCCGATCCTTACTGTTCTTGCTTTATGGGATGCCAATCCTAGGATGCGAGCACCACAAACTTCATAACCAGCAGTGCCGACCTATTAGACTTTATATTCTATGTTGTACATACCTGTGATTAATGCAGCCAATGACTGGCCTCAACAATGATTAGCTGCAGCGTTTAGGTGGATGTACAGCACATCACCATTTACGGAAAGTAAAAAAAAACTGGTGGGGGTCACCATAGCAATGTCACTAGAATGGTATATATACAACGCATTCGGAAACTTCTTCAAACCCAGGGGCGTAGCTATAGGGGGTGCAGAGGCAGCAGTCGCGACCAGGCCTAGGAGCCTGAGGAAGCCCAAAGACCCTTGTGCCACATAAGTAAACACTGGTATTAAAGAAAGTGCATGCTGGTCAAGTTACCCCTCTGGCTGGAGGGAAGGGGTTAGGTCAAGAATCTGGCATGGGGACAGGGATGCCATTTAAATTTCAGGCAGCATGAAGGCTATGTGCATCCCTGCTGAACTCTTGCACCAGGGCCCATGAGCCTTTAGCTACGACCCTGTTCAGACCCTTTAATTTTTTTCACATTTTGCTATATTACGGCACTGTGCCCCAACAATCTGAAGTCAATATCCCATAATGAGAAAGTGAAAACAGAATCGTAAA
Organism: Bufo gargarizans; assembly: GCF_014858855.1. Classification (NCBI taxonomy): domain Eukaryota; kingdom Metazoa; phylum Chordata; class Amphibia; order Anura; family Bufonidae; genus Bufo; species Bufo gargarizans. The sequence continues at coordinate 464,546,561 of NC_058082.1, read as the reverse complement.
TTTTTTAGCAAATTTATTAAAAAGGAAAAATGTTAATTTCTCATGGACATACGTATTCAGACCCTTTACTATGACACTTTGAAATTTATCTCTGGGGGCCTCTCATTTCTGTTGATCATCTTTGAGATGTTTTTACACTTTGGTTGGAGTCAACTGGTAAATTCAGTTGATTGAACATGATTTAGAAAGACACAGCCCTGTATATATAAGGTCTCACTTCTGACAATGCGTATCAGAGAAAAACCAAGCCACAAGGAGGAAAGAACTGCCTGTAGTGCCCAGAGACAAGAAGGGTACAAAATATTTCTGAGCACATTGGCCTCCATAATTCTTAAAAGGAAGGGTGTTTGAAACAACCAGGACTCTTCCTAGAGCTGGCTGTCCCGCCAAACTAAGTAATCGGTGAAGAAGGGCCTTGTTAAGAGAGGTACCCAATGGCCACTCTGGCTGAGCGCCAAAGATCCTGTGTGCAAATGGGAGAAGCATAGACATCAACCACCACTGCAGAACTCCACCAATCTGGGCTTTATGGCACAGTGACCAGAAAGAAGCCTCTCCTCAGTAAAAGAAAAAAAAAAAAGCCTGGAGTTTGCTCATCACCTGCCCAATACCATTACTACAGTCAAGCATGGTGGTGGCAGTATCACGATGTGTGGGTGTTTTTCAGTAGCCGTGACAGGGAGATTGATCATGGTTGAAGGAAAGGTGAATGGAGGAAAGTACAAAGATATTGTGATTGAAAATCTGATCCAGTGTGCTCTGGACCTCAGACTGGGCTGAAAGTTCACCTTGCAACAAGACAATAACCCTAAGCACACAGCCAAGACAACACAGGAGTGGTTTAGGAGACAATTTTGTTAATGTCCTTGAGTAGCCAAACCAGAGCCCTGTCTTGACACCAGTCGAACATCTCTAGAGAGTCCTGAAAATGGCTGTACACCGATGGTCCCCATTCAACCTGACACAGCATGAAAGGATCTGCAGAAGAATGGCAGAAAATCCTCAAATCCTTGTGACATCATACCCAAGAAGATTGGAGGCTGTAATCACTGCCAAAGGTGTTTCAACTAAGTCCTGAGTAAAGGGTCTGAATACTTATGTCAATGCAAGATTTGTTTTCACTTTGTTATTATGGTCTATTAAGTGCAGACTGATGGGGGAAAACTTGATATTTTTTTATTTTAGCAAGCACCTGTAAAAGAAAATAAGGGAGTTGCCCAGTAAAAGAGCCACAACAACAAGGCCTCGGAGTTCAAACGAATAACAGGAATGAAGAGGAAAGAGGAAGATGGAAGTGTCACCGGGCACAGAAAATGTTCCAGGACATGCAGGGCTTGGAAGGGTGGTGCCCTAGTATAGGCTATAAACTGAGCAAAACAATCTCCAGATTCAGACTCTGGAAAAAGTGAGTTCTCCAATAGCCTAGGACTTCCTGACACATTTCTATTGTTTGCTGCATTAGGTCATTCGTATCAGAAGTACAGGATCAGCAGCCCAATGCCTGAGTCCCACAGTCTGTACAGCGAAGCTCTCCAATCCTTCCCGAGAGGTGGAATGTAGCATAATGAGTGGGTCAAGGACATTACCAGTGACCTGGGGAGTTAATGATAATACATTCTTGAGCTAAATAAAGATCGGCGTTCATGAGAGGGAGGGCTATGGTCATACTTACTCACTTTTTCATTCCATTTACATCTCAACACATTGATCCATTTTAAATCCTTCACCCTAGGACACAGATCTCCTGTACAGAGCACATGAAAATACTTGACAACTGTTTATAGACCTTCGCACATAGAATGATAAATATGATCTGTACACACAGAATGCATGTGTCCTACCGACTCATAAGACAACCACTAGTTCCTCTCTAGTTCCTCTACATATACATTGTTGCTGTAGGTCATGCATTACAATGCGTGTAAGTTTAGATAATACATCTGCATCATGGATTTTTTTTTACAAATGGATCCACTGTATAACAGATAGCACAGGCACCCAATGGAGCCCACTGACCCCACAGCATGCAGCACTATCCTCCAACGGAAATGATAAACACTCCAAACATAAAGGTTTGTCTGATAAACCTGCCATTTTCGGTAAGCCAGCAGTATAATGTGTATGTGGTGCTCCTCACTCAACTGGACTCATCTATCAGTAGAGAAAATGGTCAAGTGGTAAGATAAGCCTCCAAAGAGGTGTCTGGCAGAAGTTTTCTCCTCTCTCCCTATTGAAAATACATATAGACTCCACTGAACTGACCATGTATGTGCATGGGAGAGTCGGAGAGATACCTGTCAACCGAACATCCAGTCGCTAACTTTGGAGTTGTATGGACACCTTAAGATTACTAATTAGTAATTGCCAGACAACACCTATCTCAGAGGATACAATAGAATACAATAGACACCCATTGCTATCTAACTGAGCACACAGACATTTGTCAGAAGATAGAAATGTACAGAACAAGCTGGTCCAGGTGGCTGCTACGGGGCCTCGGACGTAATGGATGTCTGTAATCCATTATAGCCTGGGCATCAATCGCCGGCCTGTGCTCTCCCCAGCAGGGACATCATCGCGCCTGCTGGGCTGAGTAGACAAGCACATGGGCCGAAGTTTAATTCCTGGCCTGTGAGCGGTGTCAGTTCGGAAGGCGCAATTATGTCACTGCATCGCACCTGCTGGGGAGAGCAAGATGTGCTCCATTCTTTGGGGGAGCAGGACTAGGTGGGTACTAATGTTTTTATTTTATACCCCCACATGGGCAGCACTACTACTGTGTGAGGGCACTAAGGGAACATAAATACTGAGTGGGGGCACTAACAGGACATAACTACTGTGTGGTGGGCGTGTCCGGACGCCAACTAAGATGGCCGCTTGAGCGCTTGGCTCCCACCTGCACCACCACACTTTGGCTAGCAACATCTGAATCTCCGGCCGCATGGGGAAAAAAACAGCTCCCCTGAGGTCCTCTCCTCCTCCCCGATTTCCCTCGCCACCCAGGACGCTGGCGGAGTACTGGACAAGGGCTCCCAGGACGGCTCTCCTTGCGTGGCGCTCCACTCAGCAGGGAGCCTCCTGCCATTGCTCCCTCCCACCACCCCGGCATAACGCTCGAGCGGGAGCGTGGGAGGACCCGCGGGAGGGCCAGCCACCTTCCATCTCAGAGGTGGCCACAATATCAGGGGACCCTGTGCTTCAGAGAACTGGACTGGAGCTCTCCCCAGCTGCAAGAGAATTCCTACCTCTAAGCACCCAGGAGACAACATGGAGGCCCTGGAGGGCAGTGAAAAGCAAAGTACAGAGGACTCAGGTATTGTGCCCTCACACACCCCACGGATCTCATCCTACTCAGGCTCCCCTAGGAGATCACATATGTCCCTTTCTGGGGCCCCTTGGTCTGCCCCTCCTAAGGGTACCACATCTGCCCTTGCCGTTGACCTCAGCAGATCTCCATTCCCCACAGACACCTGGGCTAGCTCACCAAGCCCTCCTCCACTGGCTGCCATATCCTCCCCTGCTGCTTCTGATCCCCCACATTCCTAGGAAGTATACCTCAGCCAGTTCCCTACAAAAGAGGACTTTCAGATGCTCATACTGTATCTGAAGTTAAGGGGGCCTGCAGAGTGGAGATCACCGCCATCCGCATCGACATTAAGCATATTGTCGACTGTATGGACTCACTTGAAAATGCCCATGATGACACCTGACAGTACATCTCAGCCCTTCATGAGTCTGTAACATCTCAAACGGCGGCTCTTAGGGAAATGGGTCGGCACGTGGTGGACCTTGACAACAGGGGTCGTAGAAACAATATTAGAGTCCGGGCTCTCCCGAAGGTAACTGGAGATGAGGACCTTTTTGTCACTTTGGAGGCTATTTTTGATATGATTCTTGGAGAGCCGCCCTCGCATAAGATTAAATTGGACAGAGTCCACAGTGCGCTCAAACCCAAGGGCACTACTGCTCGTCCCAGGGACATAATCTGCAGTGTCCATGATTACTTTCTCAAAAAAGCCATTATGGCAAAGGCCTGGGCTCTACGCAATTTTGAATTTGACGGAGCCCCAGTGCAGCTTTTTCCTGACCTCTCCTGGCTTACCCTGCAAAAAAGACGGTCAAATAGCATATTGATGGGGATTTCCATTGCCCTGTCAATGCGTCAACAGGGAAAGACAGCAACCCTTCGCTCCTTTTCAGATCTTCACCCTTTCTGTGAGATGTTGGGACTTCCTGTACCTGCAATGGCAGACTGGGAGATCAAACCCACTGTCCCACCACTGCCTAGGGTCTGGTTAATTCTTTAAAGTTATCTTGTTTTCTTTTTTGTAGTGCGGGCCTACCCGAGCACTGGTTGACCTTAGAAGGTCTTGATAGTCGGTATTTGCTCCGTAAGGAGCCTCTGTCAGTTGACCTCTGACACAGCGACCCCGGTAGAGGCTCAGATTGTTGTCTGTAGCAGGGATATACACCCCTGGGAACCACCATTCATTGCTAACTATATCTTTTTGTTTTTTGTCCTGTCTTGCATTGTCTGCCCCACCCTTTTGTTTCCATCCTCCTTTCTAGTTGCACCACACTCTCGGGCCAACACATCTCCAACTCCTGGTCCCGGCACTGGATGAGAACTTACCCAGCTTGAGGTTATTTAGCTACCAATCGAGGGACAGGCAGAGTTACATCTTGTGAATACTGGTGAGCTACATTCTTCCTGCATTCCACTCCCTCATACACCACCATGGTGCAATGCGTAACCCTAAATGTAAAGGGACTCAACTAATGCCAAGAGGAGACTTTTGCTTTTGGAGTTGAAATCCCTCAGGGCGGACATAGTGTTTCACCAAGAAACCCATTTTGACGAAAAATGTTCTTTCGTTCTGCAACTTACTTATATCCTACTGCATACTAGGCCACCCATTCTCGCAGGAAGGTGGGAGTCGTAATTTCATATCAACCCAGTGTCTCATCAGAATAGATTCTGCAATATTAGATCAACAGGGCAAACTTATAGGTCAGTCAATCACGCTTTGTAATCTATATGCCCCGAACATATCTCAGATTAATTTCCTTAGCAGGGTGTTCCGTAAGGCTTTCAGATTCTCTGACCCACTGGTCCTATGGGAGGAGACTTTAACATAATTTTTTCAGACTCTAAGGACTGATTGGCCCTAGCAGGAAGGCCCTTGAACCCATTGCAGCAGCAATTAACCAGGGATTTTCCCATATTAATCAGGCGATACTCCTTATATGACCTTTGGCGGATTATTCACCCCACTGACAGTTTATTTTCCTTCTACTCTGCTCTCCATGGTACCCATACCTGAACTGATTTCTTTGTTTGGAACCATCTCCACCCTCCGTGTGCTGAAAGGAGCTACTATTGGTCAAGATACTTGGTCCGACCATGCCCTTGTAATGGTCAGAATTGACCTTGGCTCGGGACATGCCCGCCAATGCCATTGGAGTCTTAATGACACCCTTCTTATGAACCCATTGTTACGGGAAGAACTGCGTTGTCATCTTAAGTCTTACTTTGAGCTTAATGAGGGGTCGGTGAGGGATGTATGTTCCCTGTGGGAGGCCCATAAGGCGGTAATGAGAGGGCATTGTATGGCCCTGGGCACAAGATTAAAAAAGGACTTAATAGCTACGGTACGATCACTGAAATCCCGCTTGCACAACTTGGAGGAGGCAATGTCTACTCATCCTACCCGTGGCACGCTTAAACACATAGTTGACATCCGAGCCCACCTGCACAGGATAGCATTGGGTAGGGTCGATAAACTATTGTTATACACTCGACAACGGTATTACTTATGGGGGAATAAGCTTAATACATTGTTAGACAAGCAACTAAGAAATCGCCCTCCACAATCAGGCCCTTGTGCAGTTAAGGGAGCAGATGGGACGGTCCACTACAATCCCAAGGAAATTGCTGAGCGATTCTCGATCTACTATACCGCCCTCTATAATTTGCCTAGTGACCTCCCCACAAATGAAGGGACTAGAGAACGCTTATTGCAGACATACTTGGCCTCCTGTAACCTCGCCACCCTGTCGACCACAGACATTAATGCCCTTAATGGCCCTGTAACTGTGGACGAGGTTGGAGTGGCAATTGGCTATAGGCCTATCGCATTAATCAATTCGGATCTTGAGATTTTTACTAAAATATTGGCATCTCGTCTGAATGCTTTTCTCACCTCATTGATCCATAAAGATCAAGTAGGTTTTGTCCCATGTCGACCGGGCAGTGATAATACACGGCGGAACATTGACTTGCTAGAGGTGGTTGATCGCTTGGGGAAAGAGGCATTGCTTCTCAGTTTTGACGCTGAAAAAGTGTTTGACCGCCTAAGCTGGCCGTTTATTTTTGCGAACTTGAAGGTATATGGTCTCTCTGGCCCTTTTGTTGAGGCCATCTGGGGCTTATAGTCCTCCCCCATTGCGACAATCAAGCTTCTGCATGCTGAGTCTCGACCCATACACATAGCCAATAGGACAAGACAGGGATGTTCCTTATCCCCCTTATTATTTGCATTGTGTATTGAACCCCTAGCGGCTAAAATCAGGGCTTGCCCAGATGGTAAGGATATTATGGTCAGGGATAAAGAGTTTAATCTGTCACTATATGCGGACGATGTCTTCCTCACCCTCACTGAACTTCATATCTCCCTCCCGAATCTCCACTTCATATTACAAGAGTTTGGACGACTGTCGGGGTATAAGGTCAACATCCATAAAACTGAGGCCCTTCCCCTCAATATACCACAGGCGACCCTGTGCTCCCTCCGGCAAACTTCCCTTTCCATTGGAAGGAGGATTCCTTACGATGATACTTGGGTGTGGCCCTTATCCACCGTTACACAGACCTCTACAAATTTAATTTTCCACACATATATAGAGAAATTAGGGACCTCCTCGCCAAATGGAAAACACTCCGAATATACTTTCTAGGTTGCATTGCAGCAGCGGTAAAGATGACAATTTTACCCAAGATCCTATACCTATTTGAGACCTTACCTGTCCTGGTTCCCCTTAGAGATTTGAGATCTGTTCAATCACAGCTCCTTCAATTTATATGGGCTGAGAGATGCCATAGGATCCCTAGGTCTGTACTCCTAACTGGCAGGACTCAGTGTGGTCTGGGAGTACCCAACCTGATCAAGTATTACTGGGCAGCCCAGTTAGGTTGCATTACAGCTTGGGCATCTCTGCAACCTTATTCCATCTGGATGCAGATAGAGAGACTCTTGTTGACTCCCATACCCTAATTCTTTGCTATGGACTAGCCCCTACAGTGCGTCATCGTCAAGGGAACTTTTGGGACCCACCACCTTCTCCCACCACTCTTCCATGACTTCTTTTCTATATCAACCACTACTCCCAGCGAGTCTCACCTCTTCAGCAACGAGACTATGGTTTCAACGTGGTGTCTTTTGCTATGCAGACATTTTAGACCCATTCACTAGGGACCTATTACCTTTCTCAGCTGTTCAGAGCAATTATAGCCTTCCCTCTTCGACCAATTATTTATATGTTCAGGTCAGACACTTTGCCCAATCTATCTTCTCAGCGTCCAATGTCTCTCTCCCAACGACATTTGAACATCTTTGTAGAAGAGGGGTACATATGAAGGGGTTAATATCTGAGATCTATTCCATTCTGATGACCCCCTCCCCGAAACGAATTCAAAGACACTCTTATATGGCCCGATGGGAGGAATACTTGGGGAGATCTTTACCAAACCTGCTGTGGCGACTCATATGAAGAAGTGCAGCAAAGTCTTCAATGTCAGTTCTCTGTCAAGAGAACCAGTATAAGATCTTAATGTACTGGTATCATACTCCTGATCTTCTCCATAGATTGAATCCTGCAGTCACGGAGTTTTGTTGGAGATGTGGGACAACTAGGGGAACGCTACACCACATTTTAAAAGAGTCAGCGCTCTTTTAAGGAAAAACTCACTTAAACTGTTATCACAAGTACTGACTGCAGCCCGTTATAGCCCGCTTCTGGAAGTGATCTGACCCCCCTAAAATCTCTGACCTATATGCTAAGGTGACAGAGGTCCGGACCCTGGAATATACGACTGCTATGTTTCAGGGTAAAGTAGATTTGTTCCATGCCATTTGGGATGTTTGGGACAACTATTGGGCTAATAGGCAACCCTGAGATGTGCCTAGGGGTATTATGTAACCCCCCCTCATCCCCTCCTCCTGATGTGTCTTTGTTTGTATTGTCTATGTCTTTCTTTTCTCTGTTTTTATATTCTTAATAAAAGTGATGCTCAGATAGGATTCAGTGTGGATCATATCCACCCTTATAATAGATTTATATAGCTACTTCATCAGGAATGTCCTTTTAACGGTAGGATTCCGTTTATGTGTTTCTTCCTTTTAATTTCTTTTATTTTCAAATAACTGAGTACGATAAAATATTGGATTTTCACATAGCCTTTATTGATTCTCAGCTGATTTGCATTGCACATTTCATCTGATGTTATATTACATCTTCATTTCCCGAATACAATGTATTCTCTGCCTGTTCATTTTGATTTGTACAATTGTGCATACAGTTGAAATAGACTTTTAATTTAGTATTTCAATAAAAATACAATTATATAAAAAATAACTACTGTGTGAAGCACTAAGAAGGACTCTAAAATTTTGGTGAACTTTTGTGATTCATCCGCACAAATCTCTCAAAATGACAGCCACCATTTTACAGATTGGAACACAGAGAAGAAGGCATCTACCACCCAAAAGTGATCTTTTTTGGACTGCTTTTTGGCAACAAAAAAAGTGACAATGCAGTGTGTTTTAAAACAGACTATTTGTTACCACTGCTCATCTCTAATGATAATCTGACCAAGGAGCGGATGCAGCACCCCAGAATAGGGTCCTTGCAAAATAGCTTGTCATTTAAATGTTATTTAATGTTCTAATGTATTCTAGTAACCAACAGTGTTGATCAAGCACCAAAGAGCTCGGGTGCTCTGGCCAAACACATCGGGATGCTCGGGTGCTCTGATTGCTATCATCGAAGGAAAAATTAATTCTGAAGTTTATCAAGACATTTAGCAGGAGAACTTAAGGCCATCTGTCCACCAGCTGAAGCTCAACAGAAGATGGGTGTTGCAACAGGACAACGACCCAAAGCATAGAAGTAAATCAACAACAGAATGGCTGAAACAGAAGAAAATACGCCTTCTGGAGTGGCCCAGTCAGAGTCCTGACCTCAACCCGATTGAGATGCTGTGGCATGACCTCAAGAAAGCGATTCACACCAGACATCCCAAGAATATTGCTGAACTGAAACAGTTCTGTAAAGAGGAATGGTCAAGAATTACTCCTGACCGTTGTGCACGTCTGATCTGCAACTAGAGGAAACGTTTGGTTGAAGTTATTGCTGCCAAAGGAGGTTCAACCAGTTATTAAATCCAAGGGTTCACATACTTTTTCCACCTGCACTGTGAATGTTTACATGGTGTGTTCAATAAAAACATGGTAACATTTAATTCTTTGTGTGTTATTAGTTTAAACAGACTGACCAATTTGTGCAGAAAGCCATATCATTCCAAAGGGTTCACATACTTTTTCTTACAACTGAATATAAAGAGCAAGTTCTGCCAAAAATTACAAGCAAGAGGCACTACGATACAACCTGTATATCACATAAAGGAGGGCCTCATTCCAATTGTGGTACAATTGTTCAGACCCTTAAAACATAACTTTTACTAAAGATATAACTAAAATCGCCCTATATAGAGTAGCGAATAGATACTTATTGATTGCGGTCAAACATATATAGCCCAGCTACCACTGTACATATAACATCCACTCAATAGCTCGGATGATGAAATGTATAGGTACCATGAATTAGGGACAAAGCACTTTAGTTAGGTCCTGGGGCATTAACGAAAATGCCGGGGAAGACTCTCCCTGCACGAATCCTGACTGAACCTCTGCACAGGGACAACCCCTAATGGTGGGATTTCCCTGTCCTCATGCCTACCCTAAAAGGCCCTATAAGGCCCTAGATGGTAATAGATAGAAGTTGAGTTGGTAATAATACCCCAACATGTTTCACCCAATCGGGTTCCTCAGGGGGTCAATACAATCTGAATACACTCTGTAACGGATCTCCTGGCACCACGACTGGGTACCTCCATTGATGGATGCTCCTAGTTCTTCCCGAGGGCTCCAAGCACTCAGCTCGACACCGTAACCACCACAGAAACCAGGAAAAGGAACCCCTGGGTTATAGCCAGTGGAGTATACAGCATATAGCAATCCCCACACACATGAGACGAGGCTCTATGTTGAAAGCCAAAACAGGAACTCTTTATTGACCACACAAACATTGTCTTTTATACACATTTTCCACCAAGATTACCACCCCAGTGGACCTGGTTGGGAACTGAGGACATAACATAGCAGCCAATCATTTACAGTTTTACAGTTTAAACACAAAACTATACATTCAACAAACACAATGGCATTGCCTGTGACTAGAGTTGAGCGAACACCTGGATGTTCGGGTTCGAGAAGTTCGGCCGAACATCCCGGAAATGTTCGGGTTCGGGATCCGAACCCGATCCGAACTTCGTCCCGAACCCGAACCCCATTGAAGTCAATGGGGACCCGAACTTTTCGGCACTAAAAAGGCTGTAAAACAGCCCAGGAAAGAGCTAGAGGGCTGCAAAAGGCAGCAACATGTAGGTAAATCCCCTGCAAACAAATGTGGATAGGGAAATGAATTAAAATAAAAATTAAATAAATAAAAATTAACCAAAATCAATTGGAGAGAGGTTCCATAGCAGAGAATCTGGCTTCCCGTCACCCACCACTGGAACAATTCTAGTAAGAAGCAGGGCGGCAATACCAGAGGGTTAGACGGATCGTTAGTGATAGGGATATGTGTCAAACAAGATTAGACGATATGACCAATAAATTTAGAGAGCGAGGCTACCCCCCTGATCTATTGAAAATACAGCGTAATAAAGCTGAGATTACACCACCAGATAGAACTAAGAAAGAAACAAGGATCCCCTTAGTGATTAAATACCATCCCTGGTCCCAGCGCCTTAGGACTATTGTTAATCAACATTGGCACATATTATCTAAGTCCTATCCACGGATAGGAGAGTTCCAGAGGCCACCCATGATATGCTATAAACGGGCAGAAAATATTAGGGATAAAATAGTCCGGGCGGATGTGGGAAGTAATAAAATAGAAAGAGGACAGAGTACTTTATCTACACCTAGACGGGGCACTTTTCCTTGTTTAAACTGTGTCAATTGTTCCAGCGTTATAAAGGGTTCATGTTTCTCCCACCCTCACTCAGGTGAAAATATTCCAATAAGGGGCACGTTCACTTGTGATAGTAGATTTGTGGTTTACATTCTTAAATGTCCATGTGGATTACTATATGTGGGGGAAACCTCAATGAGAATGAAGGACAGACTAAGTAAACACAAATCTACTATCCGTAAACAGAATTTATTACTCCCAATACCCCTTCATTTTTATGATAAAAAACACAACATCTCGCAGTTGAGGTATCAGATTATTGAAGGTGTATCATTACCCCGTCGAGGGGGTGACAGAAATAAATTGTTATTGAAAAGGGAGGCTTACTGGATCCATCGTCTTCAGACAATGGAGCCCAGGGGCCTCAATCGTGAGTACAATGTGTCCTGCTTCCTATAAGGCATTCGGCCTTATGCAATCTGATAAATATATTTCTTTTTTTCTTCAGCGTGATTAATCACTGCAAGAATGGACTATGTGACTGAAAATCTTCGCCAGTATAGAGTGGATATGTTTTTTGCGAATTTTCAATTGCGAATTTTCAGTTGCGAATTTTTAGTTGCGAATTTTCAATTGCGAATTTTCAATTTTCAATTGCGAATTTTCAGTTGCGAATTTTCAATTGCGAATTTTTCAATGCGAATTTTTCATTGCGATTATTTGATATGCGAATTTTATTTAATGAGGGAGGCGGAGCTTCTTTGATGATGTCAGTTCCTTTGTGTTTCATTTATGTATAAATAGCTGGAGTGTAAGATGTTTTATGCAGTCTGATGAAAGCACATCTGTGCTGAAACGCGTCACTATGCCATTTTGAATATGTGACTGAATAAATCTACATTGTGATCTACATCAGCGAAGTGCCGGTCCTTTCCTTTGAAACCACCACTGGAACAGTCCATTCTCAGATATTTAGGCCCCGGCACCCAGGCAGAGGAGAGAGGTCCCGTAACAGAGAATCTGTCTTCATGTCAGCAGAGAATTAGTCTGCATGTCATAGCAGAGAATGAGGCTTCACGTCAGCCACCACTGCAACAGTCCATTGGCATATATTTAGGCCCAGCACCCAGGCAGAGGAGGGAGGTCCCGTAACAGAGAATCTGTCTTCATGTCAGCAGAGAATTAGTCTGCATGTCATAGCAGAGAATGAGGCTTCACGTCAGCCACCACTGCAACAGTCCATTGGCATATATTTAGGCCCAGCACACACACAGGCAGAGGAGAGAGGTCCCGTAACAGAGAATCTGGCTTCATGTCAGCAGAGAATCAGTCTGCATGTCATAGCAGAGAATGAGGCTTCACGTCAGCCACCACTGCAACAGTCCATTGGCATATATTTAGGCCCAGCACACACACAGGCAGAGGAGAGAGGTCCCGTAACAGAGGATCTGGCTTCATGTCAGCAGAGAATCAGTCTGCATGTCATAGCAGAGAATCAGGCTTCACGTCAGCCACCACTGCAACAGTCCATTGTCATAAATTTAGGCCCAGCACCCAGGCAGAGGAGAGAGGTCCCGTAACAGACAATCTGGCTTCATGTCAGCAGAGAATTAGTCTGCATGTCATAGCAGAGAATGAGGCTTCACGTCAGCCACCACTGCAACAGTCCATTGGCATATATTTAGGCCTAGCACACAGGCAGAGGAGAGAGGTCCCGTAACAGACAATCTGGCTTCATGTCAGCAGAGAATCAGTCTGCATGTCATAGCAGAGAATGAGGCTTCACGTCAGCCACCACTGCAACAGTCCATTGGCATATATTTAGGCCCAGCACACCAGGCAGAGGAGAGAGGTCCCGTAACAGAGAATCTGGCTTCATGTCAGCAGAGAATCAGTCTGCATGTCATAGCAGAGAATGAGGCTTCACGTCAGCCACCACTGCAACAGTCCATTGGCATATATTTAGGCCCAGCACACACACAGGCAGAGGAGAGAGGTCCCGTAACAGACGAATCTGGCTTCATGTCAGCAGAGAATCAGTCTGCATGTCATAGCAGAGAATGAGGCTTCACGTCAGCCACCACTGCAACAGTCCATTGGCATATATTTAGGCCCAGCACACACACAGGCAGAGGAGAGAGGTCCCGTAACAGACGATCTGGCTTCATGTCAGCAGAGAATCAGTCTGCATGTCATAGCAGAGAATGAGGCTTCACGTCAGCCACCACTGCAACAGTCCATTGGCATATATTTAGGCCCAGCACCCAGGCAGAGGAGAGAGGTCCCGTAACAGACAATCTGGCTTCATGTCAGCAGAGAATTAGTCTGCATGTCATAGCAGAGAATGAGGCTTCACGTCAGCCACCACTGCAACAGTCCATTGGCATATATTTAGGCCTAGCACACAGGCAGAGGAGAGAGGTCCCGTAACAGACGAATCTGGCTTCATGTCAGCAGAGAATCAGTCTGCATGTCATAGCAGAGAATGAGGCTTCACGTCAGCCACCACTGCAACAGTCCATTGGCATATATTTAGGCCCAGCACACACACAGGCAGAGGAGAGAGGTCCCGTAACAGAGGATCTGGCTTCATGTCAGCAGAGAATCAGTCTGCATGTCATAGCAGAGAATCAGGCTTCACGTCAGCCACCACTGCAACAGTCCATTGTCATAAATTTAGGCCCAGCACCCAGGCAGAGGAGAGAGGTCCCGTAACAGACAATCTGGCTTCATGTCAGCAGAGAATTAGTCTGCATGTCATAGCAGAGAATGAGGCTTCACGTCAGCCACCACTGCAACAGTCCATTGGCATATATTTAGGCCTAGCACACAGGCAGAGGAGAGAGGTCCCGTAACAGACAATCTGGCTTCATGTCAGCAGAGAATCAGTCTGCATGTCATAGCAGAGAATGAGGCTTCACGTCACCCACCACTGCAACAGTCCATTGGCATATATTTAGGCCTAGCACACAGGCAGAGCAGAGAGGTCCCGTAACAGACAATCTGGCTTCATGACAGCAGAGAATCAGTCTGCATGTCATAGCAGAGAATGAGGCTTCACGTCACCCACCACTGCAACAGTCCATTGGCATATATTTAGGCCTAGCACACAGGCAGAGGAGAGGTTCATTCAACTTTGGGTAGCCTCGCAATATAATGGTAAAATGAAAATAAAAATAGGATTGAATGAGGAAGTGCCCTGGAGTCCAATAATATATGGTTATGGGGAGGTAGTTAATGTCTAATCTGGACAAGGGACGGACAGGTCCTGTGGGATCCATGCCTGGTTCATTTTTATGAACGTCAGCTTGTCCACATTGGCTGTAGACAGGCGGCTGCGTTTGTCTGTAATGACGCCCCCTGCCGTGCTGAATACACGTTCAGACAAAACGCTGGCTGCCGGGCAGGCCAGCACCTCCAAGGCATAAAAGGCTAGCTCTGGCCACGTGGACAATTTAGAGACCCAGAAGTTGAATGGGGCCGAACCATCAGTCAGTACGTGGAGGGGTGTGCACACGTACTGTTCCACCATGTTAGTGAAATGTTGCCTCCTGCTAACACGTTGCGTATCAGGTGGTGGTGCAGTTAGCTGTGGCGTGTTGACAAAAGTTTTCCACATCTCTGCCATGCTAACCCTGCCCTCAGAGGAGCTGGCCGTGACACAGCTGCCTTGGCGACCTCTTGCTCCTCCTCTGCCTTGGCCTTGGGCTTCCACTTGTTCCCCTGTGACATTTGGGAATGCTCTCAGTAGCGCGTCTACCAACGTGCGCTTGTACTCGCGCATCTTCCTATCACGCTCCAGTGCAGGAAGTAAGGTGGGCACATTGTCTTTGTAGCGTGGATCCAGCAGGGTGGCAACCCAGTAGTCCGCACAGGTTAAAATGTGGGCAACTCTGCTGTCGTTGCGCAGGCACTGCAGCATGTAGTCGCTCATGTGTGCCAGGCTGCCCAGGGGTAAGGACAAGCTGTCCTCTGTGGGAGGCGTATCGTCATCGTCCTGCCTTTCCCCCCAGCCACGCACCAGTGATGGACCCGAGCTGCGTTGGGTGCCACCCCGCTGTGACCATGCTTCATCCTCATCCTCCTCCACCTCCTCCTCATCCTCGTCCTCCTCGTCCTCCAGTAGTGGGCCCTGGCTGGCCACATTTGTACCTGGCCTCTGCTGTTGCCAAAAACCTCCCTCTGAGTCACTTCGAAGAGACTGGCCTGAAAGTGCTAAAAATGACCCCTCTTCCTCCTCCTCCTCCTCCTCCTCCTGGGCCACCTCCTCTTCCATCATCGCCCTAAGTGTTTTCTCAAGGAGACATAGAAGTGGTATTGTAACGCTGATAACGGTGTCATCGCCACTGGCCATGTTGGTGGAGTACTCGAAACAGCGCAACAGGGCACACAGGTCTCGCATGGAGGCCCAGTCATTGGTGGTGAAGTGGTGCTGTTCTGTAGTGCGACTGACCCGTGCGTGCTGCAGCTGAAACTCCACTATGGCCTGCTGCTGCTCGCACAGTCTGTCCAGCATGTGCAAGGTGGAGTTCCACCTGGTGGGCACGTCGCATATGAGGCGGTGAGCGGGAAGGCCGAAGTTACGCTGTAGCGCAGACAGGCGAGCAGCAGCAGGATGTGAACGCCGGAAGCGCGAACAGACGGCCCGCACTTTATGCAGCAGCTCTGACATGTCGGGGTAGTTGTGAATGAACTTCTGCACCACCAAATTCAGCACATGCGCCAAGCAAGGGATGTGCGTCAAATTGGCTAGTCCCAGAGCTGCAACGAGATTTCGCCCATTATCACACACCACCAGGCCGGGCTTGAGGCTCACCGGCAGCAACCACTCGTCGGTCTGTTGTTCAATACCCCGCCACAACTCCTGTGCGGTGTGGGGCCTGTCCCCCAAACATATGAGTTTCAGAATGGCCTGCTGACGTTTACCCCGGGCTGTGCTGAAGTTGGTGGTGAAGGTGTGTGGCTGACTGGATGAGCAGGTGGAAGAAGAGGAGGAGGAAGCCGAGAAGGAGGAGGTGGCAACAGGAGGCAAAGAATGTTGCCCTGCGATCCTTGGCGGCGGAAGGACGTGCGCCAAACAGCTCTCCGCCTGGGGCCCAGCTGCCACTACATTTACCCAGTGTGCAGTTAGGGAGATATAGCGTCCCTGGCCGTGCTTACTGGTCCACGTATCTGTGGTTAGGTGGACCTTGCTACAGATGGCGTTGCGCAGTGCACACTTGATTTTATGGGATACTTGGTTGTGCAGGGAAGGCACGGCTCTCTTGGAGAAGTAGTGCCGGCTGGGAACAACATACTGTGGGACAGCAAGCGACATGAGCTGTTTGAAGCTGTCTGTGTCCACCAGCCTAAATGACAGCATTTCATAGGCCAGTAGTTTAGAAATGCTGGCATTCAGGGCCAGGGATCGAGGGTGGCTAGGTGGGAATTTACGCTTTCTATCAAATGTTTGTGAGATGGAGAGCTGAACGCTGGCGTGTGACATGGTTGAGACGCTTGGTGACGGAGGTGGTGGTGGTGGTGTTGGTGGTACATCCCCTGTTTGCTGGGCGGCAGGTGCCAACGTTCCTCCAGAGGCGGAGGAAGAGGCCGAGGCGGCAGCAGCAGAATAGGCCGAGGCGGCAGCAGCAGAAGAGGTAGCAGGGGGAGCCTGAGTGACTTCCTTGGTTTTAAGGTGTTTACTCCACTGCAGTTCATGCTTTGCATGCAGGTGCCTGGTCATGCAGGTTGTGCTCAGGTTCAGAACGTTAATGCCTCGCTTCAGGCTCTGATGGCACAGCGTGCAAACCACTCGGGTCTTGTCGTCAGCACATTGTTTGAAGAAGTGCCATGCCAGGGAACTCCTTGAAGCTGCCTTTGGGGTGCTCGGTCCCAGATGGCGGCGGTCAGTAGCAGGCGGAGTCTCTTGGCGGCGGGTGTTCTGCTTTTGCCCACTGCTCCCTCTTTTGCTACGCTGTTGGCTCGGTCTCACCACTGCCTCTTCCTCCGAACTGTGAAAGTCAGTGGCACGACCTTCATTCCATGTGGGGTCTAGGACCTCATCGTCCCCTGCATCGTCTTCCACCCAGTCTTGATCCCTGACCTCCTGTTCAGTCTGCACACTGCAGAAAGACGCAGCAGTTGGCACCTGTGTTTCGTCATCATCAGAGACATGCTGAGGTGGTATTCCCATGTCCTCATCATCAGGAAACATAAGTGGTTGTGCGTCAGTGCATTCTATGTCTTTCACCGCTGGGGAAGGGCTAGGTGGATGCCCTTGGGAAACCCTGCCAGCGGAGTCTTCAAACAGCATAAGAGACTGCTGCATAACTTGAGGCTGAGACAGTTTCCCTGGTATGCATGGGGGTGATGTGACAGACTGATGGGGTTGGTTTTCAGGCGCCATCTGTGCGCTTTCTGCAGAAGACTGGGTGGGAGATAATGTGAACGTGCTGGATCCACTGTCGGCCACCCAATTGACTAATGCCTGTACCTGCTCAGGCCTTACCATCCTTAGAACGGCATTGGGCCCCACCATATATCGCTGTAAATTCTGGCGGCTACTGGGACCTGAGGTAGTTGGTACACTAGGACGTGTGGATGTGGCAGAACGGCCACGTCCTCTCCCAGCACCAGAGGGTCCACTAACACCACCACGACCATGTCCACGTCCGCGTCCCTTACTAGATGTTTTTCTCATTGTTATGGTTCACCACAACAACAAATATATTATTTGGCCCAATGTATTGTATTCAAATTCAGCGGGATATAAATTTGAGGCCTAGTATTTAGGCGCTGGGTGACCGGTATGGATTTAGTGACAGAATTAGACTTGGAAATGCACAGAAGCGTGTGTGTGTGAAGTTATTCTGAATGACCCAATGTGCACCTTGAATATTATATACCCTTTTAGGGATAGATTTCAAATAGCTCTGATATAGCAGAAACCACTAAATTATGAAATTGCTAAATTGGGAATTGTATTTCAACCCAGAACAAGAAATGTGCTTGAACGGACACTAAATAACTCGCCCAGCTACAGCACTAACGAGAGATTTAGCAGGATATAAATTTGAGGCCTAGTATTTAGGCGCTGGGTGACAGGTATGGGTTTAGTGACAGAATTAGACTTGGAAATACACAGTAGCGGGTGTGTGTGAAGTTATTCTGAATGACCCAATGTGCACCTTGAATATTATATACCCTTTTAGGGATAGATTTCAAATAGCTCTGATATAGCAGAAACCACTAAATTATGAAATTGCTAAATTGGGAATTGTATTTCAACCCAGAACAAGAAATGTGCTTGAACGGACACTAAATAACTCGCCCAGCTACAGCACTAACGAGAGATTTAGCAGGATATAAATTTGAGGCCTAGTATTTAGGCGCTGGGTGACAGGTATGGGTTTAGTGACAGAATTAGACTTGGAAATACACAGTAGCGGGTGTGTGTGAAGTTATTCTGAATGACCCAATGTGCACCTTGAATATTATATACCCTTTTAGGGATAGATTTCAAATAGCTCTGATATAGCAGAAACCACTAAATTATGAAATTGCTAAATTGGGAATTGTATTTCAACCCAGAACAAGAAATGTGCTTGAACGGACACTAAATAACTCGCCCAGCTACAGCACTAACGAGAGATTTAGCAGGATATAAATTTGAGGCCTAGTATTTAGGCGCTGGGTGACAGGTATGGGTTTAGTGACAGAATTAGACTTGGAAATACACAGTAGCGGGTGTGTGTGAAGTTATTCTGAATGACCCAATGTGCACCTTGAATATTATATACCCTTTTAGGGATAGATTTCAAATAGCTCTGATATAGCAGAAACCACTAAATTATGAAATTGCTAAATTGGGAATTGTATTTCAACCCAGAACAAAAATGTGCTTTGACGGACACTAAATAACTTTCCCAGCCACAACAGGACAGCGTTAACGAGAGATTTAGCAGGATATAAATTTGAGGCCTAGTATTTAGGCGCTGGGTGACAGGTATGGGTTTAGTGACAGAATTAGACTTGGAAATACACAGTAGCGGGTGTGTGTGAAGTTATTCTGAATGACCCAATGTGCACCTTGAATATTATATACCCTTTTAGGGATAGATTTCAAATAGCTCTGATATAGCAGAAACCACTAAATTATGAAATTGCTAAATTGGGAATTGTATTTCAACCCAGAACAAGAAATGTGCTTGAACGGACACTAAATAACTCGCCCAGCTACAGCACTAACGAGAGATTTAGCAGGATATAAATTTGAGGCCTAGTATTTAGGCGCTGGGTGACAGGTATGGGTTTAGTGACAGAATTAGACTTGGAAATACACAGTAGCGGGTGTGTGTGAAGTTATTCTGAATGACCCAATGTGCACCTTGAATATTATATACCCTTTTAGGGATAGATTTCAAATAGCTCTGATATAGCAGAAACCACTAAATTATGAAATTGCTAAATTGGGAATTGTATTTCAACCCAGAACAAGAAATGTGCTTGAACGGACACTAAATAACTCGCCCAGCTACAGCACTAACGAGAGATTTAGCAGGATATAAATTTGAGGCCTAGTATTTAGGCGCTGGGTGACAGGTATGGGTTTAGTGACAGAATTAGACTTGGAAATACACAGTAGCGGGTGTGTGTGAAGTTATTCTGAATGACCCAATGTGCACCTTGAATATTATATACCCTTTTAGGGATAGATTTCAAATAGCTCTGATATAGCAGAAACCACTAAGTTATGAAATTGCTAAATTGGGAATTGTATTTCAACCCAGAACAAGAAATGTGCTTGAACGGACACTAAATAACTCGCCCAGCTACAGCACTAAGGACAGATTTAGCTGGATATAAATTTGAGGCCTAGTATTTAGGCGCTGGGTGACAGGTATGGGTTTAGTGACAGAATTAGACTTGGAAATGCACAGTAGCGGGTGTGTGAAGTTATTCTGAATGACCCTATGTGCACCTTGAATATTATATACCCTTTTAGGGATAGATTTCAAATAGCTCTGATACAGCAGAAACCACTAAATTTTTAAATTGCTAAATTGGGAATTGTATTTCAACCCAGAACAAAAAATGTGCTTTGACGGACACTAAATAACTTTCCCAGCCACAACAGGACAGCGGTAACGAGAGATTTAGCGGGATATAAATTTGAGGCCTAGTATTTAGGCGCTGGGTGACCGGTATGGATTTAGTGACAGAATTAGACTGGGATATGGCCAAAAAATAACCACACTATTGCTGGTTAAATGCACTTGGTGATGGGCGCAGCTTGCCCCTGATGTAGTATATGGCCAAAAAATGAACAGACTATTGCTGGTTAAATGCACTTGGTGTCACAGCTTGACCAACCACACTACTGAGGGTTAAATGCACTTGGTGACGGGCGCAGCTTGCCCCTGATTTAGTATATGGCCAAAAAATGAACAGACTATTGCTGGTTAAATGCACTTGGTGTGATAGCTTGACCAACCACACTACTGAGGGTTAAATGCACTTGGTGTGACAGCTTCACCCTGATGTAGGCTTTAGCCAAAAAACAACCACACCATTGAGGGTTAAATGCACTTGGTCGCAGCTTGTGCTGGCGCACCACAAGACACAAAATGGCCGCCGATCACCCCAGAAAAATGTGACTGACAAACGGTCTGGGCAGCCTAAAAACAGTGAGCAATTGAGGATCAGCAGCTCAATGATCCACAGCTGCAGATCGATCAGTTAATCAAGTCCTTTGGAGGAGTTAATCTGCCTAATCTCGCCCTACTGTCGCAGCCGCAACCTCTCCCTACGCTAATCAGAGCAGAGTGACGGGCGGCGCTATGTGACTCCAGCTTAAATAGAGGCTGGGTCACATGGTGCTCTGGCCAATCACAGCCATGCCAATAGTAGGCATGGCTGTGATGGCCTCTTGGGGCAAGTAGTATGACGCTTGTTGATTGGCTGCTTAGCAGCCTTTCAAAAAGCGCCAAGAAAGCGTCACAAAAGCGCGAAGAAAGCGACGAACACCGAACCCGAACCCGGACTTTTACGAAAATGTCCGGGTTCGGGTCCGTGTCACGGACACCCCAAAATTCGGTACGAACCCGAACTATACAGTTCGAGTTCGCTCATCCCTACCTGTGACGCAATTAACAAACACAATGTAATTGCCTGTGACGCAATCAATCACTGAATAGGCATTGTTTGTGACTCAATTTACAACACAATGGCATTGCCTGCGACATATTTAACAAACACAATGGACTTAATTACTCACAGGCATAAAAAACAAAAAAAATTCCAACCACAGAAAACACCTTAAAACACCACCTATCCCCATAAAAGTTACATCCCCTGATAGCCTCGATCTGGGTTAACAACCTAAAAATAACCCAGATTGGTTCAGGGGTTCAGGAATTACCTGGAAGTATTATTTTTGCCCCACCGTGCACATGGTCACTTGCCCCAAATAGTTCAAGTAAAAAGTCCAAGGGGCAGAAATAGAGCCTTTGAAATCCAATATACCCAAATAGTGTCCCAGGGGCCATAGTCACAGGGCAAGAGGCTGGCAAGCAGGCCTCTCCAACTCCCAGTGACGAAAGTGCTTTTGTCACACATCTTCCCTCCCAGGGGGAGACTAGCCAGGTACCTGACCTCCTGTCGGTCAGTACCGGAGTTAGTCGAGAAGCCCACCCACAACCAAGTACTGCACCTGTAGTTCTTGGGTGTCCAGCTTTTTTCGGTCTGTCCTAGGCTGCAGAGGGTATGTCTGCTGTCCCTGATCTCCTTTGTGTTCCCAGGCATGGAGCTGTAGGTACGTGGTGGGCAGAGGCCAACTGCGCTCTGCCCTGGTGCCAGCACTTCTGCTAGGACAACCTGTAAGCAGTCAGGCTCTGGATCAAAGGAAAGGGTAGGGCAGAGGCTAGCAGCGCTCTGCCCAGATGCCAGCTCTTCTGCTGGAAGGGGGTCAGTGGATATAAACATCTCCTCCACTACCCCCAGCAGCTGCTGTTGGAGAGGGGCACTGGTTGTACCCTCTCTCTGTAATGTACACGGCTGCTGGGGCATGTGACCGGCAGTCTCCACTCCCTGTAGGACACACTTCCGCTGGGGAGAGAGACCGACTGCCTCCTCTCCCTGTGATGCTGGCTGCCGCTGGGGAGAGAGACCGGTTGTCTCTTCTCCTTTTACAACACACTGCCACTGGGGAGTCAGACCGACTGTCTGGACTCTGGGTAACGCTGGCTTTAGTTGGGGATCTGGGCCCGCTGCCCAGCATCCCTGTAGGGCCGGTGGAGAGACTTCGATCCCATCTCTACCTGCCATTCGGAGGTCTTCCCAGAACCAGTCGATGAAGTTCCCTACTTTGGGAGTTGGTAGGGAAGCAGGGGGTATACCCGCCAAGTCTTCCCAGTTGTAGGAGGGCAGATCTGGCTCTGCTTGTCGGGTAGGTTGGGGATGAACGGAGCTGAGCAGGTGTTGGTAGGTCTGCTCCAGCTCCCACTCCCTTGTTACCAGGTGGGTTATGTCTTTGCTCACCTCCCATCCATTAGCATAAACATGCATGCCCATCTGGTAGTCGTAGATGTCCCAAAACCTAAACTCCTCCATGCTGCCAAGATCAATGTCCTCCTCCAAGGCCCATAGTAACCCAGGTCCATCATAATCCTTCCCTTCAGGTAAGTATTTCTCAGCCGTCCAGGGGGAATGTTGAATGACATGCCACCTTAGGCCCCGGTAAGCGTCCTCTAGCCAAAGCTCCTTACATACCAGGCTCTGGAGCTCTGTTACCCAGTCATCCAGGGGCTGCTCTCCCAAGAGACCCATTTTAATCTCCACACGCTTCTGTAGCCGCTGCTCATAACTGGGGAGACTCTCATGTCGCTGCCGCTGGGCATTTTCCAGGGCATCATACCAGACTTCCTGTCTGTCTGCATCCCTGTAGTCCGCGGTTGCCTCCCCATCCTCATCATGGAACGCTGTCCGAAGACTAGTTGATTCCATCCTGCTGTATCCAGGGGTGCTGTACGGATACTAGCGTTGCCCTCAATTTAGTTAATCCACGAACGGTGTCTCCGAGCTGCTTCTCCTCTCACTAGAATGCCATCCCACTGCTTGCCACCAATGTAACGGATCTCCTGGCACCCTGACTGGGTACCTCCATTGATGGATGCTCCTAGTGCTTCCCAAGGGCTCCAAGCACTCCACTAGACACCGTAACCACCACAGGAACCAGGAACAGCTCTCACAAGAGCTAGGGGTTATAGCCAGGGGAGTATACAGCGTATAGCAATCCCCACACACATGAGACGAGGCTCTATGTTAAAGGCCAAAACAGGAACTCTTTATTGACCATACAAACATTGTCTTTTATACACATTTTCCACCAAGGTTACCACCCCAGTGGACCTGGTTGGGAACTGAGGACATAACATAGCAGCCAATCATTTACAGTTTTACAGTTTAAACACAAAACTATACATTCAAACAAACACAATGGCATTGCCTGTGATGCAATCAATAACAGAATAGGCATTGTCTGTGACACAATTAACAACACAATGGCATTGCCTGTGTCATATTTAACAAACACAATGGACTCTGCCTGTGATGTAGTTAACAAACACAATGGACTTATTCACAGGCACAGAAAACACCCCAAAACACCACAAATCCCCATAAAAGTTACACCCCCTGATAGCCTCGATCTGGGTGAACAAGCTAAAAATAATCCAGATTGGTTCAGGGGTTCAGGAATTTCCTGGAAGTCTTATTTTTGCCCCACCGTGCACATGGTCACATGCCCCAAATAGTTCCAGTAAAAAGTTCAAGGGGCAGAAACAGAGCCTTTGAAATCCAATATGCCCAAATAGTCTACCAGGGGCCATAGTCACAGGGCAAGAGGCTGGCAAGCAGGCCTCTCCAACTCCCAGTGACGAAGGTGCTTTCGTCACACACTGCAACGACTTGGATCATACTTTATCCAAAAGATAATAGCTGATTACAAGCGGAAAACACTCAAACTATGTGGACAAAAAAACATTTTGGTCCAACAGATAATAGCTAACTACATTCCATCATTGTGGATGACAAACTTTGTGTGAAAGATAAGACAAATGAGGCAGACCTTAAAATAGGGGTTGGGTACATTGCATGTTCCCTGCTGTGTGGTAGGAAGAGATGCAACAAGTGATGTGCCCCATTTGTCGCCAGACTGCCTCCTGCTGGGCGCTTGATAAGGCAGTAGCCTTTGGAGCAAGGGACTAGTGATCTGACCATCTAAAACATTAGGGGCGAGGGTCTGCTGCTGAGCTGACCATCGGAAAAATTATGGTTGAGGGACTGCTGCTGAGCTTACCCTCTAAAAAATTATATGCCAGGGCCTGCTGGTTGCTGACCCTGTAAAAGATTGTAGGTGCGGGCCTGCAGGTGAGCTTACCCTGTAAAAGATTGTAGGTGAGAGCCTGCTGGTTGCTGACCCTGTAAAACATTTTATGCGTGGGCCTGCTGGTGAGCTGACCCTGTAAAAGATTGTAGGTGCGGGCCTGCAGGTGAGCTGACCCTGTAAAAGATTGTAGGTGAGGGCCTGCTGGTTGCTGACCCTGTAAAACATTTTATGCGTGGGCCTGCTGGTGAGCTGACCCTGTAAAAGATTGTAGGTGCGGGCCTGCAGGTAAGCTGACCCTGTAAAAGATTGTAGGTGAGGGCCTGCTGGTGAGCTGACCCTGTAAAAAATGATATTCGAGGGCCTGCTGGTGAGCTGACCATGTAAAAGATTTTAGGTGCGGGCCTGCAGGTGAGCTGACCCTGTAAAACATTATATGTGAGGGCATGCTGGTGAGCTGACCCTGTAAAAGATTTTAGGTGAGGGCCTGCTGGTGAGCTGACCCTGTAAAAGATTGTAGGTGAGAGCCTGCTGGTGAGCTGACCCCCCAAAAGGTTGTAGGTGAGGGCCTGCAGGTGAGCTAACCCTCTAAAACATTATATGCAAGGGCCTGCAGGTGAGCTGACCCTGTAAAAGATTGTAGGTGAAAGCCTGCTGGTGAGTTGACCCTCCAAAAAATTATATGCGAGGGCCTGCTGGTGAGCGGACCCTGTAAAACAATATATGTGCGGGCCTGCTGGTGAGCTGACCCTGAAGTCATGGTCAATTCAGGCCTTGTTCATTTTTAAGAGTCAGCCTGTCAGCATTTTCAGTTGAAAGGCAAATACGCTTATCTGTTATAATGCCACCAGCAGCACTAAATACCCGTTCAGACAAAACGTTCCTCCAAGGCGTAGAGCGCCAGTTCATGCCACGTGTCCAGCTTGGACACCCAGTAGTTGTAAGGCACTGAGGGATCATGGAGGATGCTGACACTGTCTGCTATGTACTCCTTCACCATCTTCAAAAAAATTCACTAGGCTGTGCATCAGGGTGAGGGTGCTGGTGGGGTGTCATGAAACTGTCCCAGGTTTTGGAGAGTGTTGCCCTGCCTCTGTTAAAACTGCTGTGTGTTCCCCTTGTCTCCCTTCCTCGGTTGGCCAAGGAACGACGCACTCTGCCGCCAGCGTTGTTAGATGGACATTTTTGGAGCAATTTTTCAAAAAGGATCTTCTAGTATTGCACCGTTCTGCTCGCCATCTCCACCAGAGCAATGAGAGATGAGAAGTTCTCTTTGTAGCGGGGGTCGAGAAGGGTGAACAACCAGTAATCCGTTAAGGAAAGAAAGGACATTGTAACTCCGATGAGGCCTGGACATCGCCATAAGAATAAAGAATTGCCAAATTAAGCACCACGACATTGGAGATATTAAGAACGCGTGGAACAAACAATTTGTTTGGCGCGAAAATTTAAATCTGAAGCAGCAGCCCTTGAGAACGGGACCTTACAAGTAAAGCACGCCGAGTCGAGGGCTCATTGTCCAGTTTAAAGACCTCCGGGTAAGATTACATATATTCCACGCCGCTGTGCGTATTAGCAGTTACTATATTGCCTGCTTGAATCATCGAAAGTCATACATGCTTGGAACTTTGGTTATTATACGCATGTGCTTTGATACAATTTTGTAAGCTGACTATTCGACAGTTGGCGATCATTCACAGTATGAGAACTTTGTACTAACCATCGATTGATGTATATAAGAGACTGGTCATAATCCAAAACAATTTTCCATCCGATTATTTATTTCCTAATATCTCGCATGTGAAGAAACACGCCAAGAGAATACCAGTGAAAGATAAGATTTTTACGAAAATTCATTCTAATATTATTGAATATCCGAATATTTTTTATTTTATTTTTTTTTTATCATAAATTGGGATCCATATCTATGCTGATTGTAATTTATTTTAATTCATTTTGATTGTTGGATTGTTACCCCCTTTTACTCTCTGCTGTTTTAAACATTGTTGAATTTAATATCTATTTTATATTGTCAACTTAGTGTAAATAACTTGTAATAAAGATCCCTCTACTTAAGAGAGTGCCCCACTTCTATTTTTATATTATTTCCACATTTTCAGACTGGGTGTTGTCTGTTAGTGGGAGCACCTCTGTTGGATCCCCACCCCATTCGAGTGCGACATTACCTCATACTTATTGAACCAGTAATCCGTATTGTCTAAAATGCGTACAACGTGCGGGTCGCGGTAAAGGCAGTCTAACATGAAGTCAGCCATGTGTGCCAGAGTAACAACAGGCAAGACTTCGCTGTTGTCATCAGGAAGATCACTCTCAATCTCCTAATCCTCTTCCTCCTCTTCTGCCCACTCACGCTGAACAGATGGAATTAAACTTCCATGGGTACTATCCTCTGTAACGGAGGCAACCGTCTCCTGCTCCTCCTTCTCATCGTCCAATTTGCGCTGAGAAGATGAACTGAGGGTGGCCTGGTATCACCCTGTGTAATGTCTTCCATTTCCACTTCTTCCACATGCAAAGCGTCGTCCTTAATTGTGAGCAGCGAGCCTTTGAGTAGACACAGAAGTGGGATGGTTACGCTGATAATAGCAGCATCGCCGCTCACCATCTGTGTTGATTCCTCAAAGTTTCTTAAAACCTCACAGAGGTCAGACATCCATGCCCACTCCTCGCTTGTGAATAGCGGAAGCAGACTGGAAAGGCGACGACCATGTTGCAGCTGGTATTCACTACTGCCCTCTGCTGCTCACAAAGCCTGGCCAACATGTGGAACGTGGAGTTCCAGCACGTGCTCATGTCGCACAACAGTCGGTGAGCTGGCAATTTCAAGCGCTGCTGCAGCATTGACAGACCGGCTGAAGCTGTCGCTGACTTGCGGAAATGGGCACACACGCTGCACACACTTCACCAGTAGAGCTCAGGCAAATTGGGGTAGGTTTTGAGAAACTGCTGAACCACTAAGTTTAAGGCATGGGTTAGGCATGGAATGTGTGTGAGCTTGCCGAGCTCCAAAGCCGCCACCAAGTTACGGCCACTATCAGACACAACCATGCCTGGTTCTAGGTTCAGTGGCGAGAGACACAGCTCAGTCTGGTCTCTTATCCCCTGCCACAGCTCTGCGGCGGTGTGCTGTTTGTTCCCTAAGCATATCAGCTTCAGCACGGCCTGTTGCCGCTTTCTCACTGCAGTGCTACACTGCTTTCAGCTACCGACTGATGATTGACTGGAGCTGCACGTGGATAATTCGGAGGTGGAAGTGGAGGAGGAGAAATGCCGAAAACCCTGATCGACGTAGGGCCCCCCAATCCTTGGTGTTGGTAGCACCTGTGCCATCCCAGAGTACGACTCGCTCCCGGCCTCCACAACATTTACCCAGTGTGCCGTCAGGGAAATGTAGCGTCCCTGGCCGAATGCACTAGTCCATGTGTCCATAATTAAGTGGACCTTCCCAGTAACTGCGTTGGTCAGGGCTCGTGTGATGTTACGGGACACATGTTGGTGTAAGGCGGGCACGGCACACCTTGAAAAATAGTGGTGGCTGGGTACTGCGTAACGCGGGACGGCCGCCGACATCAGGCGGCGGAATGCCTCAGTGTCCACAAGCCTAAATGGCAACATTTCCAAGGCCAGTAATTTGGAAATCTGCGCATTTAGTGCAATGGCCTATGGGTGGGTGGGTGGGTATTTGCGCTTGCATTCAAATGCCTGGGGTAAGGACATTTATACGCTGTGCTGGGACAAGGAAGTGGATGTGGTCGCTGATGGTGCTTGCGAAGGTCCAGGTGCAGGGCAGGAAACATCTGGGCCTGTTCCTTCGACAGGGGATTGGCCAGCACGTAACACAGGGGAAGAGGAGGCAGTGGTGTGACCCGCAGACACAGATTGTGGAACTAGGCATTCAGCCCACCTATTATGGTGCTTTGATGCCATGTGACAGATCATGCTGGTGGTGGTGAGGTTGCTAATGTTCCTGCCCCTGCTCATTTTTGTATGGCACAGGTTGCTAATTACAATTCTTTTATCATCCGCACTTTTCTAAAAAAAAAAAAAACGCTAGCAAACTAATTTACAAAGGTATTTGGGATGTGGAAACGTCACACAGGAGATATCCCCCAGATAATGTCAATGCTGTCACCAACGACTAATAAAAAATTACAGGGAATGTCATAGGTAATTGGGATGAGGAAACGTTATACAGGAGAGGTACCACCGGTAATGTCACTGTCCACAGCGTCTATGCCAAAAAGTACACTGTATCTGTACACAGATACATTTTTGAAGCGCACACGTTACACTGCAGATATGGCCCTGGTAATGTCACTGTCAGAAGCGGACTCTGTCTATTGAAAAAGTACACTGTATGTCACAGATAAATGTTTGAAGCGCACACGTTACACTGCAGATGTGGCCCTGGTAATGTCACTGTCCGCAGCAGACACAGTCTACAGAAAAAGTACATTGTATGTCACAGATAAATTCTTTCAGCGCACACGTTACACTGCAGATGTGGCACTGGTTATGTCACTGTCAGAAGTGGACACCGTCTATTAAAAAAGTACACTGGATGTCACAGATACATTTTTTCCACGCACACACTACACTGCAGATGTAACATAGTAACATAGTACATAAGGCCGAAAAAAGACATTTGTCCATCCAGTTCGGCCTGTCATCCTGCAAGTTGATCCAGAGGAAGGCAAAAAAAAAAAACCTGTGAGGTAGAAGCCAATTTTCCTCACTTTAGGGGAATAAAAAATTCCTTCCCGACTCCAATCAGGCAATCAGAATAACTCCCTGGATCAAGTGATGTGGCGCTGGTAATGTCACTGTCCGCAGAAGACAACGTCTATGGAAAAAGTACACTGTATGTCACAGATAAAAAATTTCAGCGCACACGTTACACTGCAGAGGTGGCACTGGTTATGCCACTGTCAGAAGCGGACACCGTCTATTGAAAACGTACACTATACGTCACAGATATTTTTTTGATATGCACACTTTACACAGGAGATGTGGTGCAGCTAATGTCTCTGTCCGCAGCGGACACCGTCTATGGAAATAGTACACTGGATGTCACAGATATTTTCTGGATGCGCACACCTTACACTGGCTATATGGCGCAGCTAATGTCGTTATCTGCAGCGGCCTAACTATTGTACGCTAATTAGCGCAGGATGCCCTAAAAATAGATATTGCTGCAACACATAATAGTCCTTAGAAGGACTTTTGGGTCTGTAAAGTTTTAGCAATTTAGCGCAGGTTGCGCTAAAAATATAGATTGCTGCTGCCACACCGAATAGTCCTTAAAAGGACTTTTGAGTCCCTAAAAAGTTTTGGTGGTAATGATATTCTTAAATCACTCCCTACACTGTCTGTCCCTTCCTCAGCACAGCTCTCCCTGAGTAAGAATGAGGCGAACATGCGTCATCAGCCAAGAAAACGTGCGGGGCGGAGACTTGAGCATTGCGCTCAAGCACCTGCAGTATTCGGCCGAATACCGACATGTGCCGAGCATCAAGATGCTTGAGCCGAACTGGTGTTCACTGTTCAGCCGAGCATGCTCGATCATCACTAGTACCCAATATAGGTTTGTATGGATAAGTCAGGGTTAACCATCCAGACTGCCCTTGTAGAAAGCTAGGCGATGGGCTGGGTTCTGCCCCTAGTTCAGTCAGTGTATTTCTAGCTGAGGAAAAACCAGGAAGGACATATGTTGAGTCCTTAGAGCTTTGCATCAAGAAAGCCATCTATATTTTACAGTACTCCTGAAAGAGGGGAACTAGAAGGTCCAAAATCTGCCTTGAGCACTGGAGTCAGTCAGCAAGGTATTCACTGTTTAGGGCCTCATGCACACGACCGTTGTTTCATTCCGTGTCCGTTGTTCCGTTTTTCGTGATTTTCTGCGGACCCATTGACTTTCAATGGGTCCGTTGAAAACTCGGCTAATGCACCGTTTGTCATCCGTGTCCGTGATCCGTGGTTCCAGTCCGTCAAATAAATATAACCTGTCCTATTTTTTTCACGGAAAACGGTTTGCGGACCCGTTCAAGTCAATGGGTCCGTGAAAAAACGCAGAGGCACACAAGATTGCCACCCACGTCCGCGTCCGTTTTTTTTCTATCATTTGCATGGCAAACTTGACTTAGACTTTTTTTTACTTTCCTTCATGTCTGGTGATCCTCCAAAAATAAAGGAAGACACACGGAAACAAAAACGGAAACGGATCACGGAACCCCATTTTGGCGAACGGAACACAACACCGGTCGTGTGCATGAGGCCTAAGGCTGATAGAGACTTTAAGGCAGCGAGAGGGACATTTTTAATTCATTCTTTACCACTTAGACATGGTGAGCAGAGCCTCTAGGTGTAATGGCAACACCCCCATTGCTCCTAGAGGGTCATGTGCATATATTAAAACTTCCTGACAGTCAGCTGCTCGTTACAGGGGTTCTGCAGTTTTTTTAAACTGATGATCTATCCTCTCTATAGATCATCAGCATCTGATCGGCGGTCTGACATCCGGGACCCCTGCCGATCAGCTGTTTGAGAATGCAGCGGCTCTGGCAGTAGTTCCGCGGCCTTCTCGCTGTTAACCGCAAGCCTAGTGACGTCACGACTAGTATCAATGGCCTGGGCGGGGCTAAGCTCCATTCAAATGAACAGAGCTTAGCCCCGCCCAGGTCAGTTGATACTAGTCGTGACGTCACTGGGCCTGCGACAAACAGTGAGAAGGCCGCGGCGCTGCTGGAGCGCCGCTGCCTTCTCAAACAGCTGATCGGCGGGGGTCGGGGGTCCCGGGTCCAGAGGATAGATCAGCAGTTAAAACAAACTGTAGAACCCCTTTAAGTTATCCAAAATACTCCTATTTAGAGAAATGACTAAAATCTGAAACAAGAACGGTTTCTCCTAAACTGGGGCAGTTGGAGGGATCAACAATTCTTAGATAAATTGCTGGCTCAAATTGATACAAAAAAACTATTTAAAAATATAGATTCTATGCTTTGAAAACACATATGCATTACCTACAGTATGTATAAACACAAACTTGAATGAAATGTCATTAGTCAGCAAGTAAATGTTATCTTTTATCCACGTAAACTGTCTTCTGCACCGCTAATGCTGCCAAAGCCTTCATCCCATAAGCTGCATGTTATTATACAGCAAGTTCACATTTATTTTTGGTTTATGCTTCTTGGAAGTGTCTGGGAGAACCATGAAAAATAAATGAGCCCAGCATGAAAAATAATAAGGTCTAGTATTATTACTTTTCAGTTCCAGGCTGTAAGATGAAATCTAAAGCAAAATGGATAAAAAGATCTTATCACCTATTTTGCTACAGCAGCCTTGTAAAGCCGAGCCCAGCGCACTAATGCCAATGTGATTTGCACATTAATGAAATGAAAACGATTCTTCCAATTTTTGGATCCTGAAGCCAGAGAAAGCAAGACATGAGCATACGCTTTTTACTGCTACAAAGAAAGAGCTGCATCACTAGCTTCAGAGAAAAGTCACAGTAAATCATGTTCCAGATAATAAAGTTAATCCAGGGGTGCACAACGTTTTCTGGTTGGGGGCCACATTGCGAGACTGAACCAATGACGAGGGACGAAATTAAAATTTAAAGGTGTATTAACAACTTAAATTTTGTACTTATGGAATATTGAACACACATTATATACCATTAATGTCTAGTTACACTTCCAGGACTCCCATCTAATGGGAGAAATACATGAAAAATACATGTGGGCAGCCACAAGACATAGGCATACATGTCTGTTACCAGATGGTTGGGGGCCGCACAGAATGGTATCGAGGGCCGCATGTGGCCCCTGGGCCGCAGGTTGTGCACCCCTGGTCTAATCAGACCACACATTTCTGTCTGGGTGCATCTTTTTTTTTTTAGTCAATGAGTATCTTACTGTATGCGTGGTCATAACTTATAAGGTAAGTTTTAGTTTCATATTTAAAGTGTTGTCCAGGTTCAAAGCTGAACCCGGACCCAACCCGATCTGCACTGATTCACCATGAATGAGTGGAGCATTGGAACTTTTCACGCTCCGATGCTCCCCTGTGCCCTGCGCTGAATTGTGCAGGGCAAGGGAATTTTCTTGAGATCCGGTGACGTACGGAGCTCTCCATAGGTCAGCCTAGTGACGCAATCATACTAATCGGCACTAATGAGCAGTCTTTAGCGTTGCCCTAGCCTGTCTTTACAGGTTAGGGCAGCGGTAAAGCCCGCCCATCAGAGCCGGTGATGTCACCAGGATTACTGCTAGGCGGAAGCCTCCATCTAGCAGTGTCTAAATGTTTGCCCTATGTGAGGCAAGGGGGCGTATTGGAGCGTAAAAAGCTCGGATTCGCCACTCACTCATGGTGAATGAGTGCAGATCGGGTTTTGTCCGGGTTCTGGTCTGAACCCGGACCCAACCCGATCTGCACTGATTCACCATGAATGAGTGGAGCATTGGAACTTTTCACGCTCCGATGCTCCCCATTGCTGAATTTTCTTGAGATCCGGTGACGTACTGAGCTCTCCATAGGTCAGCCTCGTGACGTAATCGGCACCAATGAGCAGTCTTTAGCGTTGCCCTAGCCTGTCTTTACAGGTTAGGGCAGCGCTAAAGCCCGCCCATCAGAACCGGTGATGTCACCAGGATTACTGCTAGGCGGAAGCCTCCATCTAGCAGTGTCTAAATGTTTGCCCTACGTTATGCCGCACAGGGCAAGGGGGCGCATTGGAGCGTAAAAAGCTCAGATTCTCCACTCACTTATCGTGAATGAGTGCAGATCGGGTTTTGTCCGGGTTCTGGTCTGAACCCGGACAACCCCTTTAGGTTTGAATCATAGCTTCTGATGCTTCACTATCTTCCGATAAATTCAGTACACACATTCCTTCTTAGCAACCTGGTTCACATACATATCTGATACCTGATAGATTTGTATATCTATATTTCTATTGCACATATAAATGACTGCCAATCAATATCCGCAATACAGTTCATCAGTACATTAGTTACCTATCAACAGCGCACTCAGTACATCAGGTTTCTATGCATGCTGCTAAGAAGCAACATCGGAAATTGCTTTGAAGGAAATGTTCACAAAAGTTTGATATGTTAATTTTCCAGAGAGCCAGCTCTTCCCAACATCACATACAATGCAAAGGGTGCAGAGACATCAAAACAAAAAGGTTTAGGCTACTTTCACACCTCCAGCATCAAATTCTGGCAGGGCCGTTGTAGCAGACAAGGTGAGAATCGGACGGACGCAAACCGCGGCATGCAGCGGTTTGTGTCCGGACGGTTCTCTGCTTGTCTGCCAGAATACGTACGGGTCTCCGCTGGACCCCATTATACCTAATAGGGTCAGCGGACATTCCTTCCACATCCGGCAGTGAAGAATCCTGTGAATTCCGTCTGGCTGTTCTCTGCCGGAACAGCCTGCTGGAAATTTACACCGGAGGTGTAAAAGTAGCATTAGAAAGACATGGATGCTTTCTTTTAAAACAGTGCCACACTTGTTCACAGGTTGCGTGTGGTATTGCAGCTCAGCTTCACCCATCGGTTAATAAAAAATATGGATTTTTTATTAAAATCAGTGATGACCTCAATATTCCTTTAACAGGGTTGTCTCACTTCAGTAAGTTGCATTCATCATGTAGAGAAACTTAATGCAAGACTAATGTATTGTGCTTGTCCATATTGCTTCCCTTGCTGGCTGCATTCATTTTTCCATCACATTATACACTGCTCGTATCCATGGTTATGACCACCCTGCAATCTATCAGTGGTGGTCGTACTTGCACACTATAGGAAAAATCATCAGCCTCTCTGCTAGCCGGGACCATGGGAGCGCACATAGGCTAGTGCTTTATCCTATAGTGTGCAAGCACGACCACCGCTGCTGGATTGCACGGTGGTCTGTAACCATGGAAGCAAGCAGTGTATAATGTGATGAAAAATGAATCCAGCCAGCTAAGGAGGCAATATGGACAATCACAATACATTGGTAAGTGCCTTGTAGTAACTTTCTCTACATGATAAATGCCACTTACCTGCTGTTGTTATTTTAATGTATCGTGTTTTATAACGTAACTTACCTTAGCCAATGGTAACACTATAAAGGCCCCTCCACCACTAGATTCCACGATGATGGCCATGAATTTAGGATTTACAGCACAGAAGGAGCTGTCCCAAGTTAACTTAGATACCCGAATATCTTCATACATTTGATCTGCTTTAACAGGCTGGCCAAAAATGTGCCTGAATTTGCTCTGGCGCACCACTCTTCGGCTCATTGTGGAAATGCTGTATAAGAGAGAAATGTAAGAGATGAGTCTTTATACTTTTATGGGACAACATATTACACATGGATAAAATATGAGCGACAATATGATCGGCTGTAACTATTCATATCATTGTGTTACAACCAGAAGACAGGGCTGACCCAGGGCAGTAAAACACTAAATGGTTAAAGGGGATTGTTTCAGAAAGACAACCTTTTCCCATATGCCCTATTAGGGTATACAGATATCATGTAGGGGGCGCCACCTATGCGACTATCCCATTGTTTGCCAGAATCTAGGGCATCTCCCTTGCTGGCAAACCCTTGGTGTCCATGTATTACCGATATGTGCACAGCCATTTATTGGAACGGCCACCAGGATACAACTACATTTCCACTGCAATAATTGATAATGGATGGCTGTCTATCTCTTCCCTCAGAGGTATACTCAGAAATCATAGGGCTCTATTGCTAAATTTACAATGTCCCCCTTCTTCAAATGAATGCCTGTTATTGGGATGTAGTGGGGACTCATGCATAGTTTCAAGAAATGCGCCAAAAGTGAAAAAAAAAAAAAACACCCCAAAAACTGCACCGTTAAACTGCACCGTTAAGGCTACAGTCACACAAACATATTTTGTTCAGTTTTTTTTGCGGATAGGATGTAGGCCCATTCATTTCAATGGGTCCGCAAAAAACGCGAACAGAACACCGTGTGCTATCCGTATGTCCGTTCCGTAGCCCGGCAAAAAAAAAAAAATAGAACATGTCCTATTCTTGTCCATTTTGCGGACAAGGATAGGCAATGTTACAATGGATCCGCAAAAAAAACGGATGCCATACAGAACGTCATTTGTTTTTTTTGTGGATCTGCAATTTGTGGACCGCAAAAATGGTTGTGTTTATGTAGCCTAATAATGCTTTTTTTTTTTACAAATCAGAACAGGTACAATATTTATGAAGCACCTGAGCCACCTTTTGTGACATAGCAGTCAGATAAAGAGGGTGAGGCTGAGGGAGGGATGTCTTTTTAAAAATTATTTTTATAAGTTAAAAATTTCTTCCACTTCATAAAAAAAATTCTGGAGTGACGTGACTTGGGTTCCACTTTGCCTGGGAGTGTTTTAGACGCATGCATACTGGGAAGCTTAGGTGGGGCAGGGAGCCAATTGTACGTTTTGCTATTTGGTGAAAAATACTGCATGTTGGTAATGACCTACTGCTGAAATCAGGGTCGATCATTACTTTATGCTCCCTCACTGCCTGGATTAGACGATTAAAAATAAAAACTTTTTATTAGAATACTTCATTAAGACTACTTTCACACTAATACACTAATACATTCTTATGGAAAAAAATGTCGGATCCGGCATTCAGGCAAGTGTTCAGTATTTTTGGACTGAGATAAAACCGCAGCATGCTGCAGTATTTTCTCTGTCCTGAAATGGCAAAATGACTGAACTGAAGACATCCTGATGCATCCTGAACGGATTGCTCTCCATTCAGAATGCATGGGGATAAAACTGATCAGTTCTTTTCCGGTATTGAGCCCCTGTGACAGAACTCAATAACGCTAATGTGAAAGTACCCTAAAACTACTCAGTAGAAGATTAAAGGGGTTTTCGGAGAAGCTGATTGAGAAGGCAGCGGCACTCGCACATCTTATAGTTGGCTGTCAACAGCTAGGTGACCACCTTTCTCGTCATGGCTGATACACAGACAGGATCAGGCTGGCTTAGTTTTTTTTAAATGAGCCTGACAGCCAACCCTCTTCACACTCAGCACTGGTCACGTGCCAACATCGGAAACCCTCTCCTGTGCCAAACATACGCTGGAAACCAGGACTGGGGCTGACAGCAGGAGATTGGGGCACCTGTCTTAAGTATATTAGTAAGCGGCATATCATCTAAATACGTATGAAGGTAATTCTTTTTAGCTGGACAATACGGTTAGATATTATATAACACAAATTCCTTAATTATATCATAGAAAACTAGAAACTTAAATTGGCACTGGGAAAAATAAAATATAAGTGGCCCCTATGTTGTAGGGGGTCCAAATTGACAGAACGTGGGCGATACAAGTAGGCAGAGCCAGAAATACCTTAGTGCAGCACAAAATATTGTGATGATACAGTTGAATTCAGGAGGGCATCTGCACCCACCGGCCAGATGCATACAGTGTATGCAATGCTCCTAGCATTAATAATTACTGAGAATATCAGATGTACTCTGCCGACGACCATGAGGAGGCCTCAGGTAGCCCGATGGGCATCAGCCCTCCGGGAAATTTGCCTGTAGGGTCTATGGCCATAAAAAGTAGCCGTTACCTTTGTAAAAACACTATAGGTGAATAAAGTGCATTATAAAAGTTTACCAAGCAGGCACAGGGCATGCTATGAAGCCCAGGGATCTGGAGTAGATGCTATACTTGTGCTGCAGTGAGCTCTTATCTATATAGCGCCACCTGCTGGTTGCTCTTTTTCTCATTTCTCTGTCCATCTCTCTGATATTGTCACGGATGGTGTTGCAGAAAACTAGAAGACAACAAACGAAGATCCGACTGACTTGATCCCAAACTAAGGAACATAAGGGTGAGCCCTGTAAAAGCCCTAGCACTCTCCCTGACTTCTCAGCCCATGCAAAGATCTCTATGATAGATAATTGCATGCCCTCGTGCCTCGACTGTATGACACCTGAACACCCTATAATAGTGAGGGGACACGACCACCGGCTCCCTACACTTAATACGGAGGGAGTCAGGGTCACCTAGGATCAAGCAAACAGGAAAACACAAATAAATGAACAGACTTATCTGTAGAAGCATCAGTTGCAGCAACCAGCACGCACACACTCCAGGAAGTTGTATAAACCGCAAAGTGATGCAGTATGGGAGGGGATTTAAAGGGATGCAATCAGTGCAACTAGATGACAGCTGAGAGAGGGAAACGAGATGACAAAACGAAAGCAAAACCTCAAGCAGGTGGTTCTGAAGAATGTCTGTCAGAGCTTCTCAGATATCTGGCGGTGACAGATATGGAAGCACATGCTCAGTTCCAGCCTTCAACTGCCACCAGTTTCAGTAGAAAGGACATGTCCCCTGAAAAAGTGCACCCCCCCTTCCCCCCCAAGCTACCAGATTGAAATAAATCTAGCTGAGCAATTGGAGCAATGAATGGGGGCTGTCATGTACTGCAATGCTGCTCACCATTATTGGCACCCCTTCATTTTTTTCATAGACTGTACAATATCTTCAGAAATAAATGGAAATGTTCCAAAATTATATCCTCATGATTTTTTAATCAGTGGTCCCTTTGGCATTGATGACAGCCTCCAAACATTTCTTGTAGCCATCCAGAAGCTTCTTGCACTTATTATTTGGTATTTTCTCCCACTCTTCCTTTGCAGTTTGTTCAAGCTCTTGAATGTTTGCAGGGTTCTTTTTCCCAATGGCAGATTTCAGCTCACCCCAAAGATTCTCAATTGGATTGAGGTCAGGACTTATTGCTGGCCATTTTAAAACAGTAATTTTTTTCTTTTTTAACCATTCCTGTGTACTTTTGGATGTGTGCTTTGGGTCCTTGTCTTGCTAGAGGACCCATGATCTTCGATTCAAAGTTTTCTTACACTGGGTAGGACATTTCGCTCTAAAATCTCTTTACAATTCTCTGATTTCATGATTCCTGTGATACGGTTAAGGACTCCCGTACCAGTTGTAGCAAAGCAACCCCACAGCATTATGGATCCTCCACCATGCTTAACTGTTAGTAGGGTGTTCTTTTCCTTATAAGCTTCATTGCGCCGTCTGTAAACAAACTGTTGTTTTGAATTTCCAAAAAGCTCAATTTTATTTCATCTGTCCACAGAACATTTACCCAGAAGGATTGTGGTTTGTCACGGAACTCTTTGGAAAAGATCAGTCGTTCCTTTTTATGTCTTTACTTCAGCAATGGTTTCTTCCTTGGCCTTCACCCATAAAGCTCTGCTTGAAACCATGACCCCAGACTGTTCCAGGTTGGCCTTCGGGTCTTTGGATGTTTCACGTAGTGTTTTTTACACCATTCGCACTAACCTTCGAAGACATCTCTTGACAATTTTCCCCCACGTCCAGGGAGGTTCTTGACAGTTCCATGCTTGGCAAACTTCTTAATAACATTGCTCATTGTTGAAACTGAGATACCAAGGTCTTTGGAGATGTCCTTATGCCCTTTGGAAGTCTTGTGTTGAACAAGAAGTGTATGGTAGAGTCCTGGAAGGGGTGTATATCCCACCCAGCTTCCTCAACTGGGTGAGGTAAATAAAATCCAGAAGGTTAAAATGGTCTTAGCAATGTGTAGGTTGCTGAGACAGTTTTGTTAAGTTTATGGGCTGGATTTTATTGGACTGGGAGAAGGTAGGATTGGTAGAGGGACCTCCCCAGTCCACCCTATTCCGGGACAGGTTTTCCCCTAGCGTGAGGGATCCCCAGCTGAAGCCAGCTGAGATCGTCAAGGGGAAATAAAGCATAGTCCAGGCTGTCAGTCGAGGAGAGTGAGGCCTGGAGAAAGTCTGGGAAGCTGGCTGCCCTGCTGGCTATAGAAGCCGAGTTCTCTGTGTGAACTGTGTTCAATAGGTGAGTTAGGAACTTCACTGTAGTAGCCAGAGCCCAGACAGGCAGGTGTTTATTTTGGTTTATGTTTTGTGGTGCTGGACCTTCAGTGTACCCTGTGAATTATAACTGGGGTTCCTGTATTGCTGGAGTGTGATAAATAAAGCAACCCTGTGGTCTGCAAGAGAATCTGTCATCGCCGCCCTACCTGAGAGTGTAACCCCTTACTCTAATAATAGCAGTTCTGATGTCCTTAGACAGCTCCTTTGTCTTCACCATTGTGACAAAGGAACAGGGCCTAATATGTGGCTTTTTTAAACACTGAAGTCATCATTCATTGGCTAATTCATGTCACATAGGCACCGACAATTTATCACAGGTGATTCTAATTTTTCATTTACCACAGGCGAGTCAAAATGTGTTTCCATACTAAT
The DNA here is from genome assembly GCF_014858855.1 of Bufo gargarizans. NCBI lineage: Eukaryota > Metazoa > Chordata > Amphibia > Anura > Bufonidae > Bufo > Bufo gargarizans. The sequence continues at coordinate 464,506,619 of NC_058082.1, read as the reverse complement.
TAAATGTAAAGGGTGCCAATACCAGTGTGACATCAAGCTTTAGGTTTTTCTATATTTTCCTCCCGTTGTTTTTTGTTTAAAATTTTTGTTTATAATTTGCTCTTTTGTATTTAACATGAGGGCTCTAAACAAAAAAGCAGTTTCACTTGATTCATTCTTTTCAGGAGATATTCCACATTATGTACCTAAACTTCATGGGTGCCAACAATGATGAACAGGTGTATATCGGATTTTCATTTTTTTACATTTAGCATGGGATAACCCAGTTAACAATGTGTCAAATTTCTCAAACAACATGCAGCTTTTGATAAATGTGGCACAAATTATGTCAAGGAGATGAGCCGAATGAATTCTGGGTAGTTAGGGAGGGAGGTCTTGGCCTCAGGGTAAGGGCATCGGTGGCCATCTTGAGAAGATAGTCAGAAAGAAGTCTTGTGAGGAGCGGTTGCTATGGACGGAATCTTATTAAACAAGTGGTATGTGAACACAATAATAAGTGAGTATGGATTATCACCACAGCAGCAACAACATATATGAATATTGAATTTTGAGTGAAAATATGACAGTTATCTTTATCAATATTTTTTGTCTGACGGCGTCCAAAATACAAAATTGAAACAATTTTGTGACAGAACTTAGTTAAACATTTCTTATCATGTTGTTTCTACAGCTTCAGTACAGAGAATCTGTCTCCACTGGTAACAGACAACAAAAAACACCTTGCATAGACTAATCCTGCAATTTACTTCATTTGTCCCTTTAGTATATTGCTTTAACTGTATAGTTGGCGGGTTAGCAAAAGGTAAAGGACAGAAAGAACGAAGTATAACTGCAGGGTCGAAATGTTCCTGGTTTATTTTTTGTCTGTCGCCATGGTGATACATAGGTCTGTATAGCAGCTATAGAATAAAGACTGTAGTAAATTTTTAATGAAAACCTATGGCAAAGAGGCTACATTTCTCATTTTAGATACTTTGGGACAAAAAAAATATGAGAATAATAATATAAAGTGATATAAAATATAAAAATCCTCACTCGCATGTACGTGATGTGAATTGGCGGGTGCAGGAGCTGCACCCGCCCGATCCGCAGCACGGGCCCGGCTCCCGGGTCCCTGCTGCATCCGCCTGCATCACTGTATGCGGTGATACCGGCAGATTAACCCTTTCACATGCCGTGTTCAACGCTCCCTCTGACTCCATCGACCCCCCGTGCTGCGCTGACAGGGGGCCGATGGTTGCCATGGCAGCCATGATGCCTTACACAGGCATCGGGGCCTGCCAAGTATGGAAGCCCAGGAGATCCAGCCTGAGGGCTGGGTCCCCTAGGCAATTGTCAGCGTCTTATTGTGTAAGATGCTGAGAGTTCAAATAAGTACAATACAGAATGTATTGTACTGAATTGTAACAGGGATCAAACCCTGAAAAGGTGGAATAAATAAATAAATAAAAAACAGACATATTAGGTATCGCCACGTCAGTAACGACGTGCTCTATAAAAATGTAACATAATCTTCCACCTCAGGTAGCAAAATGCCATTTTTTTGTCACCTTACATCACAAAAAGTGTAATTCCAAGCGATCAAAAATACATATGTACCCTAGAATATTACAAATCAAACCGTCGTCTCTTCCCGCAAAAAATGAGACCCTACTTAGACAATCGCCCAAAAGATAAAAAAATTATGGCTTTCAGAAAATGGAGACACTAAAACATGATTTTTTTTTCTTCAAAAATGCTTTTATAGTGTAAAACTGAAATACTGTACATTTCTAAAAAAGTATACATATTAGGTATTGCCATGACCATAACAACCAGCTCTATAAAAATATCACATGGCCTAACCCCTCAAGTGAACACCATAAAAAAATTAAAATAAAAACGACCAAAAATGCAATTTTTGGTCCCCATACATCACAAAAAGCGTAATTCCAAGCGATCAAAAAAACATATATACCCCAATAAAGTAGAAATATTAGGTATCTCCACATCCGTAATGACTTGCTCTATAAAAATATATGACGTACCCCGTAACATAGAAACATAGAATGTGTCGGAAGATAAGAACCATTTGACCTATCTAGTCCAAGCGATCAAAAAGACATATGTACCCCTAAGGTGAATACCATAAAAGTATATAAAAACCTTGCAAAAAATTCGATTTTTTGTGACCTTTCATCACAAAAAGTGTAATACCAAGCGATAAAAAAGTCATATGCAACCCAAAATACTACCAATAAAACCGTCATCTTTTCCTGAAGAAAATTATCCTTTACATAAGACAATCGCCCAAAAAATAAAAAAAAAGTGGCCTTCAGAAAATGGAGATGCTAAAACATGATTTTTTTTTTCAAAAATGTTTTTATTGTGTAAAACTGAAATACATAAAAAAGTAGACATTAGGTATCGCTGCATCCGTAAAAACCTGCTCTATAAAAATATCACATGATCTACCCCCTCAGTTGAACGTTAAACAATAAAATAAAAATGTGGCAAAATAACCATTTTTTAGTCACCTTGCCCCAAAAAAGTATCATATTGAATTACCAAAAAATCATATGTACCCAAAAATGGTACCAATAAAAATGTCAGCTCTTCCTGCAAAAAAAGAGCCCCTGTACAAGACGATTGGCAGAAAAATAAAAATTAAAATAGATTAAAATGGAAAATCTGCAAAAAAATAAAAAAAATTAAATTTCACCTCCATTTTACTTTCATTCTTGTGGAACACCTAAAGGGTTAACAAAGTTTGTAAAATCAGTTTTGAATAACTTGAAGGGTGTAGTTTCTAAAATGGGGTCATTTATGGGTGGTTTCTACTATGTAAGTCCCACAAAGTGACGTCATAACATGAAGTAGACATCTGGTAAATGTACAGTAACAACTATTTCATGAGGTATCACAATCTGCTTTAAAAGCAGAGACATTCAAATTTCAAAAATGGTGAATTTTTCTAAATTTTCTCTAAATTTTAGAATGTTTTATAAATAAAGGTGAAACATATTGACTCAAATTTACCACCAACATGAAGTACAATATGTCACGAGAAAACATTCTCAGAATCGCTTATATAAGTAAAAGCGTTCCAGAGTTATTACCACATAAGGTGAAACATGTCAGATTTGCAAAATGTGGCTTGGTCCTTATGGTGAAAACTGGCTTTGTCTTGAAGGGGTTAAGAAAGAAAGTTAAAAATACAATAAACCAGATTTTTGTCCAAAGGAAATGAAAAGCATCTACACTCACCTAAAGAATTATTAGGAACACCATACTAATACGGTGTTGGACCCCCTTTTGCCTTCAGAACTTCCTTAATTCTACGTGGCATTGATTCAACAAGGTGCTGATAGCATTCTTTAGAAATGTTGGCTCATATTGATAGGATAGCATCTTGCAGTTGATGGAGATTTGAGGGATGCACATCCAGGGCACGAAGCTCCCGTTCCACCACATCCCAAAGATGCTCTATTGGGTTCAGATCTGGTGACTGTGGGGGCCTTTTTAGTACAGTGAACTCATTGTCATGCTCAAGAAACCAATTTGAAATGATTCGAGCTTTGTGACATGGTGCATTATCCTGCTGGAAGTAGCCATCAGAGGATGGGTACATGGTGGTCATGAAGGGATGGACATGGTCAGAAACAATGCTCAGGTAGCCCGTGGCATTTAAACAATGGCCAATTGAAGCTAAAGGGCCTAAAGCAGGGATGGCCAACCTGAGGCTCTCCAGCTGTTGCAAAACTACAACTCCCAGCATGCCTAGACAGCCTACAGGTATCAGCCTACAGCAAAGCATGATGGGAGTTGTAGTTTTACAACAGCTGGAGAGCCGCAGGTTGGCCATCCCTGGCCTAAAGTGTGCCCAGAAAACATCCCCCACACCATTACACCACCACCACCACCAGCCTGCACAGTGGTAACAAGGCATGATGGATACATGTTCTCATTCTGTTAACGCCAAATTCTGACTCTACCATTTGAATGTCTCAACAGAAATCGAGACTCATCAGACCAGGCAACATTTTTACAGTCTTCAACAGTCCATTTTGGTGAGCTCCTGCAAATTGTAGCCTCTTTTTCCTATTTGTAGTGGAGATGAGTGGTACCCAGTCTTCTGCTGTTGTAGCCCACCTTTCTTTCCCATTCTGACATTCAGTTTGGAGTTCAGGAGTTTGTCTTGACCAGGACCACAACCCTACATGCATTGAAGCAACTGCCATGTGATTGGTTGACTAGATAATCGCATTAATGAGAAATTGGTAAAACAGGTGTTCCTAATAATTTAGGTGAGTGTATAAATTAGGCATTCTCATACTCATAATGACCGATCCAATAATCCAATTACTCAACTTTGAGTAATTAAAAATTAAAACGGTGGAATTGCATTTTTTTTCCTGCATTCACCATCATAAATGTTTTTTTAGAAACTAAACATCATATTTTGCTGTTCATTATATAAAATCAATACTGTAAGCAGAAGTTGAAACCAATGTTTGTGCCAGTAAGACTACAGATACTGCTATAAATAACATGCCATACTGCAAGCTAAGGCAGCAGGTCACTGCTCAGTTGCAATTAACATCTCATAGAGGTCAGATTGTGAAGAACAATCACATAGCTCTTGTCTGAAATAGAAGCAAATTGCAGGATTATGTGAAGAATTGTATGAAATCTTATTTGGCTTAAATTGTCTTCTTTTGTGGCACCATAAGGCCTCTTTCGGACAGGCGCTGCGGTAAAAGGTGCGGGTGCAATGCGGGAACATGCACGATTTTTCGGGCTTGGAATCGGTGTTCTGCAGATTGTATTATTTTCCCTTATAACATGGTTACATAACATAATTAAACTCACCTTAATCCACTTGATCGCGCAGCCCGGCTTCTCTTCTGTCTTCTTTTTTTGCTGTGTGCAGGAAAAGGACCTGTGGTAAAGTCACTCCGGTCATCACATGATCCATCACCATGGTAAAAGATCATGTGACGGACCATGTGATGACCGGAGTGACGTCACCACAGGTCCTTTTTCTGCACACAGCAAAAAAGAAGACAGAAGAGAAGCCGGCTGCGCGATCAAGTGGATTAAGGTGAGTTTAATTATTTTTAATTTATTTTTAACCCCTCCAGCGCTATTGTACAAAGCATTCTATAATCAGAATGCTATTATTTTCCCGTATAACCATGTTATAAGGGAAAATAATACAATCTACAGAACACCGATCCCAAGCCCAAACTTCTGTGAAGAAGTTCAGGTTTGGGTACCAAACATGCCAATTTTTCTCACGCGCATGCAAAACGCATTACAATGTTTTGCACTCGCGCGCAAAAATCGCGCATGTTCCCGCAACGCCTGTCTGAAAGAGGCCTAAAGGGGTTAGCACATGACTAATGTAAAAAAAATGAAAAGCAGACATCATATAGTACATGGAAACCTCTTTCTAATAAAGCTAAAACCAGCCCTGTACCTCACATGGATCCAGAGATCTCCCCATTCACTGCTTTACTAGATTTAGCTGGCAGCTCAAGGGGAGTGTCCTTTCTGCTGGAGCTCTCTACTTATCACAGCTCAGGAGGCAGTTGCAGGATGAAACTGAGCATGTGCGGCCATCTTAGTGGGCAGGACAAAGAAATAAGAGAGAAACTAACAGCAGTTGGCGCTTTACAGATACATTTTATTGACATTTTTAATTACATGCAATTAAAAAAGTATTAAGATCCAGGTGCTGGTTTGAAAACTGTAGAATATTTTTCGTGGGACAGCCCCTTTAAGACCCCTTTATACTGCACTATTTAGCAGACAATTGTCCATTCCCAGCAATCGCCTGCTCCTCAGTGAAGGAGACTACTGCTTTTACATACAGTGATCTCCTCCACAGAATGGGGCGAAGCGATCGCTAATGCCTTCACTTGTCCCCATACAGAATCAGTATTTGCCGGCAACAGAGGCTGGTTAGACAGGACCAAGTGGAATTCGATACGAATTTCAGGAAAAATTTGATTTGTGGCGAATCCGAATTTCCTCAAGCTTCGTGGTAACGAATCGCATTTAAAATGGTTGCTGCACATGTTAGGAAAGAACTCTAGGAATAAGGGGTCACCCCCAATGCCATGCATGCAGCAAATCAGCAGCCAGCCCTGTGATGTCACAGCCCTATGAATAGCCTCAGCCTCTTGGATTCTGCCATTTTCCAGTGTACTTAGTGCAGAGAGAGATGTTAGCAGGCGCTAGGGACAGTGCTAGGAAAGACGTGAAAACTTTTATTTTGCTGCATAGAAGTTCATGGAAAGGATAGGGAGGAATCATTTCACACTATAAAAGGAGAACACAGTTCACTAGTGTACAGCCTGGGTAATAGGAGCAATCCTATTACACCTTGCTGCACTGACTGGGGATCCAAATTGCCATTATACTGCTGCTTTCAGGTTTTCAATAATTCCAGCAAACTGTTCTTTTTATTGGGGTGCAAGTGCTGTGTGATACAGCCATTAACAGGGTGTATTACTAGGAAATATTTCTACGTCTTATTACCCTTGTGCGGTGCAGTTATATGTCCTAAGGCTTTTTTTGGCACTGTATAAGTGCGAAAAAAGGGCTTATTTGCCGTTCAGCAGTGCAGTTATATGTTCTAAAGCTTTTTTGGCGTGTACTAGTGGCAAAAAATTTTTTAGCTTATTAGCTGTTGTGTGGTGAAGTGAGAAAATTACTGCCCTTTTTGGTGTGTATTAGTGGCAAAAAAAAAGTATTATTTGGTGTTGTGTGGTGAAGTGACAAAATGAAAGCCTTTCGTGGGGTGTATTTACTTATTTGATCTAACAGTATGTCTGACAGAGAAGTGACAGGCCCTGCACAGGGGAGTGGTAGAGGCATAAATGTTTCTGGCGCAGGCACAGGTCGCAGCAGAGTAAGGGGGCATGGCAGCAGGGGTCACTTCCAGAGGCCTGAGGTCCCAGTGTCAGCTAGCGGTCATGTCTTGACCAGCAACCCACCGGTTCTTGAATGGTTGAATCGGTCATCCACTTCGTCCCAAGTGAGATCAGACTCCCCCAGCCAAGAGCCGGTGAGGTCGTCAGACACAACCCTTAGTTGGTATGGCCCGAGACCAGACCCTATGCCTTCACCTGTCCTCAACCTGCCTCTGTCCTTTTCTGTTGCCTCAGCCAGAGAAGTATTATATGCTTTGGGCTCAGCTCCACTATGCAGCGTGGACGAGTCACTAGCCAAGATCTGGAGGAGACATCCGCCACTTCCTCCGGTAGGCGGGCAAGTAGTGATGAGGAGAGTGGCGTGGGAGCTGGTGTTGTGAGCGGTTAGGCTCCTGGCTCAGAGACTGCTGAGGAGGACATCAGTGACGTGCAGACAGTACTCGATGATGATGTAGCGGATCGCAATTGGGAACCGGGTGAAAGGGCTTCATCATCATCGGGAGACGAGGGTGGCAGCCAGCAAGTCGGTAGCATAGCCGGGAATCAGCAGGGTGGCAGCAGTGGGAGGTCAGGAGCCAAACGTGCCCTGGGTAGACCACCCGCTTTGCAGGAGCCTACCTGCCTGGAAAATAGTGGTGCAGGGATTCACGGAGGCAGCGGTGGTAGCAGTCAGTCAGTGCGAAGTGCTGGGGGTAAAATCACCTACTCGAGGTTGTGGCAGTTTTTTGTTAAGCTGCCAGATGAGATGAACATGACCATTTGCCGAATCTGTGTGCAGAAGGTAAAGCGTGGCCAGGGTGCCAATGTTGGCACCACGGCCCCATAAAGTGGCCTGGGAGAATCGTGGCTTCAATGTGGTGGTCCAGCCTGCCGCAGCAACCGCTGCATCACCCAGTGGCACGCACCCAATTTCAGGCAGTCAAGGCTCCACCACCTCAGCCGAAAGGAGCTGTCTGTCCTTTCCATCATCTACCAGTCCTTATGGTCCTGCTCCTCGCCCTCCGACCCCTCGTCACTCATTCCGTCAGCAATAGATCACTGAAGCGATTGACAAGAGACAGAAGTATGCGTGCACTCATCCAACGGCGCAGAAGCTGAATGTGCTCCTGGCAAGTTGCTGGTGCTGCAGTCCCTCCATTTCCAAGTGGTAGACTCCTAGGTGGAGAGTCCAAAGCCGTAATTTCTTTGCCAAAAAGGCAGTACCAGCCCTGCATAAACATGTAGAACAGACGGTGGGCCAGTCCTTGAGCCTGTCGGTGTCTGCCAAAGTGCAGGGCAGCGCCGACGTGTGGAGCTGTAACTACGGTCAGGGACAATACATGTCCTTTAAGGTCCACTGGGTATATGTAGTTTCTGCCCAGCCAAACCAGCAACTTGGCCAGGTAACTTTGCTTCCGCCTCCACGTTCTCAAGCCATTGTTCCTGCGACAATGTCCGCCTCTGCCTCCTTATCCTCCTCCATGTCGTCAGCCTCCACTGCAGGGACAATTTACAGTGCTCCTCCAGCATACCACATGTGCAGGGCACGGCAGTGTCACGCTGTTCTACACCTCGTTTGCCTGGGTGAATGGAGTCACACAGGGGAGGAACTGCTCCGTGTCCTTGATCAAGAAATCGAATCCTGGCTTTCTCCGCGACAACTCAAAATCGGAACCATGATGACCGACAACGGGAAGAACATGGTGTCGGCGCTGCGTCTTCATGGCACACGTCTTCAATCTTGTTGTCAAGCGGTTCCTGAAGTCTTCCACCCATCTGCAAGACATCCTAAAAATGGCCAGGAAACTTTGCATGCACTTCAGCCACTCGTACACTGCCAAGCACACCCTCCTTGAGCTGCAGCGGGACAACGGGGTCCCCAAGCATAGGCTGATATGCGACGTTTCCACCCGTTGGAATTCCACCCTCCATTGGACCGACTATACGAACAGACTATATGAACAGACAAAGTCCATAAATGATTTATTGATGATCCAAGCGGATAGGAGTACTCCCCTGTGTAACTTTGATGTCAGCCAGTGGCAGCTCATGCCACATGAGCCCTAGATCTCACGGTCACATGAGCCCTTTGGGGGCTGAAGTGGAGGAGGAGGAGGAGGAGGAAGACATTAATGCACAAGCAATGTGTAGCGAAATGCGTGGTTTTTCTACTCAGGTAACAGGAGGAGCAGGAGGAGCCAGAGGAGCTACAGGGCGATGAGGAAGATGAGACAGAGGACCCAGACACACTGTGGTAGTATGCAGTGGAGATGGAGGCAGGGAGTCCCTCCGAGTCATTTGTGTAAAGGGTCTGCTGCATGCTCACTTGCTTGGGTAGTGACAGCCGAACTGTCACCATTTGGCAGATGGATAACTTCTGGCTCTCCACCTCGTTGGACCCTCACTATCGGTCCAAAATGGGGGCCTTTTTTACACTCGCTGAGAGGGCGGACAAACTGAACTACTATTGAAACATCCTTTGTAGTCAGTTGGCCGCTGCCTATCTGCGCCATCGTCCATCCTCTCGCAGATCTGACTGGGGGTGCCCTCTGTGCTCTTGTTCCACTGCCATGGCTGCTGTGGCGCAGTGGGGTGGTAGGAGCAGTACCAGCTCCATCAGCAGCAGCTTGAGTCTAGAGTCGATGATGAGCAGCTTTCTTAACCTACATAGTGAAGAAACTACTCACCATCAGCAGCAGCTAGACCTGGAGCAGAACCTGAACCAGCAGGTGGTGGCATACTTGGACAGCCCCCTGCCGCCCCACATTGAAGATCCGCTGGACTACTAGGCAGCCAAACTATATTTGTGGCCGCAACTGTCCGAGTTTGCCCTGGAAAGCTGTCCTGCCCAGCCAGTAGTGTGGCATCAGAGCGGGTGTTTAGTGCGGCGGGGGCCATAGTTACCCCAAGGAGAACTCGCCTGTCCACGCAAAATGTGGAGAGACTGACCTTTGTCAAGATAAATTATGCGTGGATCAGCCAGGATTTCCACCCACCAATGCCTGATGCATCAGATTAGATCATCAATGCTGCCTCACCCTAACCTTGACAAAAGAGACCGGTTTCTTCTGGATACCTGACTCAGCTACTATTCTGATGCTGCCACACATCTGATGCCAAGTGCTCCTTCTTACACCCACCATCGTCAGCGGGTACTGTTATTGCCACCCACTTCCCCACTCTGTCACCGGGTCACTTTGTGGTCTCCTGAAGCTGCTGCCACCTCACCACTAAGGTCTCCTCATGCTGCTGCTGCCATCTCCACACTCTGTAATTGTGCCACTCTGTGGCCTCCTCATGCTGCTGCTGCCACCTCCACACTATGTCACCTTGCCACTCTGTGGCCTCCTCATGCTGCTGCTGCCACATCCACACAATGTCACCTTGCCACTCTGTGGTCTCCTCATGCTGCTGCTAAATCAACACTATGTCACTGGGCCACTCTGTGGCCTCCTCATGCTGCTACCTCCACACTATGTCAACTTGCCAATAGTGGCTGTTTCATGCTGCTGCTGCTGCCTCCACACTATGTCACCTTGCCAGTCTCTGGCCTCCTCATGCTGCTGACACCTCCACACTATGTAACTTTGCCACTCTGTGGCCTCCATATGCTGCTGCTAAATCAACACTATGTCACTGGGCCACTTTGTGTCCTCCTCATGCTGCTGCCACTTCCACACTATGTCACCTTGTCAGTCTGTGGCCTCCTCATGCTGCTGCTAACTCAACACTATGTCACTGGGCCACTCTGTGGCTTCCTCATGCTGCTGCCGCCTCAATTTGATGGGCAAAACTAGAGTGAGGGGGCACAAAAGTGGGCATGATGGGCATCTCTACTGAGGGGCACCTAATCTGCCATAACTAATTTTAGGGGGCACCTAATCTGGCATAACTACTGTGAGGGGGGCACATATGAAGGCATAACTACTGTGAGGGGGCGCGTAATCTGGCATAACCATTGTGACGGGCACATATGTGGGCATATCTAATGTGAGGGACACATAATCTAGCATAACCACTCTGAGGGGGCACATAACTGGGCATAAATACTGTGAAGGGGCACATAATCTGCCATAACTACTGTGAGGGGCACATAATCTGGCATTACTACCGTGAGGGGACACATAATTGAGGGGGCACATCTGGGCATATCTACTTTGAGGGGGCACATAATCTGCCATAACTACTGTGATCGGCACATCATCTGGCATTCCTACTGTGAGGGGCACATAATATGGCATTACTACCTTGAGGGGACACATAATTGAGGGGGCACATATCTGGGCATATCTACTTTCAGGGGGCACATAACCGGGCATAAATATTTTGAAGGGGCACATAATCTGGCATTACTACTGTGAGGGGGCACATAATTTGGCATTAATACTGTGAGGGGACACATAATCTGGCATTACTGCTGTGAGGGGACACATCATCTGGCATTCCTACTGTGAGGGGCACATAATATGGCACTACTACCTTGAGGGGACACATAATTGAGGGGGCACATATCTGGGCATATCTACTTTGAGGGGGCACATAATCTGGCATTACTACTGTGAGGGGGCCCATAATTTGGCATTAATACTGTGAGGGGACACATAATCTGGCATTACTGCTGTGAGGGGACACAAATTCTTGGCATTACTACTGTGAGGGGGCACATATTTGGCATTACTACTGTGAGGGGGCACATAATTGGGCATTATTACCGTGAGGGGACACATAATCTGGCATTACTACTGTGAGGGGACACATAATCTGGGCATTACTACTGTGAGGGTGCACATAACTGGGCATTACTACTGTGAGGGAACACATAATCTGGGCATTACTACTGTGAGGGGGCACATATTCTGGGCATTACTACTGTGAGGGGACACATAATCTGGCATTACTACTGTGGGGGTGCACATATTCTGGCATTAGTACTGTGAGCATTACTACTGTGAGGGGACACATAATCTGGGCATTACTACTGTGAGGGGGCACATATTTGGCATTACTACTGTGAGGGGGCACATAACTGTGCATTACTACTGTGAGGGGACACATAATCTGGCATTACTACTGTGAGGGGACACATAATCTGGGCATTACTACTGTGAGGGGGCACATAACTGGGCATTACTGCTGTGAGGGGACACATAATCTTGGCATTACTACTGTGAGGGGGCACATATTTGGCATTACTACTGTGAGGGGCACATAACTGGGCATTAATACTGTGAGGGGACACATAATCTGGCATTACTGCTGTGAGGGGACACATAATCTTGGCATTACTACTGTGAGGGGGCACATAATCTTGGCATTACTACTGTGAGGGGGCACATATTTGGCATTACTACTGTGAGGGGGCACATAACTGGGCATTATTACCGTGAGGGGACACATAATCTGGCATTACTACTGTGAGGGGACACATAATCTGGGCATTACTACTGTGAGGGTGCACATAACTGGGCATTACTACTGTGAGGGAACACATAATCTGGGCATTACTACTGTGAGGGGGCACATATTCTGGGCATTACTACTGTGAGGGGACACATAATCTGGCATTACTACTGTGGGGGTGCACATATTCTGGCATTAGTACTGTGAGCATTACTACTGTGAGGGGACACATAATCTGGGCATTACTACTGTGAGGGGGCACATATTTGGCATTACTACTGTGAGGGGGCACATAACTGTGCATTACTACTGTGAGGGGACACATAATCTGGGCATTACTACTGTGAGGGGGCACATAACTGGGCATTACTGCTGTGAGGGGACACATAATCTTGGCATTACTACTGTGAGGGGGCACATATTTGGCATTACTACTGTGAGGGGGCACATAACTGGGCATTAATACTGTGAGGGGACACATAATCTGGCATTACTGCTGTGAGGGGACACATAATCTTGGCATTACTACTGTGAGGGGGCACATATTTGGCATTACTACTGTGAGGGGGCACATAACTGGGCATTATTACCGTGAGGGGACACATAATCTGGCATTACTACTGTGAGGGGACACATAATCTGGGCATTACTACTGTGAGGGTGCACATAACTGGGCATTACTACTGTGAGGGAACACATAATCTGGGCATTACTACTGTGAGGGGGCACATATTCTGGGCATTACTACTGAGGGGACACATAATCTGGCATTACTACTGTGGGGGTGCACATATTCTGGCATTACTACTGTGAGGGGACACATAATCTGGGCATTACTACTGTGAGGGGGCACATATTTGGCATTACTACTGTGAGGGGGCACATAACTGTGCGTTACTACTGTGAGGGGACACATAATCTGGCATTACTACTGTGAGGGGACACATAATCTGGGCATTACTACTGTGAGGGGGCACATAACTGGGCATTACTACTGTGAGGGGACACATAATCTGGCATTACTACTGTGAGGGAGGCACATATCTGGGCATAACTACTGTGAGGGGCCACAAGAGGGGCATTAGTACTGTGTGGTTGCACTTAGGGGAAATGTCCTAGATTACCCTGCTATACATTGGCATGGCTCAGTTTTACAGGCCAGCACAGCGCCCCCTGCTGGTCATTTCACAGGGGCAGTCACCATCCCTTCCTTATGTGATTATTCTTTTTTTCTCACCACAGGGACCTTGTTCTGGATCCAGCGGACATCACGCCGACGCCAGTGACACCCTGGATGAGGTAGGACCAGATTTTATCAGGACTGGGTGAGTGTAGCCATGCATTGGGCTTAGGGCTCTTTCACACGAGCAGATCCCGTGCGTGGAATCTGCTGCGTGAAAGAGTGCCAAGCCCCGTTCCGGACAGCAGAGACATAGAGCATTAACATGACTGATAATGCTCCGTGCCTCTCTGTGATCTTTTTACTACAAAATCACAGTGAGATAAAGTTGTCACCGTGATTTTGTAGTAAAAAGATCACAGTCAATCATGTTACTGCTCCGTGTCTCTGCTGTCCAGAATGGGGCTTGGCACTCAGTCACGCAGCGGATTACTCGCACGGAAAGAGCCCTTAGTAAGAAAATCTGCCGCTTCTTTGTAAAAATGTTTGCACTGTGGCCCATAACACTATAGTTACACCACTGGTAGGGGAGGTAGTGGGAAGGGGGTGGAGGCAGGTTGGGAGGGGGCCCCATGGATCAGTTTCGCACTGGGGCCCCATGGATTGTGTGGAATCAGCTGACAACTGTGTAAAAGGAGTGCGCTCTTTCACGCTACAGTAGGATCTTGGGCGTCTGTATGGTTCTTTATACCTGGCGCTAACATCGACCTGTAAGGCTGAGTTCACACTTGAGATTTGGTCAGTTTTGTGTGCAGTGATTCTAAGCGCGAAGCCTGTCATGTGCGTGTCATACTGACTCACAGTATTATTTCACTACCAGAGCAGACTCCCTATGCGTGTTACTGCAAGGCACAGTGTTCTACACCACTATACAGGCTCTCTGCAGCCAGGAAATAGCTGTTTTTTAACACGATTCGCCACAAAGAAATTTGAATCAAATCTTTTCGGAAAATTGGGCGAACCAGCCGAATTGAATTTTTGAGAAATTCGCTCATCTCTAGTTATGGTGTATACCCCAAAAAGACAGAATAGCACGTGAGGCCTAAGCCTGTTCAAGTTAAATGCAAATTAGTCATGTGACCAGTCTACCAGCAATCATGTGATTACCAGGACCAATGGAGATGCCACGTTACTGCTGCTTCCATTTGAGAGCCATGTATGTTGTAATCAGGAAGGCAGCAATGCCAAAATACTTTGCTTAGAAGACTCTTAGCACTTTTTGAATTGGCTGTACTTTATATTCGTTTTGAACCGAAGAGACTCACATTAATCTTGAGTATTGTACAATACTTGAAGGGATTATAGTAGATTATAGTAAAAATTAAAAGGTCTTTTCTTAATCCATAAACATAGAATGGACAGGTAGGGTGACCATACGTCCTCTTTTTCCCGGACATGTCCTCTTTCTGGGACATAAAAAAAATTGTCCATCCGGCAATTCTCAAGGGTAGGGGGCACCGTCGGGCAGGCAGGGTCTATAATCTGCTACTGTGCAAGAGCTGAAGGACCTGTGATGATGTCGTGTGATCAGTGCAGGAGGGGGCGGAGTTCAGCAGCAGAGAAGTGGTGACTGTGATATCCCATAATAATGGCCTGGACGTGCTGGGACTTGTAGTTCTCTCCTTTTATAATTAATTCCTGTAATGTCCTCTAATATCACATAATAACAGCCTGGACATGCTGGGAGTTGCTGTCCTCCCCTATTATACCCCCTCCCTGAAATATTCTCTGCTATCCCATAACAAAAGCCTGGACATGCTGGGAGTAGGGATGAGCGAACTCGAACTGTATAGTTCGGGTTCGTACCGAATTTTGGGGTGTCCGTGACACGGACCCGAACCCGGACATTTTCGTAAAAGTCCGGGTTCGGGTTCGGTGTTCGTCGCTTTCTTGGCGCTTTTGTGACGCTTTCTTGGCGCTTTTTGAAAGGCTGCAAAGCAGCCAATCAACAAGCGTCATACTACTTGCCCCAAGAGGCCATCACAGCCATGCCTACTATTGGCATGGCTGTGATTGGCCAGAGCACCATGTGACCCAGCCTCTATTTAAGCTGGAGTCACATAGCGCCGCCCGTCACTCTGCTCTGATTAGCGTAGGGAGAGGTTGCGGCTGCGACAGTAGGGCGAGATTAGGCAGATTAACTCCTCCAAAGGACTTGATTAACTGATCGATCTGCAGCTGTGGATCATTGAGCTGCTGATCCTCAATTGCTCACTGTTTTTAGGCTGCCCAGACCGTTTGTCAGTCACATTTTTCTGGGGTGATCGGCGGCCATTTTGTGTCTTGTGGTGCGCCAGCACAAGCTGCGACCAAGTGCATTTAACCCTCAATGGTGTGGTTGTTTTTTGGCTAAAGCCTACATCAGGGTGAAGCTGTCACACCAAGTGCATTTAACCAGCAATAGTCTGTTCATTTTTTGGCCATATACAAAATCAGGGGCAAGCTGCGCCTGTCACCAAGTGCATTTAACCCTCAATGGTGTGGTTGTTTTTTGGCTAAAGCCTACATCAGGGTGAAGCTGTCACACCAAGTGCATTTAACCAGCAATAGTCTGTTCATTTTTTGGCCATATACAAAATCAGGGGCAAGCTGCGCCTGTCACCAAGTGCATTTAACCCTCAATGGTGTGGTTGTTTTTTGGCTAAAGCCTACATCAGGGTGAAGCTGTCACACCAAGTGCATTTAACCAGCAATAGTCTGTTCATTTTTTGGCCATATACAAAATCAGGGGCAAGCTGCGCCTGTCACCAAGTGCATTTAACCCTCAATGGTGTGGTTGTTTTTTGGCTAAAGCCTACATCAGGGTGAAGCTGTCACACCAAGTGCATTTAACCAGCAATAGTCTGTTCATTTTTTGGCCATATACAAAATCAGGGGCAAGCTGCGCCTGTCACCAAGTGCATTTAACCCTCAATGGTGTGGTTGTTTTCTGGCTAAAGCCTACATCAGGGTGAAGCTGTCACACCAAGTGCATTTAACCAGCAATAGTCTGTTTATTTTTTGGCCATATACTACATCAGGGGCAAGCTGCGCCCGTCACCAAGTGCATTTAACCCTCAGTAGTGTGGTTGGTCAAGCTGTGACACCAAGTGCATTTAACCAGCAATAGTCTGTTCATTTTTTGGCCATATACTACATCAGGGGCAAGCTGCGCCCGTCACCAAGTGCATTTAACCAGCAATAGTGTGGTTATTTTTTGGCCATATCCCAGTCTAATTCTGTCACTAAATCCATACCGGTCACCCAGCGCCTAAATACTAGGCCTCAAATTTATATCCCGCTAAATCTCTCGTTACCGCTGTCCTGTTGTAGCTGGGAAAGTTATTTAGTGTCCGTCAAAGCACATTTTTTGTTCTGGGTTGAAGTACAATTCCCAATTTAGCAATTTCATAATTTAGTGGTTTCTGCTATATCAGAGCTATTTGAAATCTATCCCTAAAAGGGTATATAATATTCAAGGTGCACATTGGGTCATTCAGAATAACTTCACACACACCCGCTACTGTGTATTTTCAAGTCTAATTCTGTCACTAAACCCATACCTGTCACCCAGCGCCTAAATACTAGGCCTCAAATTTATATCCTGCTAAATCTCTCGTTACCGCTGTCCTGTTGTAGCTGGGAAAGTTATTTAGTGTCCGTCAAAGCACATTTTTTGTTCTGGGTTGAAGTACAATTCCCAATTTAGCAATTTCATAATTTAGTGGTTTCTGCTATATCAGAGCTATTTGAAATCTATCCCTAAAAGGGTATATAATATTCAAGGTGCACATTGGGTCATTCAGAATAACTTCACACACACCCGCTACTGTGTATTTCCAAGTCTAATTCTGTCACTAAACCCATACCTGTCACCCAGCGCCTAAATACTAGGCCTCAAATTTATATCCTGCTAAATCTCTCGTTACCGCTGTCCTGTTGTAGCTGGGAAAGTTATTTAGTGTCCGTCAAAGCACATTTTTTGTTCTGGGTTGAAGTACAATTCCCAATTTAGCAATTTCATAATTTAGTGGTTTCTGCTATATCAGAGCTATTTGAAATCTATCCCTAAAAGGGTATATAATATTCAAGGTGCACATTGGGTCATTCAGAATAACTTCACACACACCCGCTACTGTGTATTTCCAAGTCTAATTCTGTCACTAAACCCATACCTGTCACCCAGCGCCTAAATACTAGGCCTCAAATTTATATCCTGCTAAATCTCTCGTTACCGCTGTCCTGTTGTAGCTGGGAAAGTTATTTAGTGTCCGTCAAAGCACATTTTTTGTTCTGGGTTGAAATACAATTCCCAATTTAGCAATTTCATAATTTAGTGGTTTCTGCTATATCAGAGCTATTTGAAATCTATCCCTAAAAGGGTATATAATATTCAAGGTGCACATTGGGTCATTCAGAATAACTTCACACACACCCGCTACTGTGTATTTCCAAGTCTAATTCTGTCACTAAACCCATACCTGTCACCCAGCGCCTAAATACTAGGCCTCAAATTTATATCCTGCTAAATCTCTCGTTACCGCTGTCCTGTTGTAGCTGGGAAAGTTATTTAGTGTCCGTCAAAGCACATTTTTTGTTCTGGGTTGAAATACAATTCCCAATTTAGCAATTTCATAATTTAGTGGTTTCTGCTATATCAGAGCTATTTGAAATCTATCCCTAAAAGGGTATATAATATTCAAGGTGCACATTGGGTCATTCAGAATAACTTCACACACACCCGCTACTGTGTATTTCCAAGTCTAATTCTGTCACTAAACCCATACCTGTCACCCAGCGCCTAAATACTAGGCCTCAAATTTATATCCTGCTAAATCTCTCGTTACCGCTGTCCTGTTGTAGCTGGGAAAGTTATTTAGTGTCCGTCAAAGCACATTTTTTGTTCTGGGTTGAAATACAATTCCCAATTTAGCAATTTCATAATTTAGTGGTTTCTGCTATATCAGAGCTATTTGAAATCTATCCCTAAAAGGGTAGATCATATTGAAGGTGCACATAGGGTCATTCAGAATAACTTCACACACACCCGCTACTGTGTATTTCCAAGTCTAATTCTGTCACTAAACCCATACCTGTCACCCAGCGCCTAAATACTAGGCCTCAAATTTATATCCCGCTAAATCTCTCGTTACCGCTGTCCTGTTGTAGCTGGGAAAGTTATTTAGTGTCCGTCAAAGCACATTTTTTGTTCTGGGTTGAAGTACAATTCCCAATTTAGCAATTTCATAATTTAGTGGTTTCTGCTATATCAGAGCTATTTGAAATCTATCCCTAAAAGGGTATATAATATTCAAGGTGCACATTGGGTCATTCAGAATAACTTCACACACACCCGCTACTGTGTATTTCCAAGTCTAATTCTGTCACTAAACCCATACCTGTCACCCAGCGCCTAAATACTAGGCCTCAAATTTATATCCTGCTAAATCTCTCGTTACCGCTGTCCTGTTGTAGCTGGGAAAGTTATTTAGTGTCCGTCAAAGCACATTTTTTGTTCTGGGTTGAAGTACAATTCCCAATTTAGCAATTTCATAATTTAGTGGTTTCTGCTATATCAGAGCTATTTGAAATCTATCCCTAAAAGGGTATATAATATTCAAGGTGCACATTGGGTCATTCAGAATAACTTCACACACACCCGCTACTGTGTATTTCCAAGTCTAATTCTGTCACTAAACCCATACCTGTCACCCAGCGCCTAAATACTAGGCCTCAAATTTATATCCTGCTAAATCTCTCGTTACCGCTGTCCTGTTGTAGCTGGGAAAGTTATTTAGTGTCCGTCAAAGCACATTTTTTGTTCTGGGTTGAAATACAATTCCCAATTTAGCAATTTCATAATTTAGTGGTTTCTGCTATATCAGAGCTATTTGAAATCTATCCCTAAAAGGGTATATAATATTCAAGGTGCACATTGGGTCATTCAGAATAACTTCACACACACCCGCTACTGTGTATTTCCAAGTCTAATTCTGTCACTAAACCCATACCTGTCACCCAGCGCCTAAATACTAGGCCTCAAATTTATATCCTGCTAAATCTCTCGTTACCGCTGTACTGTTGTTGCTTGGAAAGATATTTAGTGTCCGTCAAAGCACATTTTTTGTTCTGGGTTGAAATACAATTCCCAATTTAGCAATTTCATAATTTAGTGGTTCCTGCTATATCAGAGCTATTTGAAATCTATCCCAAAAAGGGTATATAATATTCAAGGTGCACATAGGGTCATTCAGAATAACTTCACACACACCCTCTACTGTGTATTTCCAAGTCTAATTCTGTCACTAAACCCATACCTGTCACCCAGCGCCTAAATACTAGGCCTCAAATTTATATCCTGCTAAATCTCTCGTTACCGCTGTACTGTTGTTGCTGGGCAAGATATTTAGTGTCCGTCAAAGCACATTTTTTGTTCTGGGTTGAAATACAATTCCCAATTTAGCAATTTCATAATTTAGTGGTTCCTGCTATATCAGAGCTATTTGAAATCTATCCCAAAAAGGGTATATAATATTCAAGGTGCACATAGGGTCATTCAGAATAACTTCACACACACGCTTCTGTGCATTTCCAAGTCTAATTCTGTCACTAAATCCATACCGGTCACCCAGCGCCTAAATACTAGGCCTCAAATTTATATCCCGCTGAATTTGAATACAATACATTGGGCCAAATAATATATTTGTTGTTGTGGTGAACCATAACAATGAGAAAAACATCTAGTAAGGGACGCGGACGTGGACATGGTCGTGGTGGTGTTAGTGGACCCTCTGGTGCTGGGAGAGGACGTGGCCGTTCTGCCACATCCACACGTCCTAGTGTACCAACTACCTCAGGTCCCAGTAGCCGCCAGAATTTACAGCGATATATGGTGGGGCCCAATGCCGTTCTAAGGATGGTAAGGCCTGAGCAGGTACAGGCATTAGTCAATTGGGTGGCCGACAGTGGATCCAGCACGTTCACATTATCTCCCACCCAGTCTTCTGCAGAAAGCGCACAGATGGCGCCTGAAAACCAACCCCATCAGTCTGTCACATCACCCCCATGCATACCAGGGAAACTGTCTCAGCCTCAAGTTATGCAGCAGTCTCTTATGCTGTTTGAAGACTCCGCTGGCAGGGTTTCCCAAGGGCATCCACCTAGCCCTTCCCCAGCGGTGAAAGACATAGAATGCACTGACGCACAACCACTTATGTTTCCTGATGATGAGGACATGGGAATACCACCTCAGCATGTCTCTGATGATGACGAAACACAGGTGCCAACTGCTGCGTCTTTCTGCAGTGTGCAGACTGAACAGGAGGTCAGGGATCAAGACTGGGTGGAAGACGATGCAGGGGACGATGAGGTCCTAGACCCCACATGGAATGAAGGTCGTGCCACTGACTTTCACAGTTCGGAGGAAGAGGCAGTGGTGAGACCGAGCCAACAGCGTAGCAAAAGAGGGAGCAGTGGGCAAAAGCAGAACACCCGCCGCCAAGAGACTCCGCCTGCTACTGACCGCCGCCATCTGGGACCGAGCACCCCAAAGGCAGCTTCAAGGAGTTCCCTGGCATGGCACTTCTTCAAACAATGTGCTGACGACAAGACCCGAGTGGTTTGCACGCTGTGCCATCAGAGCCTGAAGCGAGGCATTAACGTTCTGAACCTGAGCACAACCTGCATGACCAGGCACCTGCATGCAAAGCATGAACTGCAGTGGAGTAAACACCTTAAAACCAAGGAAGTCACTCAGGCTCCCCCTGCTACCTCTTCTGCTGCTGCCGCCTCGGCCTATTCTGCTGCTGCCGCCTCGGCCTCTTCCTCCGCCTCTGGAGGAACGTTGGCACCTGCCGCCCAGCAAACAGGGGATGTACCACCAACACCACCACCACCACCTCCGTCACCAAGCGTCTCAACCATGTCACACGCCAGCGTTCAGCTCTCCATCTCACAAACATTTGATAGAAAGCGTAAATTCCCACCTAGCCACCCTCGATCCCTGGCCCTGAATGCCAGCATTTCTAAACTACTGGCCTATGAAATGCTGTCATTTAGGCTGGTGGACACAGACAGCTTCAAACAGCTCATGTCGCTTGCTGTCCCACAGTATGTTGTTCCCAGCCGGCACTACTTCTCCAAGAGAGCCGTGCCTTCCCTGCACAACCAAGTATCCGATAAAATCAAGTGTGCACTGCGCAACGCCATCTGTAGCAAGGTCCACCTAACCACAGATACGTGGACCAGTAAGCACGGCCAGGGACGCTATATCTCCCTAACTGCACACTGGGTAAATGTAGTGGCAGCTGGGCCCCAGGCGGAGAGCTGTTTGGCGCACGTCCTTCCGCCGCCAAGGATCGCAGGGCAACATTCTTTGCCTCCTGTTGCCACCTCCTCCTTCTCGGCTTCCTCCTCCTCTTCTTCCACCTGCTCATCCAGTCAGCCACACACCTTCACCACCAACTTCAGCACAGCCCGGGGTAAACGTCAGCAGGCCATTCTGAAACTCATATGTTTGGGGGACAGGCCCCACACCGCACAGGAGTTGTGGCGGGGTATTGAACAACAGACCGACGAGTGGTTGCTGCCGGTGAGCCTCAAGCCCGGCCTGGTGGTGTGTGATAATGGGCGAAATCTCGTTGCAGCTCTGGGACTAGCCAATTTGACGCACATCCCTTGCTTGGCGCATGTGCTGAATTTGGTGGTGCAGAAGTTCATTCACAACTACCCCGACATGTCAGAGCTGCTGCATAAAGTGCGGGCCGTCTGTTCGCGCTTCCGGCGTTCACATCCTGCCGCTGCTCGCCTGTCTGCGCTACAGCGTAACTTCGGCCTTCCCGCTCACCGCCTCATATGCGACGTGCCCACCAGGTGGAACTCCACCTTGCACATGCTGGACAGACTGTGCGAGCAGCAGCAGGCCATAGTGGAGTTTCAGCTGCAGCACGCACGGGTCAGTCGCACTACAGAACAGCACCACTTCACCACCAATGACTGGGCCTCCATGCGAGACCTGTGTGCCCTGTTGCGCTGTTTCGAGTACTCCACCAACATGGCCAGTGGCGATGACACCGTTATCAGCGTTACAATACCACTTCTATGTCTCCTTGAGAAAACACTTAGGGCGATGATGGAAGAGGAGGTGGCCCAGGAGGAGGAGGAGGAGGAGGAGGAAGAGGGGTCATTTTTAGCACTTTCAGGCCAGTCTCTTCGAAGTGACTCAGAGGGAGGTTTTTGGCAACAGCAGAGGCCAGGTACAAATGTGGCCAGCCAGGGCCCACTACTGGAGGACGAGGAGGACGAGGATGAGGAGGAGGTGGAGGAGGATGAGGATGAAGCATGGTCACAGCGGGGTGGCACCCAACGCAGCTCGGGTCCATCACTGGTGCGTGGCTGGGGGGAAAGGCAGGACGATGACGATACGCCTCCCACAGAGGACAGCTTGTCCTTACCCCTGGGCAGCCTGGCACACATGAGCGACTACATGCTGCAGTGCCTGCGCAACGACAGCAGAGTTGCCCACATTTTAACCTGTGCGGACTACTGGGTTGCCACCCTGCTGGATCCACGCTACAAAGACAATGTGCCCACCTTACTTCCTGCACTGGAGCGTGATAGGAAGATGCGCGAGTACAAGCGCACGTTGGTAGACGCGCTACTGAGAGCATTCCCAAATGTCACAGGGGAACAAGTGGAAGCCCAAGGCCAAGGCAGAGGAGGAGCAAGAGGTCGCCAAGGCAGCTGTGTCACGGCCAGCTCCTCTGAGGGCAGGGTTAGCATGGCAGAGATGTGGAAAACTTTTGTCAACACGCCACAGCTAACTGCACCACCACCTGATACGCAACGTGTTAGCAGGAGGCAACATTTCACTAACATGGTGGAACAGTACGTGTGCACACCCCTCCACGTACTGACTGATGGTTCGGCCCCATTCAACTTCTGGGTCTCTAAATTGTCCACGTGGCCAGAGCTAGCCTTTTATGCCTTGGAGGTGCTGGCCTGCCCGGCAGCCAGCGTTTTGTCTGAACGTGTATTCAGCACGGCAGGGGGCGTCATTACAGACAAACGCAGCCGCCTGTCTACAGCCAATGTGGACAAGCTGACGTTCATAAAAATGAACCAGGCATGGATCCCACAGGACCTGTCCGTCCCTTGTCCAGATTAGACATTAACTACCTCCCCATAACCATATATTATTGGACTCCAGGGCACTTCCTCATTCAATCCTATTTTTATTTTCATTTTACCATTATATTGCAAGGCTACCCAAAGTTGAATGAACCTCTCCTCTGCCTGTGTGCTAGGCCTAAATATATGCCAATGGATTGTTGCAGTGGTGGCTGACGTGAAGCCTCATTCTCTGCTATGACATGCAGACTGATTCTCTGGTGACATGAAGCCAGATTGTCTGTTACGGGACCTCTCTCCTCTGCCTGGGTGCTGGGCCTGAATTTATGACAATGGACTGTTGCAGTGGTGGCTGACGTGAAGCCTGATTCTCTGCTATGACATGCAGACTGATTCTCTGCTGACATGAAGCCAGATCCTCTGTTACGGGACCTCTCTCCTCTGCCTGGGTGCTGGGCCTAAATTTATGAAAATGGACTGTTGCAGTGGTGGGTGACGTGAAGCCTCATTCTCTGCTATGACATGCAGACTGATTCTCTGCTGACATGAAGCCAGATTGTCTGTTACGGGACCTCTCTCCTCTGCCTGGGTGCTGGGCCTAAATATCTGACAATGGACTGTTGCATTGGTGGCTGACGTGAAGCCTGATTCTCTGCTATGATATGAAGACTGATTCTCTGCTGACATGAAGCCAGATTGTCTGTTACGGGACCTCTCTCCTCTGCCTGTGTGCTAGGCCTAAATATATGCCAATGGATTGTTGCAGTGGTGGCTGACGTGAAGCCTGATTCTCTGCTATGACATGCAGACTGATTCTCTGGTGACATGAAGCCAGATCCTCTGTTACGGGACCTCTCTCCTCTGCCTGGGTGCTGGGCCTAAATTTATGAAAATGGACTGTTGCAGTGGTGGGTGACGTGAAGCCTGATTCTCTGCTATGACATGCAGACTGATTCTCTGGTGACATGAAGCCAGATCCTCTGTTACGGGACCTCTCTCCTCTGCCTGGGTGCTGGGCCTAAATTTATGAAAATGGACTGTTGCAGTGGTGGGTGACGTGAAGCCTCATTCTCTGCTATGACATGCAGACTGATTCTCTGCTGACATGAAGCCAGATCGTCTGTTACGGGACCTCTCTCCTCTGCCTGGGTGCTGGGCCTAAATTTATGAAAATGGACTCTTACAGTGGTGGGTGACGTGAAGCCTGATTCTCTGCTATGACATGAAGACTGATTCTCTGCTGACATGAAGCCAGATCCTCTGTTACGGGACCTCTCTCCTCTGCCTGGGTGCTGGGCCTAAATATCTGACAATGGACTGTTGCATTGGTGGCTGACGTGAAGCCTGATTCTCTGCTATGATATGAAGACTGATTCTCTGCTGACATGAAGCCAGATTGTCTGTTACGGGACCTCTCTCCTCTGCCTGTGTGCTAGGCCTAAATATATGCCAATGGATTGTTGCAGTGGTGGCTGACGTGAAGCCTGATTCTCTGCTATGACATGCAGACTGATTCTCTGGTGACATGAAGCCAGATCCTCTGTTACGGGACCTCTCTCCTCTGCCTGGGTGCTGGGCCTAAATTTATGAAAATGGACTGTTGCAGTGGTGGGTGACGTGAAGCCTGATTCTCTGCTATGACATGCAGACTGATTCTCTGGTGACATGAAGCCAGATCCTCTGTTACGGGACCTCTCTCCTCTGCCTGGGTGCTGGGCCTAAATTTATGAAAATGGACTGTTGCAGTGGTGGGTGACGTGAAGCCTCATTCTCTGCTATGACATGCAGACTGATTCTCTGCTGACATGAAGCCAGATTGTCTGTTACGGGACCTCTCTCCTCTGCCTGGGTGCTGGGCCTGAATTTATGACAATGGACTGTTGCAGTGGTGGCTGACGTGAAGCCTGATTCTCTGCTATGATATGAAGACTGATTCTCTGCTGACATGAAGCCAGATTGTCTGTTACGGGACCTCTCTCCTCTGCCTGGGTGCCGGGGACTAAATATCTGAGAATGGACTGTTCCAGTGGTGGGTAACGGGAAGCCAGATTCTCTGCTATGATATGAAGACTGATTCTCTGCTGACATGAAGCCAGATTGTCTGTTACGGGACCTCTCTCCTCTGCCTGGGTGCTGGGCCTAAATTTATGAAAATGGACTCTTACAGTGGTGGGTGACGTGAAGCCTGATTCTCTGCTATGACATGAAGACTGATTCTCTGCTGACATGAAGCCAGATTGTCTGTTACGGGACCTCTCTCCTCTGCCTGGGTGCCGGGGCCTAAATATCTGAGAATGGACTGTTCCAGTGGTGGGTGACGGGAAGCCAGATTCTCTGCTATGGAACCTCTCTCCAATTGATTTTGGTTAATTTTTATTTATTTAATTTTTATTTTAATTAATTTCCCTATCCACATTTGTTTGCAGGGGATTTACCTACATGTTGCTGCCTTTTGCAGCCCTCTAGCCCTTTCCTGGGCTGTTTTACAGCCGTTTTAGTGCCGAAAAGTTCGGGTCCCCATTGACTTCAATGGGGTTCGGGTTCGGGACGAAGTTCGGATCGGGTTCGGATCCCGAACCCGAACATTTCCGGGATGTTCGGCCGAACTTCTCGAACCCGAACATCCAGGTGTTCGCTCAACTCTAGCTGGGAGTTGTAGTCCTCTCCTCTTATACCTTTTTCCTAAAATATCCTCTGATGTCCCATAATACCTGCCTGAACATGCTAAGAGTTGCAGTTCTCTCCTCTTATACCCCCTTTCCTGTAAGGCCGGCCCTCTGATATCACATTATATCAGCATAGACATGCTGGGAGTTGTAGTTCTCTCCTCTTATACCCCATCCATTCCTCTGATATCCCATTAATCAGCCTGGGCATGCTGGGAGTCGTAGTCCTCTCTTGTTATTCATTCTCCCTGTATTGTACTCTGCTATCATATTATATCTGCCTGTACATGCTAGGAGTTGTAGTACTCTCATCTTAAACCTCCTCCCTGAAATGTCCTCTGATATCACATAATAATGACCTCTACATGTGTGATTCTTGCATTGAAACTAGCTTTATATTCTCCTATGTACATATCACCTTTTATTATTATTTTTTTTTGCTTTGCTATGAATATTCATGAGCATTAATGAGACTTTCATTATGCCACTTGCTGGCAGGAGATAACCCACTGTGAAAACATTTTAGTCCATAGTCAAGCATCTAGCCTGATTGTCAATGATCACATTAGATAATATTAGTCTGTAGTCAGAGGTCACATTATGCCAGCTCATCCACAGCATAATCCATGGCAATGTCACCGCGCTGAAACAATTTCCTCAATGCACCCATGGAAAATGATCAACATTAAAAAGTACAAAGATGTCTTGTTATATATCATGCAGAGTGCAGTCCCAGGACACTGATACGGACATTACAAAGTATTCTCCAATCCTCATCATATCTCCACTGCTCGTGGGGTAGAAATACTCCCTTATCCATTTGTTCAACACCAATAAACATCCAGGAATATTTGGATATATCATATTAATACATGTATGACTCAGGCATCATGCACACGACCGTTCCGTTTTTTGCGGTCCGCAAAACACGGAAGCAGCCCGTGTGGCTTCCGCAATTTGCAGAACAGAATGGGCGGCCCATTGTAGAAATGCCTATTCTTGTCCGCAAAACGGACAAGAATAGGACAGGTTATATTTTTTTGCGGCCTCATTGAAGTGAATGAGTCCACACCCGAGCCGCAAAAACTGAGGCTGGAATGAGGACCAAAACAACAGTCGTGTGCACGAGGCCTCAAAATGACAGAATACGTCTGGGTCACTGTTCACTGAAAGGGGATTTCAGCTAACAGCACCTATATCTGCAAAAAGGGTGAAAGAGTTGGTAATACACAGCCCACAATGGGAGAGCTGTGCCAAAAATGAACCAGCAACCATGAGAGGAATGGGAGGATGAAAAAGGGCTTATAGATATATACAGTGGATCTAAAAAGTCTACACACCCCTGTTAAAATGGCAGGTTTCGTGGCGGGAAATTGTGCGATTTTTCCCTGCGAGTGCAAAGCATTTGAATGCGTTTTGCACGTGTGTGAGAAAAATCTGCATGTTTGGTACCCAGACCCGAACCCGAAATTCTTCACAGAAGTTCGGGTTTAGGTTAGGTGTTGTGTAAATTTTATTATTTTCCCTTATAACATGGTTATAAGGGAAAATAATATCATTCTTAATACAGAATTCTTAGCAAAATAGGGATGGAGGGATTAAAAAAATTGAACTCACCTCATCCACTTGTTTGCGCTGCCCGGCTCGTCTTTTGTCTTCTTCTTTGATGACCTGGGAGGAAAAGGACCTTTGGTGACGTCACTGAGCTCATCACATGATCCATCGCAGTGACGTCACCAAAGGTCCTTTTCCTCCCAGGTCATCAAATAAGAAGTAAGAAGAGAAGCCGTGCTGCGCGAACAAGTGGATGAGGTGAGTTCAATTTTATTTATCTATTTTTTTTAACCCCTCCCTCCCTTTTTTACTAAGCATTCTATATTAAGAATGATATTATTTTCCCTTATAACCATGTTATAAGGGAAAATAATAAAATTTACAGGATCGGGTCCCCATCCCGATGATCTCCTAGCAACCATGCATGAAAATCACACTGCATCCGCACTTGCTTGCGGATGCTTGCGATTTTCACGCAGCCCCATTCACTTCTATGGGGCCTGCGTTGCGTGAAAAACGCACAATATAGAGCATGCTGCGATTTTCACACAACGCACAAGTGATGCGTGAAAATCACCACTCATGTGCACAGCCCCATAGAAATGAATGGGTCCGGATTCAGTGCGGGTGCAATGTGTTCAGCTCACGCATTGCACCCACGCGGAAAACTCGCCCGTGTGAAAGAGGCCTTAAACTAATACTTTGTTGAAGCACCTTTTGATTTTATTACAGCACTCAGTCTTTTTGGGTATGAGTCTATCAGCATGGTACATTTTGACTTGGCAAGATTTGCCCACTCTTCTTTGAAAAAAAACACTTCAAATCTGTCAGATTGCGAGGGCATCTCCTGGGCACAGCCCCCTTCAGATCACCCCACAGATTTTCAATCTGATTCAGGTCTGGGCTCTGGCTGGGCCATTCCAAAAGTTTAATCTTCTTCTGGTGAAGCCATTCCTTTGTTGATTTGGATGTATGCTTTGGGTCGTTGTCATGCTGAAAGATGAAGTTCATCTTCATGTTCAGCTTTATAGCAGAAGCCTTAAGGTTTTGTGCCAATATTGACTGGTATCTGGAACTGTTCATAATTCCCTCTAACTTAACTAAGGCCCCAGTTCCAACTGAAGAAAAACAGCCCCTTGGCATGATGCTGCCATCACCATGCTTCACTGTGGGTATGGTGTTCTTTTGGTGATGTGCAGTGTTGTTTTTGCGCCAAACATATCTTTTGGAATTATGGCCAAAAAGTTCAACCTTGGTTACATCAGACCATAACACTTTTTCCCACATACTTTTGGGAGACTTCAGATGTGTTTTTGCAAAATGTAGCCTGGCTTGGATGTTTTTCTTCGCAAGAAAAGGCTTTCAACTTGCCACTCTACCCCATAGCCCAGACATATGAAGAATACAGGAGCTTGTTGTCACATGTACCACACAGCTAGTACTTGCCAGATATTCCTGCAGCTCCTTTAATGTTGCTGTAGGCCTCTTGGTAGCCTCCCAGGCTAGTTTCCTTCTCGTCTTTTCATCAATTATGGAGGGACGTCCAGTTCTTGGAAATGTCACCGTTGTGCCATATTTTCTCCACTTGATGACTGTTTTCACTGTGTTCCATGGTATATCTAATGCCTTGGAAATTCTTTTGTACCCTTCTCCTGACTGAAACCTTTTAACAATGAGATCCCCATGATGCTTTGGAAGCTCTCTGTGGACCATGGCTTTTGCTGTGGGATGCGACTAAGAAAATTTCAGGAAGCACCAACTAGAGCAGCTGAACTTTATTTGGGGTTAATCAGAGGCACTTGAAATGATGGCAGGTGTATGCTGACTCCTATTTAACATGATTTTGAATGTGATTGCTTAATTCTGAACACAGCTACATCCCCAGTTATGCAACCACATTATTTTAGTTTTTTTTTCTTCCCTCCACCTAAAAGATTTCAGTTTGTTTTTCAATTGAGTTGTACAATTTATAGGTCACAGGTAACAGGCGTGTGTAGACTTTTTATATCCACTGTATGTATGTGTATATATATATATATATATATATATATATATATATACACACACACACACACATCACTATATATACACACCAACACTGTATAATACTTCTGAAAAGGGAGCTACCGAATTGTTCCCAAAATAAATATATACATCAATTAGGCAATATATGAATATATTTTTTAATTAGATAAACATATCTCCATGAAAAACATTCTCAAAGGGCTCATTCAGGCCTAAGAGTTAGAAGGTGTTGAACGTCATATATATCTTAGGCTAGTTTCACAATTACGGCACAGCTCTATAGCACGCTGTTCCAGCAGAGAACAGCATGCTGGAGTTCTCCGGATCCGGCATTGCTGGATGTTATTGAAACGTCCGTCGGCCCCCATGACTATAATCAGAAGTACCTTGAAGTCCCAGAAATGGCATGTGTGTGTGAGGGGTGCATGTGATATACTATGTTTGATGAAGCCACTCGTGATGTTGGATTTATGTTTGTTCTATACATAAGTGCTAAGGTCGTATAACCAACGTATTGTAGACCACAGGGTTACTCAATGATATTGACCACGTAATCTGAAAAACAGTTCAAAAATTATTTTAACAGGAAGGCAGGCTTTTTCTTCACTGCTGCAGGTCTGCTTTAAAGAGGACCTTTCACTACTGTATAAACTAAAAACTAACTAGATCAGTAGGCAGAGCGGCGCCCAGGGGTCCCCCTGCACTTACTAGTATGCCTGGGCGCCGCTCCGTTCGCCCGGTATAGGCTCCGGTGTCTGCGCTCCCTCTGACTGATTTTTTGTAGGAGGCGTGTCCCTTGCTGCAGTGCTGGCCAATCGCAGCGCACAGCTCATAGCCTGGCTATCAGTCAGAGGGAGCGCAGACACCGGAGCCTATACCGGGCGAACGGAGCGGCGCCCAGGCATACTAGTAAGTGCAGGGGGACCCCTGGGCGCCGCTCTGCCCACTGATCTAGTTAGTTTTTAGTTTATACAGTAGTGAAAGGTCCTCTTTAAAGCAGACCTGCAGCAGTGAAGAAAAAGCCTGCAGCAGTGAAAAAAAATGGCTGGGTTGTTATGGAAACCTGGTGTAAAACTGTCTGTGTGTGGAGACTAAGGACCTTTGAGTTTCTATTGGCTGATAAGGGACATGTGACCGTGTGTATGGCAGTTGGGATATGAAGAGAAAGACCTGCAGGCTTCTAATGGCTAATGTAGGTCATGTGATGTGCCATATTTGCATTTTTTGGGAATATCTCAGGAACAGTACATGCTAGAGAGCTGTGACCCCCACAAGATTTCTTTCCAGGTAGAAAGGGATGTGTATACCAAGTTTCGTTGAAATCGATGGTTGCGTTTTTGAGTGATCGCGGAACATACATACTATATATACGTCCTTCTTTATATATATAGTTATATTCCCAAATACCTTTCATTATTTGTAATGGCTGGTTTTGTCTGGGGAGCAATCATCAGGGAAAACAAAATGGCCGCTGTCCCATTAGTTCACACAAAACTTGTCCTGATCACACATGAGGACAAGTTACTTTACAACACTGAGGAAAAGAGCTGCCTCATCCTCCTCTCTGCTTGTCAGGGATAATGATCTTGAATACAGATAATAAGAACTTTAGCTGAATCTCTGGGGAATTTAGTTCATGAGGAGACAAGAAGTACAGAGAGGACGGACAGGACAGGCTGTGGTAATGTGTTGCTGTGGTAATAGAGACTGCATACAAGTGGTGCTACTCGTTATCCACACCTTACCCTCCTCTTGTGTCTCATCATCTTCATTCCCACAGAGACTCACCTGTATTCAGGATTCCTGACAAGCAGAGCAGAAAGGAGGATGAGGCAGCTCTTTAGCTCATTGTGGTGAAGTAACTTGTCCTCCTGTGTAATTAGGACAGGTTTTGTGTGTACTGATAGGATGGTAGCCATTTTATTTCTCCTAATGATAGACAAAACAAGCCATTCTAAGTAATGAAAGGTATTTATGAATATATTTATTTAAAAAATAATATTTAAGTATTTTCCTTTTTTTAATTCCTGGAACATTTTAACGTACCAAGGAATTCCGTGGTCCTTCCTGAAAGTTAACCACTGCTGAAAATTTTGCCTGTTTTATTGCTATTTATCATTGAGTGAAACTACCCAACTGCCCGAAGAGCAGGATTAGAATGAATCTTTTCCCACAACAACATATATTAATCTGCTCAGCTCCTCCGGCTCCATAGCATGAAACCCACAAACTGGACTGCATGTTCTATGTGACAGATTTGCTTTAATGTCAAACTTCCATCATAATTTTTAGACACTACCTTCCCTCTTAGTGCTGCTCACTTGCTTAGTGAGGATAACCCTTGCTTGCCCCCCCCCACATAATGTAAAGATGAATGACATGTTCACAGAAGCCTGTAGCCCTAGATGGCTGACAGAATGGATACTCATTTATTAACATGAGCATCTTGTTGCAGGGGAAACGACTGTGAATCTGCCAATTGAGATAAAGCCTGCACAGTGAGCTTACTCGACAGCCGGTTGGCCAAAAATGCATTAACGTTGCATAACTAATGCTTTCCTTACACACATTTCTGATATTATTCTTGATTTCTGTGTTGGAAAATGTTCTTACGTCACTTAATATGTTTCTTTTCAAGCACTTGACTGGATCTGGATACACTTATCTGTGTAACTTATTAATATCATCTACGAATTAACATGTCAAGTATGATACTTGATGCTGACAGTGACAGGAATGTCATTCCCAGAGATACTTGGAGAAGGTATGAAAAGGAAAGGCTACACGGACAAGTGCAATACTTTTTAGGCTCGGTATACTACTAGTTACTACAGAGTCACACGTGTATATATCTGGGCAATGGTTCTAGACCCTACTGCAATGTTTGAGGCTTCAGGGCAATTAGTATGGATGCAATTGTCATCCTCGTAACAACGGCTTGTTCTATGGTCAACTCTGTGGTCAACAAGATAGTCCTCTGTAATAATGACTCAACACTGCAGTAAGGATGTACCTATCTGAGTCTTCCATCTGTTATACTATTAGTCAGTGTGATATTTTTTTGCCATTTGGGCTAATAGTACTGTAGACTATACCAGTGATGGCTAACCTCCGTGGCATGCGATAAGCTTTTATTGCGATGTGACAGTTGCAAGAAAATGTGACTGTCGTGTCGCAGTTACATCATGTCACATGTCGCATTGCGACACCATTGACTATCATTACACAAAATGTTGCGTGACACATGTTGCTGTGTAACCAGACCCTAAAGAGAGCAAGACAGGCTCCCTGCTCACTGAAGGATCAAATTACATCATACTATAGAGGGAGCAGCTGTGAGCAGAGAGAAGCAAACATGACTTATCAGCTAATAGTAAGGCTGACCATATACATTAAATAGCTGTCATCTCATTTATCCAACAGCTGTCTGTCTCAATCCTCCAATACATATGCATGCTGGGCATGGCTGAGCATGCATATATAGTGAATAGGGAGAGGGGAGAATGCCGCTGGCAGACACCTCTGGCAGTGGCTTATCGTCCCACTAACAAACGGATCAGCCAGTAGAATCCAAGGTCCCTTATCTTTATCTTCCCCAACATCAGCTGTCAGCAGAGAGTCAGGAGGACACCATACACATTAGATAGTTGGCCAAACCTGTCAGAAACATCAAGTCTGGCCGATATAGTATCTTATGTGTATGACCAGCTTAAATGTTTCATCTCACCCAAGTGCTTTATTCACATCTCTACTGCTCACATCTTCTCTATAACCTCTACAAGACATAGTAGTAGAGTCAAAAGTGTAGCAGAGTTCATAAACTGCACTTTGTGTATCTCTCATGCAGCAGCCTCCTCTTTTCTCTATAGACCTCAATGTTTAAAGCAGGAAAGAGCAAAACAGTCTGATAAAAGCATATAGAAGCATTTTTCTTTAAGAAGATATATTATTAAATGTTTCTTATATTCACCTATACTATTCACTTATGGAAAGTTGTTTTATAATAAGAGGTACCCTTAAAAGATGATAGGGGAGCAGAATAGATTTCCTGTATGTGTGCTTTGTATGGAAGACAATTTTCAGGCACTAACTCAGAAACTGAGAATAAGGCCTCTTGTGTAAACTTTTTTTTATTCCGTTTCCATTCCATTTTTGCGGATTCCGTTTGCAGTCCGTATGCAGAACCATTCATTTCAATGGTTCCGCAAAAAAGGCATTCCGTTTCCGTATTTCCGTTCTGTTCAAATATAGAACATGTCCTATTATTGCCCGCAAATCACATTCCATGGCTCCATTCAAGGGCTTGTTCACACGACTGTGCCGTGTTTTGCGGTCTGAAAATTGCGGATCTGCAAAACACGGATGCACCCCGTGTGCCTTCCGCAATTTGCGTAACGGAACGGACGCCCCTTTATAGAAATGCCTATTCTTGTCCGCAAAACGAACAAGAAGAGGACGTGACTTATTTTTTTATAAAAATGCGGCTCGGATGCTGAACCAAACCACGGTCGTGTGAATGAGCCCCAAGTCAATTGGTCCGCCAAAAAAACGGAATACATACGGAACCCATCCGTATGTTTTCCGTATCCATTCCGTTTTTGCGGAACCATCTATTGAAAATTTTATGCCCAGCCCAATTTTTTTATGTACTTACTGTTTAAACATTATTGTATGCTTCCGTTTCTGCAAAAAATGGATCACAAACGGAAATCAAACAGCAAAACGGAACGGAGACACTACTGAAACAAAAAAAACGGAAAAACTGATCTGTTTAAAAAAGGACTGCAAAATCATACAGTCGTGTGCAATAGACCTAAGTGATATAGCATGCAGAGCGGAAAATTGCAGGATAAAAGTAATATAATAGCCAGAAATAGTGATATTCAAAAACCAGCTGATGCAAAGAAAGAGACGCAAATATGCATATTTCCCATTTGTGAGTTCACGTCAGGCTTTAAATGATCATCTACTGCTGCCTGAACACTAGCTGTGATTTTTTTGTCTCACCACTTGAGATAACTAGCAGTGGCTGCATTTAGGAGGACACTCAATACAGTGACAACTGAGCAAGCCTGCTCATTTGTTTGTGTGAGTTCAATAGGCTTCGGTGGAGATACGTGCACACGTACGTTCCTCCTTAAGGCCTCATGCACACGTTGTTTTTATCGGTCCGCAAAACGGGGTTCCATTGTTCCGTGATCCGTTTCTGTTTTTGTTTCCGTGCGTCTTCCTTTATTTTTGGAGGATCACCAGACATGAAGGAAAGTAAAAAAAAGTCTAAGTCAAGTTTGCCATGCAAATGATAGGAAAAAAAAACGGACACGGACGCGCGGATGCGGATGACAATCTTGTGTGCCTCCACGTTTTTTCACGGTCCCATTGACTTGAATGGGTCCGCGAATGCGTTTTCCGTGAAAAAAATAGGACAGGTTAAATTTTTTTGACGGACTGGAACTACGGATCACGGACGCTGATGACAAACGGTGCATTAACCGAGTTTTCAACGGACCCGCAGAAAATCACGAAAAACGGAACAACGGACACGGAATGAAACAACGGTCGTGTGCATGAGGCCTAACTGTTTTTCCAATAGATGGAACTCCTGATAGGTAGGGTGATAGACATTTATTGCATATAAACATGAACTATCACTTAAAAACTCCTTTGGTCCAAAAAAAGAAATTCTTCTAGCATCAAGGCACTTCAGCAGAAGGACAAGTTAATGAAGATGCTCAGCCCAACATGTACAGAGAAGGACTGTATTCTAATCTATAGTGGCAAGACTGAGTTGGACACTGCCTGACATGTTAGGTGAGTACTGGTGAGTACAGACAGCCATGGAGATATTGTACATGACCCTCACACGGCCTAGTTATTGAGTGAGAACAATGAATCTGCTTTCATCCTGTGTGTCCGCGTCTTTATAAACAGGAAGAGTCCTACTGAATATATAACCAGATTAAAAGCTGACACGGTGCGAGAGTGGATGATGAACTCTTAAAGAGGACCTTTCACCTCTCCTGACATGTCTGTTTTAATAACTGCTTGTATTCCCCATGTAATGACAATTCTGGAACATCTATTCTTATGTCTCTAGGTTGTGCCATTCCTTTATTATTTCTACTAGAAGTTATGAATGGATTGCTAGCAGTCTGCAGTAAGGGTACAGAGGGGAGGTAACCAGTTGGGGGGCGGGGGTGGGGGGGTGTACCTGCACAGACTGAAAATGGCAGCACTGATTGGATAGAGTGAGTTTGTGCAGGTACACCCCCCCCCCCCCAACTGGTTACCTCCCCTCTGTACCCTTACTGCAGACTGCTAGCAATTCACATATTCCTATATTATTCCTGCTAGAAGTTTCTGAACGAATTTTAAGCAGTCTCCTGTAAGGGTACAGCAGGTGGTGGTGTGTCCCTGCACAGTCTGACAATGGCATCCAGGGGTATAGCTAAAGGGGGTGCAAAGCTATCAGTTGCTACCAGGCAAAGGAGCCTGAGGGGGCCCAAAGACCCTTGTGCCACATAAGAAGACACCGGTATTATAGAAAGTGCTGGTCAAGTTACACCTCTGGGTGGAGGGAAGGTGTTAGGTCAAGAATTTGGCATGGGGAAGTTGCTGTTTCAATTGTTGCCTCAGGCAGCACAAAGGCTATGTGCTTCCCTGCCCGTCGCCACAAAGCCCTGAAGGAAGGGGGGCCCCAGCTGAACTCCTGCACCAGGGCCCATGATCCTTAAGCTACGCCCCTGGTGGTAGCAGTGATTGGATAGAGTCAGACTGTGAAGGGACACTCCCCCAACTGGTAACACCCATCTGTACCCTTACTACAGACTGCTTGCAACTCATTCAGAAACTTCTAGCTGGAATAATAAAGAGACGGCACAACATAGAGTTTTAAGAATAGATGTTCCAGAATTGCAAGTAGTTATTAAAACATACATGTCAGGAAAGGGGACAGCTCCTCTTTAATTTTAGTCTAGAAATCTGTGAGATATTATACCCAGATTATTAAGTACACCGTAACCAGTCTCTGCTTTCCGCTACAGTATCTGTGTGTAGAATACTTGGAAATGTGTGCACTGATGCCTACAGAAATAGCTATGCTCCAGTTGCTATTATCTCCTCTTCTAAATTAGTTACATGCTTGTGGTTTAGGGATTTTGAGTTGAGTGACAGCTACAAATTGTATAATTGCCCTCTGTCTGTTGTCGGGGACTGTCCAGACTGAATGATTCTTACAACTGGCTACACATTACATAATGCATTGAAAAGTCTCAGAGACGTAGTACAAACATTTGATTTCCAAAGAACAGATAAAACTGGTTCCTGGCCAACACTTCACACCAAATTCAGCCACACAAGCTTCTGGAATGAGCACATGTTCTAAATCTGGGAGGGAAGAATTCTCTACTGACACGGACTAGGACACAAGAGACTGCAATCCACATTCATGGACAGAGCATGTATCCTTTTCTATTATAGAGTATGTGGTCCTTTTCTTTTCATTTTACTTAAAGGGGTTATCCCATGATTGATGTAAAATATAAAAATCAGACATCAAGTAGTAGATGATAATCTCTTTCTAACAAAGCTAGAACCATAATGGATCCAGAGATCTCCTCATTCATTGCTCCAATTGCACTGCCAGATTTATTTCAGGCTGGCAGCTCAGGGGGCGTGTCCTTTCTCACGGGGTGTGTCACAGCTGCTAACAGCGGGTGTCAGTTGAAAATTTAAATTGAGCACATGCGACCACTAGAGTGAGGTGGACAAGAAATAAGGAAAAGAACAAACAGCTGGTGGCGCTATACAGATAAATTTTATTAACCCCTTCCCAACTGCCATACCTCTATATGCGTGCTAATTGCACATACCCCGCGCAGATAGCACGTGTATAAACGCAATGGCAGCTCTTTAATCCAAGCGCTGCAAAACGCTTGGATTAAGGCCTCATTCACACGACAGTGTTTTTTCACTGTCAGTGATTTGGCTTCAGTGGTCCATGTCCGATTTTGCTTCAGTTGTGTTTCCTTGTGTCTTCCTTTTTTTTTTTGTCTTACAGGGGAAAAAAAAGGAAGGTTAATGAAAAGTGTAATTTTATTGCACCAAGGTCTTGTAGAAAAAAGCGGACACGGACACAAATGACATACCAGTTGTGCATCCGTTTTTCTTGACGGACCCATTGACTTGAATGGGTTCATCCTCCGTTTTCCACTGACAAGAATAGGACAGGTTATATTTTTTTGACGGACTGGAATCACGGACGCGGAGAAAAAACGGAGGACTATCAGGTTTTTTTCACAGCTCCATAGAAATTAATGGGACCGCCGCTAAACTGTGAAAAATGATGGAACGGACGCTGATACACACAACGGTCGTGTACATGAGGCCTAAAGCTTCTGCCCCTGCACTGCTGCTGTCACGGACAGTGCAAAGTGCAGTAGTGCCGGCAAGAGACCAATCAGAATGGTCGCGGCAGTGTAAAAGTGCCTGTTCCAGGCTCTTATC
This sequence comes from Bufo gargarizans, assembly GCF_014858855.1. Taxonomy (NCBI): domain Eukaryota; kingdom Metazoa; phylum Chordata; class Amphibia; order Anura; family Bufonidae; genus Bufo; species Bufo gargarizans. The sequence continues at coordinate 464,468,283 of NC_058082.1, read as the reverse complement.
TGCACTCTGCAGACGGGAGCCTGAAATCAGGTAGTGTGTCCTCCGTGCCCCCAGATCTGTGGGCCCCATCTGTGCCCCTTGCATCGATCTGCCCCCCCCCTCGGTGCGCCCTGCCTTCAACCCCCCCTGTGAGCCCTGCCTCTTTGCCGGCCATGCGCTCTCCCTGCCGGCATCTGTCCCCGCCTGCCCCCATCCATGTATCCTGCCCCCATTTGTGCCCCCTGCCCCTGATGCGGTCCCCCTGCTGTATTTGATGGTGGTGGCTCCATTACTGAGCTGCCGCCATCAGCAGTGAGTGTCAGCTGTATGCTGACACACTGCTATAACTCCTTAGATGCCGCAGAAGCGGCATCCATAGGGTTAATATAGGGAGGGGGCTCCCTCTCTCAACCATCGGTCTGCCACGCTTTGAAAAGGCGTCTGGTGTTGCCACCTATCAGGAAATCTGATAGTACTATACTTTGCAATGCAAGAGCATTGCAAAATATAGTACAGCCATCAGCCCCACTGGATTTTCAAGATCCAAGAGGGACTTGATAAAAAGGTGTGAAAATAAAAAAAAGTTTAAAAAAATTATAAAAATAATAAAAATGTAAATTTAAAATAAAATAAATTGCCTTTTTCTATATCCGCTCATTTATAAGAGATTAAAAAATGATTTTTTTTTATAAACTACACATATTAGGTATCACCGCGTCCGTAACGACCGGCTATATAAATATATTACATGATCCACCCCGTCTGATAAACACCATAAAAAATAAAAACTCTGTCAAAAAAAGCTATTTTTGTCGCGTTACATCACAAAAAGTGCAACTCCAAGTGATAAAAAAGGTGTATGTCCCACAAAATAGTACCAGAAAAACTGTCACCTCATCCCGCAAAAAATGAGCCTCTACATAAGAAAATCGCTTAAAAAGTAAAATAAAACTGTAGCTCTTAGAACATGGAGACAATAAAAAAACATTTTTTTGTTTCAAATATGCTATTATTGTGTTAAAGTGAAATAAATTTAAAAAAGTATACATATTAGTTTTTTTCCGCGTCCGTAACAACCAGCTCTATAAAAATATCACATGACCTAACCCCTCATCTGAACACCATACAAAATAAAAATAAAAACAGTGCCAAAAAAAGCCATTTTTAGATTTTTTAGATCACAAAAATGAACCAAGCGATCAAAAAGGCGTATGCCCCCTAAAATAGTACCAATGAAACCATCACCTCATCCCACAAAATATGAGATCCTACCTAAGACAATCAGTCAAAAAATAAAAAAGCTATGGCTCTCAGACTATAGAGACACTAAAACCTCATTTTTTTTGTTTCAAAAATGCTATTCTTGTGTAAAACTTGTATAAATAAGAAAAAGTATACATATTAAGTATTGCCACGTCTGTATCGATGTGCACTATAAAAGTGTCACATGAACTAGCCCCTCAGGTGAACGCTATAAAAATAAATAAATACTGTTCCAAAACAACCAATTTTTTGGTCACCTTGCTCCATAAAGTGTAATAATGGATGATCAAAAAATCATATGTACCCAAAAATAGTACCAATAAAAACGTCAGCTCTTCCTGCAAAAAAACGAGCCCCTGCACAAGATGATCGGCAGAAAAATAAAAAAAATAAGGCATTCAGAAAATCGAGACACAAAAACATTATAAAGCATTTTTGAAAAAGAAATTATGTAAAACTGAAACAAACAAACAAGGAAAGTAGACATATTTGATATCATTGCGTCCGTAACAACCTGCTCTATAAAAATAGCACACTCAGATGAATCTTGTAAAAAATAAAAACTGTGCCAAAACAGACATTATTTTGTTACCTTGCCTCACAAAAAATGTAATATAGAGCAATTCAAAATCATATGTACCCCAAAATAGTACCAATAAACCTGGCACCTTATCCCCTAGCTTCCAAAATGGGGTCACTTTTTCAGAGTTTTACTGTAAGGGTACATCAGGGTGGCTTCAAATGGGACATGGCATCTAAAAACCAGTCCAGTAAAATCTGCCTTCCAAAAACCATATGGCATTGCTTTTCTTCTGCGTCCTGCCGTGTGCCCTTACATCAGTTTACGATTACATGTGGGGTGTTTCTGTAAACCGCAGAATCATAGTAATAAATATTGAGCTTTGTTTGGCTGTTACCCCTCAATGTGTTAAAGAAAAAAATGTATTAAAATGGAAAATCTGCCAAAAAAGCTAAATTTAGAAACAAAGTTTGTAAAATCAGTTTTAGGTAACTTGATTGTAGTTTCTTAATTTTAGTTTCTGCAATTAGGTCATTTATGGGGGGTTCCACTATGTAAGCCCCACAAAGTGACTTCAGACCTGAACTGTGGGAATTGGAAATTTTCTTAAAAATTTAAAGAATTGCTTCTAAAATTCTAAACCTTCTAACGTCCTAAATTTTTTTAATGACATTTACAAAATGATGCTAACATAAAGTAGGAATGTTAAATACAAAATATTTTATGAGGTATCACTTTCTGTTTTAAAAGTAGAGAAATAAAAATTTTGAAAATTGCAAATTTTTTAAATTTTTGGATTTTTTCATAAATAAAGGTGATATATATTCACTCAAATTTATGACTATCATGAAGTACAATGTGTCACGAGAAAACAGTCTCAGAATGGCTTGGATAAATAAAAGCATTCCAAAGTTAATAGCATATAAAGTGACACATGTCAGATTTGCAAAATTTGACGTGGACACGAAGGTGAAAAATGTCTTGGTCTTGAAAGGGTTAAATAGTTCAGTGGCTGTACTACATTTTTAATTACATGCATTTTAATTACAAGTATTTAGATCCAGGTGCTCGTTTGAAAAATTTTGAATATTTTACTTTAACATTTGTCTATAATTTTATATATTTTGTAATATATTTGATATAATATCTTTTAATACATGTATATTTATTTTACATTATTTTACATTTAGGGTGCATTCGCATCACCGTTTAGTTTTCCATTCTTCTGATCCATCCGAAGAAGAGAGCGAGAGAGAGAAAAAAAAACTGGTTCCTGTAAAAAAACGGATCCTGTTGCATCAGTTGTCATCCGTTTGAGCCATTTCTGTCTGAGATCCGTTTTTTTAGGCTACTTTCACACTTGCGGCAGAGGATTCCGGCAGGCAGTTCCGTCGCCGGATCCGGCAAAACGTATGCAAACTGATGGCATTTGTCAGACAGATCCGGATCCGTATGACAAGTGCATTGAAATGCTGGATCCGTCTCTCTGGTGTCATCCGGAAAACCGGGCCTGGATCCGTGGAACCGCGGCCTGGATTCCTGCTGAGAGCAGGAGCGCACGGCGTCGTTGGTTGCTATGACGCCGTGCGCTCTCTGCTGCCGCCACAGTACAGTAATACACTGGTATAGATCATACCAGTGTATTACTGTACTGTGGCGGCAGCGTGAAAAACGGCCGTGGGCATTCAGCCTTTGGGTTAGGTGTTCTGTAGATTTTATAATAGCATTCTTAATACAGAATGCTTAGTAAAATGTGCCTTGAGAGGTTAAAAATAATACATTTAACTCACCCCATCTACTTTCTTCAGGACCTGGCTAAAAGACCTTTGATGACGTCACTGCGCTCATCACATGGTCCATCATCAAAATAATAAAGATCGGGTCCCCTTCGCGACCGTCTCCTAGCAACCATGCGTGAAAATCGCACCGCATTCGCAATTGCTTGCGATTTTTACACAGCCCCATTCACTTCTATGGGGTCTGCTTTGCGTGAAAAACGCACAATATAGAGCTTGCTGCTATTTTCACGCAACGCACAAGTGATGCGTGAAAATCACCGCTCATGTACACATGGGTCCGGATTTAGGATTCAGTGCGGGTGCAATGTGTTCACATGACTCATTGCACCCGCGCGGAAAACTTGCTCGTGTGAAAGGGGCCTTAGGGTACTTTCACTTATGCGGCAGAGGATTCTGTCGCCGGAACTGCCTGCCAGATCCGGCAATCCTGACGCGAACAGATGGCATTTGTCAGACGGATCCGTCTGACAAATGCATTGAAATACCGGAACCGTCTCTCTGGTGTCATCTGGAAAAACAGATCCGGTATTATTATTCTTTTTTTGCATTTTTAAAGGTCTACGCATGCACGGACTGGAAAACCGGATCCGTTTTGCCAGAATACATCCGTTTTGCACTAATACATTTCAATGGAAATTAATGCTGGATCCGGCAGTCCGACAAGTGTCCAGGATTTTTGGCCGGTATTTTCTCCGGCCAAGAAACGTAAGAGGGGCTGAACTGATGCATCCTGGACGGAATGCTCTCCATTCAGAATGCGTTTTTATGCGCGTTTTTTGCAATAGTAAACGCGCATTTGACGCGCGTTTGTGTGATTGACTGCAGTGTCCTATGGCCACAAACGCGCGTCAAAACGCCCCAAAGAAGCTCAAGAACTTGATTATGCGTCAGGCGTTTTACAGCGCGATCGTACGCGCTGTAAAACGCCCAGGTGAGAACCATTCCCATAGGGAAGCATTGGTTTTCATGTGTTGAGCGTTTTACAGCGCGTTTGAACGCGCTGTAAAACGCTCAGGTGTGAACTTAGGGTTATACTGTGGAACAGACTGTCCACTGTTTCAGCTGCTGCCACTTCCAACGGAAGCCCTGACATGGGATTGAGCAGTAAAATAGAGGGTTCCGCACATGCACGAGACTTCCGAAAACAAAGCTGAATTGCGGGCTGTCACTCAAAGGCAAGAGCGGCGTGGTTACCTTGACTTGAAGCAAGGAGGCCGCTGCCCCCTTGACTTCAAGCTGACATGCAAATTAGCGCGGACGGAGGATAAAAGATAGTTTTCTGACCTTACGCAGCATCGGACTGCAGGATGAAAATTATGATTAGTATCACACTGCGGTGTACCCTGAAGTACTGCTGGCGGGTTTACAAGCATTTAGGAGGTGACAGGTTCCCTTTAAATCATTCCAGTTCAGGTTTCCTCCATTGAGTTGTGCTTTGCCCAATTCTGGTGTCAAACTTTAATTATAGTAGCAATTTGCAGGGCTGTGCGAAGTTCTGACTCCGACTCCTGTATTTTATCACACTCCGACGCCCACTTAAATGGTCAATAATTTAGTAATAATACATTTCCTGGAAGTAAGTAATCAGGCTACATAGAACATACAACAAATTTATTAGAAAACTATTTCTAAAACTTCTGCAATTTTTAAAATTCCTATAAGTAAATATGCAGTGCACTATGCATTCAATAACTGGAAAACACTGTTATAACTTAATAATTGTAAGGAATCTATGAATTTTTCCTCATAAAAAGTTAGAAAAGCTATATATTGTATTTCCTGGAAATGCAGAGAATCATGTGTAGGTCTAGTGATAATAAATATAAAAGACGGCTCAACTGTTAAATTGAATGGTAGAGGTGCTTATCTGCTGGTCAAAGGAAATAGGATATAGTGCAGAAGGTAGCAGGCACACTCGTATTTGTGATTAGATAAAATGATTTTATTTTAAATATAGCTAAAATCGGTATAAAATCTGATGTAAGATTAAAAGTCCTATAGACAGAGGAGTGACATAGAGTGGAAAATGAGCGCTGTTAGTGAAACCTCCTGACACTGGATATGTGTGCCGGATTAAAAAAAAAAAAAAAAAAGAAGGTGTGAGATATGTGGCTGGTACCAATCTTGGCTGAATGCCTTAATGGGTCAAGTTCATGAGTCCGTGTAGATGATAAAATGGATACTAATAAAATGGAATAGTTAGATGAAAAAATATGGGAAAAATAGGTGGCTGTGTTAACCATAAAGTGGATAGTACATCTGTGGGATGTCTGTTAAATAATACTTTCTTCACACGTGCAGTAGAGTGGTCCCTTTTTATTGAGGGACTAACAATATCAAGAATGTTCCAATTAGGAGCGCTTCATATACTTAACAACCTTATTCAAACAGACCAGCGGATCCCGATCACGTGACTATTCCCCCGGTCACTCCCATTAAGGCATTTATCCAAGATTGGTACCAGCCACATACCTCACACCTTCCTTTTTTTTTTTTTTTTAATCCGACACACGCTATCTGCAGGTTCGATCTTGCTCACTGGCTCCTGTGTGTCTATCTTCTGGTCCATGGCTTGTTAACTTCCTCTCTGGAAAGGTCATGATCATCTGCTCTGCTGCAGCCAATGACTGGATTCAGCGGTGAGACATCCACTATAGACAAATCACCACTGAAGCCAGGCTGCAGGCTCCTGTGAAAAGTGACTTATTCCTTGACAACCCCTTTAATGCTGTCTTCCTGTTCTCTGTAGGAGTTCTGAGATGACTGCAGGCATGGCAGTAGTGAACTTCCTACCCTGGACTTTAGAGGAAGAACTTACTACTGAGCATATGCAGTACAGTTTTAATCATGGTGCCAGCCCATCATACTCCAATTAATTGACCATAGTTGACCATTGTAGCTCCTCAGTTGATACAGCAGTGTCACGGTGGGGAGTGGGGGAAACTCCCCACTGTACGATAATGGGTACACGGGGAAGCAGCTAGGCCAGGATGCGTCCCTAATCCTTGCCCTTACTCCTCACGCTATAAGCAGACCTGGATGGTAGGACGGGTCATACCCAGGATACCTAGGACCCGAGTCGGCCTGATAATCCCTCACATAGGAGCAGGGGATAGATGACCTGTTTTTCCAAGACACGGATGAACAGGAGTCTCAACCCGCCTAGTTGCAGAAAAACGCCAAGTGGAACATCAGGTAAGTATCCAGTGGCGGGAAAAACCACTGAACCAAGAAACCCAGAATGCACAGTAACTTACCTGCCGCAGCTGCTGGACGGCACAACAAAAGACACACCCAAGCAAACATACTGCAATCCGAACAACATAGCGGACTCAGTACGTACTGACACATCAAGGAACCAGCTCTCCAGCAACAGCTCACAAACTTGACATTTGGTTCACACCTCCGGGAAACCATGAGACCCCCTTCCGGAGGCCACAGGGGAACATCTAGCATCCATGCCGGACAGAATACAACGCACTGCAATCCATACAACATAGCGGACTCAGTACGTACGGACACATCAAGGAAGCAGCTCTCCAGCAACAACTCACAAACTTGACATTTGGTTCACCCCTCCGGGACACCAAGAGACCCCTTTCCGGAGGCCACAGGGGAACATCTAGCATCCATGCCGGACAGAATACTCCAAACACTGACCAGACACGGAACAACAAGATGTACAACAACCCCAGAACATATACCCACACCAAACATAACAACAGGTAAGTTAGGGAAAATGGAGGAGAAATGAGGAAGACATAACTGGAGACATCGATCTCCCACTAGGTGGCCCTCACACTGGAAGATGAAACATCCAGAAAAGGAGCATAACTCCAGCACATATCAAGGCTGGAGTACCTCTGACTCCTGGCCTTAAGCCACAGGTATAGGAAGCACCTAGTGACCACACCCAGCAAGGTGGTTAACCCCTCCAGCACCAGACAGAGGAGGAACCAGGAGAAGGGGAGAAAATCACATACAAGCCAATATCAACGTGTTGACCCTGGCAACCGGCATGTACGGCAAACGTGTCACAGCGCACAACACCGAGGCCGTGACAAGCAGTTTGAAATCAAATTCTCACCCTAAAACAGGCTTCATTTCTCCCAATTCAATACAAATATGAAAAAAGGGGATACCAGAGGAAAGGCGTTTTGTAAATATGCTTTACTCAGTATCTGCATGTGCTTTTCAGATGAAAGGGCACGCCACATTTGGCAACGTGATGAGACACATGCTCCCATGGGCCATTTACTAGATCTAAAGTTACATGTAAAGTGCTTTATACTGTGCTCTGCCCTATCCATGGATCACTTAGTAAATCCAGACCATAATATTATGTCATCTGATGACACCTGGAAGTAGTGTGACACTTTACTGAATGATGCACTGTCCATCCAGCACAGGTTGTATGTGTTACATCATGGCCTAAAGTCTATGGCTAAACATCTCTCTTCACCTTAAGAGTTTGAAATTGAGTTAATAAATCATAACATGTCGATTCTATGGGACTAAGGCTACATTCACAAGAATGTATTTTCGGTCTGTGTCCGATCCGCATTTTTTGGGGGATCACACACAAGCTCGTTCATTTGTATGGGGCTGCAAAACATGTGGGCAGCACCCGTCATACGTGTGCTGTCCACATCTGTGCCAAAATTAAAGAACATGTCTGTTTTGTGGACAAGAATAGGCATTTTGGGCATTGGGGCCACAATAAACGTGTATGCACATGACCAGTATCCGGTCCTCTGAACCCTCTCCAGCTCTGTTATGTCTGCCTTGTGCACAGGAGCCCAGAACTGTACACAGTACTCCATGTGTGGTCTGACTAGTGATTTGTAAAATGGTAGGATTATGTTCTCATCACGGGCATCTATGCCCCTTCTGATGCAACCCATTAGCTTATTGGCCTTGGCAGCAGATGCCTGACACTGTTTTTTACTGCTTAATTTGCTGTTTATTAAAATTCCTAGATCCTTTTCCATGTCAGTGTTACCCAGTGTTTTACCATTTAGTATGTACGGGTGATTTGGATTATTCCTTCCCATGTGCATAACTTTACATTTGTCAGTGTTAAACCTCATCTGCCACTTCTCTGCCCAAGCCTCCAATCTATCCAGATCCGTCTTTAGCTGTATAGTGTCCTCTTCAGTGTTAATTACTTTACACAGTTTAGTGTCATCTGCAAAAATGTATATTTTACTATGCAAGCCTTCTACAAAATCATTAATAAATATATTGAAGAGAATTGGGCCCGATACTGACCCCTGAGGTACTCCGCTAGTGACAGTGACCCATTCTGAGTGTGTACCGTTAATTACCACCCTCTGTTTTCTATCACTGAGCCAGTTACTTACCCACATACAGACATTTTCTCCCAGTCCAAGCATTCTCATTTTATATACTAACCCTTTATGTGGTACAGTGTCAAATGCTTTGGAGAAGTCCAGATATATGACATCCATTGATTCGCCGCTGTCAAGTCTAGAACTTACCCCCTCATGGAAACTGATTAAATTAGTTTGACATGACTGATCCCTCATAAAGCCATGCTGATATGATGTTATTTGCTTGTTTTCATTGGGATCCTCCAAGATAGCATCTCTTAGAAAACTTTCAAACAGTTTACCCACAACAGATGTTAAACTTACCGGCCTATAGTTTCCAGGTTCTGTTTTTGCACCCTTTTTGAATATTGGCACCACATTTGCTATGCGCCAATCATGTGGAACACTCCCTGTCAGTATAGCGTTTGTAAATATCAGAAATAAGGGTCTGGTTATGACATCACTTAATTCTCTGAAGATACAGGGGTGTATGCCATCAGGTCCTGGCAATTTGTCTATTTTAATCTGTTTAAGTCGCTGTTGTACTTCTTCCTGGGTCAGACAGGATACTTTTAATGGGGAATTTACTTTAGCATTTTGTATTTCAACTGACAGTTTAGTTTCTTCAGTGAATGTACCTTTAAGGGTTATAAGATGGGCATTTTCTGCCCAATGATCGCTAATGAGCATTCGTAGCAACACTCGTTAATGATCATCTGGCAGTCTAATACTGCCACTGATTGCCCAATGAACAAGCTTGAGCATCGGTCAATCCAGATCTTTCAGCATGCTAAAAGATCAGGATTTGCTGGTGCCAGATCGTGCTGTCTAATTACAATCTGCCGCTGGCAAACCGCGGTACAGCATGGGGACAAGCGACAGCATAGTGATCGTTCCTCCGCACGTTGCTGAGGATATCGCTGCATGTAACAGGAGCGGTCTCAGCAAGCAAGCAGGCGATTACTGGGAAAGAAAACTTCCCTCCCGGAAATCGGCTGTGTGATCAGGGTGTCTAATACACCCTTTAGGTTTTGTTTTAAAAAACATGAATGCCCTTGTCAAGTGTAGAGTACATACTGTGGATTTTGTTGTGGAAATGCTGCAAATTTACAGCAGATTTCACACTCCGCATTACAAAGGGTAAAATCCGCAGCAGGTATCTGCAACATAAAATCCATACTGCAGTTGTGTAGATTACAGTGCAGCGGATTCGTTACACATATCTTGCAATGGCATATTCGCATGAATTTATGCCATGTGGGAATATACCTTATAGGGGCTTTAACATCAATATCATTAAAGGAATATTCACTAGCTATGTTATCATTGTCTGGCCAGCAAGTGTCCAGTGGCAGGAGCTCAATCAATCCCAAGACTGAAGGGGTCGTGGCCCGCCTAGCTTCTTTCCAATGCAACTCGAAATCAGGGGCTGTGCTATGAACTGCAAAACTGTCCCAAGTGTTTGGCGCCTGTATAGAAATTCCTAAACAGCATTTGGTCAGGAGTGTGACAGATTGTAAAGAGCATCAACCACTTTGGCTTTTGCTCCTACTTTCTAGAGGTTTGTCGAAAGTCCCAGCGAAAGGACCAGACATTATCAATGAAGATAACATATCAGTAGGCCATCAATGTATGTGCTGCAAAAACCTCTTAAAAGGCGAATAAATGTGTTCAGAAAGTGAGCAGGGTATGTATAGAAAAGGGCCATGGCTCTGTTCACATCATGTTTGGGCCATAACGGTATACATACAATGTATAACAATGAGAAGTTCACAAAATATATTATATATTTTATGTTATATACATGTAGTATATTTACTATTTCTAAAACATATGTCAAATATATGTATACAAAAATGTTTAGATTCTCTAGAAAAATGTGATGGCCCCCTACCACCTAATGACAGGAAACAAACAGCAGCATAGGTAGCAATAAACGCCCCATATACCCAAGAACCCACAAACTTCTTATCCCCTACCAAAAGGTACAATATTCTTGACCCTGAGTGGGGCCCCTTAACCTCTGGGCCCCACAGCAGTTTTGATGTCCACCATGGCTATAGTTGCACCTATGAATAATATTCTGATGTACAAGATGTGACTTATATCCTGGGCTAGCATGATGCTCTTGTCGCTCCTCTATTTTTTGCCTGTGATATCATACATTGGCACTGAATGCTACGGTCTTTCCGCTGCAACAAAATGTGACGGAAAAATTGCAGACGCTGCCTAATAACCTCATGGTGGCCTTAATGCCGGCACCAAGCAGCATGAGCACCTCATTGTGGGCACATATGCCCATAAGGGTAATCGTTACCCCCTTTTAAAGATCCATGGACGTGTGTGGCTCTTGAAAAACATCAAGCTTTCCCAAAGCCAGCAGCATCCTTCACGTGAAGAGGTTTACCACCCTCCGTTTATGGCAGTCTATCATTTCTAGAAGCTGCACACTCAACCTGATTACCACGCCGAGGATGAATATCCTACACACAGACGACCTGCGCAAACCAAATCAAAGCCCTGTCAGCATCGTGCACGTCAGGAAATGAAATTACTTCTATTTCCAACCCACCCACCCCCGCACCGGAGTGCCTGTGTCATTGATAGGACAAGATGGCTGCTTTCAAAGGGTGACAGTCACCCTACATACAGCATGTAGAGTTTTAAGCCCTTGTGGGCAATCACTTGTTTCCTGGCTTGTTAGTGATAGGAAAGTACAGGGCTGGGGTACAAACTTTACAGACTGGAAGGGATATCTACTCCTATGGGGGAATAGGCAACATGGGGCTTCAGGTATGTGTGCCTTTAATGAAATAAAATGAGATTTTGTAGGGAAGAATGTTGCAGCAGCTAAAGAAGGAGCCTGACTCCTCGCTGCAGAGAAGAGGTCACTTTCCAAATATAGCAATGAGCGTTCGCTGTCAGCTCCTGTGACCAGCAAGGCAGGAAAACCAAGGGGGAAAAAAAACTAATCCATTGCCTATAGAAAAAGAGTTTAGGAAGAAAAGATGAATTGATGAGGATGGGGACAGGACTACAACCCATCCTGAGAGCCCACTGCAACACATTATGGCATATCTACGCTGCCCTGATGACAGGGTGGCACAGCATCGCCTACTTAGTAAATGACATCTAGCTTACCTTGATGGCAGCGCCTGGATGATGAGAAGGCACCTAGTGCAGGAGTGATTGTATGTCCTTTTGTGATGTCCTGAGGGCTCCTCTTGCCTGTGTGCACTCCCTCTGTCCAGTGCTGAGCCGCCTGCTCCCAGTCTCCCTCACCAGTGTGTGTGTTGCAGGAGGTTCTGCTGCAGTAACAGCTGCTGCGATCAACATTCAGGCAAAATAACTCAACACCCAACAGCTGAAAGGCAGAATGATGGGGTGAGGAGGGGAAACGCTCAACAAAGGGAGGAGTAGTGCCTCTTCCTCTATGACTGGCTGTATTGTCCCTTCAAATATTTCTACAAGCCTAACAAATGCGACAGATAAGATAGCCCTGGCATAGCTCGTGTCACTTCACATGATGCAGACTTGTAAAACTTTGCTTATGCATAGTTGTGGATATTGTGCCACCGACATTATTCATAAGATACCGTAGAGGAGTCCTTACACCGCGTGCCATGACAAGGGGAGGCACAGCAGTTAATGTGCATGTATGGCAGAATCGCTAATCTTTTTCCTAACCAATTAGCAAAATTATAGACTGCTAACAGCTTTATGGACAGAAAAACAAAAGCAAATGATGAACCATATCGGGGTGTATTCACATTTCACTTACAGTATACATCATAGCGATGCGTCAGAAGTAGTTGGTCTCTTGGTGCTATTTAGCCTAGACTTGTAGCATGGAGGTGAGTTGTGCTCTAGCCTTGCAGTGGGCTGGAAGCTATGCTCCATTCCTGGGCAATTCCATCTGCCCAGTCATTTAGGGCCACCTTGTTGTACACCAAGGTCTTTTAGTGATGTCTTCCCATTTTATCCCTGACATTGTACGGTGGGGGGGTTTCCCCAACTCCTCACTGTGACAATATGCCTCCGTCATACGCTACTGTACAGTGGCGTCGCCAGGGGGGGGCCAGAGGGGGCCACGGCCCCCCCTACATCATGCTGGGCCCCCCCATGTGCCCCCCCAACTAAAATGCGCCCCCCCCCCCCCCAAGTGAGCCGCCGCTGGGCACAGGGAGATGAGCGCTTGCATTGCGCTCATCTCCTTACTACTGCCTGTGCCAGCGGCGGTGCAGGGGAGGGAGAGGCGTGTCCCTTCCCCTTGCTCTGATAGGCTGCAGGCACTAGGCCGGCAGCCTATCAGAGGCCGGCACAGGCGGCGCGATGACGTCATCACGCCGCCTGAGCCATACAGCGTGGGACACAGACCAGAAGAGGCCTGCATCGCATCGCTGACACTGAGGTAAGTATGTGTTCTTTTTTTTTTTTTTTTTTTTACAATAGTGATACTGAAGGGGGGGGGGACTTACTTAATAATGGCACATGATGGGGGGGACTTAATAATGGCACATGATGGGGGGGACGACTTAATAATGGCACATGATGGGGGGACGACTTAATAATGGCACATGATGGGGGGGGGGGCGACTTAATAATGGCACATGGGGGGGGACTTATTAATGGCACATGATGGGGGGGACTTAATAATGGCACATGATGGGGGGGGACTTAATAATGGCACATGATGGGGGGGGACTTAATAATGGCACATGATGGGGGGGGACTTAATAATGGCACATGATGGGGGGGACTTAATAATGGCACATGATGGGGGGGACTTAATAATGGCACATGATGGGGGGGACTTAATAATGGCACATGATGGGGGGGGGACTTAATAATGGCACATGATGGGGGGACTTAATAATGGCACATGATGGGGGGGACTTAATAATGGCACATGATGGGGGGGACTTAATAATGGCACATGATGGGGGGGACTTAATAATGGCACATGATGGGGGGGACTTAATAATGGCACATGATGGGGGGGACTTAATAATGGCACATGATGGGGGGGACTTAATAATGGCACATGATGGGGGGGACTTAATAATGGCACATGATGGGGGGGACTTAATAATGGCACATGATGGGGGGGACTTAATAATGGCACATGATGGGGGGGACTTAATAATGGCACATGATGGGGGGGGGACTTAATAATGGCACATGATGGGGGGGACTTAATAATGGCACATGATGGGGGGGACTTAATAATGGCACATGATGGGGGGACGACTTAATAATGGCACATGATGGGGGGACGACTTAATAATGGCACATGATGGGGGGGGACTTAATAATGGCACATGATGGAGGGGGGACTTAATAATGGCACATGATGGGGGGGGGATTAATAATGGCACATGATGGGGGGGGGACTTAATAATGGCACATGATGGGGGGGGACTTAATAATGGCACATGATGGGGGGGGACTTAATAATGGCACATGATGGGGGGGACTTAATAATGGCACATGATGGGGGGGACTTAATAATGGCACATGATGGGGGGGACTTAATAATGGCACATGATGGGGGGGACTTAATAATGGCACATGATGGGGGGGGACTTAATAATGGCACATGATGGGGGGGACTTAATAATGGCACATGATGGGGGGGGACTTAATAATGGCACATGATGGGGGGACTTAATAATGGCACATGATGGGGGGACTTAATAATGGCACATGATGGGGGGACTTATTACTGGCACGTAATGGGGGGCTTATTACTGGCACGTAATGGGGGGCTTATTACTGGCACGTAATGGGGGGCTTATTACTGGCACGTAATGGGGGGCTTATTACTGGCACGTAATGGGGGGCTTATTACTGGCACATTATTGGTGGGCACTATAGGGGCATCTACTGAGGCAACACAAAGAAGGGGTGTTTTATATGGGGGCTCTGTACAGTAGCATTTTATACTGGGACACATTATGGTGGGTACTATGGGGAAGGGGGAGAGGAGTACTATGGAGTCATCTACGGGGGCACTAAGAAGGGGTAATTTATACTTGCAAAATTATGGGGGACACTGAGGGCATCTACTGGGGCATTTTATACTGGTACATTATGGGGGGCACTAGGAGGAAGGGGGAGAGGAGCACTATGGGGGCATTTACTGGGGGCACTATATAGGGGTATTTTATACTGGCACATTATGGGGACATTAGCTCAACTGGGGGCATTACAAGGGGGTATTTTTGCACTGTCACATTAAAAGGAGAATTATTTCTACTTGGGGGGGGGGACATTATGGTGGGCTTTATTACTCCCCCATGGTATGAGCCCCCTAGTAGCAGCACCAGCCTCTCCCTGCTCTGCTATCCCTCTGCCCCTTCTCCAAATCCTTATTATGAAATCTTTCTTATTAGGATAAAACACAACATCAGCTCCGCCGAGCCCCCGGCCAAAGTGTGGAAGTGGCGTCCGAGATCCCCAAGGGCCAAGCCAAGTAATTGTGAGTGTTCATGTGAAATATGTTTATGTTATAGACATATAGCCTACACTGTGCCCCACAATATACAGTATACCTCTACACTGTGCCCCACAATATACAGTATACCTCTACACTGTGCCCCACAGTATACAGTATACCTCTACACTGTGCCACACAGTATACCTCTACACTGTGCCACACAGTATACCTCTACACTGTGCCACACAGTATACCTCTACACTGTGCCACACAGTATACCTCTACACTGTGCCACACAGTATACCTCTACACTGTGCCACACAGTATACCTCTACACTGTGCCACACAGTATACCTCTACACTGTGCCACACAGTATACCTCTACACTGTGCCACACAGTATACCTCTACACTGTGCCACACAGTATACCTCTACACTGTGCCACACAGTATACCTCTACACTGTGCCACACAGTATACCTCTACACTGTGCCACACGGTATACAGTATACCTCTACACTGTGCCACACGGTATACAGTATACCTCTACACTGTGCCACACGGTATACAGTATACCTCTACACTGTGCCACACGGTATACAGTATACCTCTACACTGTGCCACACGGTATACAGTATACCTCTACACTGTGCCACACGGTATACAGTATACCTCTACACTGTGCCACACGGTATACAGTATACCTCTACACTGTGCCACACAGTATACAGTATACCTCTACACTGTGCCTCACAATATACAGTATACCTCTACACTGTGCCCCACAGTATACAGTATACCTCTACACTGTGCCCCACGATATACAGTATACCTCTACACTGTGCCCCACAGTATACAGTATACCTCTACACTGTGCCCCACAGTATACAGTATACCTCTACACTGTGCCCCACGATATACAGTATACCTCTACACTGTGCCCCACGATATACAGTATACCTCTACACTGTGTAGTCTGTTCTATAAGCACCCTTGTTCTGTGGCGGCGGACAGAAAAAAAATCTGGAAGTGCCCCTCCCGAGACCAGGCTCTGGATCCGCCACTGGTCTGGACCGCTCACAGGAGTGTACATTTCTTCTAAACTGTAATCCGTATCCTCTGACCTGTAGAAATCAGCACTCGCTGGGTAACAACTAACAGGCAGTACCTGTAGGCTGTAGCCTGGCCCTGTTACTGAAGCTAGCCGAGTGGTGTAAGGTTAAGGTACTAGTAGAGATGAGCGGCCGCTGAATCCGGATTTAAAGTTAAAGTTACTGCAGGATATGGATTACGGTTTAGAAATGTCAAATGTACACTCCTGTGAGAGGCGGGGAGGAAGATCTGTGGATGACACTGTTATGGAGGGGGAAATGGGGATGACACTGTCATGGGGTGGATCTGTGGATGACACATAAGATGCTATACACGGTATGTGGCATCCACAGATCCCCCTCTCTATAAAAGTGTCATCCACAGATAGCTGGACTTTTCTTCCCTGTTGCGGTTTTAGGTATTGGGTAAAGTATCGCAGCATTTCTAAGCGTACTTGTGTAAATGTATCGTTGTTATAGCTGCCCCCCCTACTTTTGTCCTGGCCCCCAGTGTGCCCCCCCAAAATTTGAAAGCTAGAGACGCCACTGCTACTGTATAGTCACCAACAGACTCCCGTGTTAAAATGTATGCGTACACCACACACTATGCCATATTTTTAGGGGATGTCTCTATGTATAACAGCACAATTTACAGTACAACACTATGCTATCCAGCCTGAAACCAAATGTATACCGCCATATCCCTGCCTGATGGAGGCCAAAAGGACACACCGTAGGTCAAAGGTCTACCGATATATCGTTATCATCTGTATTTCTCATATCTATCTATCTATCTCATATCTATCTATCTCATATCTATCTATCTCATATCTATCTATCTCGAAAAGAAAATTCCACGCTGCTACCAAATGTTGTTCAGTGTAACCTTTCAGTCCTCTTACCAGGGCTTTTCTCAAGCATTATAAAAATACTGTGTAAGAAAAGTCCTGGTAAAAGGACTGAAACATGGCACTGAACAACATTTGGCAGCAGCGTGGAATTTTATTTTCTATTTAGTTGGATGCGTGATCACTTCCACAGCAGCTGGCACAGCGTCATTCACATTTCTCCTGCTGTGCCGCTTGTGTTTTTTTTTTTTATATCTCATATCTATCTATTCATCTATCTAATTTCTGTCTCAGGGGCGGACATATCGCCCGTGCAGCCGGTTCAGCATCCAGAAGCACTCACTAGTATGAATGGGCCCCCTCTAGTATGCAAGAGAGAGGCAGTGGCAGTGGAGCGAAGCGTTACCCCTCCGGCAAGATGGGGTGTTCAGAAGGTGGGAGGATGATGGAAAAGTAGGAAACTAAGATGTCTGTCAAACTCTGTAGAGAGAAGAGATGGCTGAAAGAAGTCATCATGGCGGTCTAGACTGAAAGGAGAAGATGAGGACAGAGAACATCTACATCAAAGGAGACGTCACTGGATGGAAGAGGTATGGGGCTCTGCATTAGGCTGCTTCCACATCTGCGTTAGTGATTCTGGCAGGCTCTTCCAGCAGAGAACAGCCTGCCGGAATTTACTGAATCCAGCACTGCTGGATGCAGACAGAATGCTCACATTGACTATAATAGGGGTACGGCCAGTGGCGGATCCAGAGCCTGGTCTCGGGAGGGGCACTTACAGATTATTTTTTTGTCCGCCACCACAAAACAATGTGGTGCTTATAGAACAGACTACACAGTGTAGCGGTATACTGTATATTGTGTGGCACAGTGTAGGCTGTATGTGTATAACATAAACATATTTCACATGAAAACTTACAGTTACTTGGCTTGGCCCTTGGGGATCTCGGACGCCACTTTAACACTTTGGCCGGGGGCTCGGCGGAGCTGATGTGTTTTATCCTAATGAGAAAGATTTCATAATAAGGATTTGGAGAAGGGGCAGTAGGGTCGCAGAGCAGGGAGAGGCTGGTGCTGCTACTAGGGGGCTCATACCATGGGGGAGTAATAAAGCCCACCATAATGCCCCCCCAGTAGAAATAATTCTCCTTATAATGTGACAGTGCAAAAAATACCCCCTTGTAATCCCCCCAGTTAAGCTAATGTCCCCATAGTGCCCCCATAATGTGCCAGTATAAAATACCCCTATATAGTGCCCCCAGTTAATTCACCTATAGTGCTCCTCTCCCCCCTTCTTCCTACTGCCCCCATAATGTACCAGTATAAAATGCCCCAGTAGATGCCCTCAGTGTCCCCCATAATTTGCAAGTATAAAATACCCCTTCTTAGTGCCCCTTGTAGATGACCCCATAGTACTCCTCTCCCCCACAGTACCCACCATAATGTGTCCCAGTGTAAAATGCTACTGTACAGAGCCCCCCATATAAAATACCCCTTCTTTGTGGCTTCAGTAGATGCCCCTATAGTGCTCACCAATAATGTGCCAGTAAAAAGTGCCCCTAATAATGTGCCAGCAGGGGCGTACATAAAAATCATTGGGCCCCATAGCATGAATCTGAATTGGGCCCCCTAACTCCACCCACTACCCACCCTGGCCTCTCCTATCTCCTGCCCTGGCCACTCCCCTGCCACACCCCCATTTGCCAATTCCACCCCATTTTGAATGTTTTGCCCGCTTCCACTACATTGTATGCCATATTAAAGTACAACTTGTTCTGCAAAAAATAAGCCCTCATGCAGCTATGTGAATGGAAAAATAAAAAAGGTGGTCTAGAGGAATGGCCAAAATCTAACACAGTATACACTTGCATTTTAATTTCCATTTAATTCCTTTTTCTGAAAAATTTGTGAATATATGTAAAAACTGCACCTGTGAAGCTTCTCGGGTAGCACGGACAAAAGACCCATACACGGTAATACCAAAGTTTCCCAAAAATTGTTGTTAAAGAGGACCTTTTCACCGATCCTGACATTGTGAACTAAGTATACAGACATGAAGAGCGGCGCCCGGAGATCTCACTGCACTTACTATTATCCCTGGGCGCCGCTCCGTTCTCCGGTATCTTCGTTCACTAAGTTATAGTAGGCGGAGTCTGCCCTTGTTCTGCTGTAGCACTGGCCAATCACATCGCAGAGCTCCCAGCCTGGGAGAAAAGACCCTCCCAGGCTGTGAGCTCTGCGCTGTGATTGGCCAGCGCTACAGCAGAACAAGGGAAGACTACTATAACCAAGTCCCCTAAATCTCCGCCTACTATAACTTAGTGTATTAATTTCCAGCAGGCTGAGCCTCTCTGGCGCAACCTGCTGGTTAATGTTAAAATAGCATTGCTATTAAAATGCAATGCATTATAGGGATAGTGCATTGCATTTTAAAAGCAATCAAAATACTGTCTGTTATAGTCCCCTTGTGGGACTATTAAGTGGTAAAAAAAAAGAAGAAAAAAAAACACATTTATTAAATAAAAAAATTCCATAAAATAAAAAAATTACACTTTTTTTCATAAAAAATACGCTTTTCAATAAAAAAATTTGCAAAAAAAATCTCCCTCGTATATTTTGTGTTGCCGCGTCTGTAACGACCTGGACTACATAAATATCACATCATTTATCCCCTACGGTGAACGCCATAAAAAATAAAATAAAAAAAAAGACAGAATTGCTCATTTATACTCACCGGTAGTTGCCACCGAAAAAAGTGATCAAAAAGCGCCATTTACTCCAGAATGATACCCTGCAAAAATCAAGTCCTCATGCAACACCATAGAAAGAAAAATTAAAACGTTATTAGTCTTAGGAAGCGGCAATGTACAAACATTTTCTTCTTTTAAAAAAAAAAGGTTTTAATGCAAAAAAGTAGTAAAACCTAAAAAAATATATATGTATTTGGTATTACTGTAATCGTACTGACCCAGAGAATAAAGATATTATGTTATTTATACCGAAAAATGAAAGCCGTAAAATTTAATAACGTAAAAACGCAGTGGCAGTATTGCTGTTTTTCCCATTTCCCTCCCAGAAAGAGTTAATAAAAGTTATGTGTACCCCAAAATGGCGCCATTAAAAACTACAACTTGTCCCGTAAGAAACAAGCCCTATATAGCTATATAGACGGAAAAATAAAAAAGTCATAGCTCTTGGAATGCGACAATGAAAAAAGGAAGAAAAATGCTTGGTCAGTAAGGCACAAAACAGGCTGGGCACTAAGGGGTAAGAGAGTTAAGCCAGTCTCCGGGACAAACTTGCTAAGGGAAGCACACTTAGGGCTCATGCACACAAACGTGTGCCGGCCGTTCCGTGCAATTAGCGGTTCCCAATGCGCGGGCACCATCCATGCGGTTGCCGCAGATGGATCCAGACCCATTCAACTTGAATAGGTCTGTGATCCGTCCACACCGCAAAAAAATGTTCCGTGCCTCCGTTCCACACTGATCTTTCTTGATTGTGAACCCATTCAAGTGAATGGGTCTGCATCCATGATATGGTGAGCACACGGTCGGTGCCCGTATATTGCAGACGAGCAACGGCCGTCTGCATGAGCCCTTAGGCTGAGTTCACACTTCAGTTATTTCCATCAATTATTGTGAGCCAAAACCAGGTATGGGTCAAAAACACAGAACAGGAGGAAATCTTTCTATTATATTTTATCTCTGAGAAGCCTTCACTACTGGTTTGGGCTCACAATAACTGATGGAAATAACTGACCAACTAACTGAAGTGTGAACTGAGCCTTAACCGCTTCCTGATACTGGCTCTAGGATCCGGTGCTCTCTGATATCTGCTCAGATCCCCGGATGTCATAATCCATTTTGATGCTGCCTGCCTTGTGTCAAGCGAATAAATGTGACTGTTGATACAGTATTTCAGAATCTGGGGCCCCGCTTTTAATTTCGCCCAGGTCCACATTTTGTCTAAAACCAGCCCTGATCCTGAGAAAGAAAGAAAGCACTGATGACCTCAACAATGAAAAAAGACTAGAACACCCACGGAAGCCAACAGTGGTGGATGATTGCAGAATAATTACCATGGTGAAGAGAAGCCCCTTCACAACAGCCAATTAAGTGAACAACGCTCTCCAGGATATAGGCGTATCAATATCTAAATCTACCATAAAGAGAAGACTGCATGAAAGTAAATACAGAGGGTTCACTGCACGGTGCAAGCCACTCATAAGCCTCAAGAATAATAAGGCTAGATTGGACTTTGCTAAAAAAACATCTTAAAAAACCAGCACACTTCTGGAAGAACATTCTTTAGACAGATGAAACCAAGATCAACCTCTACCAGAATGATGGAAAGAAAAAAGTATAGTGAAGGCATGGTACAGCTCATGATCCAAAGCATAACACATCATCTGTAAAACACGGTGGAGGCAGTGTGATGGCTTGGGCATGCATGGCTGCCAGTGGCACTGGGTCCCTAGTGTTTATTGATGATGTGACACAGGACAAAAGCAGCCGGATGAATTATGGGGTTTTCAGAGACATACTGTGTGCTCAAATCCAGCCAAATGCAGCCAAACTGATTGGTCGGCGTTTCATAATACAGATAGACAATGACCCAAAACAAAAAGCGAAAGCAACCCAGGAGTTTATTAAAGGGAACCCGTCATCAACTTTATGCTGACCTCACTGAGGGCAGCATACAGAAGTGACAAACGCTGATCTCAGCGGTGTGTCACTCATGAGCTAAAAGTAAGTGGTTGCTGACAACCAGCATCATAATGATTGCAGCCCAGGTCTTGAGAAGAGTCAGATCTACCTGAGAAGAGTCCTGGTTATTCATGATCTCCTGCTCTCCTCGACCATCTGCTGATGATTGGCAGGTCTCTCCTAGAGAGAAAGGAGAAAACTAGGTAGAAGCCTGTCAGTCAGAAGGTGGCAGGAGAGCAGGAATTCATGAATAACCAGGACTCTTCTCAGGTGGCCGTGACTCTTTTCCAGGCCCAGGTTATAGATGGGTCATATTTACCAGTGATCCGATTAGAGATCTAAATATGACCCATCTATAAGAAGAAAACTCTTATATTTTGCGAGAAAACAGTGCACTGTAAATTCGACATTGGCTGTAACAACTAAAGCTTGAGCCTAAGAAAATCTGAAGAAATAATCAACGAACGAAATCCTGAGTGCCGATATGTCACTTCCGGAGCGACGAACTCGTCTCTGAATCGACGGGGGACGCTGATCAAGCAACAGCCGGGACGCTGGCTCTCAGCGGGCCCCGAAACATCTGAGTGACTGACCGGCACGAAGGAAAGGTAAGCCCACACAGTGGGTTACTATTAGGCACATTCTATTTGCCAAATCACAAAGTCTGCATAAGAAAGAAAAAGAAAAATTATACTTAAAGTTCATTATTACTGGACTATTGACTCTATGCCAGTGGACATTTTTCTTCGCTAAGGAGAAGAAGAAGGAGGACTTTCCTTTTTTCCTTTTTTCTATCCCCTTTCCATTTTTTCCTTTATAGGCATTGAATTGTGGACTATTATAAGAAATGATCTGCGATATAGAGCAATCAAATATATGACCTTGATATTTTTTGCTATCACTGGTACCATACTGTGACAATTTACTGTTAGTATATGTAATAACACATTTTTAGTTTTTTAATCTTTTATGTACTTATCAATAAATTTTGTGATCTGCATTTAAACCATACGACTCCACGTGTTGAGAGTGCCAGTCTTCCAGTATTATATATATTCTTGTAACCGTGAAGGGTGAGTCACTTATAGACTAGAGCACCTCTTAGTGGTTGTGAGTGGGTGTAGCTATTTCCTATATTATTCATTTATAAATAATATAATATCTTTATTCTCTGGGTCAGTACGATTACAGTGATACCAAATACATCTAGTTTTTATTTACATTTTACTACTTTTTCGCAATAAAACCCCTTTATTTTAAAGAATTTTTTTTTTTTGCATTGCCGGTTCCAAAGACCCATAACTTTTTTATTTTTCTTTCTATGGTGTTGTGTGAGGGCTTGATTTTTGCAGGACGACTTGTATTTTTCATTGGTATCATTTTGGAGTAAATGGCGCTTTTTGATCGCTTGTTATTATGTTTTTCTGATAGCAACTAAGAATAAATGAGCAATTCTGTCTTTTTTTTTTTTACGGCGTTCACCGTAGGGGATAATTTACATGATATTTATGTAGTCCAGGTTTTTACGGACGTGGAAATACCAAACATATGGTAAAGATTTTTTTTTTGCAATTTTTTTCATTGAAAAGCGTAATTATTCTATGCGATTTTTTTTTTTTATAAATGAGGTTTTTTTTACCACTTAATAGTCCCGTAAGGGTACTATAACAGACAGCTTTTTGATTGATTTAAAAATGCAATGCACTATCCCTATAGTGCATTGCATTTTAATAGCAATGCTATTGTAACATTGACCAGCAGGCTGTGCCAGAGAGGTGCAGCGTAAAAAAGCGGCGGCCCAGTTTAAGGCCCCTTAGTGACCGCCGTAAAAACACGTATGGGTGGTCACTAAGGGGTTAAAGAGCCACGATAAAACCTAAAGGGGTATTAATGGGTCACTGAGTTTTTCATAAAACTTTTCATATCTCATAGAGACATATCAAAAGTTTTGATCGGCTGGGCTCCTTCACAGGGGGGCGTGGATGGACTCCAGAACGGTTAGTGCAGCCCCTTGGGCTCCTTACCAGGCTGATTTACATATATATAAAATAATTTTTTAAACTCGATAAAACCACACAGAGATATGGGACAGGTATATTGAGGACATGCTAGCGGCAATCTATAGGGTAAAAAGAGGTGACAGAATCCCTTTAACAGTAGGGCTAGGATGGAGTGGTTGGTTTAATTTGGCACGGGAGGGGGGTGCACCATTTCAATTTTCACCTCAGGCTTTTGTGGGCACATTGTTATTTACAAAGTGTTCTGCAGAAATATTTGGATAAACTGTGGTGCAATTATTTTTGCCATTATCAGGACTTTCTAGTTTGCAGGAATACAGCATTTTAGCTGACAATCTGCTTTTCTGAAATCCCTATTGAGTTCTGTGGAGCAGCAGTATGCATGTCTGACTACTGCTCCATACAAACTCATAATCAATGTTGGTTGGTAGATAGACACCTGTATCAGTGATAAGTATCTATTACCAAAATGTTCTTTGTGACAAATTCCTTTAAATAATGCATGGTACCACAATTTGGGTTCTTTATGAATAATCTGCTTGTTACCTTGTGGGAATGGGAAGGAGGAAGGGGGGTGTCTGAAAGGACTGCTGCCCAGGGCCAATTGAACCCAACGCCTTACTCACTACACCCCTAGTTGAATGCCTTCAGGGGTGTAGTTTCCAAAATTAGCTCATCTCTCAGAGGTTCCAACTGTACTGGTACCTCAGAGGCTCTGAAAGTGTAATATGGCGTCTAAAAACTATTTCAGCAAAATCCATGCTTCAAGTGGTGCCCCTTCCCTTCTGGGCCTTGTTGTGTGGCCAAGCTGCAAATTTTGACCACATACGAGGTATTTCAATAACCCGGAGAACCCACATAATGGTGTTTTATTCCCCACAAGCTGGGTATTGCTATATCCATGGAACCTGTGTAACAGTTTGTAGGGTATCATTTTCTGGTGGTACAAGCAGGCTGTAATCTATTGAGCACTGAAATGGGTTATTCGTGAAAAAATTGCCATTGCATTTTGTAATCATTTCGGGGTACATATTATGTGTTGACAGTGTTAAAAGAAACACAGCAGTTCTGCCATTTTTGGGTTTTGTTTTTGTTTTAAAGCGTTTACAGGGCAGTATAAGTCACACGGTAACTTTATGCTGTGGGTTAGTATGATTATGCCAATACCAAATTTATATAGTTTATTTTTTTACTTTTGCACAATAAAAACTGTTTTAGTTTTTTTTATGTTGCTTCATTCAAAGG
This sequence comes from Bufo gargarizans, assembly GCF_014858855.1. Classification (NCBI taxonomy): domain Eukaryota; kingdom Metazoa; phylum Chordata; class Amphibia; order Anura; family Bufonidae; genus Bufo; species Bufo gargarizans. The sequence continues at coordinate 464,443,040 of NC_058082.1, read as the reverse complement.
ACTGAACCATTTTTATTTTTTCGTTGACAGAGCTGTGTGAGGGCTTGTTTTTATGTGGGATCACTTCTAGTTTTCACGGTTGCCATTTTGGGATAAATACAGTACCGTACAAAAGCTTAAGGCAGGTGTGAAAAAAGCTGCAAAGTAAAAAAAACAACTTAGAAACGTTAATAGGTTACATTTAAGTGTATTCTGTAGCAGGACAACAACCCCAAACATACAGCCAATGGCATTATCTTCCGAGTAAAGAACAAGGAGTCCTGGAAGTGAGTCCTGATCTCATCATCATCATCCAGTCTGGGATTACATGAAGAGACAGAAGGATTTGAGCAATACTACATCCAAAGAAGATCTGTTGTTAGTTCTCCAAGATGTTTGGAACAACCCTCCTGTCAAGTTCCTTCTGAAGGTAAAGGGAGATCACACCAAATATTGATTAGATTTAATTTCTCTTTTGTTCATTCACTTTGCAAAAAAAAAACTACCTAACAGTACCATGCAACATTACATTTTTATTTGAATATCTTTTTGTTACATAAATGTACTTCATGTAGGATAAAAAAAAAAGTAATTTTATTGTATGGGTCAACTTCTTTTTTATGTGAATAAATGTTTGCAAATATTTGAGGGGGGCTGGTTCAACTTTTTTTTATTTTTCAAAACACTTTTTTTTACTTTTACTTTATTCTTTTTTTCAGTAGCGAACATGAAAATGTGACATTCCAACTGCTCATATAATAAAAATGCAATACTTTTGTATCACTGGCTTAACTCTCTGCTCTGCACTGATGAGGGGCAATCACCCCGTCTGCAGATGGGGTGCTGGCTTATTTAATATCCAAGTCATGTCTCAAGGCTTATTTTAAGAGCTGAACATTGACTTATAGGATAGCTGCCTTACATCTGGTGGCATTAGAGGCAGAGCTTGTTGAGAGAAAATTTGCATACCTTCTTCCCAGAATTTCAGAGGAGCATCTATGGCCTCTAAGTCTCCTCACACTGATTAAGGTGCTCTCTCCCTAAGGAGAGTTAGTTCCCCCCTTAACAAGCCTTAAACATACTAAAGAGAAAGAAAATGCTAAATGAGATAAAGGAATTTTCTGTAGGCTCATATCGCTCTCTGGTGGGCATTACAGGGCACAGCAATCAGAATAATCTTTATGGACAGTGATCTTCTCCCTTCCTTCCTTTCTGTTGCTACAGTGGAACTGTGTGTACTATGACCTGCTGCTCCATTTAGTCTTGGGGGTTTCATGAGGTGTGGGGTCCCCATTCTCATGATCGGTAGGGTTCAATAGTTATCCGCTACAACTAACTAGGGGATAACTTCACATAACTGGAATATCCATTCAAGGGTACTTTCATACTAGCGTTCTTCTTTTCCAGTATTGATTTCCATCCAAGGGGCTTAATATCGGGAAAAAACACTTATTCTAATGCATTCTGAATGGAGAGCATTCGGTTCAGTATGCATCAGGATGCCTAAGTTCAGTTCTTTTATGTTTTTTGGCCGGAGAAAATACTGCAGCATGCTGTATTTTTCTCTCCGGCCAAAAATCCTGAACACTTGCCGGAGCCGGATCCGGCATTAATTTCCATTGAAATGTATTAGTGCCGGATCCGACATTAAAATTGCTGCATTTACGGATCCGTTCTTCCGGTCCGCACATACGCAGACCCTTAAATCTGTGAACAAAATACATACCGGATCCATTTTTTCCAGATGACACCAGAGAGACGGATCCGGTATTTCTATGCATGTGTCAGACAGATCCGCGTCCGGATCTGTCTGACAAATGCCATGCTTTTGCGTTAGGATTGCCGCGTTCCAGCGACGGAACTGCCTGCCAGAATCCTCTGCCGCAAGTGTGAAAGTACCCTAACACGACAAGGACCTAGGCCGAGAATGCTCATCCTAAATTGCTGGTACTTGGCGACCCAGGGCAAGCATTCTCATCCTGCAGTACTTCTTTGGCCCCACACGCAGTGCAGCGATCCGCGGCAGGGGCCCAGCTGTTACTGATAGCCGGACCCCTGCTGCATCCACCAGCATCAGTGATAACACCGATGCCAGTGGATTAATCCCTCATATGCTGCACTCAGGCTGGGTCTCGTAGGCAAACCATCAGTTTATTACACTGTGTAATACACTGATAGTCAATGCAGTGCAATACAGATATATTGTACTGTATTGAAACAGGGATCAGATCAGTTTGAAGTGAATTTTTTTTTTTTAACAATAAAAAAAAGTAAAATGCCCATTTCCCATAAAAAAAAGACGTAAAAAAAAGTTAAAAATAGAAGAAAAAAAAAACAGACATATTAGGTATCTGTCACGGAACGTACCGAGACATATATGGACGTCCCTGCGACAGTGAGTGGCAGGAGGAGTGACTGCCAACACGTGGTTTGATTTGACATGTTTACCTTGTTGATCAATAGGCATCTGTGCTGTTTCTGGTACTGGAAAAAAAGAGAATGCAGCAGCACTCTGCAAACACAAATAAAGTACAATAATGCCATAATTATAGAAAACATTCTGGTGCTAATGCTAGGCTTATTTAGCAAATTTGAGATTCTTGTCAAATACAATTTTGTACAAAATTATTTTGGCCCGTCTGCCAAACGTCAAGGCGATCTCTATAAGACGAATCGGATGTGCTGACTGACCCCCTTTTTTTGCAGTTTCTGGTACTGGGCACCATTGGCGCAGCGTGGTGGGGCAGTTGCCCCGAGTACCAAATTGCAGGGGGCGCCAGGCAGCAGAAATTTCAATTATGCCTCATAGGCCTATAAGGCAGTAGAGCGACGCAGGCAGTCACGATTACCTCACTGGCTGGGGGGTGGAGCAATTTTTGGCTTGCCCTGGGTGCTAGCAACCCACGCTACGCCACTGCTGGCCACACCCTTAACCTCCAGGTGTTACTATTGTGGTCATTTAACTTTCCCTATTTATAGTTGTTTCTCCCACAATGCTGTGTGGTTTATAGCTTCAGATGGACCTGTGGATAGCTGGTGTTTGGATCTCGGCTGAGTTCCTGGTGCTGCCATAGCTTCTTGGAAGTTAAGTGTTACCTTTCCCTTTGTATTTTGGCTTTTCTGTGTGTTGCATTTTCTTGTTGTTTTGTATTAGGCCTTAGGGAGACTCCCGTTCATCCTTCCATTCGGAGGAACAGGATGTCTTATTCCTGTCATTAGTACCAGGGTCCTTTAGGGTTAGATAGGACTTTAGGTATTCCTGTGTATGAACTCACCTACCTCTGGGGTCTGTTCATACTGGTAGTCAGTTAGTCCCTAGTCTTATTTACTTTCCCCTTTCCCTCCTAGGTTTGGTGTGGGTTTTCCCTTCCAAACTAGAGCTTGACAGTATCGCTGCATCCGTAACGACTGGCTTTATAAAAATATCACATGATCCACCCCATCAGGTAAACACCAGAAAAAATACATATTAAAACTGTACCAAAAAAGCAATTTTTTGGTCACCTTTACAACACAAAAACTGTAATACCAAGCAATCAAAAAGTCATATTTACTTCAAAATAATATCAATCGAACCGCCACCTCATGCTGCAAAAAATGAGCCCTGAAAATGGCGACACAAAAACATGATGTTTTTTTTTTCAAAAATGCTTTTATTGTGTAAAACCAAAATAAACAAATTAGGTATTGCCGCATCCATAACAACCTGTTTCATAAAGATATTACATGATCTATCCCCTAAGGTGAATGCTGTAAAAAAACAATTTGATAAAAACTGTGCCAAAACAACAATCTTTTGGTCACCTTGCCTGAGAAAGGTGTAACATTGACTGATGAAAAAATCATATGTACCCAAACATCATACCAATAAAAAGGTCAACTCTTCCCACAAAAAAAAGACCCCCTACACTGGATGATTGGCAGAAAAATAAAGAAATATATGGCTTTTCAGAAAGCATGCGCAGCCACCCTCTATTCATTTCAATGGGGCCGCCGAAAATAGCCGAGCGGAGGTTCGGCTATTTTCATCTGCCCCATAGAAGTCAATGGAAGCAGGGGGCGCATGTGCACGGTGCACTCCTATTAACTTGTATGGGAGCAGCACTTGGTGGTGGACTGACCCCGGGAAACCCAGGGTCCTCTAGCCACCACTCTCCCCGTTCTGTTCTCCTTGTAGAAGCGGATCCCAGAGGTGGGACCCGCACCTATCAGATAATGAGGGCATATCCTAGCGATATGCCCCCAATGTATGAGATGGGAATACCCCTTTAATGATCCAGCAGGCTGTTCCCCTGACGGATCGAGTAACGTCAGTGTGAAACAGACCTAAAATGGAGGGGCAGATGCTGCAAAATGAACCCCAACAGTTAGCTTTAGAGAAATGGAGGTTTATAGAAGGGACCTATACATTAGCTGGGGGGGTCACCTTGATACCTGGCTTAGCAAACCATCGTGCAGCAGTCACATCACACATTTGCTTAGAGGGGTCCAGTGCCTTTTGGAGTTGCTGCCCTACAGCTTCTTCGCTGATATTGTTATATAATTGCAAATGTTTCTATACTTATATCACTCCTCTTGCTTAGGTCATAGATTTGACATTGTATTTTCAGTATACTACTTCTTTCTATGTTACTAGTCCCATTCATAGGATATCACTTGAGAGACAAGAATGAACTTTACTGCCATCTACTGACCAAACAGCAATATTGTTATCAATTTTTCTCTCTCTACTGTATGTTTTAAAGGGTTTCTACCACTTCGGTGTCACATATTTAGCTGTCAGACACTAGCGATCCGCTAGTGTCTGCTCTGCCCAACCATCCTAACATAATTGCTTTTGGGGCAGCCGTTTTGCTAAAAAAAGAACTTTTATTAATATGCTAATGAGCCTCTAGGTGCTATGGGGGCGTCATTAGCACCTAGAGGCTCCGTCTACCTTCAGAAACTGCCGCCGCCCAGCGCGTCCCTCCAGCCCACCCATCTCCTCCTGAATGCGATCCTCCTTGTGAGCGCCTGTATTCGGCGCATGCGCAGTGAATGTCTGACAGCTTCCCTGCTCAGACATCTCCACTGCGCCTGTTCCTCGGAGCACTATGGCGTCATCGCGCAGGCGCAGTGGAGATGTCTGAGCAAGGAAGCGGTCAGACATTCACTGCGCATGCGCAGAATACATACGCTCACAAGGAGGATCGCATTCAGGAGGAGATGGGCGGGCTGGAAGGACGCGCTCGGCGGCGGCAGTTTCTGAAGGTAGACGGAGCCTCTAGGTGCTAATGACGCCCCCATAGCACCTAGAGGCTCATTAGCATATTAATAAAAGTTCTTTTTTTAGCAAAACGGCTGCCCCAAAAGCAATTATATTAGGATGGTTGGGCAGAGCAGACACTAGCGGATCGCTAGTGTCTGACAGCTAAATATGTGACACCGAAGTGGTAGAAACCCTTTAATCTTAGTCTGGAAATCAACTGTGTTTTGGTGATTTGGCAACTTATAGGCAAATGGCTATTTGCCGCATTTGTGTGAGGGGAGGCGGGGCTATACTGCTTATAAGCCGCAGCCTCGTCCTCACCTTACCGGCGGCTCGTTTTTGCATCACTTCCGGGTGCCTGTACCTGGAGTATACGGTCTCTGCCTCTCATCGGCATCGACGTCTTCCAGCGGTAAGATTGGGGCCTTGCGGCTCATTCCTGGGCAGGGGGAGAGGGACCGGCACCGACACGCCGCACGTTGTTACCTGCATGTCTCAGCGGGCGGCAGAGCCGGCTTCCATGTGTTCAGAGCCACGCTCTGCTGCCTTAGGTTGTCCCAGCATGCCATCTGCTGGTCGGCGGTGTTATTACAGCTTACATTTGCCTGTCATGTCTTGATACATTCTGGTTATAGTTGTGTAGTATTACAGTGATTAAAAAAAAAGGGGGGGGGAGGGAAAAGGGGTGTTACAGGAAAAGAAATAATAATAATAAATTAAAGGGGCTAAAAATGTTGAGGAGTGTTTTTACATATACCCGGTATTGTTACATCATAGGACGGGGCAGTACATAGGCTATATTCAGTCCCATCAGGCTTATGTCTGGCTGCACAGGGACCTTGGTTGCATTGCTTTTCCTGATTCATGAATGTAAGTGACTTACTGCGGTCTTTTGTCCTCTCAGTCTGGCCGGCGGTGTGTCGGCTCCTTTAGGTAAGCAAGCACCACCGCACCGGAACGTTTTCTGCCTGGCAGCATCGGCTTCCCCCGCGGCAGTCTCTCAGGTTGCAGGAGTCAGCGCGACACATTGTAATGTATAGCACGGGCCGCCGAGCTCGTACTGAGGCAGGGGTGCATACAAGGCTGTTTGCTTCTGGTAGGCTCTTGATTCATCTGGTCTGCTGGAGCCTCCAGACAGCAGATTATAGTGGCTCAAAAAAAAAAAAAAAAAAAAAAAAAAAAAAAAGGGGGGGGGGGGGGGGTTTCTGTCCCTCGCCTCATGGTCCAGGCTGCCACCACGGGATCTCGCACACATATTTCCGCGCAATTCCGCCATTAGAGTCTCTCATGCATGGCCTTCGCTATTAGAGTCTCTCACGCATGGCCTCCGCCATTAGAGTCTCTCACGCATGGCCTCCGCCATTAGAGTCTCTCACTCATGGCCTCCGCCATTAGAGTCTCGCACGCATGGCCTCCGCCATTAGAGTCTCGCACGCATGGCCTCCGCCATTAGAGTCTCGCACACATGGCCTCCGCCATTAGAGTCTCGCACGCATGGCCTCTGCCATTAGAGTCTCGCACACATGGCCTCTGCCATTAGAATCTTGCATTCTCGGCTACGCCATTTTGGGCCCCGCTTTCAGAAGTATTGCATGTATGATCCTACACACATGGCTCCGCCATCCTGAGTCTCGCACGCATGGCTCCGCCTTTTGGGGTTGGGCAAAGTTCAGGTTGCTTGCTTCCAAGCTCCGCCCACTTGGCTTGGTCATCTGTGCTACACCAATACAATGTTTTTGGGAGACTCGCACGCGTGGTTTGGGCCACTAGAGTCTACGTTAGTTATCGTTTCTCTCTGTTTTTCTTTTTCCAGATTGTTGGGTCTTCTTTTTTTCTTGTCATTACAAGTCAAGCATTCAGAGCCTACCGTTTGGACTTTCACTCTCTCTAGTTTGTCTCTCTAGCTCCTTAGGGTCACCTTTTTCTCTTGCCGTCTCTGCTTTCACAGGACCACCTTTCCAGGAAATCCTTCCAGCTGCCTTTTTTCTGTTTCCTACTGCAGTTCTGCCTCCCAGGGGATATAAAAAAAAAAAATCAAATCCAAGGTTCCGCAGCGTGTGTCGCAAGTTGATTGCCCATCATCTTCTCTAGTGGGGTCATCTCGAGAGTGCGTTGCTTATCAATTATTGGGTCCATTGTCTACAGGTTTTTCTTTCATATATGCGTCCATAGGTTCGTGGCTCCTTCTATCCACCCGATGCACGGCTTTGGACCAGCAGACGCAGCCATTCTTAGTAGACACATTTAGCATCAGGGTCAAAGTTAGCTATTGTGCATCACGGGAGTAGATTTAAGACTAGGGGGTTGGAACAGTTTCTAATACTCTGTTTTTAACATGTTCAGCTACGTTCAGTCTTTCATCAGCAAGGTAGCACTTGCCAAAAAATAAAAAATAAATAAATAAGAATAAAACCTTAAGTCCTGTCACGACTACAGGCATCAATTCAATACGTCTGTCACGTCCACTGGCGCACCTACAGGGGGGGTCCAGCGGGTCTGGACCCCCCCTAGAACAACCAGGCAAAAAAATTTTTTTTTTAATCCTTCAGGGCCGCACCGCCGATCACCACAGGCGGCGCGGCCCTGGATGTAATTGTAGTGGCGGCTACGGCGGCGGCGGCGGGGGGCAGTAGGAGATGAGCGCTTCCATTGTGGAAGCGCTCATCTCCATATCTGTGCTGCGGCAGGGGAGGAAGAGGTGTGTCCCTCCCCTGTTCTTCTGATAGGCCGCAGGCACATATGCCTGCAGCCTATCAGAGGCCGGCTCTGGCGGAGCGATGACGTCATCATCGTGCTGCCTGAGCCGGGAAGCACACAGCAGGGACACGGGCCGGAAGAGGCTGCATCGCATCGCTGCTGGTAAGTATCGGTGTATTTTTTTATTTTTTATTTTTATTTTTTTGAGGGGGGGGGGGGGAGCTGGCACTATGGGGGGCTGGCACTATGGGGAGCACTATAAAAGGGGAGAACTTCACTATGGGGGGCACTATAAAAGGGGAGAACTGCACTATGGGGGGGCACTATAAAAGGGGAGAACTGCACTATGGGGGGCACTATAAAAGGGGAGAACTGCACTATGGGGGCACTATAAAAGGGGAGAACTGCACTATGGGGGGGCACTATAAAAGGGGAGACACTGCACTATGGGGGGCACTATAAAAGGGGAGAACTGCACTATGGGGGGGCACTATAAAAGGGGGAGAACTGCACTATGGGGGGCACTATAAAAGGGGAGAACTGCACTATGGGGGCACTATAAAAGGGGAGAACTGCACTATGGGGGCACTAAAAAGGGGAGAACTGCACTATGGGGGCAATAAAGGGGAGAACTGCACTATGGGGGCACTAAAGGGGAGAACTGCACTATGGGGGCACTAAAGGGGAGAACGGCACTATGGGGCACTAAAGGGGAGAACGGCACTATGGGGGCACTAAAGGGGAGAACGGCACTATGGGGGGCAGTAAAGGGGAGAACGGCACTATGGGGGCACTAAAGGGGAGAACGGCACTATGGGGGCAGTAAAGGGGAGAACGGCACTATGGGGGGCAGTAAAGGGGAGAACGGCACTATGGGGGGGCAGTAAAGGGGAGAACGGCACTATGGGGGGCAGTAAAGGGGAGAACGGCACTATGGGGGGCAGTAAAGGGGAGAACGGCACTATGGGGGGCAGTAAAGGGGAGAACGGCACTATGGGGGGCAGTAAAGGGGAGAACGGCACTATGGGGGCAGTAAAGGGGAGAACGGCACTATGGGCGGCAGTAAAGGGGAGAACGGCACTATGGGGGGCAGTAAAGGGGAGAACGGCACTATGGGGGCAGTAAAGGGGAGAACGGCACTATGGGGGGCAGTAAAGGGGAGAACGGCACTATGGGGGGCAGTAAAGGGGGAGAACGGCACTATGGGGGGCAGTAAAGGGGAGAACGGCACTATGAGGGGCAGTAAAGGGGAGAACGGCACTATGGGGGGCAGTAAAGGGGAGAACGGCACTATGGGGGCATTATTTGGGGGGCACCATGGGGGAGAGGAGCACTATGGGGGCTCTAAAGGGGCTTTTTTTTTTACACATTATGGGGGGCACTATAAAGGAGAATGGCACTATGGGGCATCTGGTGGCACTATAGGGCATTATTTAGGGGCACTAAGCACTAAGGGGAAGTGGGGGCTCTAAAGTGTTCTTTATTCTTATTGGCACATTATGGGGGCATTATTGCATCTGGTGGCACTAAGGGGGCATTTTTTTTACTGGCACATTATGGTAGGCACTATGGGGGAAAGGAGCACTATTGGGGAATATGGTGGCACTTAGAAGGGGCATTTTTTACTGGCATATTATGGGCGACACTATGGGGAAGGGGAGAGGAGCACTATGAGGGCATTTACTGGGGCATTATATAGGGGTATTTTATGCTGGCATACATTATGGGGACATTAGCTCAACAGCGGGTACTAAGCGGGGGTACAATCATTTTTGGGGGACATTATCTTTATACTATTAGTGTCTGGGCGCAGTTATTTTTTTTAGAGAACTGTGTGCCAATAATTGTTGAATGGGGCACTATCTGTGTGGTAGCAGTATTTCCAGGGGGGCTGTTTCTGCAGTATAGTATTGGGGGCACAGCGGGCACAGTATTGGGGCACTATCTGTGTGGTAGCAGTATTTCCAGGGGGACTGTTTCTGCAGTATAGTATTGGGGGCACAGCGGGCACTATCTGTGTGGTAGTAGTATTTCCAGGGGGACTGTTTCAGCAGTATAGTATTGGAGGCACAGCGGGCACAGTATTGGGGGTGGCAGGAAAGGGGGTTCAGAAGATGATGGAAATGTGGGAAACTAATGTCTGTTTGTTAATCTCTGCAGAGACGGGAGATGGCTGAAAAATCATCATGGCGGTCTGGTCTGAATGGAGAAGATGAGGAAAGAGAACGTCTACAACAAAGGTGACATCACTGGATGTAAGAGGTAGGGGGCGCTATGTAGGAGAGGAGATGCTCCGGCTCCTCCCTTGCCATTTGCAGAAGGAGGATTCAGAGCTGGGTGAGGACAGCCAAAGGGGGCATCAGGCAGATGGTGGGGGGAACCACAGGCCTTGAGCAGGATCTGGGGAGGGAGGAGAGCGGAGGAGCTTCCTGTCTGCAGCCGGCTGTCTATTGTATGATGTGAAGCAGGCAGTGCAGCCAGGACAGACTCCCCCTCTCTCAGTATGATGTGTAGAGACAGGCCGCAACTATAGAATGTCAGCTGTACAGTGTTTGTTGGGAGTGGCCTATTATATGTAGGAGGGGTTTTTAATAATGGGCGGGGCCAAAAAATTGCGGCGCGCTTCGCGCGCTGCATTGTTCTTTTCCTGCAGATCTTTTAGAATTGCCAAGTAAAAGAATCAGCGCAACACACTACACCCCTGTCCCTGCAGTTTTAAATATAAAGGGGGCTTTGAAAAATTTTATTAGCACAGCACACTACACATGCCACATTTTTTTGCCTTTCGGACCCCCCCTAGACAAAATTCCTGGGTGCTCCCCTGGTCACGTCTACAGTCACGTTAAGTCCTGTCACGGCCACAGGATACGGTCCTACACTGTATGCCTCGTCCACTCTTATGTCTCAGTCTACACTCGTTCGGAGCTTGCAAGGCTACTTAGGTCACATTCTATTCTGCTATGTTGACATCTTCCCATATTTAGTCACTTCGGTGAAGGGGTGCTCCGCATGCTGGGCAGCATCTCGCGTGCTAGTAAGGCGGTTCTTGGCACATCGGTGGTCCGTGATACTGGTGAATGGCACAAACTGGTGTGGGCTATTCATCTTCTGCATTAATCATGTTGTGTTTTAGTAGGATGTCTCAAGAATCATTGATGGACGATACATCATCATCCCGTGGGAGCGTGGGGTCACATTCCGCAAGAGACTCCACACCATCATTAGGTCATGGACTGTGTGCAAGTTGATGGCAGAGTTATCCAAAAGAGGCATTCTATTTCCAGCTTCTGCAAGGAAGGCGGAACTGTTCCGTCTTCAGTTCCGGAGGTCCAAAATCCGCAGGTGGTGTCCATGGACACTATTCAGACCTCGCTTACGCAACTGCACGCGGCCATCAACTCCATGGCGTCATCAATGTTGAACTTTCAGGCCAGGCTAGAGTCGGTCGAGGCAGGCGATACAGCTGCCCGTTTGGTGTGCCAAAGTCCGGCAGGTTCTTCTAGCCTCCAGGCTAGTGTTGCTGGTGGGTCAGGTGCTGTACCCCCTATCGCAACGTTCCACTTCGTTCCAGCCAACATTTGATAGGAAATAATTTACGGCAAGGACGTGAACTTAGCATCCTTACTCATAACAACTCATGAGGCGCCAGATAACAAGACCATAGTCTGAGGGGAGGTCTCGGTGGTCCTCAAATCTAAGGACGTGAGGTTGAATAGAAACTCAGCATAACCAGAGTTTGTCTTAGCCTTTAGTCTGTACAGGGTTGTTGTCTTATCCTGTTAGGGTCCCATCCACATGCAGATGGGGTACAGTATGTTATCAATGGTCTTTCTGCAGGTTTCCATACAGGGCTATTGGCTCTTCTCTTTTTGCAGGTCTCTCCACAAGCAGACCGCGTACCATCACCAGTGCCCAGGCTCAACCAGCTGGTGATGGACTAACGGTTCATCCCACCACCGCCAGGTCCCTTATGACTAAAGCCCTGTCCTGTAACACCCTGAGGATATATAAGAAGGCATGGACCTCGTTCTGTAATTTTAAGAGAACCCATTCTTCGGCAGGAGTGGGCAACATCTCACCTACTGGCCTTTGCCGCATTTTTTGGCCACTCTCACCACAAGCTGTCATTTAGCACTATTAAGTTATACCCGGCCGGGTTGCAACATCATTTGTATCTATGGCATCCTAATTAACCCTCCTTGTTTTCAGCCCATTCAATTAGAATGTTACTGAAAGGTATCCAGAAGGGGTCCGCTGTGGCCCGCCCTACATGACAGCCATTTACAGGGTCAATGTTTAAGATTGCTTTCAGATAAACTACGCAAAACCCTTTCAGTAAGCACACTAGTTTATTAATCAAGACACCATGTACCTAGCCTTTTGGGCTTCCCCAGACCAGGCGAGTTCACTTGCGCCACAACATGCAAGAGCTATGTGAGGAAGGATCAGCTGTCATGGGAATGGTCATGCTAAGTTCTTACTTTAACGTCTACAAAGACGGCCCGAGCGGGTCAGCTCACAGAGGTTAGATACTTCCCCACTGGTAATAAATGGTGCCCAGTTATGGCAGTGCAGGATTGGACGCGCTTTACCGAAGCAATCCCAGGGGATGCTCTTCTGCTAAGGCTGGGCTCTGCGCCTTTGAGTTGTCAGAACTTTCTCAAATTCATCCGAATATTATTGAGGAATGTTGGGGTCAGTTCCATCACAGGGCATTCCTTTCGCACTGGTAAGGATTCGCCGCCTCCAAGCACAACGTCTCAGTGCATGTTATTAAGAAGTTGGGGAGATGGCAGTCGGCTTGTCATGCACGATATATACCAAATCCGCAGTGTGAAATATTGAATGCTTTCAGGAATCTGGTATTGTAATTTTGTTAATAACACTATTGCCCTGAGCTATGTTTGTTATTTTTGGCCCCTTTAGCCCACCCTCCGTACTGCAGTCTTGGCATACCCCTACTGCTTAGCATAGTAGGTAGGTAGGTTGGCGTACTTATCTTGAGCCGACCCGAATACAAGTTATAGGCAAATGGCTATTTGTGTGAGGGGAGGCGGGTTAATTGTGCATATCATGGCCCCCTGTAAGAGATCAGGGGCTGCCAGGCAGCAGGGGGCAGTCATGTCCACAGTTCGTAGTATATTCTAACTAGAAGCATCCCCATCACCATGGGAATGCCTCTGTGTTAGAATATACTGTCGGATCTGAGTTTTCACAAAGTGAAAACTTAGATCTGAAAAAGCTTTTATGCAGACGGATCTTCGTATCCGTCTGTATGAAAGTAGCCTACGGACACGGATCACTGACACGGATGACAATCTTGTGTGCATCCGTGTTTTTTCATGAACCCATTGACTTAAATGGGTCCGTAAACCGTTGTCCGTCAAACAAATAGGACAGGTCATATTTTTCGGACGGACAGGAAACACGGATCACTGCTGCGGATGAACAACGGGGCATTTTCCGAGTTTTCAACGGACCCATTGAAAATCAAAGGGTCCGCAGAAAATCACGGAAAACGGAACAACGGCCACGGATGCACACAACGGTCATGTGCATGAGGCCTTAGGCCATTTAATTTCTAGCTGTAGACAGGCACACTTCATTTGGAGAAATCCAGAAAGATCTTATCCGTTTCAAATATCTCATTTATTAATTATAACACAGTATAGAAAATAAAGTAAAAATGTATAATAATAAAATTGCAATAAATATAATAAAAATGGTGTATATGAATTGCAATTCATTAAATGTATTGCACAACAGACTCCTTATTTCTCTTCACTTCCCTCACCATGTGCAGACTAATGAAGGGAGTGAGTTGAAACAATCATAGATGTCTATGTGATTATTTACATCTTATTGTGCAAATATTTCCCAATAAATACCTCCCTTATAACCAGAGCACATTAGTCTTTTCATCTTCATTCATATAGTTAATCAGTAAATAAATGTCTTTGATTATTGTCCTTGCCAGTCCAAAGTTCTAAACTGCTTATGGTAATGTATCTCCCTAATGTTGCTGGGCACTCACTGTTAGGACGATCTTATGTTGTCAATCTCTCCAGCCCCCACGTGGAGACAGACAGTATGAAGATGAGCAATACAGTAGCGTTTCACTTAGGTACAGGCGGTACAGTAGCAGGGTGGTAGGAGGTGAGGCAACACTCCACTCAGATGCGGCGTCCGCCATTACCTTCAGTGTAGGCAATCAGCCTGCGCAGAGCCGGCAGAGACTCGGTGTCCCATGTGTTGATGGAGTCCCAGCGTTGCACATGGTGGAATATATTAGATTCTCAAGGCAATTCTCACATATTATATCTGAAGCGCTTCATGAAAAGTTGCGTTTTTCATCCTTGAGTCCAATGGGTCCTTTTTGGTTGGTTCTGGGCTCACTGTATCACTTACACTGTACAGAGGAAGAGAGATTTGAAAAGAGGCCAAAGAAATGAGAGAACATTTTTGGCTAAAGAATATCCACCTAAGGGCTCATGCAATTTGCGGAACGGAACAGGAGGCCCATTATAGAGATGCTTATTCTTGTCCGCAAAACGGACAAGAATAGGACATGTCTCATAATTTTTGCGGGGTCACGGAACAGAGCAACGGATGCGGACAGCACACAGAGTGCTGTCCGCATCTTTTGCAGACCCATTGAAATGAATGGTTCCGTATACGGAATCAAAATACGGTCCGTATACGGAATGCAAAAAACGTTCGGGTGCATGAGCCCTAAGGTGGTTGATACAGCCTTAGGCCTCTTGCACATGACCGTATGGCTTTTTTAGTATTTTGCTGTCCGCAAAAAATATGGATGACATCCGTGTGCATTCCTGTTTTTTGCAGAACGGAACAGCTGGCCCCTGATAGAACAGTCCTATCCTTGTCCGTTATGCAGACAATAATAGGACATGTTCTATCTTTGAACTGAAAAAACGGAAACGGAAGGCATACGGAGTACCTTCCTTTTTTTCAGATCCATTGACATGAATGGTTCCGTATACAGAATGCAAAAAAACTAAACGCTTAGGCTATATGCACACGACCGTATGTGTTTTGTGGTCTGCAAATTGCGGATCTTGAAATAAATAGGTCCACATCCTATCCGCAAACAAAATGGAACGGACACGGAAACAAACAACGTTCGTGTACATGAGGTCTTAATGAAAGTAGGGATATGAATAGAAGTTCTTTTTTTGTTGCAAATTCAACAAATAAAAAAATAAACAACAATGGACAATGAAACTATACGGACTGTCCTACCTTTTAATTCACAATACAAAAAAGTAGAAACAATTATAAAAAAACATTGGCATTATGTTTTGAAAGACAAAATAATTGGCCCTCTATTAACAATGTCACCTCAAATAACTTATACGAAATCCCAAAATTTGGGACTGAAAATTGCACCATCAGTCAAATAAAAAAAGAAGGGAGAGAATTCTATACATACCTTAATTGGCTTAAAAGGTTTCTTTAAATGTGGTGCAGTACGCCAATCCTGCAGGGTGAGCGAATGTGAGGTCACAGGGGACAGTTAACAGACCGAGGGTTGCTCTTAGTACTCACAGTTTTTATATACCCTGGGCAGGCGTACAGCAGTGATGGAGAGGCTGGCACATAGATCCTCTGGGGCACTCTCTGTATATAGGGACCAGGCCGGTGGTAGGTGAGGTGCCCTGGGTTTTGCAGGTTTAGTGTGCCTGTGGCAAGATCCCTCATAATTCGTGACGCCAGTGCCGGTAACGGTGGCACACCGATTTATTGTAGGAATAACTGAGGTATACACAGTTGTAGTGAACCAGAACTCTTTTTTACTGAACAGTTCAACTATATACAGGCTTCAGTTAGTTCCATATGCAGGGACTTGGAAACAGGCAGGCTTCACATAAATGGCAGGCAAAGTTCTTGCAAGATACTCAGAGGGAATAACACTCACAGATCAGGCTGTACTTTCTTCAGATCCTGTCTGGCTTTCTCCAAGGCCCGTATGCCCTATAGCTGGCTTTATCCTTGGGTAGGGAAACCTTCCTCTGGTATAAATCTTCTTGCTGTAAATATCCTTCTGCCCTTCAGCTTTCTACTTGGCTGGATAAAGGTGGCTCTGCTCTGTACTTTTCAAGGGACTAGATATCTTCAGGAGGCAACTTCTTCTCCTGGAATAACTTCTGAGCTTCACTTGTTCAGCACTTCAGGCAGGCTAGACTGCACTACCTTGCCTCCTGGACTAGACTGGACTGACTCTTTCCTGTCTGGGCCTAACTATATATACTAGGGCAGTGATAGGCAAACTGCGGCTCTCCAGCTGTTGCAAAACTACAACTCCCACCATGCCCTGCTGTAGGCTTAAAGCTGTAGGCAGTCTTTGCATGCTGGGAGTTGTAGTTCTGCAACAGCTGGAGAGCCACAGTTTGCCTATCACTGTACTAGGGGGTTCCCTAGCTCCCTCTACTGCCTAGGAGGAGGAACTACATCCATAACAGGCCTGGTACACAGGAGATAATATGACAACATACATTAAAATGCAATACAAAATACCATGACCATGTTCCACAGGGGGTGGAGAACAACGTAACTCAATTGACCCTTGAGTAGTGCCCACATTTACATAGTGGGACACTACAGTGGGAAATATAATAATTGTAAAAACACTACATTTCAGAAAAAAACACTAAAGTCATTTCAAATCAGAATTCTTTCGTTTATGGGATACAAGAATTCCTAACTCAACCAATGTTACATATATGATTGAATGTCCTTGTAAAAAAGAGTATATAGGCAGAACCAAAAGAACCTAAAAACCAAAAATATCTGAACACATTTTACGAACATTAAAAATGGTTTTGAGAAACATTCTCTATCTAAACACTTTAAGGCCTCATGTTTTTCTCAGCCTCCGTTCAGTTTTTTTTTGCGGATAGGATGGGGACCTATTAATTTCAATGGGTCAGCAAAAAAATGCTGATAGTTCATCCGTTTGTGTTCCGCGTCCGTTGTCCGTGTTTCCCTTCAGCAAAAAAATAGTGCATGTCCTACTTTTTTCACATTTGTGGACAAGGATAGGCATTTATTACAAGGGATCTGTGGAAAAAAACGCATCCTCAAAAAAAAAAAAAAGGGCTGCCGCATATGTTTTTTTTGCGGACGTACAATTTGCAGACGCAAAAAACAACTATCGTGTGCATGAGGCCTAAAGAACATCATAATAAAAACCCAACGGGCTTAATTTCTGTAGCTTTTGAAAAAATAGAAAAACACTGGGGAGGAGGAAATCAAGAATGTCTCGTTCAGAATCTAGGAGAATTTTTTACTTTGACACACTGATACCTGGGGGACTCAATGCAGAATTAGAACTGTTTGGCTTTTTATGAGGCATCTTGCACACGACCAGTCAGCGCATGCTCAATATGTTCTGTGAGGCCGATGCCAGGACACCGCGGAAGACTTGCCGGAATGCCGGATTCAGCATTTCCCCCCATAGGAATGTATTAGTGCTGGATCCGGCATTCAAAATACCGGAATGCAGGATCCGTCCTTCCGGTCTGCGCATGCGCAGACCGGTAAAAATGTGAAAAAATATACAAGACGGATCCGTCTGTCCGCATGACAAGCGGAGAGACGGATCCGTTCTTGCAGTGCATTTGTGAGACGGATACGCATTCGGATGCGTCTCACAAATGCTTTCAGTCACATGCAGATCGGCGGATCCGGCGGGCAGTTCTGACAACGGAACTGCACGCCGGATCACACTGCCGCAAATCTTTTAGGAAGAATAAACAAAATGGACACCATCCCATTAGCATTAATGGTGGAAACGTGGAGATGGTTCAAAGTTTCAGATTCTTGGGAGTTCATATTAGTCAGGACCTGTCATGGATAAAAATCACAACAGAAATTACCCAAAAAGGCCTTCAGAGGCTTTATTTTCTGAGGAGTCTGAAGAAAGCACAACTCCCAAAACAGCTGCTTGTCAATTTTTACAGGTGCACCATAGAATCTGTTATCACATACTGCATCACAGTGTGGTACTCCGGCTGCTCTTCTGAGGACAAGAAGACCCTTAAGCGCATCATCAGAATGGCTGGAAGAATTACTAGTACTCAGTTACCATCACTGGATGACATCTTCACTGCTCGCTGCAGCAACAGGGCAAAAATTATCTGCGGGGAACCAACTCACCCCGGCCACAGCCTTTTCACTCCCCTACCCTCTGGTAGGCGTCTTAGAGCCCTACATGCCCGCACCACTAGGCTGAAGAACAGCTTTTACCCCAAAGCAATCAGTCTACTAAATGCTCTGAGATTATTGCCCCTTCCTAGGATAGAAACTACCACAGACTGAAAGTGACTGCTGCATTCATGACCCCATGATGACCTCTTGTCTGCAGTGGTGTCTGAATCACTGTATATATATATATATATATATATATATATATACTCCCAAGCACTTACTATATATATGCTGTGAACTGTGAATAGTAATGCCTTCTAGTGCAATGTGTTTTTTTTTCCTAGTGTAATACTTTAGTTTAAATGTCAGTTCTTGTTCCCCTGTCCATGGCATCTAGGATTGCTCCAAACAACATTTCATTGTATTGTACATTGTATTACATTGTATTGTACAGTGACAATAAAGGCATCTTATCTTATGTGAAAGTAGATAAACACCAATCGTAGATAACTCACAAAGTGAGTATGCATACTAGGCCTATATACCAAGTATCAACACCAAAAGGAGAAAACAGGCAAAGCACGACTAACAATATATATAAACTTTATTATGGTTCCCGAAAAGGGGAAAATCCAATAAAATACAATAACAGAGAATACAATACAATGGTGGATGACACACAGGGTGGAAGGATCACAAATGGACAAAATACAGCATTAAAGGAACATTAGACAAGGCCGAAGAGATACTAGATAGTTAATAAAAGAATACCCCAGTGGGGGACATGTATAGATGACCTCGCCAACCGTGAACAAGATATTGGAGCCAGATTCAGTACATACATTTAAAGTGCAAAGTGCATGAAATACAATGTACATGGACAATAAATTGCAATATAATAAATAATAAATGCCATCAATAAATACCAGAATAGTGATCCAATGAGCCCCAACGCACATTTTGCGTAAGCTTCCTCAGGGGGATGTATGTGCCTTTTATGTGTAAAATAACTTTATTGATGATGAACAGCTGGGAAAGGGGAGGAGAACACAGTCGTGTGTGGCCACACACGGAGGTGAAGCGCGTGCGTTCCACAGTGGAACGCACAGCGTCACTTCCGGTTCGGGAGGAAAAAATGCAGACTGAGCGATTCGAGCTAAAAACTGCGATGTACCTACTATGGTGCTTGTAGAGCGGACAAGGAAGATGGAATAGAGAAATCACTAAATGATAACAAAAGGAAAGAAAAAAGGAGAGAAAAAAGAAGAAGCTGATGTGTACCATAAGAAGCCATCGGAAGGGGCAGGGATAGCGCCGGAAATGACATAGTGTACATGGAACGCATGGGGCTGATCACGTGGCCTTTGGGACGCATAAGCCTACAGACTGGAGATACAGATCCCGCAGTTAAGATGCAAATGAAGAACGAGTATACAATCCAGTATTAAATAAACACTGATGAGTGGGCATATATATCGTCAGTGAGTGTAGATGTTCATAAAAATATGGAAGTGAATGGTGAATGTGAATATTGCATATGGTGGTAACCATGGTGATAACAACAACTATGGGCATAGAACACAGCAGCCCAAAAGGAGGGGGGGGGGGGGGGGGCGTGTGTACACACCCATGCATATACAGGTCCTTCTAAAAAAATTAGCATATTGTGATAAAGTTCATTATTTTCTGTAATGTCCTGATAAACATTAGACTTTCATATATTTTAGATTCATTACACACAACTGAAGTAGTTCAAGCCTTTTATTGTTTTAATATTGATGATTTTGGCATACAGCTCATGAAAACCCCAAATTCCTATCTCAAAAAATTAACATATCATGAAAAGGTTCTCTAAACGAGCTATTAACCTAATCATCTGAATCAACTAATTAACTCTAAACACCTGCAAAAGATTCCTGAGGCTTTTAAAAACTCCCAGCCTGGTTCATTACTCCAAACCGCAATCATGGGTAAGACTGCCGACCTGACTGCTGTCCAGAAGGCCATCATTGACACCCTCAAGCAAGAGGGTAAGACACAGAAAGAAATTTCTGAAGGAATAGGCTGTTCCCAGAGTGCTGTATCAAGGCACCTCAGTGGGAAGTCTGTGGGAAGGAAAAAGTGTGGCAGAAAACGCTGCACAACGAGAAGAGGTGACCGGACCCTGAGGAAGATTGTGGAGAAGGACCGATTCCAGACCTTGGGGGACCTGCGGAAGCAGTGGACTGAGTCTGGAGTAGAAACATCCAGAGCCACCGTGTACAGGCGTGTGCAGGAAATGGGCTACAGGTGCCGCATTCCCCAGGTCAAGCCACTTTTGAACCAGAAACAGAGGCAGAAGCGCCTGACCTGGGCTACAGAGAAGCAGCACTGGACTGTTGCTCAGTGGTCCAAAGTACTTTTTTCGGATGAAAGCAAATTTTGCATGTCATTCGGAAATCAAGGTGCCAGAGTCTGGAGGAAGACTGGGGAGAGGGAAATGCCAAAATGCCTGAAGTCCAGTGTCAAGTACCCACAGTCAGTGATGGTCTGGGGTGCCATGTCAGCTGCTGGTGTTGGTCCACTGTGTTTTGTCAAGGGCAGGGTCAATGCAGCTAGCTATCAGGAGATTTTGAAGCACTTCATGCTTCCATCTGCTGAAAAGCTTTATGGAGATGAAGATTTCATTTTTCAGCACGACCTGGCACCTGCTCACAGTGCCAAAACCACTGGTAAATGGTTTACTGACCATGGTATTACTGTGCTCAATTGGCCTGCCAACTCTCCTGACCTGAACCCCATAGAGAATCTGTGGGATATTGGGAAGAGAAAGTTGAGAGACGCAAGACCCAACACTCTGGATGAGCTTAAGGCCGCTATCGAAGCATCCTGGGCCTCCATAACCCCTCAGCAGTGCCACAGGCTGATTGCCTCCATGCCACGCCGCGTTGAAGCAGTCATTTCTGCAAAAGGATTCCCGACCAAGTATTGAGTGCATAACTGAACATAATTATTTGAAGGTTGACTTTTTTTGTATTAAAAACACTTTTCTTTTATTGGTCGGATGAAATATGCTAATTTTTTTAGATAGGAAATTTGGGTTTTCATGAGCTGTATGCCAAAATCATCAATATTAAAACAATAAAGGCTTGAACTACTTCAGTTGTGTGTAATGAATCTAAAATATATGAAAGTCTAATGTTTATCAGTACATTACAGAAAATAATGAACTTTATCACAATATGCTAATTATTTGAGAAGGACCTGTAGATCAAAAAGAGAAAAAGTGACGAGGCAAAGAGACCATGCCACAATTCAAAAAAAGTGTATGTTGATGAAATCAAATAAAATAGAATAAAAAATAAAAGGTGAACATGAAAAAATATTAAAAAATGAAAAACACAAAAGTGTGAATAAAAATGTGGATGGGGTGAAAATGAACTAAGTGTGCAATAAAAGTGAAGTGATACAGTAAGTGTATAGAAGATGTAAAATACATATATATGTTCTATAATAATAAAAGGTCAAGGTAAATGAAAGAATAACAAATGATGTAGTGTAGTATTGAGATAAATAAAATAAAAATGAATGAAAAAATTTATAAAAATTAATAAAAATTAAAAGTAAAGAATAATAATAAGAACAATGTATATACAGTATATATAAAGATCTCTCTCTCATCGATGCTTCCATTTGTAAGTTCATCCCTGACAATTCCTCCAGATGAAAAATCGATGACACAAATAGGGCAGCCACACCTAATAACTGACAAAAAAAAAACATAATTAAAAATCACATACAATATAATCATATCTCCCAGAGGATACGTATGAACAAAAAACCAATTTGTCCAATAATCATATCTCCAGATGATTACACCTACAAGCAACCTTATATGCATGCATATATATATATATATATATATATATGAAAGGAATACATATACATATAAAAATGATATAGACACCAACATAAATAAAAATATACATAGATACATACATGCATATATTAGAATACACATCAATCAACAAACAATCAACAAAAGAACACAATCCAAATCAGGATCAAGAAATCCTCAATAGACTACAAAGATGTTATAAAATATAATAGAGTGGTGGTGGAACACTTAAAGGGAACCTGTCACCAGTTTTATGGTGTCCTAACTAAGGGCAACATAAATAAGTGACTGATTCTCTTAGCAAAATGCCGGGTCACTTTCTTTAACCTCCTCACGACCGCCGTACGCAGGATTGCGTCTTCTCGGCGGTCGTGCTCTTCTGGGTGGACGCGCCGGTGCGTCCTCTCGCGAGACGCGAGATTTCCGGGTATGCCGGCCCGCGCATGCGCATCGCGGGCCGGCAAAATTCAAAGAAGAAGTTCGTCATCAACCTGCCGGCCACGATCATTGGCTGGCAGGTTGATGATTTTCAAAAAATCCAAATCAGCAGCCAGATAACCCATCATATTAGTAAATATAATGGGGTTATATGGCTGCTGTGCTCCTCTGCTCCTTCTTTTGGTCGGTTGGTTCCAGCAGAGGAGCACACATCACTGTGAGTACCCACTACACTACACTTAGCCCCCAGATCACCCCAATTAACCCTTTGATCACCCCTTCTTGCCCCTGTCAATCACTAGTGAAAAGGAAAAAAGTGATCAGTGCAAACTGTCACTTTTTTTTTTTCACTGGTATTGACCGTTAGGTTTCAGTATAGTTTAGGTCCCTTGGTTAGGTAGTTAGCGATCAGTTAGCGCCCAGCCCACCGCACCGCAGTCCGTTATTCGCTGATTAGCGTATCGCTAATCAGCATTTGTACTTTTATAGTATCTGAAAGTGATCAAAACTGATCACGGTCAGATCTATAATTGTATTAGTGTCACTTTAGTTCTCCCTCCACCCAAAACGCAGTGTTTGCCCGATCAGGCCTGATCGGTCGCCCACACGTGCGTTCGCCCACGCCCGCCCCACCGCAGTGACAAAAAAATTATTATTTTTTGATCACTGCACATTCACTTTACACGCACTGCGGCGATAAAAAAAAAATCAGTTTTGATATTTTTTATCAACCGCAGCGGCCTCCGGTACTTCGCTAGCCTCCCCTTTGTAAGACAGGCTTGCTTTTTTTTTTCTTGGGTAGTCTCAGGGAATACCCCTAAATTTAGTTGCCCAAATGTCTAACAGGGGGTATTCTTCTGAAGAGGCCTACAGGCTTCTGACCCAGTCGGATGAGGAGTGGGAACCCTCATCTGATGAATCCAGCGGGTCAGAATACGAACCTGTAGAAAGCAGTGGCTCTCTGACCCAAAGTTCGGACGAGGAGGCTGAGGTCCCTGATAGCAGCAGGCGTACCCGGCCCCGTGTCGCTAGACCGCAGGTTGCGCAGGATCCGCTTCAAGAGCAGCAGAGTGGGGCTGGTGCTGTCGGATTACGTGGTGAGGCATACACCAGCAGCCCAGCCCTTCCTGGACCTAGTACCAGCACTGCCGTACAACCTGGTGAAGTAGCGAGCACCAGAAGGGCAGTTGAAGCTGGTACGGTGGCACGTGCAGTAGTGACCCCGTCGCAGCCACCGCAAAGACGTGCCCGTAGAGCCCCTAGAATCCCAGAGGTGCTGGCAAACCCTGATTGGCAGTCCCCAACTTCAGCCGCACCTGTAGTTTTCCCTTTCACTGCCCAGTCTGGAGTTCGGGTTGAGACAGCTCAGATCGGTTCGGCCCTGGGATTTTTTGAGCTGTTCTTGACTGCGGAGCTCTTAGACTTAGTTGTGGCCGAAACAAACAGGTATGCCACACAATTTATAACCGCTAACCCGGGAAGCTCTTATGCCCAGTCTTTCCGGTGGAAACCAGTCCAAGTTTCTGAAATTAAAACTTTTCTGGGCCTCCTCCTCAACATGGGCCTGACAAAAAAGCATGAATTGCGGTCATATTGGTCCACGAACCCAATTCATCACATGCCCATGTTCTCTGCTGCTATGTCCAGGACACGATTTGAGACCATCCTGCGTTTCCTGCACTTTAGTGATAACAGCACCTCCCGTCCCAGAGGCCACCCTGCTTTTGACCGGCTTCACAAAATTCGGCCCCTCATAGACCATTTCAACCTGAAATTTGCAGATATTTATACCCCAGAGCAAAACATCTGCGTAGACGAGTCCCTGATACATTTTACCGGGCGCCTTGGCTTCAAACAATACATCCCAAGCAAGCGCGCCCGGTATGGGGTCAAATTGTATAAGCTCTGTGAAAGGGCCACAGGCTATACCCACAAATGTCGGGTCTATGAGGGAAAAGATCAGACCCTGGAGCCGGTCGGTTGCCCTGACTACCTGGGGAGCAGTGGGAAGACAGTTTGGGACTTGGTGTCACCCTAAGGCTGCTTTCACACTAGCGTTCGCTGGTCCGTTCGTGAGCTCCGTTTGAAGGGGCTCACGAGCGGACCCGAACGCAGCCGTCCAGCCCTGATGCAGTCTGAATGGATGCGGATCCGCTCAGACTGCATCAGTCTGGCGGCGTTCAGCCTCCGCTCCGCTCGCCTCCGCACGGACAGGCGGACAGCTGAACGCTGCTTGCAGCGTTCGGGTGTCCGCCTGGCCGTGCGGAGGCGTGCGGATCCGTGCGGATCCGTCCAGACTTACAATGTAAGTCAATGGGGACGGATCCGTTTGAAGATGCCAATGTGGCTCTATCTTCAAGCGGATCCGTCCCCCATTGACTTTACATTGAAAGTCTGGACGGATCCGTCCGAGGCTATTTTCACACTTAGCTTTTTTTAAGCTAATATAATGCAGACGGATCCGTTCTGAACGGAGCCTCCGTCTGCATTATTATGAGCGGATCCGTTCAGAACGGATCCGCCCGAACGCTAGTGTGAAAGTATCCTTATTCGGCAAGGGGTACCATCTTTATGTGGACAATTTTTACACAAGTGTGGCCCTCTTTAGGCATTTGTTTCTAGAACGGATTGGCGCCTGTGGTACCGCGCAAACTAGTCGCGCGGGCTTCCCCCAACGGCTCGTTACCACCTGTCTTGCAAGGGGGCAGAGGGCCGCACTGTGTAACGAAGAACTGCTCGCGGTGAAATGGAGAGACAAGCGTGACGTTTACATGCTCTCCTCCATTCACGCAGACACGACAATCCAAATTGAGAGAGCAACCCGTGTCATTGAAAAGCCCCTCTCAGTCCACGACTATAACCTTCACATGGGAGGGGTGGACTTCAATGACCAGATGTTGGCTCTGTATTTAGTGTCCCGCAGAACCAGACGCTGGTATAAGAAGGTGTCTGTATATTTAATTCAATTGGCTCTGTACAATAGTTTTGTTCTCTACAGTAAGGCTGGGAGAACTGGATCCTTCCTCAAATTTCAGGAAGAGATCATCGAGAACCTCCTGTACCCAGGAGGTTCTGTGGCCCCATCCACCAGTGTAGTTAGCCGTCTACACGAGCGACATTTCCCCAGTGTCGTTCCTGGTACCTCAAACCGACCGCCACCCCGAAAAAAATGTCGTGTCTGTAGCAGGAGTGGAATAAGGCGTGACACCCGCTATTTCTGTCCTGACTGTCCTGACCACCCTGCCCTATGCTTAGGGGAGTGTTTCCGGAAGTACCACACACAGGTACACCTAGCATAGGGATCATCTCACCAGGACAGGCACACAGGGCTATTAGGGCCCATTCACTCACAGCTGCTGCAAACGTCTCCTTCCACATGGAACAAAGTGCATAACGCACTTCGCCACATCTTTGGGCGATTTGCGCTTTGCACATTGACCCATGGGGAAGGAGAGGTTTGTTCTATAAAGGTAAAAAAAAAAAAAAACACCAGTAAGCAAACACGTTAATGTTTAGTTCAAAAAGTTAAAGTTTACATGTTCTGTTCCAAAGTTAATAAAATTATTGCGTTGTGGCCTGTTTTTTTCTTTTTTTTTTTTTCTTTTTTTACCTTCCAGGTGGACCAACCGATCGACCAGCTGCAGCACCGATGTGCATTCTGACAGAAGCATTGCGCTGCTGTCAGATTACACGCAAGTCAGTGTATGCGGCGCTGCAAGACGGGATTTTCTCCTCTGCAGTGACAGTTACGTTTGCCAAGGCATACGAGCTGAGGAGGAGGCGGCGTTCCTATGCTTTGGCAAACACTTTGTATATATATATATAAAAAAATAAAAATAAATCCCGGCAATGATTTATTCATCCACATCGATTGATGCGAATGGAGAAATCTGGTTTGCCAGGGCATACGAGCTAAGTGGGTATGGATGTAGGGCGGAGCTCCTATGTCCTGGCAGACGCCTTTCCCCTCCATTTTTTTTTTGGGCAGAGATTTTTTCATCCACATTGATCGATGCGAATGAAGAAATCTGTGCCGTTCATTTTTTTCTTTCAGCCCAGAGGCTGAACGGAAAAAAAAATCTCATTACCTGTATGCTCAATATAAGGAGAATAGCAGAAACTCCTAATGCTGGCCATACATGTAATGATTGCGGAGACCCTCAAATGCCAGGGCAGTACAAACACCCCACAACTGACCCCATTTTGGAAAGAAGACACCCCAAGGTATTTGCTGAGGGGCATATTGAGTCCATGAAAGATTTAAATTTTTGTCCTAAGTTAGCGGAAAGTGAGACTTTGTGAGAAAAAAAACCCAAAAAAACAATTTCCGCTAACTTATGCGAAAAAAATAATAATTCTATGAACTTGCCAGGCCCCTCATTGGATACCTTGGGGTGTCTTCTTTCCAAAGTGGGGTCACATGTGGGGTATTTATACTGCCCTGGCTTTTTAGGGGCCCTAAAGCGTGAGAAGAAGTCTGGGATCCAAATGTCTAAAAATGCCCTCCTAAAAGGAATTTGGGCACCTTTGCGCATCTAGGCTGCAAAAAAGTGTCACACATCTGGTCAAATATCTTGGTCAAATGCCAACTTTGTATAAAAAAATGGGAAAAGTTGTCTTTTGCCAAGATATTTCTCTCACCCAGCATGGGTATATGTAAAATGACACCCCAAAACACATTCCCCAACTTCTCCTGAGTACGGCGATACCAGATGTGTGACACTTTTTTGATGCCAAGGTGGGCAAAGGGGCACATATTCCAAAGTGCACCTTTCGGATTTCGCAGGCCATTTTTTACACATTTTGATTGCAAAGTTCTTCTCACACATTTGGGCCCCTAAATTGCCAGGGCAGTATAACTACGCCACAAGTGACCCCATTTTGGAAAGAAGACACCCCAAGGTATTCTGTGAGGGGCACTGCGAGTTCCTAGAATTTTTTATTTTTTGTCGCAAGTTAGTGGAATATGAGACTTTGTAAGAAAAAATAAATAAATAAAATCATCATCATTTTCCGCTAACTTGTGACAAAAAATAAAAAGTTCTATGAACTCACTATGCCCATCAGCGAATACCTTAGGGTGTCTACTTTCCGAAATGGGGTCATTTGTGGGGGTTTTCTACTGTCTGGGCATTGTAGAACCTCAGGAATCATGACAGGTGCTCAGAAAATCAGAGCTGCTTCAAAAAGCGGAAATTCACATTTTTGTACCATAGTTTGTAAACGCTATAACTTTTACCCAAACCATTTTTTTTTTTTGCCCAAACATTTTTTTTTTATCAAAGACATGTAGAACAATAAATTTGGCGAAAAATTTATATATGGATGTCGTTTTTTTTGCAAAATTTTACAGCTGAAAGTGAAAAATGACATTTTTTTGCAAAAAAATCGTTACATTTTGATTAATAACAAAAAAAGTAAAAATGTCAGCAGCAATAAAATACCACCAAATGAAAGCTCTATTAGTGAGAAGAAAAGGAGGTAAAATTCATTTGGGTGGTAAGTTGCATGACCGAGCGATAAACGGTGAAAGTAGTGTAGTGCAGAATTGTAAAAAGTGCTCTGGTCATGAAGGGGGTTTCAGCTAGCGGGGCTGAAGTGGTTAATTGACCCAGTCAATCTGCCAACATCTTGTATTGAAAAGCTCCAGCTGATAATGATCAGTCATGAATATTCATGAGCTCCTGACTCTCCCCGCCCGCCTGCTGCTGAATGACAGTTTGTTTCCATAGGAATCAGCAGCAGGTGGGCAGGGCAGTGGCTATAGCTCTGAATTAAATATACGCTGGACTCGAATCAGCTCATTAGCATGCGGCATCTTTGTGTGTATATTATGAGGTAACCATCTGTCACACCAGTAAGTGAATACATCTAAGGCACTTTTTAGTAGTTAATGATTGTATATAATTAGTTAGATTATAATCAAATATTCACATGACTGGTTCCCTTTAAAGAAAAGGTGCAAAGCTGAGACCCTCATTTAAACCATGGGGGGTAACGGTGTTTAGCTCAAAAATCCATTTGGCTTTGCGTTGAGCCAAAAGACATTTCCAGTTACCACCCCTACTGCCTACAAACACTCTGTCTATCCCTCTTACCTTCAAAAGGGAGCCATCACATGCATGGTGGGCCTTAAAGTGACGTGGAATCGCCTTCAGCGAGGTATCATCTTCTTCATTCAGAGCTGACTGTATCCCCAGAACATGTTCCCTAGTTCGACGCTTCAATTCGCGTGAGGTAAGACCAACATATTGAAGTCCGCACAGGCAACTGGCAGCATAGACTACCCCAATGGTATTGCATGTGATCGTGTGGGTAATTTGGTACGTCTTATGACCAGTAGAATCTGAAAAAGACGTTGTGGTTAAAATGTTGACACAAGCAACACAGTTGCCACATGGGCGGCAGCCCCACTTAGGGCCCTAGGAGCCAAACAGTCTGGGGGGGATTAGTACCTTTATAGTGGCTGTGAACTAAGACATCCCGGATATTGTTTTGTCTATTCGAAACGTAAGGGATGGTTTTGGATGTAAATGTTGTTTCAAAGTGGAATCCATATACAGAATATTCCAATGTTTCTTCAAAGATTCTAATACCGCATCATGACCCGAATTATATGTGGTGATAAAACGTACCGTGTTTTTCGGAGAGTTCAATGTCCTTCTGGGTCGCTTTTGTAAAAGTTTGTCCCTTCTAGATCGTTTAGCTCTGAAGTAGCCCTTCTTCAAAGAGGATTCGTTATAACCTCTCTCCCTAAATCTCTTGGTCAGTTCTTGTGCCCGCTTTTCAAAGAGGTCATCATTGGAACATATTCGCCTGAGCCGTAAGTATTGACCCGTAGGGATACCTTCAATCAATTTCCTTGGATGAGATGATTCTGCATGCAGGAGACTAGGGTTTCCGATATAAGTCGGTTGTAAATATACCCGTCCTGGTCCACTTGTAGAAGTACATCTAAGAAGTCCATATTGTCTCGACCAAATTTATATGTCAGATGGATATTAAGGTCATTGTCATTCAAATTAGTTGTGAAGGAATCCAGTTCTTCAATTGTGCCCTGCCAAATAATGAGCACATCGTCAATATAACGATCCCAAAGATGTACCTTTTCAATGAGAGGGACAGGATCCGTGAGGAAAACGCCTCTCTCCCACAGCCCCAGGAAAAGGTTGGCGTAGGACGGCCCTCAGGCCGCCCCCATGGCCGTAAACTGTATTGCTCATCTTCATACTGTCTGTCTCCACGTGGGGGGCTGGAGAGATTGACAGCATAAGATCGTCTAACAGTGAGTGCCCAGCAACATTAGGGAGATACGTTACCATAAGCAGATTGATACAAACTGCTACAAATTATTCATGAGAACTGTCTGCTTAGGGTACATTCACACTAGCGTTTCTCTTTTCCGGCATAGAGTTCCGTCACAGGAGCCCAATACCGGAAAAGAACTGATCAGTTTTATCCCCATGCATTCTGAATGGAGAGTAATCCGTTCAGGATGCATCAGGATGTCTTCAGTTCAGTCATTTTGACTGATCAGGCAAAAGAGAAAAGTCGCAGAATGCTACGGTTTTATCTCCGGCAAAGCTCTCCTTAGGGGGCGTCTCTTATATCCGGCTGTAGCGCTGTCCAGTCACAGCGGAGCGCGTCACAGCCATTGAGAGAAAACAGCTCACCTTCTCCCTGGCTGTGACGCGCTCCACCGTGATTGGACAGCGCCACAGCCGGATAGAAGAGACGCCCCCTGGGGAGAGCTGATGTCTCCTCCTCCCTGTTCCGATGCTATTAATTAGCATACAGGGTGCCTAAACAGAACGAGGGGCACAGTGGCGCAATGGAGGAGCATAACATGAAAACAATTAGGCTACTTTCACACTTGCGGCAGTGTGATCTGGCGGGCAGTTCCGTCATCGGAACTGGCCGCCGGATCTGCCGCTGACTGAAAGCATTTCACAAATGCATTGCAAGGACGGATCCGTCTCTCCGCTTGTCATGCGGACCGATGGATCTGTCTTGTACATTTTTTCACATTTTCACAGATCTGCGCATGCGCATGCCGGAACGACGGATCCGGCATTCCGAATGCCGGATCCGGCGCTAATACATTCCTATGGGAAAAAATGCTGGATCCGGCGTTCAGGCAAGTCTTCAGTTTTTTGCGCCGGAGAGAAAACCGTAGCATGCTGCGATTTTCTCTTTTGCCTGATCAGTCAAAACGACTGAACTGAAGACATCCTGATGCATCCTGAACGGATTACTCTCCATTCAAAATGCATGGGGATAAAACTGATCAGTTATTATCCGGTATAGAGCCCCTGTGACGGAACTCTATGCCGGAAAAGAAAAACGCTAGTGTGAAAGTAGCCTACACGACGACATTTGTTGCGCGACAAATAGGGCGCAACATTTGTCGCGCGACATTTTGTTGCACTAATGTCGCGCGACAATTTTTATAATGGCAGTCTATGGTGTCGCACTGCAACATGCGACATGCTGCGACTGCGACAGTCGCAGAAAAATCCATCTCGAATGGATTTTCTGCGACTGTCGTGTTGCAGTCACAGCATGTTGCATGTTGCAGTGCGACACCATAGACTGCCATTATAAAAATTGTCGCGCGACATATGTCGTCGTGTAGACCTAGCCTTAAGGATATGACATCTAGGGAACATGGGCTACAGTGTGAGATATCGGTTTTATAAAGTAAAAACTGGTGAAAGGTCCTGCCATTAGAAAGTACAACCTAGCCTGCAGAATACAAGAACTTACACAGAGAAATAATAAGGTATGGCTCAGGGAAGGCAGGAAGTAAAAAACAAACAAATCATAGACATGGGGGGATCGCCATGTCAGGAAGGGGTTAATATATCGCACCTGCTGATGGTCTACAGGACATTCCAAACTACTTGGTTACAGAATCGGTATTGTAACATGCTGAGGAGCCTGGCTCGGGCAGAAGGGGGCTTCCTCGTCTTATATCAACAAGACATGGCAAATAGGTCTAATACCTGCGTGACCCCAAATCTCTTATCCCCGACCACTCAGGAGCCCATACATTATAATCCTCTCTCCTGTCAACTGCCCTGCGCACCGCCCACACAAGCCGCGCCCCCCGTGACGTCCTATTTCCAAACACTAAACTCCGAGGTAAACAGGGCGTGACCAAGGCACGTGACCGCGCGAACTAGCGGAGGTTCGAAGCCGTTGGCTGTTTCAGAACGAGGCTCGGAACGCAGAGAAAAGGTTCAGCTTTTGATTGGTCGTACTTCTACCAATAGAATCCTGCGAGATTGATTTGAACCAGTGGCGCTGAATGAGGCAGCTGGAAAGAGGTAACTGGGGGCGCAGTGTGGTTGTCCGCGGAATTGGGGCGTCCATGGAGGGATTGTGTCGGCCTCGTGTCGGCCTCGTTCTCAAGGTTCTCCACAGACGTTTTACTGAGTTGCTTTGTATGTGCGGGTCTAACGTGCCTGGTGACTGCCGTGTGAGGTGCCATAGTACATGGGTGCGATCTCAGTTATTCCCTATGTGCCCCCCCCCCTTCCTGTGTAAGATAGAATTATAGTCCTGTCCATATTAATGCCGCATGCCGCTTACTATGAACATGTACAGGCCCAACCTGTGGCCCTCCAACTGTTGCAAAACTACTACAACTCCCAGCATGCCCGATAGCCCACAGCAGGGCATGGTGGGAGTTGTAGTTTAACAACAACTCGAGGGCCCTAGAATCATTGCTCTCCTTCACTTCAGGGGTGCTGCTCCCACCTGACATTGAGGGTTTATCTTCTCAATATCCCATCAATGTCCTAGTTGAAAAGTCAGGTGTTTTTTTTTTTTTTCTCAGACGATCCCTTTAATTTATTGATTAGATTTTACAATTTATTTTTTTGGAAGGGGGAAAATAAACCAGGGGGTCAAATTGACAACTCTGTTCTGCACATTAGTGCGATTATAGCCATGCTAAATTCATGTATTTCATGTTTTGCTACTTTTGCACAATAAAAACATAAAAATAAATAATAAGAAGCTTTTTTTGCCACCGTAGCCGCCCTTCCTGCTGCTGCAGCCGTGATGTGCCCATATTCCACTTGTGACTGCTGCCGCTATCACCAGACTGTTCATTTCCTTGGTTACGACCACCCTACAATCCAGCAGCGGTGGCCGTGCTTGCACACTATAGGAAAAAGCACCAGCCTATGTGCGCTCCCACAGTCCCGGCCACCAGAGAGGGCGGCAGATTTTCCTATAGTGTGCAAGCACGACCACTGTTGCTGGATTACAGGGTGGTCGTAACCATGGAAACAAGCAGTGTATAATGTGATGGAAATATATGAATCCTGCCAGCAAAGGAGGCAATATGGACAATCACAATACATTAGTAAGTGGTTTGTAGTAACTTTCTCTACATGATGAATGCCATTTGCTGAAGTGACACAACCCCTTTAAACCGCCTGGTTCACCCTTATCTCCGTTTTCTGGCAGCAGGGCATCCACTGCTTGACGCTCATACATGTGACATACATTCTCATCATGTTGATCCCATGGGAGCGGTCAGTGCACCCGTCAGATCAACATGATGAAAAGGTATGTCACAGTGCGGGGACTAGCTCCACACCGAGATGTGCAGTGCAAAGTAATTTTTTTTAATTGTAATTTCACTTTTAGACATTGAAGCCTACCGTATGCAACATGTGGTCGTCAGACAACCCTGCCAGTGACGAAAATTTGACTCCGGCCGTGCAGAATGTAAGTCAGAGATGTATTGTCAGAAAAGACTACAGTCCATACAGTGTGCTTTTTTTTCTTACCTTGTGTTTGCCTTCAGGTATCCCGAAAATCTGTTGGCCGGACTCCCTTAAAGGTTCTCAGTGGCCAGCATCTTGCTGTGCCTAATCCAAATACTCAGTGTAAAACGTGCAGCCAGCCGCCTTTTACGAGGAAGGTAAATATTCAGATGTAGGTTCTTTATAACGTTGAGACTGTATAACATGAGCCTGGAAACAGGAATGGACCTTTCGTTTACCAGAATTCAGGATTCGTCCTAATGGGCACCTGTCAGCAGCATCGGTGCTATTAACCAGGCAGACTGTCTTCTAGGGTTGATCCTGCTGATTCAAATGTGTTTTTTTGTAAAAATCAGTTGTGGCATTCCTGGAAAAGAACACTTTTTCATTATTTATGTAAATTATGGCTTCGGTGCAGAGGGTCACGGCCAGCACTGGAAAGCTGGGATGGACTGAGGGGCCAGGCCCTGCCTCTCCGTGCACTGAAGCCCTAAATTGCAACCAACTTTCACTAGACAAGTATGCACCCTACCTGGCAGTATGCCTGATTTAATAGGGTTGTTCCTGCTGACACTTGCTCATTGTGTGTGTGTATGATTCAGTGAGTTGACTAAAATATTAGCAATTTCATTTTGAGCAGATCCTAAGGCCCTTTTCAGATGAGCGAGTGTCACGCATTGTACTCGCAGCGCGGCCCCCGTCCTGAACTCCCAGCACTGCCGGAGGGAGGCAGCATTATATTGATTTATGATGCTTTGTAACCCTTACAGTTCTGGATTGTATTAGATGACACTGACCTAATGCTATTAGTGTTATCCAGTCAGTGTCATCTAATACATTCCAGAACTGTAAGGGTTACGTGCATGAATAAATTGGCAACTGACAGTTAGGGTTGTGTCCCTTCATACGGTGTCCTGAAAGTGTCAAAATGTGTAGGGACCCAGCCTTTTGACAATGGGAATGGTACCACACACTTGTCAATTTATTGCTACATTTCTAGGAGGAAAAAACAGAGGAAAGGCACTACGCAGATTAATAAACAAAAACAGAATTGACAAAATTATTTCGTGAGCATACATGTATACTAAAACAGACAGTTTTTACTTGATTTATAGAACCCTTTGTATTTTTTTGTTTTGCAAAAAAATAAATGATACATTTTGGAATGCTATTAAGTGAAAGAATTATTATTATTTTTTTTACCTGTTCTCTTTTATAGGAGTCTGCGAGAGTTGGCGCTCGCACGCCAGTCAGTGTTTGGACTGACCCCTGCCACAATGATTCTTTGACAGAAAGTTCACAAGCTGAAGCCAACACTCCTCTCTTGGAGTCTGAAGTGTCAGAAGGGGACATACCCGCTTTGCCTACTGGTCCTGGAAACTGTCCTCAGTTTAGTCAGTCGCATGGCGTTGCCATACTATCACGGCCTATAGATTCATTTGACAGCCAGCCTTCCACGAGAAACGACAGTCTGTTAGAAGACCTGCAGTTCACCGATGAGGTGGAGGTCATGCCAGAGCCAGGTTTTGTTACTTCTGCAAATGACACCTATGAAATGGACCCTTACCTTAATGCAAGCTCTGAGCTAAGCTCTGTTACGGTGATGGATGTTCTGTCAGAAGTTACTGAGAGTATTGAAAATTGGAACTTATCCGTACAAGATTTTGACGATTACATCCTGAATGAGTCAACTGATGATGAAGGCAATATTAAGGGCTGTCCACTGGTGGAGATATTGTATTCCTCTTCCCTAGGAACTATCATGGATGACTTAAAGGATGCACAACTGCTCAGTAGTCCTCCTGAAAGACTTGGTCCTGTAGACGGTGATCATTCTGAGAGATCTCTTCCTGATACTGAACCTGATTGGGACGCTTTTCGTACAGAGGTCTTATTTCAAGATCCTGAGATGTCTTCATGTAGAACAGATCATAATTACACATCAGAGACGCATGCAAATAAGTGCTGTGCACCTGTTGATGGGGTGACCACAGATCAAGGTGACTCCACTCCGTTAAAACATACGAAGTGGTTTTCTCCTATTTCCAAAATTGATTATGTCAGTACGTCTAACCTCGACCCTGATCAAGGGCATGTCTTGGAGAATACCCCATTCACAGAGAGCTGTCCCACTCCAATAATGCCAAATCCTTCAATGTCTCCTGAGATCCTATTTCTTAGCAAAGAAATCTGTAAAATTGTTACCCCAAGGATGATTGCCTCTTCTCATGAAGCTGAGACCTCTATGACTCCTGTATCAACCACTGAGAGCGTGACATGGACGACCCCTATAATGCTTCTGAACAAAAGCATGAATACCTCCTGTGACATTATAGGGAAGGGGGAGAGAAGTGCAAAGGATAGTGCCTCAGAGACAGATTCGGTCCTATGGACGTAAGTAAGATGCTCCCAGGGCCCATTTTAGGGGAAAAAAGTTCACCTTTTTGTAACTAAGTAAAACACTTACTGATATGATGCAAACCTGGTAAGGCCAGGTTCACATCACCGTTTAGTTTTCCGTTCTTCGGATCCATCAAAAGAACTGAAAAAAAAAAAGGATCCTTGTGCTTATTTTACATCCAATTTAGTCAGTTCTGCCTGAGATCCGTTATTTTCTGTTCTTCTGGCGGATCAGTAGAACAGAGCTAGACAGTGATGTGAACCCGGCCATAGCAGCACTTGGATCAGCTTCAATACTCCTTGAAATGTTCTCACAAGACCTAACTTGTATTTAGCAGAATTAACCGTTCTTCCAAGGGTGAAGGTGGCAATGAACTTTAGTTAGCTGTCTACTAAATGCATGTTTGGCTGACAGCCCTAGCTATTGACCCCCGCCGCCTTCCATACACATACAAACTCAGTGATGCAGAGTGTGTATGTGATGTTTCCCCTGTGCATCATGTCACGTGATGCATGAGAAACATGTCGCCACTGCAGCGGCCACGTGACCCCCGCAAACTGGATGTTGATGCAGGGACCAGGTAAGTATGATTTCCTCCACAGCTCAAGCCACACTGGGGGTCACCCAGAGGCGAACAGCCCCTTTAATTTTTATTTTATATTTTTTTAAAGATATTTTATTGATGCAGCGAAAGTCACAACACCTTCTGCATTGTCATTACACAATACCGCGAGGTATACATTGCAATCATCATACAGATGAACAACCCCTTTTACAGGTGTTTTTTTTTTTTTTTTATATCGATGATTTATCCCCAGGAATATACTTATTTACTCAAACCAACCTCTCCTCAGGACAGGTCAGGTCATCAACCTCCTTTCTTGGCCTCCGAAATCCCGCTCAGCCGCAGTATTGCTGACTGCCTGCGCCTGTACGATGGTTCTGAGGCAACATCCTCAATAGTGTCACTGGGCATGTGCCGAGCCCAGTGACGTAATCAGAGCGCTGTTGCCTCAGGACCCAGGAGCATCGTACAGGCGCAGGCAGTCAGCGATACTGCGGCTGCGCGGGATTTCGAAGGCCAAGAAAGGAGAATGCAAGGATGGTGGGGTGAATAAATTACATGACGTAGTGGAGGGGGCGGCGCCGTTTATTGCACATTGCTATGTTAACGGTTTTATATGCTCAAAATAGGTGACAGATTCCCTTTAAAGCCTCTGTCCCATTACAACAGCTTATCCCTTATCTCCAGGATATATGATAAGTGTCTACTTGGTGGGGGTCTAACCACTAGAACGGGGCCTGTGTTCCTCTATGTGAATGGAGCTGTGGACAAGCATGCACATTGCCACACCATTCAACTCTATGGGGTAGCCAAGTGATTGTACTCTGCCATCTCCGCCAATCTCGTGGAGCGGAAGCATGCATGTGGGTCCACCTCGCCATTCAAACAGGAGAACACGGGCCCCCTTTCTAATGATTGGTGGGGGCCTCAGCCATCATATCCCTAACTATCACTTATCCCCTATTATGTTGTAATAGGACAACCCCTTTAAATACACACATTTGTCACCCATACAGTTGAAACCAGAAGTTTACATACACTGTATAAAAAGACACATGCCTCTTTTTCTCAATATCTGACATGAAATCAGAATAAACCTTTCCTGTTTTTGGTCAATTAGGATTACCATAATTATTATTTGCCAAATGCCAGAATAATGAGAGAGAATGTTTTAAGGCATTTTTATTACTTTCTGCAATGTCAAAAGTTTACAATCACTAAGATTACTATGCCTTTAAACAATTCTGGACTGCCCATATAATGATGTGTTTGGAAGCTTCTGTTAGGTTTGTTGGCAACATCTGCGTTCAAGAGGACCTTTCATGTTTATTTATTTTCCATTTCATCCACCATGACGGCCCACATTGAGATTGACCCTTGACCTCTGTAGGGGCAGGAACACATAGAGAGTTTAAGAACCCCCCACCCCTCCACCTCCTCAGTGCTTTCCTGCCCCTACAGGGGCCAACACGTGGAGAGTTCCTCCTTCATGGAGGATGAAATAACCGTATCTTTCTTACAGGTTCTCCAGCTGGCCTCCCGCGGCAGGGGCCAAGGCTGGCCAGCTAGGAGCATCGAGGACCCTCGTCTTGGCTTATGCCGAGGCCTGTGGTCCTCCCCATACCTTCTGACTTCCTTCCCTCCTTGTGGACGCAGTCGAAGGTGCCGGCTTCTCAGCACGCGCGGCGCTCGGCGTCCTTTTCCTTCCGGAGGACCGAGCTCCAGCGTCCGGCAGGGGGAGCAGGTGCGACGCATGGAGCGTCTCTATGGGCGGGCCGGGCGACGCACGCCTCTCTTAGTAGGCTAGTGCGGCGCAGGCCTTCGCCGTCATGCAGGGCGCAGCTTGATGACGTCAGACGCCGGGAAATTTAAAAAGAAGACCACGGTTCCTCTCAGCACCTCTCCTGTCACACCGCGATGTCTGAGACACCTGCTCCCCGCCAGGAAGGTCCCGATCCTTCTGCCTCCAGCACAGTGAGTCCCCTTCGGGGGGGTATATATTTCAGTTCTTGTAAATCTGAATTACTGATGCTGGGTTATCTGGTTGCTTCCTTCTGCAGGGCAGCAAGGAATTAAAATCTAAAACAAAGCCCTTAAAATGCTGTGCTTGTTCCAAGCGTCTCCCCGAAAATTATAAAAAGCGACTATGCAAACCTTGCACTTCGGAGATTTGGAAAGCGGAGCAACCAGATATACTCTCGGAGATGAAGTCCTTTATTTCTGATGAGATTAAGTCCTCTTTAGCCTCCTTATCTACTCCTGCCAGCGACCCCATCCCTTCTAAGAAGCGTAAAATATCCGTTATTTCTTCCTCTGAGGGTGAAGAGGTTGAAGTGGCCTCTGCCTCATCCAGACAATTTCCTAACGAGGAACCCTTGTCGGACGGAGAGATTCTGGAGGAGGATAAAAGATACTTCTTTTCCGCTAAAGAAATGGAAGAGCTGCTCCGAGCAGTCAGGTCCACCATGGGTATTGAAGATATTCCTAAACCCCGTACGGTTCAGGATGAGATGTTTGGGGGCCTTAGAGCTAGGTCTCCTATTGTTTTCCCCATCAATGAAAATATAAAGGAGATGATATTAGAGGAATGGTCGGATCCAGAGAAGAGACTTGGCGTTCCTAAAGAATTCAGGAATAGGCTCTGCTTTGACCCGTCTGAAAGTAAAATATATAACCAGACGCCTAAGGTCGACTTGCAAGTATCCAAGGTAGCAAAAAAGACCGCCCTACCCTTTGAGGATTCCTCTCAGCTAAGTGATCCTATGGATAGAAAGGCAGATGGCCTTCTTAAGAAATCCTGGGAAGCGGCGATGTTTGGGGTAAAAACTAACATCTCCGCCACATCCGTTGCCAGAGCAATGTATATATGGCTTGGAGAACTAGACGAACATCTGAAGAACAAGACTCCAAGAGAAGAGATCAGGGAATCTCTCCCCCTTCTCCGCTCCGCCACGGCATTTTTAGCCGATGCATCGGCAGAGTCAATCAGATTTTCCGCCAAGGATGCTGCCCTTTCTAATGCTGCCCGTCGGGCTTTATGGATGAAAGCCTGGTCCGGAGACAAGGCATCCAAGGCCAAGCTTTGTTCTATCCCCTTTTCAGGGGAATTTGTCTTCGGCCCCACTCTGGATAAAATCCTAGAGGGCGCAGCAGACAAGAAGAAGGGTTTTCCAGAGGACAAAGAACCAAAGAAGAAGCCCTTTCGGCAGTACCAACCCCAGCAGAGATCCTACAGGGGGAAAGGGAAGTCTGGCCGATGGAGTTATCCAAAAGGGGGGAGAGGAAGAGGCTTTATCCTCAATCCCCAGAATAGGCAACCGAAGCAGCAATGACGCCAGGGTAGGGGGGCGACTGATGGGTTTTCTATCCTCCTGGAGTCGGGTAACTTCAAATCCCTGGGTGCTAAATATAATCTCCCAGGGCTACAGGATAGAGTTCACATCAGTCCCCCCAAAAAGATACTGCATCACATCTCAGAGCAGATCAGATCTCCCGAAAATCTGGCAGGGCGTCCAAGACCTCTTAGAGCTAGGGGTAATACGAAAGGTTCCTATACCAGAGGAAAGAAGAGGATTCTATTCCAGTCTTTTTTTAGTAAAAAAACCAGATCAATCCTTTCGCACGATAATAAACTTAAAACCCCTAAACAGGTCTATCTTATACAGGAGGTTCAGGATGGAGACCATCCCATCCACAATCCCTCTGATCCCAAAAGGAGCATTCATGTCGTCAATCGATCTGAAGGACGCTTACTACCACGTCCCCATCCATCATCTTTCCCAAAAGTATTTAAGGTTCGCTCTAAGAGGTCCAGACAGGTCTATACATCACTTCCAGTATGTCGCCCTCCCTTTTGGTATTTCCTCGGCCCCCAGGGTCTTCACAAAGATCGTAGTAGAGATGGTGGCCTGCCTTCGTCAAGAAGGAATCACAATTATACCTTATCTCGACGACTTCTTAATCCTGGGCAAGACAGAATCCGAAAACCTTTCGGCAACCCAAAGATTCTCGGAACTCTTAAGGAGCCTCGGATGGATTATAAATATAAAAAAATCCACCCTAACCCCGTCCACAAGAATAAAGTTCCTGGGCGTGGAATTAGATTCGTCTCGGCTGATGACCTTCCTCCCTCAGGACAAAGCTACTGCCCTGATAGAGAAAGTCAGAACATTCCAGAAGGCTCGCAACTGCTCCATCAGAAAGGCCATGAGTCTCCTAGGAAGCCTAACGGCCTGCATCCCCTCGGTGGCTTGGTGCCAAAGCCACACAAGAATAATCCAAAATTGGATCCTAACTATCTGGGACGGAAAACAGTTAAGCCTGGACAGGGTCTTTCGTATCCCTCAGTCTGTAAAAACAGATTTGGACTGGTGGAAAGTAAAAAGAAGGCTGCTAGGGGGCCTTCAGTGGCGGAATCATCCCGTCATTCAGGTAATTACGGACGCAAGCCTCGGAGGCTGGGGAGCAAAGATAGGAGATCATCTTCTACAGGGTACCTGGCCTGCCGAAATAAGAGACAGATCTTCCAACTACCGAGAGCTTTACGCAGTCCTGGAAGCTTTACTAAAAGGAGAGTGCCTTCTAAAAGGACAACATCTAAGAGTAATGTCAGACAACACCACAACGGTGGCCTATCTGCGTCACCAGGGGGGAACAAGATCACGGCCTCTTGGCGAGATAGCAAAAAGAATTTTCTCCTGGGCAGAAGTAAACACTTTATCTCTGTCCGCCATCCACCTAAAGGGCTGCGAAAACACAGTAGCAGACTTTCTGAGCAGAGAGACAGTAGACCCAGGAGAATGGTCTCTGAACAGGAAGATCTTCCAAAAGATCTCAGAAAGGTGGGGCTGTCCAGAGGTAGACCTATTCGCCACCAGGAAAAATGCGCAGGTAGACTGTTTCTGCTCCCTAAACCCAGGAGACAATCCATGGGCAATAGATGCTCTATCAATACATTGGAATTGGAGACTAGCCTACGCCTTTCCCCCAATACCACTGTTACCTCGGATTGTCCAGAAGCTTCTGGAGGAACCGACTACTCTCATCCTGATAGCCCCTCTATGGCCAAAGAGAAGTTGGTTCTCCACCCTAAGACAGCTATCGCTGGAGGATCCGTGGGAGATTCCCTTCCAGAGGGACATTCTAGTCCAGGGCCCTCTTCTTCACCCAGACCCAGGCATGTTCAGGCTGTCAGCCTGGATCCTGAGAGCGAGACACTAAGAAGCAGAGGACTTTCGGAAAAGGTGATATGTACTCTGAGGGCAAGTAGGAAAAAGGTGACCTCCTCCATCTACCTCAAGATCTGGAAGAAATACTGTTCCTGGTTAGGAGTTGAGCGCCCAGACACCACCTCTCCTCCCATCAACAGAATTTTGGACTTTCTACAGTGCGGCCTTGAGTTAGGCCTTAGACCTAGTACTTTGAAGGTCCAAATTTCTGCCCTAAGCTCCTTCTATGACTGTAGCCTGGCCAACCACAGATGGATCAGGAGGTTCTTCAGAGCGGTTGCTAGGTTGAGACCCTCCCTGAGATCCAGAATTCCGACCTGGGATCTTAACACCGTACTAGAGGGCTTAACAAAACCTCCTTTTGCACCTTCATCGGAGATCTCTCTAAAACACCTTTCCTTTAAGACTGCCTTTCTGATCGCCATCACCTCAGCCAGACGCATCGGGGAGATCCAGGCTTTATCATGTAGAGAGCCCTACCTCCAAATTAACAAGGATCACATCCGTTTAACTCTCGACCCAGGCTTTCTCCCCAAAGTAGTCTCTCCTTTCCATCTAGAGCAGGAGATCTTCCTACCCTCTATCCCTAGGTCCGATCAGGCAGGGTCTAGTGATAGGTTACATCTCCTGGACGTCAGGGACATAGTTATCCGTTACCTGGATTCTACCAGAGATTTTAGGGTGGACGACAATCTCCTTATTCAGTTTTCAGGGAAGAATAAAGGAAAGAAGTTAGCCAGGTCTTCCATAGCTAGATGGATCAAATCCACTATTGAATGTTGCTACAAGATCCAGAACAAACCCTGTCCTGGTAATGTTAAAGCCCATTCTACTAGGGCCACATCCTCCTCTTGGGCCGAGAAAGGAGGGGTCTCGCTGGACCAGATTTGTAAAGCCGCAACCTGGTCTAGTGCTAATACTTTCGTAAGACACTATCGTCTTAATCTTCCGGACGCAAATGAAGCTCTTTTCGGCCGGAAGGTTCTACAGGCGATATCCCCACCCATTTAGTTATCTGATATGTCTCAATGTGGGCCGTCATGGTGGATGAAATGGAAAAACCGCAATTAGACTTACCGGTAATTCCGTTTCCTTGAATCCACCATGACGGCCCATACTATTCCCCGTCCCTAAAAAAAAAAAAAAAAAAAAAAATATATATAAAATATAAAAAAAAAAAAAAAAAAGATTTTTTGGATTTATGTTGCATATTCATGCAGGAGTTTAAGGGTATGGATCAATATCCTTTTACGTTTGTTCCACCTTTTCGGGTAATTGTGAAGCACTGAGGAGGTGGAGGGGTGGGGGGTTCTTAAACTCTCTATGTGTTCCTGCCCCTACAGAGGTCAAGGGTCAATCTCAATGTGGGCCGTCATGGTGGATTCAAGGAAACGGAATTACCGGTAAGTCTAATTGCGGTTTTTTTTACTTTAGATAAATACCTTTCCTTGCTGATGCTGCCACCCTGCCTTTTTTTTTTTTTTTTTTTTAAATATCGCACCTGCTGTGTTCCTGTAGTTTTCCCACTCAGTAGGTTAATACTAGGCATCTGTACAGGGAGTAGGAGACACCAGGGTTTCTCAATGGGCGTCTCGCTCTTCCTGGCTGTGCCGCGGTCCAATCACATCGGAGAGCGTCACAGCCAGGAAGAAGGTGAACTTTTTTATTTATTTATTTTCTTCCCGGCTGTGACGCTCTCTGATGTGATTGGATCGCAGCACAGCCAGGGAGAGGGAGACTCCCATTGAGAAACCCTGGTGTGTCTCCTCCTCCCTGTTTCGATGCTCAGTATTAACATACTGAGCGGGAAAACTACAGGGGGCACAGCGGGGAGTAGGAGCGGTATTTGAAAAAAAAATAAAAAACGGCCAGGGTGGCAGCATCAGCGGGGGGTACCTCACAAAGAAAGGTATTATCTAAACCAGGCATGCTCAACCTGTGGCCCTCCAGCTGTTGTAAAACTACAACTCCCATCATTCTCAGACAGCCTACATAGGTGCATGGTGGGAGTTGTAGTTTTACAACAGCTGGAGTGCCGCAGGTTGAGCATCCCTGATCTAAACTAAAAAAAAACAAAACAAAAAAGGTCCTCTTTAATTAGAGACACACCTGTGGATGTATTTAAATGCACACCTGGAAACACACTGCTTCTTTGTGTAGCATCATGGGAAAGTCTTGTAGCATCATGGGAAAGTGACAACTGTGATTTCGTAGTAAAGCGATCACAGAGAGGCACGGAGCATTAACAGTCATGTTAATACTCCGTGCCTCTGCAGTCTGCAGCGGGTCTTGGCACTCTTTCACGGAGCGGATGCCACGCACGGCATCCGCTCGTGTGAAACGGCCCTTAAGTAATCAGCCAAGATATCAGGAAGAGAATTGTGGACTTGCACAAGTCTGGCTCAACCTTGGGTGCACTTTCAAGATACCTGAAGGTGCCTCGTTCATCTGTACAAACAAGATGGGAATGTCCAGCCATCATATGGGCCCAGCTCAGGAAGGAGACGAGTTCTGTGTCCCAGAGATGAACGTGCTTTGGTCCGACATGTGCATATCAACCCAAGAACAAAATCAACAGACCTTGTCAAGTTGATGGCGGAAGCAGGTAAGATTGTGTCAATATCCACAGTGAAGCGAGTTCTGTATCAACATGGGCTGAAAGGCCACTCTGCCAGGAAGAAGCCATTACTCCAAAAGAAACAGAAAAAAGCCAGATTAATGTTTGAAAATGCACACAGGAACAAAGACCTACATTTTTGGAGACATGTCCTGTGGTCTGACGAAACAAAAATGTTGGCCATAATGACCATCTTTAAAGGGTTTCTACCACATCGTTTTCACATATTTAGCTGTCAGACATTAGCGATCCGCTAGTGTCTGCTCTACCAAACAATGCTATTATAATAGCTTTTTGTGCAGCTGTTTCCATAAAAAACGAACATTTATTGATATGCTAATGAGCCTCTAGGTGCTATGGGGGCATCTTTTCAGCACCTAGAGGCTCAGTCTACCTTCACAAAATGCCGCCCAGCGCGTCCCTCCAGCCCGCCCATCTCCTCTGGAATGTGATCCTACCTCTGTCTTCAGTGCATCTGTCTTCGGTGCAGGCGCAGTGAATGTCTGACCGCTGCCTGCACAGACATCTCGGTCATCGGCGCAGGCGCAGTGGAGATGTCTGTGCAGGGAGCGGTCAGACATTCACTGCGCCGATAACCGAGATGTCTGTGCAGGCAGCGGTCAGACATTTACTGCGCCGAAGACAGACGCGCACGGCGCAGGTGCGAGAATTCGTCTGCTGACTCAGAGGAAGGATCGCATTCCAGAGGAGATGGGCGGGCTGGAGGGACGCGCTGGGCGGCATTTTGTGAAG
This sequence comes from Bufo gargarizans, assembly GCF_014858855.1. Classification (NCBI taxonomy): domain Eukaryota; kingdom Metazoa; phylum Chordata; class Amphibia; order Anura; family Bufonidae; genus Bufo; species Bufo gargarizans. The sequence goes on along the minus strand of NC_058082.1, from coordinate 464,398,286 downwards.
GTAGACCGAGCCTCTAGGTGCTGAAAAGACGCCCCCATAGCACCTAGAGGCTCATTAGCATATCAATAAAAGTTTGTTTTTTATGGAAACAGCTGCACAAAAAGCTATTATATTAGGATTGTTTGGTAGAGCAGACACTAGCGGATCGCTAGTGTCTGAAAGCTAAATTTGTCAAAACTATGTGGTAGAAACCCTTTAAGTTTGGAGGAAAAAGGGAGACGCTTGGAAGCCTAAGAACACCATCCCAACTGTGAAACACGGGGTGGCAGCATCATGTTGTTTTGCTGCATGAGGGACTAGTGCACTTCACAAAATAGATGGCATCATGAGGAAAGAAGATTATGTGGAAATACTGAAGCAACATCTCAAGACATCAGCCAGGAAATTACAGCTTGGGCGGAAATGAGTCTTCCAAATGGACAATGACCCGAAGCATACTGCCAAGCTGGTTACAAAGTGGCGTAAGGATAACCAAGTCAATGTTTTGGAGTGGCCATTACAAAGCCCTGATCTCAATCCTATAGAAAATGTATGGGCAAAGCTGAAAAGGCAGGTGCGAGCAAGGCGACCAACAAACATGGCTCAGCTACACCAGTTCTATCAGGAGGAATGGGCCCAAATTGTGACCAACTATTGTGAGAACCTTTTGGAAGGATATCCAAAACATTTGACCCAAGTCATACAGTTTTTAAGGGCAATGGTACCGAATATTAATGAAATGTATGTAAACTTTTGAGATTTGCATAAAGTAATAAAAATGCCTTAAAACATTCTCTTTCTCATTCTGGCATTTGGCAAATATGAATTATGGTAATCCTAGATGACCAAAAACAGGAAAGGTTTATTCTGATTTCATGTCAGATATTGAGAAAAAGAGGCATGTGTCTTTTTATACAGTGTATGTAAACTTCTGGTTTCAACTGTATGTGTGTGGTAGCTGTAACAGCAGCCCTTTGTGATACATTTTAAAGGGGTTTTCCGTTCAGAATATTATAGATCAGTTTTTCATTATTGTCAGTCTGACTCTGAGTAACCCGCCAAAAGCCACTGCCCCTCCTGCAGCTGATTGGAGGGTCCTGAGAGACAGATCCTTCACTGATTTATTATTGATGTCCTATCCTGAAAAAATCCTTATTAAAGGGAACCTGTCACCTTGCAAATGCAGTGCTAACTGCAGGCAGTGTGTCATAGAGCAGGAAGAGTGGCGTAGTTTTATAAGAAAAGATTCAGTAAAACGTAATTTATTCATTTAAATGTCTGGGTTTTTCTATGCTAGGAGTCGGTAGTTCTCATGCATAGTTACTGGCTTTTTGGACTATAAGACTCGCCTAGTATTTAGAGGATGAAAATAAGAAAAAATATATTTTTCATCAGACCTCAAAGCGCCATCGGCCTCAGATCAGACATTTAAAAAAAAAAATTACCTCCCTTGCTCCAGGCGGCACTGCCACTATTCGGATGCAGCGCTCTGCTCTTCTGGCCCGTGCTGCACTGTGACCTGATGTCGCACAGCAACTACGTTCTGATGTTGTATGCAGTCAGGACACAGTTCAGAGTGGGGCCCAAAAGAAGACCAAGGAGGGTAAGTACAGTCACACAGCACTCCCCACACCTCCTGCATACAAATTACTGCTTCAATAACTGAAGTGATCCTTTAGCATTAGGACTATAAGACACCATTTCTCTCACTTTTTTTGGGGGGGAAAGTGAGTCTTACAGTCTGAAAAATCCGGTAGCTCTCAGTCACTGACAGAACTACCCATATGACTTCCAAGTATTAAAAGAGCAGAGTTTTAAAAGAAGAAATTATGTATTACAAAGTCTTTATGTATAAAACTATATCTCAATCCACTCATGTTTTCTTGCTCTATAACCTTCAGACTGCATTGTATTCTTATGGTGACAGGTTCCCTTTTAATATATACAGTACAGACCAAAAGTTTGGACACACCTTCTCATTCAAAGGGTTTTCTTTATTTTCATGACTATGAAAATTGGAGATTCACACTGAAGGCATCAAAACTATGAATTAACCCATGTGGAATTATATACATAACAAAAAAGTGTGAAACAACTGAAAATATGTCATATTCTAGGTTCTTCAAAGTGGCCACCTTTGATTACTGCTTTGCACACTCTTGGCATTCTCTTGATGAGCTTCAAGAGGTAGTCTCCTGAAATGGTTTTCACTTCACAGGTGTGCCCTGTCAGGTTTAATAAGTGGGATTTCTTGCCTTATAAATGGGGTTGGGACCATCAGTTGCGTTGTGGAGAAGAAAGGTGGATACACAGCTCATAGTCCTACTAAATAGACCATTACTTTAAGAAATGAAGGTCAGTCAGTCCGAAAAATTGGGAAAACTTTGAAAGTGTCCTCAAGTGCAGTCACAAAAACCATCAAGCGCTACAAAGAAACTGGCTCACATGCGGCCCGCACCAGGAAAGGAAGACCAAGAGTCACCTCTGCTGCAGAGGATAAGTTCAGGTCAATGCCACACAGAGTTCTAGCAGCAGACACATCTCTAGAACAACTGTTAAGAGGAGACTGTGTGAATCGGGCCTTCGTGGTAGAATATCTGCTAGGAAACCACTGCTAAGGACAGGCAACAAGCAGAAGAGACTTGTTTGGGCTAAAGAACACAAGGAATGGACATTGGACCAGTGGAAATCTGTGCTTTGGTCTGAGTCCAAATTTGAGATCTTTGGTTCCAACAACCGTGTCTTTGTGCGACGCAGAAAAGGTGAACGGATGGACTCTACATGCCTGGTTCCCACCGTGAAGCATGGAGGAGGAGGTGTGATGGTGTGGGGGTGCTTTGCTGGTGACACTGTTGGGGATTTATTCAAAATTGAAGGCATACCAGCATGGCTACCACAGCATCTTGCAGCGGCACGCTATTCCATCCGGTTTGCGTTTAGTTGGACCATCATTTATTTTTCAACAGGACAATGACCCCAAACACACCTCCAGGCTGTGTAAGGGCTATTTGACCATGAAGGAGAGTGATGGGGAGCTGCGCCAGATGGCCTGGCCTCCAGAGTCACCGGACCTGAACCCAATCAAGATGGTTTGGGGTGAGCTGGACCGCAGAGTGAAGGCAAAAGGGCCAACAAGTGCTAAGCATCTCTGGGAACTCCTTCAAGACTGTTGGAAGACCATTTCAGGTGACTACCTCTTGAAGCTCATCAAGAGAATGCCAAGAGTGTGCAAAGCAGTAATCGAAGCAAAAGGTGGCTACTTTGAAGAACCTAGAATATGACATATTTTCAGTTGTTTCACACTTTTTTGTTATGTATATAATTCCACATGTGTTAATTCATAGTTTTGATGCCTTCAGTGTGAATCTACAATTTTCATAGTCAGTAAAATAAAGAAAACTCTTTGAGAAGGTGTGTCCAAACTTTTGGTCTGTACTGTACATTTATTGCTCATTACTTGACTTGTGTGGCGTGCTTTAGAAAATAATATATTTGAGGCCAAAGAGTCTGACACATGGAGGATTTATACACGTTGCTTCATCTTTCAGTTTCTCTAGAGAGGCCTTACGTAACGCATCTCAGGAGGAGCTGATGGATCGCTTGGAAGGCACGCTAATCGTAGTTGAAGTGCTTTCACGACAACTTCAAGGCTGGCAACAGAATCAAGTTTCTTCTAAACCATCGGAGCAGAGGGAATGTGCCACACAAACATGTGTCACTTGCACCAGTAGGGTAAGGGCCAGACTATCTGCTCATAGGCTGTGCAGGACTTGTCATAAATAGGAAGGCTTCCGCTTGAGTCGCTATTAGCTTGTATGTAAATTCCTAATAAATCACTAAATAGTTTAGATTACATCCTAGTTTTCAAAAAAAAAAATCATTATTAAAATTATAGAGTTGCAACAAATGAGTTTTCAGACTATATATGCTCTGTTCATATGCATTTGGAATCTCCATCATTGGTACCAGTGGTCTGTCCAGTACTTTTGGCAGCATAAGGCCTCATGCACACGACAGTGTCAGTTTTGCAGTCCACAAATTGCAGATCTGCAAAACATGGATACCGACCATGTGCATTCTGCAGATCGTCCGACCCATAATAGAGCAGTCCTATCCTATCCAGAGTGGCCTTTTATTGTGGGCAGTCTAAGGCACACTTGTGCAATATTCATGCTGTCTAATCAGCACCTTGATATGCCGCACCGGTGAGGTGGGATGGATTATCTCGGCAAAGGAGAGGCGCTCTCTAATACAGATTTAGGGTCCATTCACACGTCCGTTGTTTCTTTCCTGATCTGTTCCGTTTTTTGCGGAACAGATCTGGACCAGATCTGAACCCATTCATTTTCAATGGGTCCTGGAAAAAATCGGACAGCACAATGTCTGATTTTTTTTTTTTTTTCAGGACCCATTGAAAATGAATGGGTCCAGATCTGTTCAGCAAAAAACTGAACAGATCAGGAAAGAAACAACGGACGTGTGAATGGACCCTTAGGGTCCATTCACACGTCCGTTTTTTCTTTCCTGATCTGTTCCGTTTTTTCAGGAACAGATCAGGACCAGATCTGGACCCATTCATTTTCAATGGGTCCTGGAAAAAATCGGACAGCACAATGTGTGCTGTCCGTTTCCGTTGTTCCGTTCCGCATGTCCGTTTAAATATAAAACATGTCCTATTCTTGTCCTGAAAAATCGGATCCTGGTACAATACAAAGTCAATGGATCCGCAAAACACGGATGACATTCGGATGTCATTCCGTATGTCATCCGTTTTTTGCGGATTCCGTTCCTGGAAACACATAACAAATTATTTTATTTTTTTTATTTTTTTTCAAAGAAATCCAAACAACTTTATTTGATTATTGAAATGTATACATGTTTCCGTTTTTTGCGGATCCGCAAAAAACGGATGACATACGGAAACATTTTCAGGAACAACGGATCCGCAAAAAACGGACCGTTTTTCAGGATGAAAAAAAACAGGACGTGTGAATGCACCCTTAGACAGATTTGTGAACAATATTTGAGAGTAATGGGTCTTTTGTGTATGTAGAAAATATTTCAGCTCATGCAAAATGGGAGCAAAACCGAAAGTGTTGTGTTTATATTTTTGTTCAGTGTAAGTTACATTGTCTTAATGTATATAATTTTATTGTTTTCAGAGTTTATAAAATAAACTTGTCCTGTTCCAAATGTATTGCTTTCAGGAGGAAGAGTACTACCATGATCTGTATATGAAAACGCTGAGTAGACTTGAGTCAGTGCAGCGCAGTCTGGAGCAAGAAGAGACCTTAAACCAACATCTTAAAGTAGCTACTGACGCTTTGGTGAGTTGGGAATATTCACCTCTGATGTACTGGTCACGATCAGACCGTCTTGATGTACTATATGTTCTGTATCACATGTGTAAGAAAGCATTAGATATTTGCATTGCAGAGCCTGCACAGCCAGACAGCAGCAGTGATTAGCTAGGAAGGAATTTCTACTCTGCCAAATTCTGTTCTCCTACAAGTTACTGTGCAACACACAGTAAGAACGTAAGATCTTTACTTTTGCACAAATTAGCAGATGAAAGGAGTGCAAACTACAAACCGTAATTAATGTTGTGCAAAACGCAACATACTCTACACACTCGGAACACTTTAATGCTGTCTTACATGCATTATATATATTTATTCATACTCTGAACTCTGGCAGTATAATTGGTTGTCTTTAACCTTTTTCCAACATCTGCCGTACATGTATAGCAGATGTTGATTCTTAAAGATGGTGCCCATTCAGAAACTGAGCGATGCCATAGCTGTCAGGTGCCTGCTGTGTTACATAGCAGATAGCTGGAGGCAGAGTCCATGATGTGCAATAACTCTGATCCCTGAGCTTTGGCGTTGCATCGAGAACAAAGGGATGGACAAGATGTTCAGCCTTGTCACTCAAAGAGAAGGAGGGAGTACAGGGGGCATTGTGCTGGCAGTGCTCCTGGTGCTATGGCCAGTCCCCTGGTGCTCTAAATACCTCATTTATATAAATAATATATGTCCTATTAATACAGGTATATTTCTTACAGCCCTCCATCTCCCCTGCTGTCAACGCCCAAAGTGGCACTGAAATGCGCAGTCCGGGCTGCTGTGCCATGCTAACATAATGGAGAGGACTCCTGTGCCCATGCACAGCAGTCCTGATAATGTATTTCAGTGGGGGAGCGAAGGGCAGTAGTAAAATGAAAACTAGTTATCAGGACTCATTATCTGGAGTAATACAGCTGAATGTTCCAAGATTGTGGTGACGGATTCCCTTCAATGTCTAATCGCTGTCTGTCAATGTGATCAGATTTCTGACTTGACCCTATGCTTGCAGTTTGAGAGGAAAGTTCAGTAGTTTTAGGACTGGATTGTGTTCTTTTGCAGACATCACACAAGAATGAAGCCTCATCTATGATCGAGTTTGCGAAGAGTCTATATGAAATTACTCAAAAAGACAGAGCTGACCTACTGCAAGAGGTAAGAAGTTAGTGACTAATTGCAGTGTAGCCAAGGTGGTGCTACAAAGTTGTTACTTGCCTTTAACCCCTTCCTGACATCCTCCATACATGTGCTGAGGAGAATAATGGGTCTTAAGAGATGGAGCCAGTTTAGTAGCTGTGTGAGCATCATAACAGGCCAGTGCCGTCTCTGTTACACAGCAGGCATCCACTGGAGACCTCTTTAGGAGAGTTCAGGTGCCTATTGTGCTTTGCAATCCGTACTCCCATACGCGGCTGTGTATAGCAATACTGGTTCCTCTGTGGCTGCTCCTGTCTGTACCAGCACTGTTCTCCAAAAGCCTGGCATAGATAGGTGACGTGCCTTCCCCTCGCTTCACAAATAGCCTGCATACCGTATCTGTGCAGGCTATACGTTGAGCGGAGTGAACACAGGGCAGGTCCCCCAGAGGACATCTATCCTGCATCCTGTCCCTGACATAGCCCACCTGTGCAAGGCTTTAGGAGAACAGTGCTTGTAAAATAAAAATATAATTACAAATATGCTTTTGATCGCAGTTACGATTACATTTTTTTTATTAGATTTTTTATTTATTTAGCTTTTCTGAAGGGCTAGGTACCCTTTAAAGAGGACCTGTCACCAAGTCCAAAAATTTGAGCTACATTATATAGCCCTTATCTGAGCATGGCATTGTAGCTTTAATGAATGTGGGTCTCCCGCTGTAAAGTAATAATTTCTGTGCCATACATGTTAATCACCAGTGACTAGCCACAGAAGATAATGCTCCTTTAATAGTGTTTTCTGGGACTTGCATATTGATGACCTATTCTCAGGGTTGATAGGGGTCTGACTCCCAGCACCTCTGTTGAAAGGCGCCAGAGTGCTCAGATGGGAGATGAGGCCCTTTTTTGGAGAGTGATGTCCCGTCCATCAGTCACATGGCCTTTGTGCACATCAGTCCTGGGCTACAATACAAAGCACCGACACTACACAATGTACGGCATTGTGCTTCATATCCTATGAAGAGGCCGTAGCACTTATCCGAGCACCACATCCCCTCCAAAAAGCTGATGGGGAGGGGGGGTTCTGCGAGCTGGACTCCGGCCAATCTGATATTGATCAGCTATCCTGTGCTGAATACTTGACTCCTGGGAAAACCACCTATAATTTTTCTTGCAGCCCTTAGGACAGCCTGGTTCTCTCATCAGATAAGGTTGTGCACCCCTGGCCTAGACTTTGCATCTAGACTGCAACTGTAACCACTTTTTTCAGCTGAGAGTAGAAATAATTGTACATTTATAAAAATGCAGATTATAAAGTTAAACGGCAATATTCCTTTTTGTCCTTGCCTTTTAGATGAGCCATACTCGCAAGCTTCTAGCAGATTACACAAGCATTTTAAAGAAAATGAGCGAGAAGTTAAAGGACAGTCTCCTTCAGCAGGATGAAATGAAAGCACGACTGGAAGACGCTATGCAGGCTAAGGAAGCGGTATTTAAAGCTATTACTACAAACCAATAGCTAGAAAAAAATAATATTGTACCTTGATATAATGCAACATATGGCTGGTGTGTGACCAGCAATATTAAAGACGCACTCCAAGAAAAAATGTTCTCTGGCCTGTTAGAAAGGTGCATGATGTAATTTGTAGTAAATGTGATCTTCTCACCAGTGACTGTATTTGTGAGTTATACCCTCCCTTCTGATCTTCAGCTGAGTCATGTGACCAACTCGCTGACACAGGACAGGAAGTCAGTTACTTCTCTATTCATTCCTATGAGACTGACATTGAGGCTCCCATAGGAATACATGGAGAGACTGGCTTCCTGTCCACACATAAGATGCTGTGTTATTTGGAAAGTCTGAGTGCTGGTCACATGACACAACTCAGGATCAGATGGCAATGGCATCCTACACAAGTAGTGTGTGGATGCAAATATAAAAAAAAAATATACATCACTGAGAAAGTTGCACCACAATGATATGCAACTGACAATACTGGCTAATCCCTCAGGCCTCTTTCACACGACCATTTATTTTATTTTTTCCTGTTTATGGGCCGTTTTTTGTGTTCCGTGTACGGTCCGTATATGAAACCATTCATTTCAATGGTTACGCAAAAGAAAACAGATTGTACTCCGTATGCATTCCGTTTCCGTTTTTCCATTCCGTTGAAAGATAGAACATGTCCTATTATTGCCTGCAAATCATGTTCCGTGGCTCCATTCAACTCAATGGGTCCGCAAAAAAAGAACACATACGGAAATGCATCTGTATGTCTTCCGTATCTGTTCCGTTTTTGTGGAACCATCTATTGAAAATTTTAGGCCCAGCCTAATTTTTTCTGACAGAACAGAAACGGAAACACAACGGTAACAAATAAACGGAATAATGGATCCTTGAAAAACAGACTGCAAAACACTGAAAAAGACATAAGGTCGTGTGAAGGAGGCCTCAGGCTGATGTTGAAAACTGATATTCCAGTCGGGAACACAACAAAGCCCTTTTGCACCACCGTCGAGGTATCTCAGTGTGGCATGGGTCCTACCACTAGACTACCTACGGTGTGTGAACACTGTCTGAATGGTGCTAAGATCTAACTCGCAGCCAAGCTCCCACATCCCTCCATAGTGAGATCACTCATGTAGTGGGAGAAGGAATAGGGCTGCAAGCTTGCTTGTAGTATATTCTGCTGGATCCTTAGTACAGCACTTGTGTATATGCTATTAGGGCAGCCTTGTTTATCCCTAACATTTGAATAAAATTAAGGATATGTTTTATTTTAATGGATTTTCCATGAAAATGTGATATTGATTCTGATCTATTTATACTTATGTCACAGATTTGACTTTACAATATCTGTTCTCTGTCTCAGGCGGACCAGTGTCTCCAGGATCTTGAGAGCCACACTTCAGCAGTCATTACTAAGCTGCGGCGGGACTTCGAATCTGAAAAACAGCTTTGTCAGTCTGTAAAAGATGCATATGACCAGCAGGTAATTACAAAGCTCATACGGTGTTTCTCGCTTTATTTTTGGGAAAGCAGATAGTAGGTCTGGTGGTACTTATAATGTGTTGATGTCACATTAGATATTCTTATTAGATATTCGCATGCGCACTCCTCCGGGATTACATTGTGATATTCTCCGCTGCCTCCAGTCCAGGGGGGAAGCGTGCCAGGCTGACGTGCCCTTGCTCCCGATTGGCTGTCGACGTGGCTGGGGAGGCTGGAGGGTGGGGCTTTGCCTATTTCAGTTTGGCGTGTCACCAGCAGTATACGGCCGCAATAGCGCCGGTAAGCGCACGCTACAGTGCGGCAACTATGTATCATTAGACAGCAACTTATTAGTGTTGTTTTCTCCTGATGATGAAGCATGGCAACTTCCACACAGAAACGCGTAGAGCATGTTACCAACACCTATTTGGAGTAAAACTGGCAGGCCAGGCAGGGTGATAGGCAATTGTGCCTTCCATCTGTGGCACATTGCTTTTGGGTTATTTGGTCCTGGCTCCCATTCACACAGGTCAATATCACTGAGGCTGACCTGTTCCACGGTGACTAGTTCCACCTGACTGTTTGTGGGGGCTGTTTTTTTTTTTTTTCAGACCTGTGTGTGACCAATACTCACTGTCAGATTACTAGCTAATGTCACCCCAGGTTTTTATTAGGCTACCACACAGGTTGATGACACATATCTGAGTCCCTCTCAACCTGCTAAGTTTCCTTTTTGGCCTGTTCTAAACTGAAGAGGGTGTATTGTCCCCCTTATTTTTATACCGTTTGTTCTTAATAAAGATTGATTATTTTGTTTGTTATTTGCGTTCTTCTAGGCTGATATTTTCTGTTTCTGTTGTACAGTCTAGGGGTCCATTCACACGTCCGCAAAATGGGTCAGCATCTGTTCCGCAATTTTGCGGAACAGGTGCGGACCCATTTATTTTCAATGGGGCCGGAATGTGCTGTCCGCATTCGCACTTCCGATCCGCAAAAAAATTGAACATGTCCTATTCTTGTCCGCAATTGCGGACAGGAAAAGGCATTTTCTCTGAGAGTGCTGGCGATGTGCGGTCCGCAAAACACATACGGATGTGTGAATGGACCCTAATAGACATACAGCCACAGCAGGCCAAGAGGCCTTTGTTAAGCCCCTGGCTAGCATTGTAACACATCAGTGCCTAGCGATTGTGTTCACAGGGGAGCGGTGGTGATAATGAGCTTTCATGTAACTGCGTAGATGCCATGGTTGCTACTGATCACGGGATCTAGTGAGTTAAGTGGCTGGCATCGATGTGGAGTGTGCACAAGTAGGAGCTCTGCATAGCACATCGCTGCTCCTGCCTGTACCTTCTCCACTAAAACCTGGCATATCGCATCTAAACATTTTTAGGTGCCTATTTTGCATGCGAAACATAAAAAATATACTAGAAAAATGAATTTTTTTTGACTTTTTAGAATAGGTTTTAATAAAGTATATTTGAACGCTTAGGTGCACTTTAAATGAGTCTGTTCAGAGAGGAGGGCTATACAACTGGTCAAAGTAAAATGAAGTAAATATTCTGCAGCTAGACTGAAACTTAACCCTTTAGGGCAAAAACTGCTGAAAATATAATAAGACCAATTGAAAAAAAATCATTTATAGCCCAAAATGAGTAAAATGCACTCGCTAAAAAAAAAAAAAATTGCCCTCAAAGTTGTTCATTGTTTTTCAATCTGTCGGGCCACACAGCTGCACTTTTTTTTTTTTTTCAAAAGTAGCAAGCCAAGCATAAATAAGATAAAAGTTGCACATTTTCTACGACAGAAAGCTGGTGTAGAACCTTTAATAAATCCCTATTGTATGCGAAACCATGCTCTTGGCAGATTTTATGCTAATTATTTGAGACAAGCACAGGAGTGGATACAAAAGATAGAAGAAATCTAACTTTTATACCTTTCCTTCTTTTTGTACGACGAGCCCCGAGTCCCCTTCTCCTCATCGCTGCATGACCATAGTGAAGGAGAATTTGGTATGGAGCAGTGGTCAAGTGGGCATGTTACTGCATAGCCTGTAAATTCTTTCTGAATGCGTCTTAATTCGTTTTGGGCGAGCCCGGCACATGGCAGTGTTCGGCCGAATATATCATGTGCGCTCAAGCGAGATGCTCGAGTCAGTGTATTTAAATAATATTTAGCCTCTATTTCTGAACGATTTTTGCCAGTATTCGAACTCGCAACCTTCTACATTACAGCCAAGAGTGTTAAACACTACACTATAGAGCTGCATCGCCAGTTACTAAAAAAAAATGAGACTTCTGCTGTATAGGAATACTTACTAGTAATAACTGGCCATGCAGCTCTATAGTGTAGTGGTTAACATTCTGGGCTGTAATGTAGAAGGTTGTGAATTTGAATCCCGCCAGAAACTTTTCAGAAATGGAGGCTAAATTATTTTTTGTAATTGTAAAAAATGTGTAATTACAAAAAAAAAAGAAATGGAGGCTAAATTAGATTTAAATACACTGTGGTGTCCCCAAACACTGACTCCATATATGGACATAGCTATATATGGATTCAGAGCAGGGGGTGCCTGGTTTAATGCTCGGGTTCTCCCATTGACTTCTATTGTGCATCGGGAAGTTTTCTACTTGAGCACACAGGCACTTTGGTGCTCGACCAACACTAGTCTTAATCTATTTTTGCTTTTCTTCTAAAGCATTCCTACAATGAAGAATTGGCAGAGTTTGTACATGGGGCTCAGTACGTTTGCTCTGAAGTGGAAGACGACCGAACCCAATTGCAGAGACAGGTAATAAGACGTGTTTTAGATATTTTGAGTTATCCAAGGCGTTGATGGTAGCCATATACTTTTGATGAACATTTGTCTGCTGCACTGATAGATTAATTTTGGTGACATCCGCATAATAATTCTGGTGACATCCTATATCAATGCTATCCTTTTTTGCTTTGGATCATATTTTAATCCCAAGATTTTAGTGTATGTGGTTGCCTTGTGACTCAACACTCGTAAGAAATCCAACACTGCTGGGTTTCTGCACAACTACACTAATTATCATTAATTGTAGCAGCCGCCACTACATTTGCCCTCTAAATGTTGGAGAAATCAGTTGAGATATTATGGGCATGCCAGGGAACAGTGCAATTCTACGAGTCGTGCGAGGGAGTCTTCACGCACCTGTTAGGGTACTTTCACACTAGCTGCAGGACGGATCTAACGGGCTATTCACCATGTCGGATCCGTCCTGCCGCTATTTCGCCGTGCCGCCGGAGCTTCGGTGCAGCACGGCAGAGGCTGGGGGCGGAGCTTCGGTGCAGCACGGCATTTCGCTGTGAGAGGCCGCCGGACTAAAGTCGGACATGCAGTACTTTTAGTCCGGCGGCCTTTCGCCGTGCACTGCCATGCTGCGTTGTAGCTCCGCCCCCGTCCCCAATTTAGTCAATGGGGACGGAGCGGCGGCAGGATGGATCCGACAGGGTGAAAAGCCTGTCGGATCCGTCCTGCCACTAGTGTGAAAGTAGCCTTAGGCCTCTTTCACACGAGCAAGTATTCCGTGCGGGTGCGATGCGTGAGTTGAACGCATTGCACCCGCACCGAATCCTGACCCATTCATTTCTATGGGGCTGTTCACATGAGCGGTGATTTTCACGCATCACTTATGCGTTGCGTGAAAATCGCAGCATGCTCCTCTTTGTGCGTTGCGGTGCGATAATCCACGCAACGCAGGCCCCATAGAAGTGAATGGGGTTGCGTGAAAATCGCAAGCATCCGCAAGCAAGTGCGGATGCGGTGCGATTTTCACGCATGGGTTCTAGGTGACAGTCTATTCACTGTATTATTTTCCCTTATAACATGGTTATAAGGGAAAATAATAGCATTCTGACTACAGAATACATAGTATAATAGTGCTGGAAGGGTTAAAAAAATAAAAAAAGTTAACTCACCTTATCCTCTTGTTCGCGTAGTTCGTTCCCGTTCTGTTCTTTGCTAGCTGTGGGCTTGGGCTAAAGGACCTTTGATGACGTCAGATCACATGCTCCATCACCATGGTGATGGACCATGTGATTGGAGCATGTGATCTGACGTCATCAAAGGTCCTTTAGCCCAAGCCCACAGCTAGCAAAGAACAGACCGGGAACGAACTACGCGAACAAGAGGATAAGGTGAGTTAACTTTTTTTATTTTTTTAACCCTTCCAGCACTATTATACTATGTATTCTGTAGTCAGAATGCTATTATTTTCCCTTATAACCAGGTTATAAGGGAAAATAATACAATCTTCAGAACATCAATCCCAAGCCCGAACTTCTGTGAAGAAGTTTGGGTTTGGGTACCAAACATGCGCGATTTTTTTCTCACGCGAGTGCAAAACGCATGACAATGTTTTGCACTCGCGCGGGAAAATTGCGCATTTTCCCGCAACGCACCCGGCTCTTATCCTGGCAAAAAACATGACGCCCGTGTGAAAGAGGCCTTAGGCGTTATGGGAGGAATTTCTCAAATGATTTGTGCCAGTTTTGCGATACATAAGAGTTTCAAATTTTGCGCATGCCATATTTGTGCAAAAATGTGTCACTTTTGTTATCCGTTTTTAAAATTTACACAAACTACACATATATATGCCTGCTTTGATGTATATTTCATTTTCTGTCTTGAAGACAGACTGAAATGTGCCAAATAACTTTAGTTTAAGACTGACTTTTTGAACATCTCAACTGAGAGATAAGTGAATTGATTGTAAGCAAATCAGATTCAAACCGGAAAGAGAGAAATATCAGATATAGCTGTGACCATGTACGATCAACTAATTTCTATTGCAATGGATATTGGTGTAATGCCTGCAGTTTTTCATTTTAACTGGTTTCTCTAGCCATACCATATCTGTAAACATGTACTTTGTACCTACTATGATATCAGCAGTGGTCCGCTACAAAGGGGCTCTATGCATTGATTATAATATACTTGGGCGTCTAAGGAGGAAATTGATTAAAGCTGGTGTAAAGGAAAACTGACTTAGTTGCCCATCGCAACCAATCAGATTCCACCTTTCATTTTTCAGAGCTCCATTGGAAAATGAAAAGTAGTACGTGATTGGTTGCGATGATCAACTAAGATAATTTTACTTTTACACCAGTTTTGATAAATTTTCTCTTGAGTCTTTAGATGTCCTTTTATACTCTCTGTAAAATCTTTTTTTTGCATTCGTTGGGGGGACACAAAGACCGTGGCTATAGCTGCTGCTGCTAGGAGGCAACACTAAATAAAAGAAAGTGTTAGCTCCTGTTACCTGCTATATCCCACCTGCAGATACTGAGCTAATCAATTTGTACACAAGTAGCAGGAGCAGCAAGGAGAAGGCGATTGACGTTAAGTAGTAGAATGAGGGCTGTAGATGGGTCAGAACCACGGCAAGTGGGAGCCATTTGAAAAAACAAACTGCAAAACAAGTGGTTGGGAGCTGTATCCCCCAATGAACCTAGTGATATAAGGATTTTACAGGCGAGTACAAAATCCTGTTTTCTTACATGTCTCATTGGGGGACACTGAAGGCCCAGTGACTTTCAGAAGCTGTCCCAGAGGAAAGGTTAGAAAAAGAAAGTAAAGCTGTGAGCGGGAGTCATGCCATATAGAAAGGATGGACAGTGGACTGACAGACCTGCAGAACGGAGGTACCTACAGCATCCTGCCAATGATCAACCTTGCCCCACTGATGTATACTGACCAGAAGGTCTCCCTAATGGTGGAAACTATAATGAGCCTGGACTGTGCATGAAAAAGAGAAGAAGACTAAGAAGTCTGGAAATGTGTTGTGTCACTAATTGTTAGTGCAGAAAGTGTTCCCACCCCATAAAGGCAAAACAAAAAGATTCCAGTATTCCAAAGAATTACAACGCAATTTTCAAGTGGCAACAGACTCTTGAATCCATTTGGAGACCAGGATCAGAATGTCCTTGGGTGAAGAGGACTGAGCAGTTGTGTACAGGGTACTGTGGGGACTGTGCACTGACGCTCTCTGATGTTGACCATCTTTTATTTGAAGTATGTGGCAAAGTCCTCAGCTGAGATGAGAGAAGAGGGTGGGGGAGCTGGGGGGCCGAGAAGGGAGTTAAATGTTAAAAAGTTGTTTAGGGCTGTGGGATAGGGAAGATATGAGAGATAAGTAGGCCTGTTTTGCATCAGCGAGTGAGGATTTGAAAATGAGGAGGGATTGTTTGTATGTGGTGAAGTGATCCTTAGAGTGGGATTTCTTCCATCGCCGCTTGGCAGCCTTGGAAGCTTGTCTGAGTTTTTTGGTCAGGTTGGTGTGCCAGGGTTGTCTGTTGATTTTTCGGGTTTTATTGTGTGTGAGGGGGCAACAATGTCCAGAGCTGTACTTATTGTGGTGTTATATAGAGTGGTGGCAGTATCTGGGTCTTGGAGGGAACAAATGGTAGAGATTGGCAGAAGAGTCAGAAAGCGTTCGATAGGGAGCAGAAGCAGGTAAAGATAAGATCCAGAGTGTGACCATCTCTGTAGGTGGGAGCTGAAGACCACTAGGAGAGGCCGAAGGAGGAAGAGAGTGATGGGAGTTTAGAGGCGGCTGAGTGTCAGGTGTCAGTAGGGATGCTGAAGTCGCCCATGATGATAGTAGGGAATGTCGGCAGAAAAAGTGTAGGAGCCAGGTGTTAAAGTGTTCAAGAAAGATGGTGGCTGGGCCTGGGGGGCGGTAAATGACAGCTACTTGGAGGTTGGAGGGAGAGTAGATGCGAACAGAGTGTACTTCAAATGAAGTGAGCGTAATGGAGGGTGGCAGTGGAGTTGGGCTGTAGGAGCAGGTGTCTGATAGAAGACCAACTCCTCCACCATGTTTGCTGCCCGGGGCAGTGGGTGTGAGTGAAATGAAATCCACTATAAGAGAGTGCAGCAGGGGAGGAGGTGTCAGAGGGTGTCAGCCATGTTTCTTTGAGACCCAGAAAGGAAAGTTTTCAAGAGATAAAGAGATCATGAATGTAGGACAGTTTGTTACAGACAGAGCATGCATTCCATAATGCTCCTGCAAGAGGAATCAAAGGAGCAGCGGTCAGAGAAATGGTTATTAGGTTTAAGGGGTTGCAGAAAATTGTAGGAGGAGATTTGTAGTGGGAAGTAGAGGTGATTTGCTGAGGAGGGGGGGCCTGGATTTGGAGAGAGAACACCAGCAATAAGGAGAAGCAGAGAAAGTATTGGTAGGTGAGAATAAGAGAGGACCTCTATGAGCAATAGCTGTGATCTGCGATAGTTAACCCCTCAGGTGCAGCGGATCGCAGCTACAGCTCATAGAGGTCGGGAGCCGGCTATGTGATTCTGCAGCCAGCTCCCGCCTCCTGTATATGAATTAATGAGAGATTTCTCTTCATTGGTGGCGCAGTGCGCCCCCAAGTATTAATCATTGGTGGCAGTGGCCACAGGATCCCCTCTCCCCTGCTCCTCCGATCGGAGCCCCAGCAGTGTAATCCTGGGGCTCCGGCCAGTTACCATGGCAGCCAGGACGCTATTGAAGCCCTGGCTGCCATGGTAAGCTCCATGCTGCTGTGTGGTGAATAGGACAAGGGTTCTAGTCCCTAAGGGGGCTAAAAGTTAGTAAAAAAAAAAACAAAAAAAATTAAGTATCAATGAAAAAGAAAGATTTACAAAAAAAATAAAAAATACACGATAACAATAAACATATACATTTTCTGCAGATTTGTGTAGGAATTTTTATTTTTTTTCAAAAATGAAAATTCCCAGAATATCGGTATAAATTATCGGCTATCAGCCTGAAAGTTCACAAATTATCGGTATCTGCCCTAAGAAAACAATATCTGTCGATCCCTACCAGATACAGGGGTGAAATAGTCGATGTAAACAAATACTCAATAAATCCAGCAGGGAAAGAGACATTAATAGTTCAATGCAGACATACCAGGGGATGAAGGAAAGATGAAGGGTGTGGACAATATCAGACTCTGGAAAAGTTGGGTGCAGCAGTTAGGTTCAATGCAGACATACCTGGAGAGGAGAAAATTGGGTGATGGTCAGTAGACAGTGATGACAAAGTGGATTCCATATCCATAGTATTACATTTTGGTATAATTCGGTATGTGCACTTAAAGGGTTGCACTTGAAAGATGTTGCGTTGTGAATACATTAGGAATTAAGTCAATTAACTCAATTGTTTGAGGTAGGGCATTCCAGAGAACGTGTGCAGCTCAGGAGAAGTTTTGAAGACAGGAGTGAGAGGTTTGGATTATGGTGGCTGTCAATCGTAAGTCATTGGCTGTATTAGACAGCCCGATTCTGCTGCTTCCTTCCCAGTGGGTGTGCTGCCTAGGCATGATAGTGCCACACACCGAGATAGAAATATCAGGTTTAGGTATGTAGGTTAGTAGATGGAGGAAACACCTGAAGTTCTATTTTTGAAAGTTTCAGATAGAGAGGACATGATGTTAAATACAGCATATACACAGTCACTGGTGGTTTGTAGTACAGCCAGGGTGATATCCTAGGATAAAGTGTATAGTTGGGTGTTATCAGCAAACGATGGTAATGGAAACCAAATTTGCTGATTTTAGAAACCCAATCTTCTGACCATTTGTGGTGGAAAAACCCGAAAGAATACTGATCTTACGATGCAGCAGACTTGGTGACCCGCTTCTTTCATAGTAAAATAGTATATAAGGCCGAAAAAAGACACCTGTCCATCCAGTTCGGCCTGTTATCCTGCAAGTTGATCCAGAGGAAGGCAAAAAGAAAACTAAGGTAGAAGCCAATTTTCCTCACATAAGGGGGGGAAAAAATTCCTTCCAGACTCCAATGAGGCAATCAGAATAACTCCCTGGATCAACAACCCCTCTGTAATAGCAATAGCCTGTAGTATTATTACACTCCAGAAATACATCCAGGCCCCTCCTGAACTCTTAGTGAACTCACCATCACCACCTCCTCAGGCAGAGAGTTCCATAGTCTCACTGCTCTTACTGTAAAGAATCCTCTTCTATGTTTGTGTACAAACCTTCTTTCCTCAAGACGCAGAGGATGTCCCCTCGTCACAGTCACAGTCCTGGGGATAAATAGATGATGGGAGAGATCTCTGTACTGTCACGTAATATTTTTATACATTGTTATTAGATCTCCTCCTTTTGATGCAACCCATAATCTTATTGGCCTTGGCAGCAGCTGCCTGACACTGGTTTTTACAGTTTAGTTTGCTGTTCACTAAAATTTCTAGGTCTTTTTCCATGTCTGTGTTACCCAGTGTTTCACCATTTAGTATGTACGGGTGACTTGCATTATTCCTTCCCATGTGCATAATCTTACATTTGTCAGTGTTAAACCTTATCTGCCCAAGCCTCCAATCTATCCAGATCAATCTGTAGCCGTATATTGTCCTCTTCAGTGTTAATTACTTTACTCAATTTAGTGTCATCTGCAAAAATTGATATTTTACAGTACAAGTCTTCTACAAGATCATTAATAAATATATTGAAGAGAATAGGGCCCAATACTGACCTCTAAGGTACTCCACTAGTGACAGTGACCCAATCTGAGTGTGTACCATTAATAACCACCCTCTGTTTTCTAGCACTCAGCCAGTTACTTGCCCACATACAGACATTTTCTCCCAGTCTGAGCATTCTCATTTTATATACTAACCTTTTATGTGGCACAGTTTCAAATGCTTTGGAGAAGTCCAGATATACGACATCCATTAATTTGCCGTGGTCAAGTCTAGAACTTGCCTCATAGAAACTGATTAAATTAGTTTGACATGACCGATCCTTCATGAAGCCATGCTAATATGGCGTTATTTGCTTATTTTCATTGAGGTACTCCAAGATAGCATCTCTTAGAAAACCTTCAAACAGTTTACCCACGACAGACTTACCAGCCTATAGTTTCCGGGTTCTGTTTTTGGACCCTTTTTGAATATTGGCACCACATTGGCTATGCGCCAATCTTGTGGATCACTCCCTGTCAGTATAGAGTCATTAAATACCAGAAATAAGGGTCTGGCTATGACATTACTTAATTATTTTAGGATACGGGGGAGTATGCCATCTGGTCCTGGAGATTTGTCTATTTTAATCTTTTTCAGACGCCGCTGTACTTCTTCCTGGGTCAGACGGGGCAATTTTAATGGGGAATTTACTTTTACATTCTGAATTTTATCTGACAGCTTATTTTCTTCAGTGAATACAGTGGAGAAAAAATATTTAATAGCTTTGCTTTCTCCTCATCTCTCTAAAAAAACACCCCCATCACTCTATAAATGGCCGACACCTTTCCCTCTGAGTGTGAGGCAACAGGTTAGAACTGCTTCTATGCTCAAGAGAAAGTTGGAGGGAAAAATAGCAGACCTGCAAGCAGACATATCTGCCTCTTGTGGACACTATGCTAAAACTGATTAACAGTGTATGCAGGAGGGGTATAGCTGGTAGGAGGAGCTAACACTTTATTTTTATTTTTTTTGTTTCACTTGGTGTCGCCTCCCAGTGGCAACAGCTATACCCACAGCCTTCTGTGTCCGCCAATGACTCAAGATTATTATTTTTATTTTTTTACCTGCTGTTAGTGCTCTCGGGCAAAGGAGTTGATGTCTATGTACTTGCGTCAGTTTGAAGTTATGAAGGAGAAGATGCAATCAGTACTTCAGGAGGCTGAAGAAATCAAGATGGCAAGGGACAGGGCAGTTCTAGAAAATGAAAAAGTGAGTTTATGATGGGTTTATAAATGTCAACCATGCAACCTCTTGCCCTGTAGGGATGAGTGAAGG
The DNA here is from genome assembly GCF_014858855.1 of Bufo gargarizans. Taxonomy (NCBI): domain Eukaryota; kingdom Metazoa; phylum Chordata; class Amphibia; order Anura; family Bufonidae; genus Bufo; species Bufo gargarizans. The sequence continues at coordinate 464,378,062 of NC_058082.1, read as the reverse complement.
TGATTAAAGAGGACCTGTAAGCCCTCCTGACGTGCCTGTTTTAGTAAATACTTTACTTTCTTGTTAATGAAATTGGGAGACACCTCCACCAAGGGTATATGCCCAGCTGACACTAGAACAAAAAAGATGTTGGCTATGGTGGGCTATGTCTCCTTCACAGACACTAGACTGACCAGTTTTAGGGCTCATGCCCACGAACTCAAGAGCTCCGTGCCCATATTGCAGACTGCAAATGGCGGGTCTGCAATATACGGGCTTCTTATCCATGCCTCCGCTCCACAAAAGGTAGGACATGTCCTATCTTCAGCTATATCTTGCGAATCACTGACCCATTCAAGTCAACGGAGTTCCTTTTTTTAAATTTTTTTATTTAATATATTTGTTTCCATGTCTTTCTGCTTTTTATTTTCCTCAACTCCTACAGGTTTTTAGCCTGTAGCAGGGGCTCTTCATTGTGGCCCACCGCTTAGTAGCACCCACTGCAGGCGTTGTACTTCAGTACCTTGCCGGTCACCCAGTCCTCCTTACTGCATATACAGTGAATTGCTGGTAATCTAACTGTGGTGCCCAAAGATGCTGGACAGCCGTCCTCCTGTCATTCCATAACCCCCATTTCTCTGCGGGGTTAGGCCACACAGACTCCCATCTTCTCTTCTGCTCATGGGCCATCCTTTTCCTCCTGCAGGGGATCTCTGTGTCTGCCATTACCTCCCTCTCTTTGCAGGGTATTTGAGTTGGCTGCTCTTTCTTGTGGTTCTCTGTCCGTTCTTCTCAAGGTGTTCTCTCTCACATTGAGGGCATTATCCTTCCTTCCTTTTTGTCCCAACCTTTCCCATACGTGAGAAAATTCTCTTTGCTGTTTCGATCTTGGCCGTGCAGTTCTGTCCGACGGAGCAGTTTCGTCATTCAAACTCTTAGTCCTGCCGAAGGGTCCGTGCAAAGTCTTGTTGACTAAGTCATCTGTCTGCCAATGGATTCGGCTTGCTATCAGGAAAGCCTACATGGCTAAGGGTCACAACTCTCCCAAGTGACGGCACTTTCTACCAGTCGTCAGACCATCCTTAGGGGTCCAGCATAAAGCTTCTAGGTTCCAAGGTCTGCAAGGCTGCCACCTACTCCTCCGTTCACACCTTTGTAAAACTTTACTAGATCTGTTCCCTGGCCTCTGCCGATGTAATTTTAGGTCATAAGGTTCTGCAGGTGGCTGTACAGTAAGTTGTTCATGTGGTTGTTCCTTCCCTCCCTCAGGGACTGCTTTAGGATGTCCCATGGTGCTGTGTCCCCCAATGTCATTACCAGGAAAATTTGATTACCTACCATAAGATCTTTCTCACTGAGTGCATTGGGGGACACAGATCCCACCCATCTATCTTATTTCCCGTCCCCAGGCTCTTATTTTTGGTTCTGTTTCGGGTTGAGGACGTGTTGGTTTTCTGTTTGGTTGTACAGTGTATGTCTCCTTCCTACTGCTGTGGACACCAACTGCTCAAACTGTTTGTTTGCGGTCCACAATACGGGCATGGAGCCATTACGTCCGTGGGTATTAGTCCTAAAACTGGTCAGACTGGTGTCTGTGGAGAGGGTATAGCCATGTGGGCAGAGCCAACACCTTCTTTATTTTAATGTCAGCCTCCTAGTCAGCTGGGCATATGCTCATGGTGCTGTGTCCCTCAGTGCATTGAACAAGAAAGGGATTTTATGGTAAGATAAATCCAATTATACTCCAGCTGTATGTAGTGAGATAGATAGAGATATATATATATATATATAATCTCTAACTCCCTTCAGTGCAAATGTAGTAGTGCAGGTGCCCGCGGTGGTCCCTCGATATGGGACTAATTCAGTAGAAAAGGAAGGTCCGCAGCACTCCTTTAAGTAAAAAAGTGTAATTTATTCACACATGTCAGACAACGTTTCGGTCCTCTCACAGGACCTTTTTCAAGTCAAAGTGCACTTGACTTGAAAAAGGTCCTGTGAGAGGACCGAAACGTTGTCTGACATGTGTGAATAAATTACACTTTTTTACTTAAAGGAGTGCTGCGGACCTTCCTTTTCTATATATATATTATATAATATATATTTAGAGAGAGATATAGATATAATAAATATATCTATTACAGACCAAACGTTTGGACACACCTTCTCATTCAAAGAGTTTTCTTTATTTTCATGACTATGAAAATTGTAGATTCGCACTGAAGGCATCAAAACTATGAGTTAACACATGTGGAATTTATATACATAACCAAAAAATTGTGAAACAACTAAAAATGTCATATTCTAGGTCCTTCAAAGTAGCCACCTTTTGCTTTGATTACTGCTTTGCACTCTCTTGATGAGCTTCAAGAGGTAGTCACCTGAAATGGTCTTCCAACAGTCTTGAAGGAGTTCCCAGAGATGCTTAGCACTTGTTGGCCCTCTTGACTTCATTCTGCGGTCCAGCTCACCCCAAACCATCTCGATTGGGTTCAGGTCCGGTGACTGTGGAGGCCAGGTCATCTGGCGTAGCACCCCATCACTCTCCTTCATGGTCAAATAGCCCTTACACAGCCTGGAGGTGTGTTTGGGGTCATTGTCCTGTTGAAAAATAAATGATGGTCCAACTAAACGCAAACCGGATGGAATAGCATGCCGCTGCAAGATGCTGTGGTAGCCATGCTGGTTCAGTATGCCTTTAATTTTGAATAAATCCCCAACAGTGTCACCAGCAAAGCACCCCCACACCATCACACCTCCTCCTCCATGCTTCACGTGGGAACCGGGCATGTAGAGGCCATCCGTTCACCTTTTCTGCGTCGCACAAAGACACTGTAGTTGGAACCAAAGATCTCAAATTTGGACTCATCAGACCAAAGCACAGATTTCCACTGGTCTAATGTCCATTCCTTGTGTTCTTTAGGCCAAACAAGTCTCTTCTGCTTGTTGCCTGTCCTTAGCAATAATTCTACCATGAAGGCCTGATTCACACAGTCTCCTCTTAACAGTTGTTCTAGAGATGTGTCTGCTGCTAGAACTCTGTGTGGCATTGACCTGGTCTCTAATCTGAGCTGCTGTTAACCTGCGATTTCTGAGGCTGGTGACTCGGATGAACTTATCCTCCGCAGCAGAGGTGACTCTTGGTCTTCCTTTCCTGGGGCGGTCCGCATGTGAGCCAGTTTCTTTGTAGCGCTTGATGGTTTTTGTGACTGCACTTGGGGACACGTTCAAAGTTTTCCCAATTTTTCGGACTGACTGACCTTCATTTCTTAAAGTAATGATGGCCACTCGTTTTTCTTTACTTAGCTGCTTTTTTTCTTGCCATAATACAAATTCTAACAGTCTATTCAGTAGGACTATCAGCTGTGTATCCACCTGACTTCTCCACAAGGCAACCGATGGTCCCAACCCCATTTTTATAAGGCAAGAAATCCCACTTATTAAACCTGACAGGGCACACCTGTGAAGTGAAAACCATTTCAGGTGACTATCTCTTGAAGCTCATCAAGAGAATGCCAAGAGTGTGCAAAGCAGTAATAAAAGCAAAAGGTGGCTACTTTGAAGAACCTAGAATATGACATATTTTCATGTTGTTTCACACTTTTTTGTTATGTATATAATTCCACATGTGTTAATTCATAGTTTTGATGCCTTCAGTGTGAATCTACAATTTTCATAGTCATGAAAATAAAGAAAACTCTTTGAATGAGAAGGTGTGTCCAAACTTTTGGTCTGTACTGTGTATGTATATATGTGTGTGTGTGTGTGTGTATATGTATATATAGATTATTATATATATATATATATATATATATATATATATATCTCCTATTTTTTAGGAGGAATGGCACAATAGTGAGTTTATGAGGGGAAACATACATATTTTATTTTTTTAGTTTTTTTTTTTTCTCGTTTATACAGGAGTTTCTAACTCTGCTTTTCTTGATTGTACAAGGGATATGATTGCATTTTTATCTATCGACATCCTACTCACGGCAGTATTGGATGCAGCCTTAGGCTACTTTCACACTAGCGTTTTTGCTGGATCCGGCAGGGTTCAGCAAAAATGCTTCAGTTACTGATAATACAACCATCTGCATCTGTTATGAACTGATTCGGTTGTATTATCTTTAACATAGCCAAGACGGATCCGTCATGACCTCCACTGAAAGTCAAGTTCTATTGTGGCAGAGAAAATGGATCCGTCCCTGTTGACTTGCATTGTGGGTCATGACCGATCCGTCTTGCTCCATATCCCAGGACAGAAAGCAAACGGCAGCATTCTGCGGTTTGCTTTCTGGTCTGAGAACGGAATGGATTTTGGAGCAGTCCGTTCTGTTCAGTTAATTTTGTCCCAATAAATGACAATGAATGGGGACAAAACAGAAGTTTTTTGTTTTTTGTTTTTTCTTCCCGGTATTGAGCCCCTATGACGGATCTCAATACCGGAAAATAGAAATGCTAGTGTGAAAGTAGCCTAAAACTGCTGAATACATTTCTCTTGGCCACGTTCCTTAGGGTATGTTGTGGTTTAAAATCGCATCAAAAGCTTCATGGGAAAGACGGTTGCAGTTTTGCTGTGGGTTTTAAGTGCACCTGTGGTATTTACAGGGGGAACAATTCCTATCGGCACATAATATACCAATCACAGCACTGTACATTGTATAGCAGCTGTGCTTGGTATTGCAGCTCAATCCAAGTTACTTGGTCCTAATAGGGCATATGGGATGTCTCCTTGTCTTAAAAGGAACTTGTCACCATGAAAATGCTGTAGTTTTGTTGGAAAAGATTCAGCAAAACTTGTAATTTATTAAAATGCTAAACTGTAGAGAATAAGATATTGGGAAGGGGGGTGGTTATCATAAGCGCAATTTTTGTATACATTTTTTTTCGTAAATTGAAAATTTTCAGGATGGCATATATGCATTACAATGCAGTGAGCAAAGGTAATATGAAAAAAAAGAATAATATATAAAAGCATATACAAACATGTCAAATAAAAATAGGATTGTACCCATCGGTGCTATGAGAAGGCATTAATGAGGGTCATTTTTGAAGGCTGTTTTGCACCAGAACTCAGCACCACAGGCTGCCCGTTGCGGCTTAGACCACCCACATGGGTAACCGAGCTCAGTAACCGCAAACACTTTAAATAAGCTGCAAGTTTTGCTGGATGTTTTTTCCACAAAACTATACATCAGTCTGATCGGCTGCTCCTGCTCCATAACATGCTGCCCGCGGACTACTGTGTTCTCCTAGTGACCGGTTCCCTTTAATGAGACGGCTCTTTCATGTCTGCTCCCTCAGGATACCATCTGCGGGTGAAGAGGCTTTCTTTGCGCATTTGTCATATACCTATGTGAATATTACTGAAATGGCAGAAGTTTTTCATGAACATTCTTTTGGTCCAATTAGGTATACAGTCATTTAGAAAGCATTATGTCTCTGCATGAGCAGATGAAGCTGGAGAATTCACGTCTGGGCTCAGGTTTGTTTTATCGATTTTTGTTTTTGGAAAGTGAATGTACATGCGTCGGCTTCATGTGTAATTTGGACCAATCTAGAAAGAGGTAACAAATATCTACAACAGTAGAAGAAAAAGAAAAAACAAGGCGGCACTCACCGAATCTTCATAACATCGCAGTTTTATTCGGTCTAAAACATAGCAGAAAGAAAGGCAACAGCCGTTTCGCGCTCCTACAGCGCTTTGTCGAGCCTACACAAATATCTACTTTCATAAGGACAACATTGTTAAATGCCATTACATGCTCCCCAATAAAGATTAAGCCCTTATGCACACGACCGTGTCCGTTTTGTGCAAATTAAGGATCCACAAAGCACTGATGCCGTCCATGTGTGTTTTGCACTTTGCGGAATGGAACGTCCAGCCTTAAAGGCAATGTACACCTTTTTGGATTCAATTTTTTTTTTTTTTATGATTGCATTTAACTTATTTTTGGCTAAAAATTATTTATTAAAAAATATTGAACCATTAAGTCACAAAGGGTTAACAGTTTTTCTAACTGTGTGACTGTTACTTTCACTTTGTGGTGGTCATCTAATTACCATTATTTCTAAACTACTATGGCTACTTTCACACTCGCGTTTGCAGATAATAGAACCGCATGCAACCGTTCAGAATGGATCCGTTTGTATTATCTTTAACATAGTTAAGACGGATCCGTCTTGAAAACCATTGAAAGTCCATGGAGGACGGATCCGTTTTCTATTGTGCCAGATTGTGTCATAGAAAACTGATATGTCCCCATTGACTTACATTGTGTTTCAGGACGGATCCGTTTGGCTCAGTTTTGCCAACTGACACCAAAACTCTGCAAGCCTCCGCCTCCAGAGCAGAATGGAGGCAAACTGATGTGATTCTGAGCGGATCCTTATCCACTCAGAATGCATTAGGGCAAAACTGATCTGTTTTGGACCGCTTGTGAGAGCCTTGAACGGATCTCACAAACGGAAACCAAAACGCCAGTGTGAAAGCAGACTAAGAAGTCATAAACACTTATTTAAGGACATTCTTATCAGTAAGATGAGGATTGAGCTTTAATGAGTGTTTATAATGTCTGAGAGCAAAGATAAGGAGTTTGTCTGCTCCTCAGATGACTGAAAGGACACAGGCAGCTAGTAGAGCATGTCATCTCTGTACAGATAAAAGGAATCCATATTGTTAATAGAGTGATGGGGGAAAAAAAAATATTTTTGCCTCAAAATAAGTATAATGCAATAATAAATAAAACATTGCCCCCAAATGTGTACATGGCCTTTAAATGGAGTCCTATCCTTGTGGGGCAGAGGAACGGACGTGCGGACTGCACACTGAGTGAATGTGTCCACATCCAACCTGCCCAAAATGCGGCTCGGATGTAGACCCAAACCACGGTCGTGTGCATAAGACCTAAAGGGGTTATGGCATTTATCATGTAGAGAAAGTTGATACAAGGCACTTATTAATGTATTGTGATTGTCCATATTGCCTCCTTTGCTGGCTGGATTCATTTTTCCATCACAATATACGCTCGTTTCCGAGGGTTATGGCCACCCTGCAATCCATCAGCGGTGGTCGTGCTTGTACACTGTTGAAAAGGCTCTCTGGCAGCCAGGACCATTGAAACGTGCATGTGCAGCAGCTCCCATCCCGGTCACCTTATATCTGCGCCACATCTGTGGTGATCATAACCCCCTAGAAATGAACAGACACAAAATCACGGCCGGCTCCAATGCAGAGGTCCAAGGCACGGAAAAGCGTGGCACTCCAACAAATGCAAACTTGAAAAGAAAGTTATTACAGCCTCCGGATAAAACGATGGAATCCTTTTATTGAGAAAAAGTCATAAAATTCAGGTATGCCAAACACATAGTGCACAGAAAAACGCACCTCCTGTGACGCGTTTCGGATGTATATTACACCCTTAGGCCTCTTACACACGACCCTATGCCCTCCGAGACATATATGGTCTGTGAGAGGGCCATATGTCCCGAAGCGGCATTGATCATGTGCACGGGAGTACACAGCATCTTAAATTACAAAGATGCTGTGCACGTCAGGCCTCCCAGCGGGGCTATTGTCCTGCACTCATAAGATCATGCGGGAGTGCGGGAACAATAGCCCCGTGGGCGGCCTGACGTGCACAGCATCATTGTAATTGATTATGCTGTGTACTCCCGTGCGCATGATCAATGCCGCTTCGGGACATATGGCCCACTCACAGACCCTATGTCTCGGAGGGCATACGGTCGTGTGCAAGGGCCCTTAGTCCTAGCGAGGTGGTGTGAATACTGGTGCTGCTTATATCAGAGGTTGGGGCGGAGCTTAATTCAATTAATTAAAAAATTTAATACATGTGTGAAAACGGCTCGCAGATACAGCAGACACAACCAGCCGTATACATAGGAAAAACAAAACCCAAAAAACACACGTGCACCAAAACGGGTCAGAATCCTTAATGTAATATAAAATCTTGTTTATGGTTTAGTCCAGTGATGGCTAACCTTGGCACTCCAGCTGTGGTGAAACTACGACTCCCAGCATGCTCCATTTATTTCTATAGAGTTCTGAGAGCAGCCAAGCAAGGGGGACATCTTGGGAGTTGTAGTTTTACCACAGCTGGAGTGCCAAGGTTAGCCATCACTGGTTTAGTCCATTAGGTACACAAGTATCCAATTTGAATATCCATCTAGCTTCGGCATTTAATAGTCTACGGCAGGGATGCTCAACCTGCGGCCCTCCAGCTGTTGCAAAACTACAACTCCCAGAATGTTTGGATAGCCCTTCAGCTATCGTCCATACAGCGGGGCATGGTGGGAGTTGTAGTTTTAGAACAGCTGGCGGGCCGCAGGTTGAGCATCCCATGTCTACGGTGTGCATCTCCACCTCTGACTGGCGGAGTCGCCTTTTCAATACCTTGCACCTCCAAGTGTGAACTGTTACCTTCCTGCACATGGAGGATATGATCGGAAACGGCATACCTCGATTTTATGACTATTTCTCAATAAAGGATTCCGTTGTTCTATCTGGAGGCTGGAATTAACTTTCTTTTCAAGTTTGCCCTAGAAATGAACAGTGTATAACGTGATGGAAAACTGAATCCATATGGACAATCCAAATACATTATAAGTGCCTTGTAGTAACTGTGTCTACGTAATAAATGCCATTTGCTGAGTGGAGACAACCCCTTTTAATGCCTCCCTGCTGTTCAGAAATTCTTACTTCCACAATTGTGTGAATTTTCAGACTTTTTTTTTTTTTTTTTGGTTTGTTTTAGAACTAGAATTGCTAATGGATCGTTTGTGTGCCCTGCAATCTGAAAATGAACAAATAAAAGAGGAAAATTCAGAACTTGAAGAGATGCTCTCTGCTAAGGATTCATCTATAAAACTGCTTGAAAAAGAGCTTAATGAGGCGACTGCGCGGTATGACCTGTCACTTGTATTACTGTTGTAGGTTGTATACAGAGCATTATCTCTTCTGGAGATTTTATTGGGAAACGTAAAAAATTTTCTCCTGAGATGGTGCCTCGGCGGTGTTAAACAGCTGCTGCTATGTTTCTGCACAAATTGCAACTGGTGGCCTAAGCTCTGGGGCACCCTAACTACAGGTGACACTCGAAGAGTTAGAATATCGTGCAGAAGTTCATTTATGTCAGTAATGCAACTTAAAAGGTGAAACTAATATAAGGGAAACTCATTACATGCAAAGCGAGATATTTCAAGCCTTTATTTGATATAATTTGGATGATTATGGCTTATAGCTTATGAAACCCCAAAGTCACAATCTCAGAAAATTAGAATATTACATGAAATCAATTTAAAAAAGGATGTTAAATTAAAAAATGTAGGACCTCTGAAAAGTATAATCATGCATATGTACTCAGTACTTGGTTTGGGACCCTTTTGCATCAATTACTGCCTCAATACGGCGTGGCATGGATACTATCAGCCTATGGCACTGCTGAGGTGCGATTGAAGTCCAGGACGTTTCAATAGCAGCCTTCAGCTCTTCTGCATTCGGTCTCATGTCTCTCATCTTTCTCTTGGCAATGCCAGGTCAGGCGAGTTTGCTGGCCAATCAAGCACTGTAATCCCATGGTGATTAAACCAGGTTTTGGTATTTTTGGCAGTGTGGGCAGGTGCCAAGTCCTTCTGTAAAATGAAGTCATCATCTCCATAAAGCTCTACTGCGGAAGGAAGCATGAAGTGCGCCACAATCTCCTGGTAGACGGCTGCGTTGACACTGGACTTAAAGGATAACTGTCATATTTTAAATTTTTGGGATAAAGTGTAGGGCAAGTGATGGGTAACAATTTTGCACTAGACTTTATTTAGCCAAAACGTTTATTTTTGGTAGAAAACTGGGGCTGAAATGGCCCTTAGCAGCACTCTTCAAAAGAGCGTTGCTAAGGGCCATCCGTCTCCGATTACAAAAGACGGGCTGTGCAGCCAGACACTATGCTTCTGCCTCCCGTGCTTCCCTGGGAGACAGAAGGCTGAGCACAGGAGTCTTAGGAGTTAAAATTACATTTATATTCCCCCTTTCTATGCAATCTAATGCTTCGTAACATTCACTGACCTGCGATCCCTGTAATCCTGGGGCTCCGATCGATTACCATGGCAGCCAGAACGCTACTGAAGCCCTGGCTGCCATGGTAAGCTTCCTCCTGCTGTGTGTACTGTACACAGAGCAGCAGGGAGAGTGTAAAGTCCTATTCACCCTAATAGAGCTCTATTAGGGTGAATAGGACAAGGGATAAAAAGATCCCAGGTTCTAGCCCCTGTGGGGGCTATTAGTTATTAAATAAAAAGTAAAAAAATAAATTATTTTTTATATATATATATAATATGTGTGTGTGTGTGTGTGTGTGTGTATAAATCACCCCCTTTCCCAATCTTGCGCATATTTATATATAATGTATAAACCATAAATAAACAAACATATCACCTATCGCCACATCCGAAAAGTCCAAACTATTAAAATATTTTTAAAAAATTCCTATGCGGTCAACGCAGGAACAGAAAAAAAAATGGAAACTGCGCGATTCGCCTTTTTTTTTTTTTTGTATGTAATGAGTCTATCTCATATGTTAGTTTCACCTTTTAAGTTGCATTACTGAAATAAATGAAATTTTTCGAGTTTCACCTGTATATTATTTAGTAACCTTCTAATAAAAAGTAATTGTCCAAAGCAAACAACCTCCTAAAAGGGAAATCAGACTTGTTTAAAAATCTTCCTAGTGCTACTTAGGCCTCATGCACATGGCCGTTCCGTGCATTGGCTGACGGATCCAGATTTATTCAACTTGAATGGGGTCTGTGGTCTGTCCGCACCGCAAAAAAGTAGTGAATGCACTTTTTTTTTTGTGGTGTCCAGGCACGGACAGAAACCCCACGGAAGCACTCTGTTTATAAAATAACAAAAGATCAGATGCCACTTTATCACCCCCACTGTTTCTAGCAGTGCCACTCTGGTTTGGAGGTAAGGACTGCATAGAAGTGCTGGAAACTAGGGGTTAGGTGGTATCTATTTTTTTTTATTTTATTTTTTTAATAGTCATAGATTTTCAAATAAGTCAGACAACCCCTTTTGAAAGAGTTGTCTGCTGAAAATGTTTTAAAGTTTTTTTTAAAGTTTTTAAAATGGAATCAGATCCATATAAATGAAGTAATACTGTTCACCTACCACTTCTGTTTCGATACTTCCTGGTCCCCTGCTGATCTCTTCTTCCTGTTCCCTTTGCAGCATGCAGGAAACAACCAGTTAGCCAATTACTGGCTGGTCTGTGTCCCGGCACCCCCACCAATCAGCTATTTCAGGTAGATGTGACACTTACCGGAGCTCTGGTTTGTGCAGCGGTCCCCTGGCAGCTTACCAAGCACAGCGCAGTACATCGTATAGCGGCAGTGCTTGGTATTGCAGGTCAGCCCCCTTCACTTTAATGGGCCCGAGCTGCAACTAGGACACGTGACTGTTGTACAGTGATGGTGGCCTGGGAAGAGAACTGCACTCATTGAGCTCCCGGCCTCTTCTAACAGCTGATCGGTGGGGGTCCCGGGAGTCGAACTACCACCAATTTGATATTGATGATTAGAGTTCAGCGAATTTGGTTCGGATTGCTGTATTTGAACCCAAATCTTATAAAAAAAACTACCTTAAGAATATCGGTTCCATCCTGCTGTAAAATGTATTTCCGAAGCTTCAGTAAGGCTACTTTCACACTAGCATTTTTACTGGATCCAGCAGGGTTCCGCAAAAACGCTTCCATTACTGATATTACAACCATCTGCATCTGTTATGAACGGATTCGGTTGTATTATCTTTAACATAGCCAAGACGGATCCGTCAAGAACTCCATTGAAAGTCAATGGAGGATGGATCCGTTTTCTATTGTGGCAGAGAAAATGGATCCGTCCCCATTGACTTGCATTGGGGGGTCATGCCGTCTTGCTCCGCGTCCCAGGACGAAAAGCAAACTACAACATGTTGCGGTTTGCTCTCCCCGTATGGGAATGCAACTAAATGAAATGGGAAGCATTTTGGAGCATTCTGTTCAGTTCAGTTTTGACCCCCATTGACAATGAATGGGGACAAAACTAAATTTTTATTTTTTTCCGGTATTGAGAACCTATGACTGATCTCAATACCGGAAAACTAAAACGCTAGTGTGAAAGTAGCCTAAATATTGCAAGACTGACTTCTTCTCGCCTCTATCATGTGTCCCTTTGTTTATTTGCATAAATGACTGTATCAAAATATGAAGCTGAACTTGGCTTTGTTATTGAGGCACGAAGAGGAGTTCGGCTTCATATTTTGATACAGTAATTTATGCAAATAAACGAAGTGACACATGATAGAGGCGAGACAAAGTAAGTTCCACGATATTTGCTAAAACTTCTGAAAGATTTTACAGTAGGATGGAGCCCGTATTCTTAAAGTTTTTAAAAGAATCTGGTTTGGATACAGCAATCTGAACCAGATTCACTGAAACCTATTGATAACCTATCCTGAGGATATCTCGTATTCTGATTAACGTACTTGATGGTTTTTGCAATTCTTTTCATTTCAGAGGACGGCAACACCAAGATCGCATTAAGTACCTGACTGGAGAGGTTGTGCCCGGGTAAGTGACATTAATGATGTTACTGTTTTGTAGAAGTAATCTCAAAGTGGTTGTCCAAGATGATCAAAAACCTTGGACAACCGCTACAATTTTTTTTTTTTTATTATTAAAAACCTTATACTCACCTGTTGCTCAGTTGCTTGGCAAGTTTAGTCTGGCATTCTGCTGTGGGATTGTTCATCCAAACGATCCCATAAGGGCTCTTTCACACGAGCGTATCCTGTGCGTGGAATCCGCTGCGTGAAAAAAAGCCAAGCCCCGTTCCGGACAGCAGAGACACGGAGCATTAACATGATTGATGCTCCGTGCCTCTCTGATCTTTTTACTACAAAATCACAGTGACAACTTTGCCTCCCTGTGATCTTTCTACTACAAAATCACAGTGAGATCAAGAGCCTTATCAATCATGTTAATGCTCGTGTCTCTGTCCGGAACAGGGCTTGGCTATTTCACGCAGCAGATTACCCGCACAACATCCGCTCGTGTGAAAGAGCCCTAATGCTTTCTCGTCTTTATGCTAGAGTCTACTGCCAGGGGAGCAGATCGTATTCATATACGTACGGTATTTACATGCAGCAATCGTCTCCTCAATGCAATGGCTCGTCTCCATTCAGATTCATTGTTTGATCAGCAAATTGCTGTTTACATGGGACGATCGGCAGGTCAGAAACAATGAGTTTGAGTGCTGCCTCAATGATTGTTTCACCCATTGAACATGTGTTGGCTCATTCAGTGGGCGATTGGTGACATATTTACATGGGGCCATTAACAGGGATGAACACTCGTACAACCGTTCATTCACGATTAATCTGCCCATTTAAAGCTGTCTTAAAGCCAACACTGGTATTTCTCTGTGCTTGAGAGCATTGCATCGTAACAGCCCTGATGAGAGTTCTGCTGTACTTCTCAGCATTATGTGCTGAGAACATCTTCTCCTCCATTGCAGAAGAGATGGGGATAACTGGGCATGATGCTACTGAACTACTGCCCAGAAGCAGGTCCTATTTGCTTAGATTGAGCTGCAGAAAGTTGCCAAGAACCTCTTAATGTTCTGCAATTGTGTGCACCTCAGAACCGAACCAAACTCTGAATCAAAGCAGGAGCAGGGCCAGGGCAAGGGACCTGAGCAAAGTATCTCTAGAATGGTGAAAAAGAGATCGATAATTTTACAAGGAGTTGTGAATGTACCTATTTTGTTTGTGACATTTAACCTTTTGAAGAAAATCTCACCAGTTTGTTTCAGCATAAATAGTTTGCATCAAACTGAGTCATTTTCTTTAATTGACCCAGCCATTTTGCTAAAATCTTGTACTGAACATGGCGGTGAGTCCTGATATTCATGAGGTCCCTGCTCTCGCCTCCCCTGGACGCCGCTTGAAGTAGGAAAAGAATGTAAGCCGGAATGGGAGGCAAATAAAGCCGGAGCTCATGTATATGAGGACTCGCCGCCCCTACACTGGAGCTGTTCAGTATAGATTTTAGCAGGGCTGGATTAAGTTAAAGAAAATGACCAGGCATTTTGCTAAGGGGATCTAATTTATTCTGACCATAGTTAGGGCACCATAAAACTAGTCAGACTCCCTGTGAATGTTCCTCTGTTTTATGATGGTGTTTGTCTAGTTAACACAATAACATTATTTCCTCTGCTAAATCAGCCTCGAGATGGATTTGTCAAATGCTTTAAATGAGAAGCAGGACCTACAGAAACAGCTGGAGATGCTAGCAAAAGAACATTTGTCCCAAATTGCATATTACACAGAGAGCCTTGAGGTACTGTAACATAGTGCTGTTTGCAATATAACAAATTTTTGATGGGCTCTCAGAATAATTCAAAGTAGGTCCACACCCTGCAGAAATTGTCATAAAATAACATCTACTCCTCTCTTTTACCCCCTGCCACTTCCAGAGTTGTCACTCTGATCCTCTCCACTGGGCTTTCTTTGGCTGCTGTGATGATGTTCCCATATATTCCACATGGTTTCTGGCTTCATATACTGTATACTGCTGAAGTCAGTGACTGGCTGCACCAGTGTCTGAGGTATTATGTCATGTCACCACTGCATCCATGCAGCTGACATACTGGCTGCAGTGGCGGGGAACCTCTCTGCAGTGGAGGGCAACCTCTCTGCAGTGGACAGCCCCTTTTTAACTTTTTCTAGTTCATTTATTGCTGCTTAAAAACATTGTCCTATATTACCGGCTGTCACAGATAACTCATGCACTGAAAGAGGGGTCAGCAACCTCCAGCCGCTGGCTGTGAAACTACAAGGTATGACCCCCTTCCTTATTTCTGCCATGCTGTATGCTAATAGTGTGTGGTCTCCTGCAGAGCTGGCATCATCTGCACCTCTTTGACTCTGCCCAATCATCATAGAACAACATACTATTAACATATAGCTCAGCAGAGATAACTGGGGGCCATATCTGGAATGGTATGTCACAACAACATGAAAAAATGGAATACTTCTGGGACAACTGGGATTTATAGAAGGTCTGTGTATACAGGACGCTGCTGTCTTGACTAGCTCTATGTATCGGCACATCTTCTTCTTTTCTGGATTGTTTTACCGTTCATGAGAGATCTCTGCACTAGTTATTTATGCTGAGGCATGCATGATTCCTCTCCCCACAGAGTTTTCTGTGTGTGCTCTGCTTTTTTTTTTTTTTTTTTTTTTTTTTCTCTTTCTACACTTGTAAACTTTGATACCCCCTTTGCAAATTGCCCCTCCCTATGTTGTAGCCTGTGTGAGCTGTCCTGCTCGGCTGCTCCAGCCCTCCGACCACCCTCTGATCTGCCATGTACAACGTTCTCCCTTTTCCTGATTCCATATCAAACACCGAGAGTAAGGGAGGGAAAGAACAGAGAGACATTTCAGGAGCAGTGCTCTAATACAGTGTTTCCCAACCAGTGTGCCTCCAGCTGTTGCAAAACTACAACTCCCAGCATGCCCGCACAGCCAAAGGCTGTCCAGGCATGCTGGGAGTTGTAGTTTTGCAACAGCTGGAGGCACACTGGTTGGGAAACACTGCTCTAATAGATTCTAGGTGAAGGACATGCACAAACTGTCGTAGGACATTTTTAATGAAGACCTATTTAGAAAAGTGAGTAAAGAGAGTGGCCGGTTTCCTATACTGATGACCTGTCCTCTGGATCAGTCATCAATATTGGATTGGTCGAGGTCTGATTCCTAACACCCCCACCGATCAGCTATTACACTTCATCTGCTCCTTCTCATTGAAGTAAATGGGACGGAGGAGCAGCAATTACACCTGATCACTGCTGCAATGTCGACAGTGAGCAGGTAAACTGTGAAGAGAATGCAGAGCTCGTATGAGCTCTACGTTCTCTTCAAACATCTGATCAGCGGGGGGTGCTGGGAGTCAGACCCCTGCCGATTTTTGATATTGATGACCTATCCAGAGCTTAGGCCATCAATATAGGAAAACGGCCAACCCCTTAAATTTTGTATTTACAAAGCCTTTACAATCAAGTTTTACTTGCTTTTCTTCGACAGTCCAACTATCCAAAACATTCGACATTCAAATTCCCAGCAGGTACTTCTATTGCCAGTTGGACATAATTTTTCTATTAATCATATGGAATGTAGATTTCTGTATTGACTTGTATCTATACAGCATGTGTATGTAGCTACAGTATATAAAATTAGTATAAATGTATGTGTTTGTATAGACGTGTGTTGTTTTTTTCAAGTTTCTTGAACAGGAGAACAGTGTGTATCGGGAGCAGGTGTCAGAGACTGAATCCCAGCTCAAAATTCATTTTCGCACAGTGCTGGACAGGAACCTTCAGTGTGAGAATCTAAAGGATACCGTCAAAGAATTGCAGTAAGTGTACTGATGTTCAAGAAAATATATATTTTTAACTTAACCCCCTCAGGACTTTGCAATTTTCTTGCTTTACATTTTTTACTCCCTGCCTTCCTAGAGCCATAACTAACTTTTAAAAAAAAAATTAAAAATTATTCCCATTTACATAGCTGTATGAGTGCCTGTATTTTTGCAGGAAGAGTTGCACTTTCTAATGGCATCATTAAATATTGCATTCAAAAAATTCCAAATGGGTTGAAGTTGGAAAAATATGCAGTTCTGCAAAAGTTTTATATTGGTTTTGTTTTTATAGAGTTCCCTGTGCGGTAAAGCAGACCAGTTACCTTCATTCTCTGAGTACAATTACAGAGATAACACATTTTATATAGTTTTTCTTCTGTTTTAATACTGAAAAAAAAGGGAAAACATTTTTTTTTTCTTTGCCTCGACATATTCTGACTCCAATATATTTTTTTTATAGTTATGTCCACAGTGCTGTGTGAGGGCTCATCTGTAGTTTTTATTGATACTATTTTGGAGTGTGTGACTTTTTGATCACTTTTTTGGGGGGGATACCGTATTTTTTTTTTTGCACATTTCACTGTAAGGGATATTGTATTTTTCGCTTTATAAGATGCACTTTTTCCCCCCAAAAGTGGGGGGGGGGGAAATGCCAGTGCGTCTTATAAAGCGAATGCTGCTATTTTTACTTTGCAGACACTGATACATTGCCGGCCGCTATGCTGCACAGCGTGGCCTGCGATGCATCAGCGAGGAGGGGCTGGAGGCAGGAAACTCGCGGCGGGCCCGGTGTAGTCACTATACTCTATTACATTGGGCCCTGCACAGCAATCTTTATACAGTATGTAAAGTCTGCACGATAAATCGAAAAAATAATGGAATCGCGATAATCGGCAAATGCGATATGGCGATTTGGCCGACCCGAAAATGCCGCGATTTATATATAAAAGGGCCCCGCGCACATAACTGCCTTTGCGTGTAAAGTGTTTTACTAGTGTGTGTGTGAAAGAAGCTCTCTCCTATTGATAACAGGTCCGGCCTCTGTACTCACTGTCACTATGAATGCACTGCAGCGAGCTGGCCGGCCGGTCGGCGCGTGACTGACGTCACTTAGTAACGCTCCTGCTTCCTGAAGTGGGAGGAGCGTTACTAAGTGACGTCAGTCACGCGCTGGCCGGCCAGCTCGCTACCGCTCGCTGCAGTGCATTCATAGTGGCAGTGAGTACAGAGGCCGCACCTGTTATTAATAGGAGAGAGATTGTTTCACACACACTAGTAAAGCACTTTACACGCAAAGCCAGTTATGTGCGCAGTTTAGGACACATGGGGGGACCAGCATAAGATGCTATATGTCTTATGCTGGCCCCCCTCATGGCCCTATGTGTCATAGCACACATCCCCCATAACAGCGTCCTCCACAGATCCCCCCATAACAGCGTCCTCCACAGATCCCCCATAACAGCGTCCTCCACAGATCCCCCATAACAGCGTCCTCCACAGATCCCTCATAACAGCGTCCTCCACAGATCCCCCATAACAGCGTCCTCCTCCACAGATCCCCCATAACAGCGTCCTCCTCCACAGATCCCCCATAACAGCGTCCTCCTCCACAGATCCCCCATAACAGCGTCCTCCTCCACAGATCCCCCATAACAGCGTCCTCCTCCACAGATCCCCCATAACAGCGTCCTCCTCCACAGATCCCCCATAACAGCGTCCTCCTCCACAGATCCCCCATAACAGCGTCCTCCTCCACAGATCCCCCATAACAGCGTCCTTCTCCACAGATCCCCCATAACAGCGTCCTCCTCCACAGATCCCCCCCATAACAGCGTCCTCCTCCACAGATCCCCCCATAACAGCGTCCTCCTCCACAGATCCCCCCATAACAGCGTCCTCCTCCACAGATCCCCCATAACAGCGTCCTCCTCCACAGATCCCCCATAACAGCGTCCTCCTCCACAGATCCCCCATAACAGCGTCCTCCTCCACAGATCCCCCATAACAGCGTCCTCCTCCACAGATCCCCCATAACAGCGTCCTCCTCCACAGATCCCCCATAACAGCGTCCTCCTCCACAGATCCCCCATAACAGCGTCCTCCTCCACAGATCCCCCATAACAGCGTCCTCCTCCACAGATCCCCCATAACAGCGTCCTCCTCCACAGATCCCCCATAACAGCGTCCTCCTCCACAGATCCCCATAACAGCGTCCTCCTCCACAGATCCCCCATAACAGCGTCCTCCTCCACAGATCCCCCATAACAGCGGCCTCCTCCACAGATCCCCCATAACAGCGGCCTCCTCCACAGATCCCCCATAACAGCGGCCTCCTCCACAGATCCCCCATAACAGCGGCCTCCTCCACAGATCCCCCATAACAGCGGCGTCCTCCACAGATCCCCCATAACAGCGGCGTCCTCCACAGATCCCCCATAACAGCGGCGTCCTCCACAGATCCCCATAACAGCGGCGTCCTCCACAGATCCCCCATAACAGCGGCGTCCTCCACAGATCCCCCATAACAGCGGCGTCCTCCACAGATCCCCCATAACAGCGGCGTCCTCCACAGATCCCCCATAACAGCGGCGTCCTCCACAGATCCCCCATAACAGCGGCGTCCTCCACAGATCCCCCCCCATAACAGCGGCGTCCTCCACAGATCCCCCCCCATAACAGCGGCGTCCTCCACAGATCCCCCCCCATAACAGCGGCGTCCTCCACAGATCCCCCCCCATAACAGCGGCGTCCTCCACAGATCCCCCCCCATAACAGCGGCGTCCTCCACAGACCCCCCCCCCATAACAGCGGCGTCCTCCACAGACCCCCCCCCCCATAACAGCGGCGCCCTCGACAGATCCCCCCCCCCATAACAGCGGCGCCCTCGACAGATCCCCCCCCCCCATAACAGCGGCGCCCTCGACAGATCCCCCCCCCATAACAGCGGCGCCCTCGACAGATCCCCCCCCCCCCATAACAGCGGCGCCCTCGACAGATCCCCCCCCCCCCCCCCCATAACAGCGGCGCCCTCGACAGATCCCCCCCATAACAGCGGCGCCCTCGACAGATTTCCCCCCCCTCCCCCCATAACAGCGGCGCCCTCGACAGATCCCCCCCCCATAACAGCGGCGCCCTCGACAGATCCCCCCCCCCCCCCCCCCCCCCACAACACGGCGCCCTCGACAGATCCCCCCCCCCCCCCCCCCCCACAACACGGCGCCCTCGACAGATCCCCCCCCCCCCCCACAACACGGCGCCCTCGACAGATCCCCCCCCCCCCCCACAACACGGCGCCCTCGACAGATTCCCCCCCCCCCCCACAACACGGCGCCCTCGACAGATCCCCCCACACACGACGCCCTCGACAGATCCCCCCCACAACACGGCGCCCTCGACAGATCCCCCCCACAACACGGCGCCCTCGACAGATCCCCCCACAACACGGCGCCCTCGACAGATCCCTCCACAACACGGCGCCCTCGACAGATCCCCCCCCCCCCCCCCACAACACAATGTCATACCCAGCCGCGTCAGCGGCTCATATGGGAAAATCCAAGCAAATAGACCTCTAGCACAATTCCCTTTAAAATATCGTATCGCATATCGTTATCGCAATTTTTAGGGCCCTAATCGCAATCGCACAAAATTCCCATATCGTGCAGCCCTAGTAGTCATGTAATCCTAATGAAAGTAGCGCAAGCCTGCTCCTCCCGCTTCATTAATAAAGTGGGAGGAGCAGGCGCGTAGCGGAGTGAGTGACGTTACGCTGCCAGCCTGCTACAGTAGTTTGATAGTAAGTACTACTGGAGAGGATTGTGCTACTTGAATTAGGATTACATGAATACACTTTACATATGAAGATTGCTGTGCGAGGCCCGGTGTATTGGGGTCACTATTTACACAGGGACACTTATGGGGGGACGGGAGGAATCTGTGGATGACACACATATAGCGTAAGATGCTAGATATGTGTCATCTACAGATCACCCCCCCATAACAGTGCGTCGTCCACAGAGGCCCGCCTAACAGTGCGTCGTCCACAGAGGCCCGCCTAACAGTGCGTCGTCCACAGAGGCCCGCCTAACAGTGCGTCGTCCACAGAGGCCCGCCTAACAGTGCGTCGTCCACAGAGGCCCGCCTAACAGTGCGTCGTCCACAGAGGCCCGCCTAACAGTGCGTCGTCCACAGAGGCCCGCCTAACAGTGCGTCGTCCACAGAGGCCCGCCTAACAGTGCGTCGTCCACAGAGGCCCGCCTAACAGTGCGTCGTCCACAGAGGCCCGCCTAACAGTGCGTCGTCCACAGAGGCCCGCCTAACAGTGCGTCGTCCACAGAGGCCCGCCTAACAGTGCGTCGTCCACAGAGGCCCGCCTAACAGTGCGTCGTCCACAGAGGCCCGCCTAACAGTGCGTCGTCCACAGAGGCCCGCCTAACAGTGCGTCGTCCACAGAGGCCCGCCTAACAGTGCGTCGTCCACAGAGGCCCGCCTAACAGTGCGTCGTCCACAGAGGCCCGCCTAACAGTGCGTCGTCCACAGAGGCCCGCCTAACAGTGCGTCGTCCACAGAGGCCCGCCTAACAGTGCGTCGTCCACAGAGGCCCGCCTAACAGTGCGTCGTCCACAGAGGCCCGCCTAACAGTGCGTCGTCCACAGAGGCCCGCCTAACAGTGCGTCGTCCACAGAGGCCCGCCTAACAGTGCGTCGTCCACAGAGGCCCGCCTAACAGTGCGTCGTCCACAGAGGCCCGCCTAACAGTGCGTCGTCCACAGAGGCCCGCCTAACAGTGCGTCGTCCACAGAGGCCCGCCTAACAGTGCGTCGTCCACAGAGGCCCGCCTAACAGTGCGTCGTCCACAGAGGCCCGCCTAACAGTGCGTCGTCCACAGAGGCCCGCCTAACAGTGCGTCGTCCACAGAGGCCCGCCTAACAGTGCGTCGTCCACAGAGGCCCGCCTAACAGTGCGTCGTCCACAGAGGCCCGCCTAACAGTGCGTCGTCCACAGAGGCCCGCCTAACAGTGCGTCGTCCACAGAGGCCCGCCTAACAGTGCGTCGTCCACAGAGGCCCGCCTAACAGTGCGTCGTCCACAGAGGCCCGCCTAACAGTGCGTCGTCCACAGAGGCCCGCCTAACAGTGCGTCGTCCACAGAGGCCCGCCTAACAGTGCGTCGTCCACAGAGGCCCGCCTAACAGTGCGTCGTCCACAGAGGCCCGCCTAACAGTGCGTCGTCCACAGATGCCCGCCTAACAGTGCGTCGTCCACAGATGCCCGCCTAACAGTGCGTCGTCCACAGAGGCCCGCCTAACAGTGCGTCGTCCACAGAGGCCCGCCTAACAGTGCGTCGTCCACAGAGGCCCGCCTAACAGTGCGTCGTCCACAGAGGCCCGCCTAACAGTAAAAACTAATGGATCAAAAGAAAAATTATTCAAATGATATTGATCCGCAAAGTGGAAATATAAACTTCTCCAAAAAGAGTTCGATCGAGAGCCTAATTATTTTGTGCAATCAGTAAGAACAGGGTACAAGTGTCTATGCAAAAATATAAATGATTTATTATACAAGAATTTAAAATACAATCAAAAATTCATCAATGTAAATTTCAATAATATGCAGTACCCAGAATTCGCTAACAAAACACTATACAATCAACACAAGAATATTATGCAATACTGCTTTCAATTTATGAGATAAACCAATCAAGTGACTGACTGACAGATACGAGCCCTTGCTCTGCCAAAACTATGACCAATCTCAGAATGTATTAGTAGTAGTGCAATAAAGCTTATGAATTCATTGGCTTGATATCAAACTAGGGAATATAAAGATTCCCAAAAGAGAAGCTACCACAGAGAACAAATGGTTTATTGCTGCACAGGGGGGCTGCTCAGGTCCCAGTAGTACAGCGCCTCCTGGGAAAGTCACCTCAAATGCAATTGACCATTACATCTGCGTGGTTAAATATCAGTGATCGGCATTATTGCCAATCACAGACATTTAGTCCCGGTTGTCAGCCGTGTCAAATGGCAGAAACCAAAAAGCTATTGATTGGGGTGCCATTTTTAACCTGTTTGGGACATGGGGCATACAGGTAACACCTAAAGGGTTAACAACGTTTGTAAAATCAGTTTTGAATACCTTGAGGGGTGTAGTTTCTAGAATGGGGTCATTTTTGGGTTGTTTTTTATTATGTAAGCCTCACAAAGTGACTTCAGACCTGAACTGATCCTTAAAAAGTGGGTTTTTGAAAATTTCTGAAAAATTCCAAGATTTGTTTCTAAACTTCTAAGCCTTGTAATGTCCCCAAAAAATAAAATGTAATTTACAAAATGATCCAAACATGAAGTAGACATATGGGGAATGTAAAGTAATAACTATTTTTGGAGGTATTACTATGTATTATAGAGGTAGAGAAATGGAAACTTAAAAATTGTTTACATTTGGTATTTTTTTTATAAATAAAATTTAACTTTTTTGACTCCATTTTACCATAAAGTACAATATGTGACGAAAAAACAATCTCTGAATGACCTGGATAAGTCAAAGCGTTTTAAAGTTATCACCACAAAGTGAGACTGGTCAGATTTTCAAAAAATGGCCTGGTCCTTAAGGTGAAAATGAGCCCGGTCCTTAAGAGGTTAAAGACTGTAAGGGGTTTAAGTACTTTTATTAACATGTGACCCTAACTGCTGCATAAGTAAAGGGTACATTACCTTTAAAGGGAACCTAACTAATTATATACAATCATTAACTACTAAAAAGTACCTTAGATGTATTCACTTACTGGTGTGACAGATGGTTACCTCATAATATACACACAAAGATGCCGCATGCTAATGAGCTGATTCGAGTCCAGCGTGATGTCATTGAGTCCAGCGCATATTTAATTCAGAGCTATAGCCACTCCCCTGCCCACCTGCTGCTGATTCCTATGGAAACAAACTGTCATTCAGCAGCAGGCGGGCGGGGAGAGTCAGGAGCTCATGAATATTCATGACTGATCATTATCAGCTGGAGCTTTTCAATACAAGATGTTGGCAGATTGACTGGGTCAATTAAAGAAAGTGAGCCAGCATTTTGCTAAGAGAATCAGTCACTTATTTATGTTGCCCTTAGTTAGGACACCATAAAACTGGTGACAGGTTCCCTTTAAAGGGAACCTGTCATCACCTTTATCTTGACCTCACTGACTGCAGCATAAATTGACAGAAATGCTGATCTCAGCAGGTGTGTCACTCATGAGCTAAAAGTAAGTGGTTGCTGAGAACCAGTATCATAATCATTACAGCCCAGGCCTTGAAGAGTCCAATCTACCTGAGAAGAGTCCTGGTTATTCCTAATCTCCTGCTCTCCTCGACCATCTGCTGATGATTGGCAGTTCTCTCCTAGAGAGAAAGGGAGAAAACTAGGTAGAAGACGGTCAGTCATCAGCAGGTGGGCAGGAGAGCAGGGATTCATGAATAACCAGGACTCTTCTCAGGTGGCCGTGACTCTTTTCCAGGCCTAGTCTGCAATGATTGTGATGTTGGTTCTCGGCAACCACTTATTTTTTTTACTTTTAAATGACCGACCGCTGAAATCAACTCGCCTGTCTCTACTTTATGCTGCCTTTTAGTATGGGCAGCATAAAGTTGATGACAGGTTCCCTTTAAAGCTAAAACTACTTTAGTCCCTTCCTGTTGCCAGTCTATAGATCACAAATGGTACAAAACACCGTGATCATAGCGGGATCTGCTTCACATCGGAGAGGAGAGGACGCAGCAGTGAGATGATCTGTGTCCTCCAGCATTCCTTAGTATGTGGATAACTGCTAATAGGGATCTAATGGCCAGCAGCACCAAGTGTGTGATCTGCATACAGAGGACTGCTTGGAGGACACAGATCAGGTCTTCCCTGCTCCCTTAAGCCCCTAAAGCAGGGTTCCCCAACTCCAGTCCTCAGGGCTCACTTGCCGGTCAGGATTTAGGAGTATCCCACAGAATGAATACCTGTGGTAAGTCACTAATTATATCAGCTGCCCAATACTAAGGAAATCCTGAAAACATGACCGGCAGCTGGGCCCTGAGGACTGGAGTTGAGGACCACTGCCCTAAAGAATTTTTTTTTATTGTATGTTAAGCTGTGATTTATTTGCAGGAAGGAAGGAAGTGACTTAAAAGAGAAGCTGTCGCACACTCAGGCAGAAGCTCAGACCAGGATCATGAAACTGAACAAAGAAATGTCAGACTCGTCCACAGAAGTATCCAAAATCAAGTCACGTATGTTAGAGCTGGTAGAGGATTTGAGAGAAAATACAAAGACTGAGGTACAGAATTCTGTAAAACAATAAAAAAAAATATAGAAATGACAAAAAATTATTAAAGGGGTCTCATTTCAGCAAATGTCATTCATTTTACACTGCTGGTTTCCAAGGGCTACCGCCACGCAGATACAGGGTGGCTGGGTAGGAGTTGCTGCGCATGTGTGCCTGTGCATCCATGGTCAGTTCTTTTTCCTGTAATGTGCAAGCACGACCACCGCTGCTCGGTCACATGGTGGTCATAATCGGTCTATAATGCGATCGAAAAATGAATCAAGCCAATCAAAGGAGGCAATATGGACAATCACAATACATCAGTAAATGGCTTTCTCTACATTATAAATGACATTTGCTAAAGTGACACAACCCCTTTAACTTGGGGATATTTCTGAAAACAATGATTTGTCATTGTGATTTATAACCAACCCATACAGGGGGTTTTACAAATGTACAAGTTCATGTAAAACTGCTTTTAGTCCCTACAGGACTTTTTCGTGGACCACCCTGTAGAATAATAATTAAATTTAGACATTTTTAAATTGTAACATTTTCTGTGGTCTCTGTAATGTTATATTCTGTATTTATAGCCGAAGTTTAATCCTTTTCTGTAGGCAATAGAGAGTTTACTTGGGTCACAAACACCCGGCCGAAACCTTGTACCATGTAAGGATGAAGAGCTGACGACAAGTGTCTATGCAGAAGGTCAGAATTTAAAACTGTTCTCCAGGACTTTTATATTGATGGCCTCTACTTAGGATAGCTTATCAATACCAGGCGGGGGTACGGCTCACGGGAGCTGCTGAGCTGTTCTAAACCTGAACTACCACGCATCATTCACTTCAATGGGGCTGAGCACGATACAAGGTACAGCTGCTATAAATGTACGGCTATGTGCTTGGTGAGCAAGGAGAAGGCCGCAGCACTCATAGGAGCACTGGTGTCTTCTCAAACAGTGGGCGCAGGGGTCCCTGGGTATAGGACCCCCACCGATCAGATACTGATAACCTATCCTGAGGATAGGCCATCAGTATCGAAATTGCAGAAAACCCTTTAATGCGGTTTTACACTGCACAATTGTTGGACCAATTATCGGGAATGAACATTATTATGAACACTTTCCTGATAATAGACCAGTGTAAATGTGCTGCTGATGAACCAGCAAAACACTCAGTCATCAGGTGAAATGATCTTTTATGCAGAACATTGTCGTCGTTAGTGGGGATCAGATCGGACTGCGTGAACAATGAATCTGTATGATATACAATGGAAGACATTGCTGCATGTAAATGCTGCTCGTCTCTCCACTGACGAGCAGGCAGGTATTGGGAAGGTCCCCTCCTAATAATTGCCTCGAGCATGTAAATGGCTTTACCCTTTAAAGGGAGTCTGTCACAAATCTGACTGGTTTTAAACCGTTCGCATAGTTCAGAGGGACTCAAAGACATAACACAGATGTTACTTTTATTTTCAGATCCTCCATATTGTCAAAGTAGTTTTCATTATATTCTACTGAGCCGTTGCAAGCGCCCAGGCCACCTATTTACGGTGGCCTAGTTTAAGCCCTGTATGGGATGCGGTTCTCGCATGTGTCCGTCTCCTGTTTTAAAGCCCTGGAGTGCCAGAAGCGTCAATCTTGGCTGTTTAAGGCTACTTTCACACTTGCGTTTAACTTTTCCAGTATTGAGATCCGGCAGAGGATCTCAATACCAGAGAAAAACGCATCTGTTTTGTTCACATTCATTGTCAATGGGGACAAAACTGAACAGAACAGCATGTTCCAAAATGCATTGCGTTCCGTTTGGTTGTGTTCCCATACCGGAGAGCAAACCGCAGAAAGCTGCAGTTTTGTGTCCGGTGTGGGATGCAGAGCAAAACTGATCCGTCCCCATTGACTTCCATTGTGTATCATGCCAAATCCATTTGCTCTGCATTCCACACCAGACACAAAACTGCAGGTTACTGCGGTTTGCTCTCCGGTATTGGAACGCAACAGAACGTAATGTTTTCTCGGACGCAAAAAATAAATAAAAATGATCAGTCCCCTATAGACCATCAATGGTGTTCATGCCAAATCCGTCCTTGCTATGTTAAAGATAATATAACCTGATCCATTCATAAAGGATGCAGCCGGTTGTATTATCAGAAACGGAAGCGTTTTTGCTGGATCAGGCAAAAACGCAAATGTGACAGTAGCCTAACTCCTTAGGTACAGCTTTTAATAGCATCTAAGTGGTTCAAAATGAGATTATGGGGTGCCGATGTCTTCGCATGGCAGCCTGGGGCCTGATAATATCCCTAGGCCTACCTGCAGTGTATTCCTAGCAGGCTGTGCCTCTTTGGTGCAGCCTGCTGTTGACTGTCCGTTATCACTGACAGTATCATACATTGTACTGCATAAAGAGTACAAATGTATTACGGAAGTTGTCCTGCAAAACACAAGCCCCCAATCTACATAGAAAAATAAAAAGATTATACCTCTTGGAAGATGACAATGAGAAAATAAAAAAATAAAATTGCTTGGTCAACAAGGACATCTGCAAGCTACTTTTCACCTGCAATATCCATGACTTGGCTTCCAGGTCCACCAGAGGAAGATTTGGCTGATGTATTACGTCAGTTGAGAAGTGTTTTTGCAGATCTCATCACCACTTCATCGAATGCCATGGAGGAAAAACAGCAGATCATCCAAGACCTTCGAGTGGAAATGTGAGTTGGAATGCAGACATTATTGCATAGTTACAGTTTAATGGATATGCAATGGGCACCTCCCCCTAGGGCCCTCTATGGTGTAGGAATGCCGAGTGGTATAGTGCAGCCTATCTGTGTCACGGTGCTCCTACCTGGATACCGCTGGACCCCAGGATTTGGCTCCGAAGCAATAAATAAAGGGGAATAATTGAGGGATTAAGGAAGAACTTGAGTCCAGACCTTGAGATGAAGTTCAATGGCAGCTTTACTTGGGTAAACGTTTTTCCAAAACAGATTTCAGGCTTCATCTTGGTTCCCGCAGGCTTTAGCATTAAAATGGCAGGCCAACTCAACTCTGCTATATCTGAGTCTGCTGTCCTGACAAGCTTAAAGGGGTTCTGCAGTTATTTGAAACTGATGATCTATCATCTGGATAGATCATCAGTATCTGATTGGTGGGGGGTCCGACACCCGGGACCCCCGCCGATCAGTTGTTTGAGAAGGCAGCGGCACTGGCAGTAGTGCCGCGGCCTTCTCGCTGTTTACCACAGGCCCAGTGACATCACGACTAGTATCACTGGCCTGGGCGGGGCTAAGCTCCATTCAAGTGAACAGAGCTTAGCCTCGCAAAGGCCAGTGGTGCCAGTTGTGACGTCACTGCGGTAAACAGCGAGAAGGCCGAGGACCTGGAACATAATGCATAGATGACTTTGTTAGACCATTAAGGACAGTAGCAGGGTGTAGGAGTGGCAACACCACTCAGGGGTGTTACAGATATGTCCCTCTCAGGGTGCCATTCCACAGTTTATTTACCAGTACAGTTTTGAGGATATTTGCACCAGACTGTGCAGTAATCTGATGTTGAGAAATCAAAGAGATGGATCTGACATGAGATTGTTGTCTATACCCAGCACAATATTGTATTTAAAAAAAGTTACTTGATTGTGCTTCAGTCCTGTATGCAAATTGTAAAATGATGTTTAAAGGTGGACATAACCCCCTTACCGTCATCCTGTTTATGTATAATATACAGTACAGACCAAATGTTTGGACACACCTTGTCATTCAAAGAGTTTTCTTTATTTTCATGACTATGAAAATTGTAGATTCACACTGAAGCCATCAAAACTATGAATTAACACATGTGGAATTATATACATAACAAAAAAGTGTGAAGCAACTGAAAATATGTCACATTCTAGGTTCTTCAAAGTAGCCACCTTTTGCTTTGATTACTGCTTTGCACACTCTTGGCATTCTCTTGATGAGCTTCAAGAGGTAGTCACCTGAAATGGTTTTCACTTCACAGGTGTGACCTGTCAGGTTTAATAAGTGGGATTTCTTGCCTTATAAATGGGGTTGGGACCATCAGTTGCGTTGTGGAGAAGTCAGGTGGATACACAGCTAATAGTCCTACTGAATAGACTGTTAGAATTTGTATTATGGCAAGAAAAAAGCAGCTAAGTAAAGAAAAACTAGTGGCCATCATTACTTTAAGAAATGAAGGTCAGTCAGTCGGAAAAATTGGGAAGACTTTGAAAGTGTCCCCAAGTGCAGTCACAAAAACCATCAAGCGCTACAAAGAAACTGGCTCACATGCGGACCGCCCCAGGAAAGGAAGACCAAGAGTCACCTCTGCTGCGGAGGATAAGTTCATCCGAGTCACCAGCCTCAGAAATCGCAGGTTAACAGCAGCTCAGATTAGAGACCAGGTCAATGCCACACAGAGTTCTAGCAGCAGACACATCTCTAGAACAACTGTTAAGAGGAGACTGTGTGAATCAGGCCTTCATGGTAGAATATCTGCTAGAAAACCACTGCTAAGGACAGGCAACAAGCGAAAGAGACTTGTTTGGGCTAAAGAACACAAGGAATGGTCATTAGACCAGTGGAAATCTGTGCTTTGGTCTGATGAGTCCAAATTTGAGATCTTTGGTTCCAACCACCGTGTCTTTGTGCGATGCAGAAAAGGTGGTGAACGGATGGACTCTACATGCCTGGTTCCCACCGTGAAGCATGGAGGAGGAGGTGTGATGGTGTGGGGGTGCTTTGTTGGTGACACTGTTGGGGATTTATTCAAAATTGAAGGCATACTGAACCAGCATGGCTACCACAGCATCTTGCAGCGGCATGCTATTCCATCCGGTGCGTTTAGCTGGACCATCATTTATTTTTCAACAGGACAATGACCCCAAACACACCTCCAGGCTGTGTAAGGGCTATTTGACCATGGAGAGTGATGGGGTGCTGCGCCAGATGACCTGGCCTCCAGTCATCGGACCTGGACCCAATCGAGATGGTTTGGGGTGAGCTGGACCACAGAGTGAAGGCAAAAGGGCCAACAAGTGCTAAGCATCTCTGGGAACTCCTTGAAGACTGTTGGAAGACCATTTCAGGTGACTACCTCTTGAAGCTCATCAAGAGAATGCCAAGAGTGTGCAAAGCAGTAATCAAAGCAAAGGGTGGCTACTTTGAAGAACCTAGAATATGACATATTTTCAGTTGTGTCACACTTTTTTGTTATGTATATAAATCCACATGTGTTAATTCATAGTTTTGATGCCTTCAGTGTGAATCTACAATTTTCATAGTCGTCAAAATAAAGAAAACTCTTTTAATGAGAAGGTGTGTCCAAACTTTTGGTCTGTACTTTATAAATATATATATATATATATATATATATATATATATATAATCTGTCCCCAGATTAACATGTATGATTTGAAAATAAGACTTATACGATCATGTGGATATAGATTTAAAAAAAAGAAAACTGGCTACAGCAGGAGAGGGCTTAAAAGGGTTTTCCAAGATTTAAATACTGATGAGTATCTGATCAGTGGGGTCCGATAGCTGTTTGAGAAGGCAGCGGTGCTCCTATGTGCGCCACTGCCTTCTATGTGCTCACCAAGCACAGCACCATACATTGTTTAGCGGTTGTGCTTGGTATTACGCACAGCCCCATTCACTTCAATGGGGCTGAGCTGCACCTAGGCCAAGTGACCAATAAACGTGTCGTCACTGACCTAAAAAAAAAAAAAAAAGCTGTGAGAAGGCCGTGGAACTACTGCGAGCACCGCTGCCTTCTCAAACAGCTGATCAGCAGGGGGTCCCTGGTGACGGACCCCCCACAGATTAGATTCTGATTACCTATCCTGAGGATTGGTCATCAGTATAAAGGTCTCTGAAAAGCCCTTTTAAAGATGGTCACTTTTACAAGGCTGGGTTTCCATGTTCAGGTTTTTTATGCAGTTTTTGAAGTTGTAGCTAGAATGGATCTTGACCTGAGGACACACATAAAGACAAAATTGAGTCGTTTTCTCTGTTCACTCTGGCTTTGGCTTCAAAAACTGCATAAAAAAAGCCTGCACACTGAAATCCAGCCTAAAAGTGCAGCTTATTAAAAAAAAAAAAAAAAACTTTCACACACTTGTGGAAATGTCTCTGGAGGGCCTCGGATCTGGATATATGAGATGGAGTAGTAATCACGGGGGGTGCTTCCTGTCAGTTACTGCATTGAATTACTCTACATTCAGCCTCTACTTGTCCCAAAATCACTGACAGCAAAGAAAAAAATGTTGTATTCAACTTTACGGCAAAATAATATAAGATGGACTTTGGAATGGCCTTAAAGAGGGCCTTTCATGGGTCCAGACATTATGAAATAAGTAGCGGGTTATGTAGGGCATAGTGCAGGCATGTAAGATCACTTACTAGCTTATCTGTCTGGCGCGCCGTTCCCCCACTGTAGCAACCTTTTTTACTATTTTCTGCCTGTTATGCTAATGAATATCATCGGTACAAGGAGGAGGAGGAGGCGGCCCTGTTTCTCAATGGGCGTCTCCTTCTCCTGGCTGTAGCGCGGTCCAATTACAGCGGAGAGAAGGGGAGCATTTTTTCTCCCTGGCTGTGATTGGACCGCTCTACAGCCAAAGAGAAGGAGACGCCCATTGTTAAACGGGGGCAGTCTCCTCCTCCTCCCTGTACCGATGATATTCAATTCCATAAAAGGGGGCACAGCGGGGGAACGGAGTGCTAGACAGATAAAGCTAGTAAGTGATCTTACATGACTGCACTATACCCTACACACACCCCTACTTATTTCATCATGTCTGGACACATGAAAGATCCTCCTTTTAAAGGGACGGTAAAGCTAAAATAGTTGTGGTGTTTGAATGCTACAAAAGGGGCAGTTGATGATTCCACCCATCTTGTTGACAAGAACGTAAGCATGAAACTGGTAGTATGGAACAGGAGAACCATTTAGTTTTGTAGCAAAAAGGTCTTCTGCTAAATATTATAGTTCCTGATTTAGAATTTTGAAATGGCATAAAGTTTTTGTGAACAATATAAATGGGATTTTCTCTAGAATACCCTGTCTCCTGTGAGGCCTCTATCCACCTTCTCGCTCAATGTTCTTCCTTTCTGCCATTCTGCAGAAATAATGATGCAGTTGGAATTTTTATTTTATTTATTTATTTTCTTCTCAGTGCATCTGTAAAGGAAGAACTTCAGAGTCAAAGATTGCGGCATACATCTGAAACTCGTGTCCTCCAGGAGGAGCTTGGCAGCCTGAAAAGGAGAAATTGTGTCTTAGATGAGAAGTTAAACAGCAAAGAAAAGGTGACCGTGCAAAACTTTTAAATCTAATCAAAGGGAATGTGTCATCAGAAAATGACCTATTATTTAAATCCAGTTTTATGTTAAAAGTTTTGGTGGTTTATATGATCTACATAAAAAAACGTAATAATAAGCGTCAATTCCTGGTTTCTACAGATCACTTTTAATCATTACAGGCAGAATTATAATGACCGATATCACCAATGTATTAGATAAGACAGGATCCACCATTCACAGTAGGTGATGGTCACATCTTATCTACTTCTTCCTAGAACAACAACCTCTGTACAGGCCACAGAGCATGCCTAGAAAACTCCCATAGAAGTAAAAGGGGTACCCTCCTATCTATAATGTCTATCGACCACTGTGGCTGCTCTAAATCTCAGGCAAGATGGCAGCCCCCATAATCATGTACTGGAAAAAGAATATCTTATCAAACAGATTAGAAAAAAAGAATGTGTTACGATGCGGTTTAAAAGGAGTTATCGGGGAGGGGGGGCGGAGCTTGACTGCTCAGCAAGACGGACGTGTGTATGTGAGCTCCTCGCTGCGCCACTCTGCAGATTGGTATATTTTGCGACTACACTAACCAAATAATGGTCAAAATAGGCAAAGACAGACCTAAAGATAAGACGGACCAAGTTAAACAAGATCCGGGTCCCTCGGACATGGAGAAATATCTCCAAGAAAACTACAGCAAACCAGCGGGATCAAGTAAGATGGCGCCGGAGGAACTAGAGGAGCGGGAGATGAGTTCAGATGCCAAAGTAGAAGACGCCTTTGAAATTAGCTCTGCAACACCATCATGCAACGCCACTCAAATATCTCGTCAATTCCTGCAACAGCCTTTGCTGAAAGCACTAGCCCCGGTGCTACAAGATGTTGCTGAGATCAAAAGCGATATAAAGCACATTGGACATCGAGTTGAGGTATTAGAAAACAACCATGCGGCCATCATCTCCTATAACTGTGCCCTAGAATAACGCGGCTCAGATGGACTCGCTCATCACCTCCTTTGCCCTAATAGAGGACCAAGAGAACCGGAGCAGGCGCAAAAATATCAGGATTCGAGGCATCCCAGAAAGTGTGCTGCACGAGACTCTTCACAGGGCCGCAGATGCCATATTTACTACCCTTCTAGGAGTAGAAAGGGCTTCCGAGATCAAGATAGAGCACATTCACAGATGCCCAAGAAGGGTGAACACCCGAGGGACGTGGTGTGTGGTCTCCTAAGTTAGGCCCCTTTCACACAAGCGAGTATTTCGCGTGGGTGCGATGCGTGAGTTGAACGCATTGCACCCGCACTGAATCCTGACCCATTCATTTCTATGGGGCTGTGCAACCAAGTGTGGATGCGGTGCGATTTTCATGCATGGGTTCTAGGTGACAGTCTATTCACTGTATTATTTTCCCTTATAACATGGTTATAAGGGAAAATAATAGCATTCTGACTACAGAATGCATAGTATAATAGTGCTGGAAGGGTTAAAAAAAAATAAAAAAAAGTTAACTCACCTTATCCTCTTGTTCGCGTAGTTCGTTCCCGGTCTGTTCTTTGCTAGCTGTGGGCTTGGGCTGAATGACCTGTGGTGACGTCAGATCACATGCTCCAATCACATGGTCCATCACCATGGTGATGGAGCATGTGATCTGACATCACCACAGGTCCTTTAGCCCAAGCCCACAGCTAGCAAAGAACAGACCGGGAACGAACTACGCGAACAAGAGGATAAGGTGAGTTAACTTTTTTTATTTTTTTTAACCCTTCCAGCACTATTATACTATGCATTCTGTAGTCAGAATGCTATTATTTTCCCTTATAACCATGTTATAAGGGAAAATAATACAATCTTCAGAACATCAATCCCAAGCCCGAACTTCTGTGAAGAAGTTCGGGTTTGGGTACCAAACATGCGCGATTTTTCTCACGCGAGTGCAAAACGCATGACAATGTTTTGCACTCGCGCGGAGAAATCGCACATTTTCCCGCAACGCACCCGCCTCTTATCCGGGCAAAAAACATGACGGCCGTGTGAAAGAGGCCTTATACAGCTACTGCTGCTCTACTCAAAGCTGCCAGGGAAAGGTAAGAAATTCTCTTTGAAGGAGAGGATCATCTTGTTTCAAGATTTGGTGCCATCAACGCTCAACAAAAGAAGGGTGCTGCGCCCGCTGAAAGATCTTCTCAAGTCCAGCCAGATACCCTTCAAGTGGCTATTCCCTTTTGGACTTACCTTTTACCTCCAATGGCAAAAGATGTACAGTCCGCACCCCTGGAGATCTGCCGGCGGCGTGGTCGCTCCTGCGGACACCTCCTGTGGAAATCCCTTCATGGTTGCCAGTGGCGGCTGTCGGCGGGCCATTGCCGGAGCTGCCAGACATAGGCCGCTAGGAGAAAGTAATACAGAGGAAGAAACAAAGCCCCAGACACAAGGACACTTGATAGCTAAGTATCATGCTATTTAATAATGTAATAAGTGGAAGCAGGGCCTGCTGCCTTACACTAAGCCCTGAGATAACTAAGCTGGGTGTTATGTGAGAGTCCCGTTCCAGCTGTAATGATCACCATTTAGATCGGTAATTTAACGGGACAATACAGACTTGGACTTTAATCTATAACCTGTTTATCGGTGTTATTATCATTAGTCAGTTACACTGTTCTTAAAGTTGGCATGTCCATGAGTGGCGCCATTGACATAACTGATTATTATCAGATGTCTGCAGAGTCTGTTACTACACGTCTCACACACAGGAGGAACACATGAGATCCTTCCCGAGATCCTTTTATTATGCACCAC
Source organism: Bufo gargarizans (assembly GCF_014858855.1). Lineage (NCBI taxonomy): Eukaryota > Metazoa > Chordata > Amphibia > Anura > Bufonidae > Bufo > Bufo gargarizans. The sequence goes on along the minus strand of NC_058082.1, from coordinate 464,343,212 downwards.
CATGCCAATTTACCAGTTTATGAAGATAACGGTACTGTTGATCTGTTTGATTTGCCATATACATTTACTATACCTCCACTTCATTGCCCTCCCTTTTACCCTGGGTGGCCCACTGTGTATTAATTTCGGGCACCACAAAATGTCAGGCATACTAAGATGACTTCTATTAAGTGTATATCATTCAATGTTCGGGGCCTAAACACCCCACAGAAAAGATCGAAATAATATGCATGTTAAAGAAAACCAAATCTGATATCGGTTTCCTTCAGGAGACACATTTTAAAGAGGGACGTATTCCCAGCCTGCCACGAGCTCACTTTCATTCCTGGTATAATAGCTCTTATGTGAAGGCGTCGCGGGAGGTGGGGATTGCAATTTCCAAACATGTACCCTTCACACACATACTCACCCAGACTGATCCAGAGGGCCGCTATATCTTTGAGAAAGGGAAAATAGGGGGAGACTTGGTAACACTGGCCAGCCTATATGGTCCTAACAGAAGATGGGTGGAGAAGACCCTGAGAAGCTTAATCACATTTGCAGACTAGTTGGTGGGGATCTAAATGTGGCACTGGATAGATCAGAAGGTTCCTTAGGGCATTCTTAAACCTCTTTAGGAAGCATTAATAAAATGATTTATGAGTCATGCTTAGTTGACACCTGGAGATTGCTTCGCCCAACAGGGCAAGACTATACATTCTTTTCACCTACACAATTCCCTTCAACGATTAGATTATATTTTCATCTCCCATAGATTCGCTACAGCAGGCAAGCATAGACTCTATTACAGTGTCAGATCATGCTCCCGTTTTGGCTTCGGTGAATTTCATTAGTCTACCCCAGAGACGGTGGATGTGGCTATTTTAAATGAAATTTTACTAGACAAAGGAGAGGACTTAAAAGTCCCTTCAGCGAAAGCTCCAATTGTTCTTTCAGGAAAATAAACCAGGGAATACTTCAGTGGAGACAGTCTGGGAGACGCATAAAGCCATAATGAGGGGGGAGCTCATTGCTTTGGGGAGCAGAATCAAAAAAGGCAGGCAAAAGTTACTATATTCTCTGCTTGCTCAGATAGCAACTATAGAATCCCTACATAAAAGATCCAAGGCAACACAGGAACATGCAGAGTTGCTGAGGCTGAGGGGGGGGGGGGGGGAGTTAAAAAAAATATTAAATCACCTTAATGTATGTAATGCGAAGGTATGTCAGTACTCTAAGTATTGCTTTTATGCTCATGGAGACAAGGGTAGAAAACTCATGGCTAGACTCCTAAAACAGAGAAGAGACTCCACATTAATCTCCATGATCAAATCAAAAGGGGGCAAGATAGCCTTAAAGGGGTTCTGCACTTTAATTTAACTGATGATCTATCCTCTGGATGATCTATCCTCTGGATGATCTATCCTCCGATCAGCTGTTTGAGAAGGCAGTGGCGCTCCAGCAGCGCCGCGGCCTTCTCACTGTTTACCGCCGGCCCACTGACGTCACGACTAGTATCAACTAGCGTGGGCGCGGCTAAGCTCCATTCAAGTGACCCCTGCCGATTAGAAGCTGATCTATCCTCTGGATAGATAATCAGTTAAATGAAAGTGCAGAACTCTTTTTCCAACTCTTTTTTTCCTTATCAGGAATGGTACGAGGCAGGGGTGCCCTTTGTCTCCCACTCTTTATATCTTTGTTATGGAGACTCTTCTTCAAGCCATCAGAGATCACCTGGGCATACGGGGATTCCTGATCGGAGATAAGGGGCCAAGATATGTAAATGTGGCCTTTGCTGATGATCCTCTCCTCATGGTCACAAACCCTGTCGAGGCCTTCCTGCATCTGCTGGAGTTAGTTGACCTATATGGGAGCCTATCCAATTTTAAGGTTGACCACTCCAAATCCGAAGCTATGAGTGTCTCATCCCCTCAGGAGATAGTCACAACCCTAAGGCCTCAACTCCATTTAAATGGCAGGTGTCCCATATCGCCTACCTAGGGGTTAAAATACCCTCTCAGCTGGGAAAGCTGTTCCAATTAAATTACTTGCCCCTGCTCAAGGATATCCAAGCACACTTAAAATCCCTTAAGATCCCATATGTCTCATGGATGGGTCGAAAAAAAATGGTTAAAAACCTTTATTATGCCCAAACTATTATATGTACTGCAAATGCTGCCTGTCTTTCTGCCCAGCTCTTTCTTTACAATAAGAGAGATTTTTTTCTAACTTCCTATGGAGTGGGAGAAAACCAAGAATAACCTCCCAAAGGTTAATACTAAGAAAAGAGCAGGGTGGGTTTGGCCTAAAAAGATGGCTCCAAATTCAAATCCCCAATTCAAGCCCTAGGCAATGAAATAGAACTAGCATGCCTCACACGTGCAGAGAGCTGGTCTGTGGTGTCTCAACACCTCTCCCATAGAGGACAATCCACTCCTGAGAGGAACAGCATCTGTGTTACGAAATATAAATAGAGATCACAACCTCCTTGGAAGACCATCCTTACATATGCCAGCAGACCTTATCCCTTTTTCTGTCAGACCAGGAGCCACTGACATTGCTCCGATATGGGAAAAATTTAGGAACCACACAGTAGAAGACTTTTTATAGAAGAACCATCTAAAGCTGAAGAGGTTCATCAACCTATTCCTCAGGCCCTTGGGCGTAGTGACTTCCTAGACACTTAAGAAATTCACTCTATTGGAAAACTATTATTTAAGAATATAGGGAAGGATAGGGAAAGGACATGGTTTGAGAAACTAATGAATAAAGACTCTATCCCAAGAAAACTAATCTCGCATTTATACCTCAGCCTACTGACACCAAAGACCAAAGTCACACCTCAGTACATACAGACATGGGCTTCAGAGCTGGGAAGAGGCTTTTTAGAAACCGATACCCTGCATATGCACTCATAATCTCATGGGTTCTCGAGGTGTGTTAGGGTTCAAGAGCACGCTTATAAAGTCCTGACACAATGGTACAAGCCCCCTCCCAAACAATTGTACTCAAGAGGTCTCCGGGACTCAGATAAATCCAGGAGATGCAGATCAGGGATAGGCTCATTGAGTCATATAGTTTGGTTTTGCCCTAAGATAGTACCTTTCTGGTCAGAAATCACAGGCTTAATCAACAAAATACTAACACACGCCCCACCAAATTAACTCCAGAAGCTGTCCTCCTATGGCTACCCACTCCAGATTTGCAGCCCTCCAAGGGGAACCTACTCACCACCTAATCCAGGCAGCGAGACTTTTAGTCCCAATGAGATGGTTAAGTGAGGATCCACCCACGGTGGAACAACGGAGAGATAAAGGCGATCAGATGTACTGATTTGGAGGAGCTGGCCAGTTGGGAAGAAAGGAGGCATGACAAATTCTTAAAGATGTGGAGCCCATGCAGAACATATAAATTTAATTCCCTCTGAGCTAAAATATGTGAAAGTATGCTCACTCTGGAATGGGTACTGCACGGACAGCAGGATCCTCATAGGTCATCTTTACCAATAATTAAATGTTCTTGCATGGCAAGACCACTTACTGTTATCTTGCATATATATTCTTATTATTGTAGCCAAATTTACCACCTAACTCCTCCCAGTTATTACACTACATAGACGGTAATATACCGAAACGTGCGGATTGTTCCCGATTTGTTGTGCTATTACTTAGTGGAACATTTCGCCGAATGGTTCACAAAATATCGGTGTATTTGTGGCGAAATTGGTCCCATAGGAATGAATGGCGGAATGTTCAAAACTAGAGTGGGAGCTGACAAAAGCTAGAGTGCGAGCTGAAAAATCAGGACATGATTTCTAAACTGCCACCACTCCCTCATTTTCAAGCCCTCCTACACAAATCTTATATCAAAACGTTCAGCTATCCCTGCTGCCACTAAAAATGTCCACGGCTAAGCCATAGTCCTGATAGTTTTCACAATATGACCATTTGATTGCAACTCACGCTTTGACATTCATTGAAAAACCACTCTAGCCACCTCAAATTTGAAGGGCAATTTCTAAACTGCGACTGTGCCTTCATTTTTAATATTTCAGAGACATACAATGCATCAATATAGGTCTGGGTCTTGCGATTCTCACAATATAAAGCTCTTCGCTGTAGGATTTATCATTTTTAAACTACAACCGTTGAAGATGGCAACTGCCAGTGAAGTGAGCTAGTTGGAGCAGTTTGTTTTTAACCGCTCTTCTCTGCCCTTGCTGTGGAGTGAGTTGCCATAGGAACACAGGTGTGTGAGCAGCCAGCAGAGTGACAAAAGCTAGAGTGTGAGCTGAAAAATCCCTCATTTTCAAGCCCACCTACACAAATCGGCTGCTTATGTTTTTATAAATGTATGTTTTAATGCAATTGGGAAACACTTTGGGCAACAACATTGCAATTAAATGTGCTATATAAATAAATAAAAGTAAAAATGCATTTCTCACTCTATCAAGCTTGCCATGTGCACTTTTTAAATTTGATCAATTGATTAGTGTAATGTTTACTATTTTTTACTCACTCCAAACACTCCACACAGTTACTCTGCCCACTCCATAAAGTTACTCTGCCCAGTCGAACCTTTCCACAGTTACTCAAGCCACTCCACCCAGTTACTCCGCCCACTCCAGTTGTAGACTACTGGTGGAGGCAAGAACACTTCACACAATTTCCCCCAAAATTGTAGCTTTTCTAGTTGTAATATGTTCTGTTTTCATAATACAAATCATTATGCCATTAACCCGGCACCCCCGCCAATCAGCTCACCTCTTCCTAGGCCATGTGACATCACATGGCCTAGTTGCAGTGCAGCCCCATAAAAGTGAATGGAGCTGCACTGTGCTTGGAAAGCTTCGAGGAGCATGGCGGATTGGGGGTGGTGCCGGGACTCTGACCCCTGCCAATCTGATAATGATGACCTATTCTGAGTGTAGGTCATCATTATCATTTACCGTATCCCCCCTTTAACTGGCAGAAGAAAATTATAGGTGACACATTCCCTTTGAACGTTCCTATCAGGATAAGTCCACAATTTACTTTAAAGGGGTTGTTGGTTTTTGTAATATTGATGACCTATTCTCAGGACTGCCGGCACCCCCCAACAATCAGAGAACTTTTATTTTTTATTTTTGAACTGTTTAGCTCACTATCATGATTGCAGTGTTTAGCAGTAAAATTACAACTCCACCGTTTCCATTCACTTAAAGGCAACCGGTCACCTGGATTTTGAGTATAGAGCTGAGGACATGGGTTGCTAGATGGCCACTAGCACATCCACAGTACCCAGTCCCCATAGCTCTGTGTGCTTTTATTGTGTCAAAAAACGATTTGATACATATGCAAATTAACCTGAGATGAGTCCTGTCCCCGACTCATCTCACGTACAGGACTCCTCTCAGGTTAATTTGCATATGTATCAAATCGGTTTTTTGACACAATAAAAGCAATGGGGACTGGGTATTGTTGATGTACTAGTGGTGATCTAGCAGCCCATGTCCTCAGCTCTATGCACAAAATCCAGGTGACAGGTTCCCTTTAAATGAGGAGGCTCTGTTCTATTCACTCGATTAGGAAGGCGCTTTCCTATTGAATGGAAAGGAGGAGCTATAATAACAAATGTGGACAGCCCCTTTAAGGGATTAGTTTGTATTCAAAAAGTATATACTTAAACATGCTTATACAGTTTTTGCATCCTTTTGCCATGAATTTGTATGTATTGAATACATTAGTTGTATGACAGATGTGATGTGGCTAGAGACTTGATAAATTATGCACCTCGTTTGTCTGCAGTGCATCAGTGAGCTCCAGGAGGTTGTGAATCAGCAAGAACAGAAGATATTTCAGCAGTTTAGTACGGCTAAAGAAAGCGAGGTAATCTTCCAGTGGACATTAATTACTTGTCTTCCCTCAACCTTAGAGGTTGTGTCACTTCAGCAAGTGGCATTTATCCTGTAGAATAAGTGAATACAAGGCACTTACTAATGTATTGTGATTGTCCATATTGCCTCCTTTGCTAACTGGATTCATTTTTCCATTACATTATACACTGCTCGTTTCCATGGTTACGACCACCCTGAAATCCAGCAGCAGTGGTTGTGCTTGGCTTCTAGCACATAAGCTAGTGCTTTTTCCTAACGTGAGCAAGCACAGTCACCACTGCTGGATTAAATGGTAGTCGAAACCATGGAAACAAACCGTTTATAATGTGATGGACAAATCACAATACATTAGTAAGAGCCTTGTATTAACTTTCTTTACATAATAATTATTTGCTGAAGTGACACAAACCCTTTAACAATACCAGGGACTGCATATGGTTTTCTGATGCTTCTGTCAAAGCCATCACAACTTATCACTGACCTTGCCTTTAACCACTTCGCGACCAGGTGTATGTACAAAAATATATAAAATCTATGACCCTTGGAATTTGGAGACTTTAAACCATTTTTATTTTTTACAATAGGATATGCCATTTGAATCACTGCAATTACTGATAGATATTCACAATTGCGTCACTGATGGATACGATTCAGTTATTTTCAGGGACGCTAAAATGAAAATAACTAACAAACTTTATTTTCGTACTTTGCTTAAAACAAAGGGGGTCACGCTTCTAATCGCCTAGAAAAACCCAATACCATAAATAGGAGTAGCATGTAATTCACTCTGCTGAACTAGGTGGGTGCCTATATCCATGTACTAACACTGCTGCTCCTATATGAATTAGGATCATTAGTGAGGGATACCAGGCTCAGGTAGAGGCTAAACTGAATCTTGCTCACTATTAGGGCTCGTTCACACAACCGTGCCGTTTTTTGCGGTCCGCAAATTGTGGATCCTGCAATTTGCGAAACAGGAGGCCCATTACAGAAATGCCTATTGTCTGCAAAACGGACAGGAATAGGACATGCCTCATAATTTTTGCAGGGCCACGGAACGGAGCAACTGATGCGGACAGCAGACGGAGTGCTGTCCGCATCTTTGTGGACCCATTGAAATGAATGGTTCCGTATAAGGAACACCAAATACGGCCCGTATACGGAACACAAAAAACTTTCGTGTGAACGAGCCCTTAGTGTTACCAGTTAACAAGAGCACCGGTATAATCCTTAAAAACCCTCACTACTAACTTGAATAAAATAATTATAGCTGCCTGTTACGTATTGATGTCGTCTGTTAATACTGGCTACAGTAGAACTCTTGCTCAACGCGTTTCCAGTTGGAAGACCTCATCTGTAGCCCTTTCCCCGTTACAGCCAATACTGCCTATATCCGTACAGACAAACAAACATAAATATGAGCACGCCACCTCTCGCATGTTGCAGCGCTCCCGGCACTAGTGCGGCCATGAAGCGGCCGCCAGAACCACAATGTTTTAACCCCTGTGGCTCCACCCCTAACTAGCGGCCCAGCCAATCAGCCGACACTCCCCTGATTCTGTAAGATTATAATCCGGGTGACACAAAAAAGGACCAGGGCACTATAAATTCAATGAGGACCCTCAACCTATGATGATAGACATCCTGACGGCTGCCCACTACTTCGCTACCCTAACTGCAGACGTCGGTACATATTATAATACAGATGAACCCAGTGGCAAGTAAATATATTCCCTGCTCACCTGTATTCATACAACGTGTCGACAATGGTATAGAATAGTATGGGTACAAAACACAACTAGTGTATAATCCCATACTTTAGGTACCAGCTGATGCATTAGTTCCATCTACCCCTCAGTGTCAGATCATGACTGGGTACCACTATGATGATGAGATGGGGGGCTTCACAACCCTACCTGATTAAATGTCATAATTGAATAGTACATGTGGGTGAAATCAGCACCGGACTGTGGCATCACTTACCACAATCCCTGTACTGGTGTCTCTATAATAACCTGGATCACATACTGATTTGTCGCCCTGGTCACCAGTATTAAACATTGTAGAAGCGTAAAAGATGTCAATGAGTTGCTTGATTCGCAGAAAACACAACAGAGGTGTATCGGAGCACCGAGAGGTATTGTCACATCACATATTAAAGAAAGCAACTATAGTAAATGTGATCGTTTAGACCATCAGGTCGAACCGTTCTGAGGCGCAAAGTCCATTGGGCCTCTTTTTGGAGCAACTCCCAGCTGGTTCAGCAGGGCGAATTACATGCTACTCCTCTTTATGGTATTGGGTTTGAAGTGTGACCCCCCTTTTTTTTAAGCAAAGCAAAGTACGAAAATTAAAGTTTTGGTTTTGTTATTTCATTTTAGCGTCCCTAAAAATAACTGTGAAGGATATGCAATTTACTCAAAAGCAGTACGGTTTAAAAAATATATATACATATTTGATATTATTTGGAAGTGTCAAATTCAATGTTTTTTTTTTTAATAACTTCAGAAAGAACTATTATAAATGACTCAATAAGTTGTATCTAACCCAAATTAGGGCCATTGAAAAATACAGCGCATCGTACCAAAAAGCCATTATACGGCTACTTCAAGGTTTAAAAAAATTTTACTCGCATGGATCCAGAGATCTCTCCAATCATTCTTTAAGTAGGCAGCTAGGGAGCATGTCCTTTCTGCCACAGCTCTCTCCCTTTTTAATTATCACAACTTCTAAAAGTAGATCTGGCTGGTGGCAGTTAAAGGATAGAACTGAGCATGTGTGACCCAGCTGATTCAGCTCAGTAGCAGGACATGCATATTACTATCCAGACTGAAAACCAGGGGTCATCTTTTAAGAAAGTAATATATAAAACAAAAGTCGTTTTTCATGCTGAATTATATTTGTGTGGACAACCCCTTTAAGTGATGGAAGATTTCTATAACCTAATGTTTTATTAGGTCCTTATTCGGGAAATTGCAGAGTTGCAGATGTCTTTAAAGGTGTGTGAAAATCAGGTAGAAGTCTTGAAGCAAGAACTAGCACAGAATTCCACAGAGGCCGCAAGAAACTGGATTCAAGAGAAGCTGCTCTTACACAAGGATGTGAGTCTGATTTCTGACCGTGTGTGTTGCTTCTTGTGGATTCCACCGGGGTCCTCCAACAGTCTAATGGCTATAACATAAAGGTGCCTCGTGGTCAGTTATCCTAATCTCACCATAGAATAATGGGCAACAGTAAAGAAAATAGACCAGCAGCACAATCCTCACCGTCCTCAGACTAAGGGCTCATGCACACAAACGTATTTTCTGTCCGTGTTTTTTTTTTTGTTTGTTTTTTTTGCAAACTGTATGCAGAACCATTCATTTCAATGGGTCCGCAAAAAAAAAAAAAAAAAACGGAAGTTACTTCATGTGCATTCCGGTCCACAAAAAGAATAGAACATGTCCTATTATTGTCCGTATTACAGACAAGGACAGTACTGTTCTATTAGGGGCATGCTGTTCCGCAAAATGCAGAATGCACACGGATGTCATCCATATTTTTTGCGGACTGTGAAATTCATACGGACGCGTGCATGAGCCCTAATCAAGACTTTCAAACAACAAATCCTGGTTCTTAGGTGATATTGAATAAAAAGCGCAGCACTGCAGAAATAATCTTCCGACCTTTATTTTTATTCCCATGAACATAAGCTAGAAATGAAGATGAAGGTTTGAAGATTATTTCTGGAGGGCTGTGTTTTTTCTTCTATATGAGCTTATATATTTTTATTTTTTTTCCTTTCATTTTATCCATCTTAATGTTGTATTTGTCGTCCTTAGTTAACTACATTGAGACTGAAACTAGTTGACGCCGAATCTTCAAAGTCTGAAGCTATTCAGCGGCTGTTGAGACATGTAAGTATTCTCCACATTGACCAGCTTCCTTACACACATTACTCTTCTGCTTGACGTTTTTCCCCAGCATCCTATACGGTTAACTCTATAAGACAGTAGCTGTAAGAAGAAACTGTGTGCCTAATTTGTAATGCTAATTGTAAACTTAGAAATATTGCCTGGGTTTAAAAAAATAATATAAAACTGTAATCCTGGACAGCTTTTAATTGTATGTAATGAGAGGGAGAGTGTTAAAGAGAATCTGTCACCACGAAATGCAGTGCTACCTGCAGGCAGCATGTTATACAGCAGGAGGAGCTGAGCAGATTCATCTATAGTTTTGCGGGAAAAGATTCAGTAATGCTTATCATTTTATGCATTTAAATCTCCGCTCTTTCTGAGCTGAAAGCGGCTCGGTCACCAGTATCAACCGTATTTAACCAGACATGCTGTCAGGTAGGGCTCATCATGCTGATTAAAACTATACCTTTCTTTTGTCTGTATGCGAAACAGCTGCAGAGATATGTGTTTTTATTCATATGCCAATCAGCAACTGGAGCACCAGGAGGCGAGGCTGAATCATTTGAGCACTGCTTTGTCACACCCCCTGTGCTTTGCACACTCCCCTCTTCCCTTGATTGACAAGCGTCTCCTCTCGATTGCTGAAGATGGGCTGAACTACAGGTGCAGTCCAAATAAATGCTTTCAACTAAATCCAATCTTGTGGACTGCAGATGTTACTCAATTGTTCAAATCAGTTGCGCTACAAAAAGTCACAGGGTAGCCAAGTTGTAAGTGGGTTCCCTAATACAGTTCTCCTCTCGACTCGCTCAAAGTCGCGCCTACTGTATGCATATCTGCTTATTGAAAAACAAAACAATTTAAAATGGCAATCCTAACTGGACCTTGGTTCCGAGTTACCACTTTGTATTGCCATTTTAAATAGTTTTTCAATACGCAAATATGCGTGACTTTAGCCGAAACGAACTTTGACTCCAAGGAGCCAATACATTTTAATGCTGTATGGAGACCGCATTAAAATGTAAGTATTTGAACGAATCAACTTCTGTTCTATAATGCGAAAGTTGATTCGCTCACGCCTAATCATGCCCCATCAGCATGTCATATTTTCAGGATTTCCTTTGCATTGAGCGGGTGATATAATTAGTGTCAATGCATCAGGACTCATTCTGTGGGGATATTCTTGAATCATGACAGGTAGAAGCCCATAAAATGGGAGGCATTATGGACAATCCTGGTCATACTGTATCTGTGTTGTCTGTTGTAGAAGGATATACTGAAATCGAATCTAGCTTTATCAGGAGGCAGAAGTGCGGAAACTGGACCACATTGTTGTAAGAATACGACAGGTAAGATGGTGACTAGATGATTCTGGGGTAAATGCTCATGGTCATTGTGATAACGTAATGTTCTCCTTTTATTTTGTAGGTTCTCATTTCTATACCAGAAGTTGTAACTAACTGCGATAAACTGCAACAGTTATTGGATTTCCTAAAATAGAGGATCGGCTCAAAGGAGAACCTGCCAGAAGGAAAAAAAAATATATACCAAAACAAGCCAGCTACGTTTTATTTAAAGCTTCGTTTACAAGTTATCAGTGCTTTAAATATTCAGCACTGAAGCCTGTAGTAACTCTGCATCCTGTGTCCTCATGACAAACTCCCTGCCTGGTCTCTGGCAAGTTCAGTGTTATCACAGGGCCACTGTCTTAATCCAGGTGGCCATCCACATTGACATTCACAAACACGACTGCTACTGTTATTCAAGCTTATTAGAACTTGATCATAACATGAATGGCCTCATGCACACGAGCCGTTGTGTGTTTTGCGTATCCGCAAAACACGGATGGCGTCTGTGTGCGTTCCGCAAATTGCGGAACGGCACGGACAGCCATTGATATAACTGCCTATTCTTGTCCGCAAAACGGACAAGAATAAGACAGGTTATATTTTTTGGGCAGACCACGGAACGGAGCAACGGATTCGGACAGCACACTGAGTGCTGTCCGCATCATTTGCGTCCCCGTTGAAGTGAATGGGTCCGCATCCAAGCCGCAAAAACTGCAGCTCGGATGCGGACCAAAGCAACGGTTGTGTGCATGAGGCCAATATCAATGAGAGAAATTCTTAAAAATGTCTTTATTGCTTTAAATAGCCAATTAAAGCTATAATTTCTCATGAGCAGTCTAAAGCCCGTATTACACCTGCCGATTTTTCGTCAGATGATTGGTAACGAGCGTTGGAAGTAACACTAGTTAGCGATCATCTGGCAGTGTAATACTGCCGCCAATGAATGAGCAAACACTCGTTCGTCGGGCAATCAATTTTTTTTTTTTTTAAAGGTTAAAAAAAAAAAAAAAACATTGTTTACAGGTGGCAGATCAGTGGTGTCTAATCCATGATCTGTTGTCGGCAAGCAATGATTCAGTATAGGAATGAGCGATGGCATAACGATCGCTCCTCCCTATACTGAGGAGGAGTTCGCTGCATGCAGTAGCAGTGGTCTCCTCCACTAGCGAGCAGACGATTGCCGAGAGGGAAGGCTTCTCTCCTGACAATTGCCAGTTAAATCGGGCTGTCTAATACGGCCACACAGCACAAATACCGTTTTTATAAATCGCTATTATGCCTCTCAATTCCTGGCAAAACTGCATTGAAATAAATGGAGGGCCATACAGAATAGTATATTTATTTGGCATCTCTGCACCTTTTCTTTCACCCGTGGCATTTCCATTGGGCGAAAAAAATGGATAACGTTTTTCTGTCCAGAAATGTGTCAGCAAGCTCCAAGTATAAAGTGCCATGTTGGAGAATATGGCACATGCTTTCATGTAATTACATATTAATGTACCGCCAGTAAATTGAACCTTTCCTATCTCAGGCAAGAAGTGTTATCATGGGGAAAATAAAAGCGGCTACACCGTGACTGTAATTTCAAGCACTGATATCTGGTCCTTCTCTTTCTATGTAAAGTTGTAGTATCCTGCACTTAGTGCTTTTACAATGTTAATATATGTATATTATTGTTCATATGTATTTCTTGAGTTAAATAATATTTTAAATATAAAAAAAGTTTTGGAAAACCTTTTTCATGTAACTTTGTCTACATGGGCTGAAACACACAAGTGCACGTATCCGAAGACTTCCTGCGCACAGTGCAGACTTGTATGCAGTAAGTCCACATCAAAACGCAAAACCAGATGTAAATCAGCGCTGTTTATCACGGATTTCGTGCATCTTTTATTTTTTGTGGATTTTAACAACTCCATTGACGTCTATGGGAAACCACATTACATCAGCCGCAGATCGGCACAAACAATTGACATGCTGCAGATTTTAAAGGCCGCACCACAGGTCAATATCTGCGCATACAAAATATACACGAGATCTGGCAAATCTCATTCACTTTGCTGTTACTGTATTATGCTGCAGATTTTCCACACAAAAAACTGTGTATAATCCACACCGTGCGCAGATACTCTAATAGTGTGGGTAAAACACTTGGTACAAACTGAGAAATCTGGACTCCAATATGCTAAAAGTACAGATCGTGGGTTGGCAGAACTTGCCCAATCTAGGACAGGCTGCTTCACTCTTGATAGTCTGACACAAGTCGAGCCTTGACTCTTTTTGTCAGCTCCATAGTCATTGAATGGAGCAGCAAGACGCATGCTCGACCACCACTCCATTCAAACTCCTGATTGCGATCATGTAATGAATAGGAAGGGGGATGATGGACCCCCATTCTAGTAATCTGTGGGGGCTTCCGCATTCAGTCAGCAAATCAGTGGATGGCTGATCATTATCCATTTTTGGGAAAGCCACAATAAATGGTTCCGAGGTTTCTTTCTCTGCCCTTGTTCCAGTGGCAGTGATTAGTAATCTGGTTTAGGGCTCATGCACATCACTGTATGTATTGTGTGGTAAAAAAAAAAAGTGACACGTCCGTGTTTCATACGTATTTTTGCGGATCAATTGTAACCATGCTCGCCATTCTCCGCAAAACGGATAAGAATAGGATATGTTCTTTTTTTTTTTTGCAGAATGGACTTGCGGACATACGAATACGAAATGCACGCAGATTTATTTTTATTTTTTTTGTGGCCCCATTGAAATGAATGGTTCGGCATATGGGCCGCAATAAAAAAAAAAATGAAACGGACATTGACAAAAAAAAAAAGTGCCATGCGCACTTGAGGGCAGCAGTTAAACCAAGCCTTTCCTCTAGTTGCTAGTGCAGATGTCACCTGTCCCAGATGATCAGTATTTTACATGGAGCAGCAACCATATCATAGTGTCTCAATCTAACTGTACTTACAACATCAGTAGCAAAAGCTGGCTATATGCATTATAGTTTTTCACTAATGTGTGTGAGACTCTTAACTCACTCCCGACCAAATGATGTCAAGGAAAAGAAGGATCAGTTGAATTAAAGGAAATGTGTCACTAAATTTTTTATCTGCCAGTTAAATGCAGATAGTGGCAAATATCCTTTTTTTGTAATCTATTTTTTTTTTTTTTTTTTTTTTCTGATTGCAAATTTATTTATTCTATTTCCTGAACATGATTATGGGGGCGGCCATCTTGCATGAGCTTTTCTTAACCACTTCCTGATCACCCATTGACTAAAAACTTCCTGGGCGGTCGGGTTTCTCTGATCGGACGTTTCTAAACATCTTTTCAGAGAAAGTAGCTACACTCTAATCGTGCAGCTGTCGAGCATAGGGCCCACTGTCAGTGACACATTTTGTGTGTACTGATAGGACGGCGGCCATTTTATTTCTCCTAATGATTGCTCCCTAGACAAAACAAGCCATTCTAAGTAATGAAAGGTATTTGTGAATACATTTATTACAAAATAATATTTAAGTATTTTTCAATTTTTTTATTCCTGGAGAACCCAGTTAACATTTCTACAACCAGTTTTGAACAATTTGACTGGTGTAGTTTCTGAAATGGGGTCATTTATGGGTGGTTTTCTACTGTGTAAGCCCCACAAAGTGACTTCATAACCAAACTGGTCCTTAAAAAAAAAAAGTTGATTTTGAAAATTTTCTTAAAAATGTTAAATTGCTTTTAAAACCTTCTAACGTCCTTAAAAAAAAATTACATTACTAAAATGATTTTCACAGTTCAGACAATAACCCGTCTGCAGGTCTTATGTGTTTGGGGTGGCAAATTCCAATTAACAATGTCACAGGTAACCACCCTTAAAACTTAACTTTTAATATCTATCTAAAATAGCTACAAACCCTCCAACACAAACCACTTAACAGTAAAATAAGAAAACAAGATGGAAGATATCATTAGGTTGATACTTAGCTTTGGGGCTAGGAATGGCAGAGATTGGGCCTAATATATAGCTATGGGCTCTCTCCCCATAGCTGACCCTCTCACTAATTGTGCCCTGCTTACAAACGGAATAGCCACCCCAATAGGGGCGATCCCGTATCAGGAACCTCCTGAATGTCCTTGGATGGCCCTGAGTCGGGGTGTCCCTGGTAGCTATTGTATGCTAACCTGTTAGTTAAACGTTATTGTAATGGCTAACGACTGAAGGTACAAAAAAACTAAAGCCAAATATACCATAAAAAGTAATAAAAGTTTTAGAGACCGATCATGAAATGATTAGTCTATCTCCTGCTTATACTTGTAGATACATACTATTAGTGGTCAGATAGCACATAATCCCATAGTCTAGCTAAACAGAATGTGTGACATCACCTAGAGTTGGTGGTATCAATATCCCTTTATTTCATAGATAATATGATGCCATCTAGGTTGATGACACCATTGTCCTGACGCGTTTCACCCTTACTGTACTCGGGTTCATCAGGGAACCAAATTGTATTCAGAAACAGGGGTATTAATAGTGCCCTAGTATCTAAATGATATTTAAATTGGTAGTTATGACATTGATAAATATTTGTCTACTTGCGTATCACGGATGAGGGCGTTATACCCGCTATCTCCATGTAGTAGCAGTCACCTGGTTATGGTTGGCTTTGAGTTGTAACATGCAGAAAGATGTCTGTATTACCATGTGTAGTACTGACTAATTGCCGGGGTCCAGTAATCAGAAGAACATAATGGTACTTCAGTGGTGTCTCTGCCGACCTTTTTGGATGGTAAATCTACGGGGCCCAGTGCGTATATGATAACTCTGAACCAGTGACACTGCCATCTTTATAGCAATGTTTTCTGTCAGCGTCCGATGGCCTCCCGGCGTCTGCAACATTACAGACTCAACATACAATGTCCCAGACTCAGATCCAGCCAATCAAGGCCACTTCTCTGGTAAAATAGCCGGATTAGTTGCTAGTTGACAGCTATTCCTGACTATTATATATAAGGACTTGTCTTATCTGTCTTAGGCTACTTTCACACTGGCGTTGTGGTTTCCGTTTGTGAGATCCGTTCAGGGCTCCCACAAGCGGTCCAAAACGGATCATTTTTGCCCTTAATGCTTTCTCAATGGATAAGGATCCGCTCAGTTTGGCTCCGTTCAGTCTCCATTCCGCTTTGGAGGCAGACACCAAAACACTGCGTGCAGCGTTTTGGTGTCCGTCTGACGAAACTGAGCCAAACGGATCACACACAATGTAAGTCAATGGGGACGGATCCGTTTTCACTGACACAATCTGGTTGCTTATTTTTCTTAAATCTTCATTTTCTGTTATTTTGTATGATGTTTTGGGGCTTTTGGAACAGATTACTCAAGATACAATGGTCATCCTGGAACCAATTAATATTGTATCTTGAGGGATCACTGCATACCAATAAAAGCAATAATACCAATCCGTCCTGGTTCAGCAAAAAACGCTTCCGTCATAATAATACAACCATCTGCATCTGTTCTGAACGGATCGGGTTGTATTATCTCTAAAATAGCCAAGATGCATCAGTCTCTAAAACCATCGTAAGTCAATGAGGTACAGATCCGTTTTCTTTTGTGTTTGAGAAAATCTGATCCGCAACATATTACGGACAGCGTTATTCTTTTCGCAATGGGAACGCAACCAAACGGAACAGAATGTATTCTGGTGCACTCAGTTTCATGTAGTTTAGTTTTGTCCCCATTGACAATGTTTGGGGACAAAACAGAAGCGTTTAACCCCCGCTATTGAGATCCTATGATGGATCTCAATAGCGGAAAGGGAAAGCGCAAGTGTGAAAGTAACCTAATTGGTAACATTTCTCCCTCATACATTTCTAGTAGCTTTTGCAAAAATGATACATATTTTTTTTTTTTTTATATATATATCTTAAGAAACAGTTATTTAAATAATAGCATCAATGGCTAGTGGATCAACAGACAACAAATATCAAAGACTGCATTGAGACCAACCGAAGTATACACAATCCAGACATAAAATACCGTATGGAATAATCAATGGGACTAATCCTACAAGCTGAGTTTTTTGCATCCACAAGTGACATCACCTTTTATTTTTCCCTGCAACACAGATTTCAAATTCACTGGGGAAAAAATCTTTGTATGAACTGCCACACGGATTTCCCATTGAGATCAATCAGACATGGTTCGTGGAAGGATTTTGCCTGGAATAAATGCTAAAATCAACAATATTTCTGTGCATTTCAAAGCTGAATAAGACTGATTTGTCATTGTGGGAAAGGAAATGATGTTTTAGTGTCTCCATGTTCTGAAAGCCATATATTTATATTTTTTGGCCGATTGTCTTATGTAGGGGCTCATTATTTGCGCAATGAGGTGATGGTTTGATTGGTATTATTTTGGACACATAAAATCGCTTGTTATTACACTTTTTATGATGAAAGGTGACAAAAGAATTATTTTGTGTCACAGTTTTTATTTATTTTGACGCCATTCACCTGACGTGGTGGATTATGTGATGTTTTTATAGAGCTGATCGTTACAGACGCGGCAATGCATATGTCTAATTTTTTAGTTTTTTTCAATTACATTTTTTTTGTTTTTTTTTACTTGAAACCTTATTTATTTTTATTAAAAAACTTTTTTTTTTACTTTATTTTTGTCCCAACTTCAACTTTTGGGAGTCTGATCCCCGCTGCAATGAATTACAATACATCTGGATCTCCTAGGCTTCCATAGATGGCAGGTCCCGATGCCTCTGCAAGGCATCAGGCTGCCTTCTCACACATCGGGTCCCTGTCACTGCAGAGCGGGGACCCGATGGGAACCCTCACTGACCACAAGCACCTTCTATACCGCGGACAGCGCTGACTGCGGCATAGAGGGGATTAATCTACTGGCATCGGCTTTTACATTCTGCGCTTCTGTGAACAGGGCAGACAGCAGAGCTGGAGAGGGTTCAGAGGAGGGCAACTAAAGTAATAACTGGAATGGGGGGGACTACAGTACCCTGAAAGATTATCAAAATTAGGGTTATTCACTTTAGAAAAAAGACGACTAAGGGGAGATCTAATTACTATGTATAAATATATCAGGGGTCAGTACAGAGATCTTTCCCATCATCTATTTATCCCCAGGACTGTGACGAGGGGACATCCTCTGCGTCTGGAGGAAAGAAGGTTTGTACACAAACATAGAAGAGGATTCTTTGCGGTAAGAGCAGTGAGACTATGGAACTCTCTGCCTGAGGAGGTGGTGATGGTGAGTACAGGAGGGGCCTGGATGTATTTCTGGAGTGTAATAATATTACAGGCTATAGCTACTAGAGAGGGGTCATTGATCCAGGGAGTTATCTGATTGGAGTCGGGGAGATTTTTTTCCCCTAAAGTGAGGAAAATTGGCTTCTAGCATAGCCGGATACTGCCTTTCACTGCGGCTTCCCATTGACTGTTATGGGACTTGACAAAAACCAGTGCAAGCACTGTTTTCTGTCTAGCCGAGTCTTATCCCTGCCAGGTCCCATTATAGTCAATGGGGCCTGGCAATACTCTTACCGTTTCCGACTATACAATGGTTTTAACGCTAATGTGAAACTAGCCTTAACTCTTTCTGCAGTTGCCAGCTGCAGGGTGCTCGATGGTTCTAGACCTTATGTAAATGTCTGTTCTCTTCCCTCATGTCTAGTCTCTCAGTTAGGTCTCATGCACACAAATGTGAATTTTTGTCTAGTCTGCATTTTTTGTGGGTTGGATGCGGACCAATTTCACTTCAATGGGCCCCAAAAGATGCGGACATCACACTGTTTGTTTGTCCGTTCCGTGGCATCCGCAGAAATATAGAACATGTATTATTTGTCTGCAGTTACGACAAGGATAGGACTGTTCTATTATGGCCCTGACGTTCCGTTACACAAAATGGGGAATGCACACGCCCAGTATCCGTGTTTTGTGGATCGCAAAAGAGGCTATGGTGGCATGCATGAGCCCTTAAGCTGCGTTCTGGCAGCTTTTCAGTCTCAGGAATGGCATTTACTGGTTGAGGCTTCTCTTTTGGGCATACTTAGCAGGAATTCACACATGTAGGTCTTGCTTTTAGCTCTGTACAACTCTGATTCTCACTAGCCAGGGAGTGGGACCAGACCATCACCCTAGAAACTAGGCTAACGCTGCCAATGTTAACTGTTTGTTGTCCATCAGTCTGGGATACACAGTGCATAAAGTGTTTTTTAGCATTAAATCACAGCAAAAACAATTAACTATAAGCATTGATCCGCTGGGTCACTGCACTCTAATTTCACTGGGAGATATGTCTCTTCCTCCACCATGGTATATTTCTCAGCTATTACATTGAATGATCATGTGGCCTATAATCCACATGCATCTGATCTTTTACTATACTGATCTTTTTATAATACCCCTCTGATAGCGATGCACCTGGCAGTGTATGAGTTAAATCGATTATCCCAGGGATAAAGGTGACCTGAACAGCACTTACTTGTCTTAGGCAGTGATGTGGGAGGATGTGTGCAGCGCTGTGGTATACAGAACGGCCATTAGATGCCTGGGTGAATGCAAGGTGATAGAAAAAGCTCTACTGGAGCAGATCACTGATTTATTCTCTGTCCTGATTTCTTCCATTACAAGGACAATGTTTTATACTAATTGTCATCTAATGATTTAAAGTGTACCCTCAGCAGGATGAGGTTGACAAATTCCTGAGGTAAACACTCCCATCATTTCCCTGGCTGTCAGAAATAGGAGAGATCGAGTCAAAGCATATTCTCCTTGACCTTTGGGACTTCAAGACAACACTTCACAAAAGATTGCCACCAGCAGAGTCTGTCTCCTTTTATAATCTTTACAGTCGGAAACCTTCAATTTAAAGGGAATGTGTCAACTATAATTATTTTTTTTCTGTGAGTTGAAACCAGAAAATGAAATTTTTTTCAAATCTGTTTTTGTTTTCTGATTGTAGATTTATTTATTTTTATTCTATTTCCTGAACAGGATTATGGTGGCGGCCATCTTGCCTGGTCTTTTCTAACCAGCCTTAAGCCTTCATCAGAGTACTGGAGTGCCGCACCAGAGAGGATGAAACAGCAGGAGAAGGAAGGAGGGTGCTGCAATGCAGCACTAAAGAATAGGGCAACAGCCCTGTAGGAGTGGCGTACCCATTCACTTCAAGGGGGCTGCAAAAGATGCGGACAGCACACCATGTGCTATCTGCATCCGTATGTCTGTTCTGTTTTCCCCACAAAAAAATAGAACATGTCCTATTCTTGTCCATATTACGACAAGGATAGGAAGTTCTATTATGGGCTGGATGTTTCCGTTCTGCAAAAACGCCTACGGCTGTGTGCAACAGCCCTTAGAGACATGCTTTACAGCAGCCACAATGGGCCATAGACCGGAGTCATGGAGGCATGCTCTGTGACCTGTGCAGATGTCATTGTACTAGGAAATAATAGATAAACTTTGATAATCTACTATTGTGAATGATGGATCCTGTGTTACCTATCTTTCTGTATCAGTTATTCTAATCCTGCCTGTGATAATGAGGTGACTGCTGAAAAGTGTTCTAAACAGACTTTGAACAAGTGGTGCCTATTATTAGGCTTGGTGGCCAGTACCTGCAGGATTTTGGGATTTTTTAATGTTGATAGTGACATGGAAAATTAAATATAACACAATACTTAAAGGAGTTGTCCCATGAAAAATATTCTTCATTTTACAAACCAGTTGTGATGGACGAACATCTGCTTGGACGGTTCGTGAACGCGATCAAATGTTCGCGAACCGCAGGTTCGCAGCGGGTCCCATTCATCTTAATGTCAGGTGAACCTGAAGAACCTCCAGGTCATATTTGCAGCCACAAAATTCTTGCTAGATGTGCACACAGTCCCACAACATGGACACTGACATGCCAGAAGTATTAAGCGAATCTGCGATCTACAAGCATTATTTTTTTATATGCAAAATTTCGGCATAGTTTTAATCGCAAGAGCACATGCGCTAGGAAGGCGTGGCCTACAGCAACTGGTTTGCATCGACTAGAAATTAAATGGATGCGTTGGTTGGAACCAAGTTCAGCGACTAAGAGGAAGAACTCCTGGTGACTGTAAGTAATCTTACATTAAAGTAGTGTATTTGATTACATTTCACCTGCATGTCTGAACAATCGCTTTATATGCATAAAGAGTGTTAAAAAAATCGCGGGGAGGCGAACCAACTGTACACCCCATACCGTACCCTCACTTCACTAGACAGGTACATCTCTGCTTAGCTGGACAATATCTGATAGCTCAGACCCGTCCCACATACAGTCGTAATACAATCCCATCTACTACCCCTAACAGTAAGGCCGCATGCACACGCTTGTGTTTTTTTCACAACTACGGACCGTAAAAACCCTGGCTGCTGTCCTGCAGAGTGGACGAGCGCACAGCATTGGTTGCTAATTCGCTATGACGCCATGCGCTTCTTGCCGCCATCGCTGTACAGTATTACATTTGTATAGATCATACAAGTGTATCACAGTACAGCGGAGGTGGCCGGAAGCGCACGGCGTCATAGCAACCAATGACGCTGTGCGCTCTTCCACTCGGCAGGACGGGTTTGTACGGTCCGTAGTTGTGAAAAAACATGCCCGTGTGCAGGCGGCCTAAACTAATATTTCCACTTCAAAGCCTTAAAGGGATTCTGTCACCAGTTTTTGACCCCCACATTCAAAAATATGGTTATGTGCATGGAGCCCTTGTGATTCCTAATGTTGTCTTATAAGCTAAATCTGCAGGCTCATTTAGTGTAAAAAACGTTTTATCTAACCTGTCATTCATCTCACTAAGGTGCCCAGGGGGATGCTCATGTCTTCCAGATGCCGCCCGCACCCGTCGCCGTTGGTGCCCAGCTCCTCCTTTGCTGTCATCAGCACCGCCTCAGAATCATTTGCTACTCCTCCGGCTCTCCCTCACTCCCCCCTCCTTCTTCTCTAACATCCCGCGCGTGCGCACAGGCCTGTGCCTGATGCGCCCGTGCGGACTTCTCCGTTCGGCTTCACTGAGCGAAGTGCGCATGCGCCGGCACTTCGCTCAACCTCCCGATGACTTCAGCCTTCAGGTCATCGGGAGGTTGAGCGAAGTGCCGGCGCATGCGCACTTCGCTCAATGAAGCTGAATGGAGAAGTCCGCATGGGCGCATCAGGCACAGGCCTGTGCGCACGCGCGGGATGTTAGAGAAGAAGGAGGGGGGAGTGAGGGAGAGCCGGAGGAGTAGCAAATGATTCTGAGGCGGCGCTGATGACAGCAAAGGAGGAGCTGGGCACCAACGGCGGCGGGTGCGGGCGGCATCTGGAAGACATGAGCATCCCCCTGGGCACCTTACTGAGATGAATGACAGGTTAGATAAAACGTTTTTTACACTAAATGAGCCTGCAGATTTAGCTTATAAGACCACATTAGGAATCACAAGGGCTCCATGCACATAACCATATTTTTGAATGTGGGGGTCAAAAACTGGTGACAGAATCCCTTTAAATACTTTACTTGAGTAAATTATTTTCAATACTACTATTGTTAAAAATTGGGATTATATGCTTGCATTTTTATCTTGCAGCAGATGTTGGGGCAGGAATACGACCGCACCCGGTCCCACGCCGAGAAGCAGCGGATTGTGCGAGATCGGGTCTTAAACACCGCCGCCTG
This sequence comes from Bufo gargarizans, assembly GCF_014858855.1. Lineage (NCBI taxonomy): Eukaryota > Metazoa > Chordata > Amphibia > Anura > Bufonidae > Bufo > Bufo gargarizans. The sequence continues at coordinate 464,320,408 of NC_058082.1, read as the reverse complement.
GCTATCATTAAAAAATGGTCAGACATGAAGCGAAATCGGGGACCAAAAATGCCCAGGTAGATGCGTAAAATAACTTTTGTATGTTTTGCTAACCCTGCAATGTATACAGTGCTAAGCAAAAGTATTCACCCCCCTTGACTTTGTTCTTTTTTTTTGTTGTCTCCCATCCTGGAATTAACATGGATTGTTTGAGGCTTTGCATCATTTGATTTGTAGAACATGCCCACAACTTAGAACTTTTTTTAAATTGGTTAATTGTAAAGCATACAACAAATAGGACAAAATAACTGAAAAGGTCAATGTGCTTAACTATTCACCCCTTAAAGTCAACACTTTGTAGAGCCACCTTTTGCGGCAATCACAGCTCCAAGTCGCTTTGGATAAGTCTCTATGAGCTTGCCACATCTTACCACTGGGATTTTCTGCCCATTCCTCCTTGCAAAACTGCTCCAGCTCCTTCCAATTAGATGGTTTGCGCTTGTGAACAGCAATCTTTAAGTCTGACCACAGATTTTTTATTGGATTGAGATCTGGGCTTTGACTAGGCCGTTCCAACACATTTACATGTTTCCCCTTAAACCACTCAAGTGTTGCTTTAGCAGTGTGTTTGGGGGTCATTGTCCTGCTGGACAGTGAACCTCTGTCCTAGCCTCAAATCATGCACAGAGTGGTACAGGTTTTGCTCAAGAATATCCCTGTCCATCTTTCCCTCAACAGTTTCCCAGTCCCGGCTGATGAAAAACATCCCCACAGCATGATGCTGCCACCACCATGTTTCACTGTGGGGATGGTGTTCTTTGGGTGATGTGATGGCTTTGTGCCAGACAAGTGACTGACTGAACCATCACTGGGTCTGCAGTAGAAGCCTGAGGGCTAGCCTCCTTCCTACGGGTTATGGCCCCAAGACTATGGAGACCCCCCACTCTGACCTATTTGGGTTAGAGTGAACTATAAACCATGCTTTATTGGTTGAGCTTATAGGCCACATATTTCCTATTCCCCATTAAAGTTGCATGGTGTGAATCCATAAACGCAATAAGGGTTAACTCTGTTCTGAGACTCCCAATTAATGTGTTAGTTTATTTGTCCGGTTGTTCTATTGTGTTAGTGATTGGATTAAGAAGTAGCCGACTCTGGTGTAGAGAAGTAGATCATCCTATGATCCCATGGGTCTCCTCTCTCCCTATTGTTTCATCAAGACACACTGGATTGGATGTCTGTTTGCATGCTGTTCATTTTTGATTGAGTTATGTGGCATGAAGCTGGCAGCCACTGCAATTATATATAGATCCCTCCATATTGGAATTTCTTTATATCTAATGTTAAGATTTCGGAGTGGTTTCTCTAAAGTCTGAACATTCTGTGATTACAGAAGTTCCTATTCCCTCCATTCGGAAGGCCAACAATGAGGGGACAACATACCGTATTTTTCGCCGTATAAGACGCACTTTTTCTTCCCCCAAAATGGGGGAGAAATGCCCCTGCGTCTTATACGGCGAATGCAGTCAGTTTTACATCGCTGGCAGCGATGTAAAGCGAGCGAGGACTCGGGGAGGGACTGGGAGGAGGAGCTGGGGCCGGCAATAGCGGCGGGGCGGTGCAGTCACTGTACTAAAGGCCCGCCCCGCCGCTCCGGTGTACTAATAAAATATGTCATATTCAATTAATGGTTATTAAATATGCCCCTTTATGCCTAATAGTACCTTAAATCCTAAGCGCATCCGTACAATGCAGGCCGGGCGGGCGGCAGCGTAACTCCCTGATGTCATGTGCCTGCGCCGCCTACTTTATGAATGAAGCAGGCGGCGCAGGCAAGTCACGTCAGTGAGTGACGCGCCGCGCCGGCTGCCCGGCCTGCCGGCATTGTACTGAAGCGCTTAGGATTTAAGGTACTTTTAGGAATAAAGAGGCATATTTAATAACTATTAATTGAATAAGACATATTATATTAGTATACTGGAGCGGCGGGGGATATGTGGATGGCACAGTTATGGGCTGGGAGGGTCTGTGGATGACACATGTATAACAGTGCCATCCACAGATCCCCCCCCCCCCCCTGTAACAGTGCCAGCCACAGATCCCCCTGTAACAGTGAAAGCCACAGATCCCCCCATAACAGTGTCTGTCATCCACAGTTCCCCCATAACAGTGTCCGTCATCCACAGTTCCCCCCATAAGTGTCAGTCATCCACAGATTCCCCCATAACAGTGTCAGTCATCCACAGATTCCCCCATAACAGTGTCAGTCATCCACAGATCCCCCATAAGTGTCAGTCATCCACAGATTCCCCCATAACAGTGTCAGTCATCCACAGATCCCCCCATAACAGTGTCCGTCATCTACAGATCCCCCCATAACAGTGTCCGTCATCCACAGATCCCCCCATAACAGTGTCCGTCATCCACAGATCCCCCCCATAACAGTGTCAGTCATCCACAGATCCCCAGTAATAGTGCCATCCACAGACCACCTAGTTCCAAACCCACCAAACCCACAGCACACCTTTTGGTTAAAAATATTTTTTTTCTTATTTTCCTCCCCAAAAACCTAGGTGCGTCTTATACGCCGGTGCGTCTTATACGGCGAAAAATACGGTACTCTTTAATGTACATTAAAACCATTAACTTAACAAATAAATAATATTAAACTTTATTGAACTATCACTAACAAAATAAAATTATACTGTACTGAAATATCACAAACTAATAAACTATATAATCATCATAAATATCACTATATTGACATGTATTGAGATTTAAATTGTCAATGTGTATGAAGAAAAAAAAGGTAAAAAATTGACAGACATATTTGGTACCGCTGTGTACATATTGACCGTCTTATCCTATGACCTAACCCCTCAGGTGAACATTGTAAAAATAAAATAAAAAAGAAACAATTAAAACAAATATATAATTTTGTCACCTAAGATCACTAAAAGTGCAACACCAATCTATCAAAAAAGGCATATGCCCCCCAAATAGTACCAATCTGTCATTTCATTCGGCCAAAAATGAGACCCTACCATTAGACAATCGCCGAATAAAAATAATAATATGGCTCTCAAACTATGGAGACATTAAAACATGAATTGTTTTTGGTTCAACAATGCTTTTATTGTGTAAAACAGAAATAACAAAAAAAATAAGGAAACATATTAGGTCTTGCCGCATCTGTAACAACCAGCTGTATAAAAATATCATACCAAGTAACCCCTTAGGTGGACACCTTTCAAAACAAAAAATAAAAACTCTCCAAAAAGGCATTTTTTGGACAACTTTTATCACAAAAAGGTGTAATAGCAAGCGATCAAAAAGTCATATGCACCACAAAATAAAAGTTTAAAGGTTTAATAATAATTGCAAATAATGTTCTTTTTTTTTTTTCTCCCAACAGTACTGAAGACATTGAAGGCCAAAGTGGCAAAAATGCAGGAGTACCGCCAGGATATGTTGGCCATTCAGGAGCGGATGAAGGCCATTGAGGAGAGACACCGCCTGGCCATGAAGGGGGTGCAGGAGATGCTCCTGCTATTGGAAAAGTTACCTTAAAATGTATTTATTTTTTCTAATAAGTTATATAAATCATTTATACAGTTATAACGTGTATTTTGGTTTTTGTAAGGCTACTTTCACACTTGCGTTCAGAGCGGATCCGTCTGCATTATATTGTTAAAGTGTGAAAGTAACCTGAACGGATCCGTCCAGACTTTACATTGAAAGTCAATGGGGAACGGATTCGTTTGAAGATTGAGCCATATTGTGTCATCTTCAAACGGATCCGTCCCCATTGACTTCCATTGTAAGTCTGGACAGATCCGCTTGCCTCCGCACGGCCAGGCGGACACCCGAACGCTGCAAGCAGCGTTCAGGTGTCCGCCTGCTGAGCGGAGCAGAGGCTGAACGCTGCCAGACTGATGCATTCTGAGCGGATTCGCGTCCACTCAGAATGCATTAGGGCTGGATGGATGCGTTCGGGGCCGCTTGTGAGCCCCTTCAAACGGAGCTCACAAGCGGACACCCGAACGCTAGTGTGAAAGTAGCCTAATATTGCTTTCTTTTAGTGTAATAGCTCGGCCTAAATCAGCCATAACTGACAGCAGCCGGTGAATACATGTTAAATACATATAGGGTCCATTCACACGTCTGTAAAATGGGTCCGCATCCGTTCCGCAATTTAGCGGAACAGTTACAGACCCATTGATTTTCAAGGGGGGGGGGGGGTGAGTTCCACCACCTTTTCTCTGAGAAAAAAAGCCCTGTCAATGACACATCGCAATGCACACTCCAGATAGAAGGCATAAGGTACAATGTCACTGATGGGACCCTGGCTGCAACTAACCAGTTCAGTTATCAGTGATCTCTTCAAATGGCCACAGAAGTCTGCATGCGTTGCGCATGTGCAGCCACTGGCACGGTGAGAAAAAAAAAACAAGCTCCCCAGAACCTGTCCTGCCGCAGAGTTCGTACAGGTAGTCATTAACTGCATATTTCTGCTGGAGCAGCCTATCAAGCATATACAAGGTATAGTTCCATCACGTCGGGCAGTCACAAATCAGACAGGCAGGTTGTGTCGCCGCTGAATGTCAGCAAGGCGAGCCATGGCCGTGTAAGATCTTCTGAAATGGCCAGAGATTTTCCTGGTCTGCCGCAAGACATCCTGGACCCTGGGGTATTTGGCAATGAATCACTGAATGACCAAGTTCAGGACGTGTGCCATGCACGGCACGTGTGTCATTTTGTCCTGTTTCAGCACGCTCAGCAGATTGGCACCGTTGTCGCACACCACTTTACCAACTGTCAAATTAAGCGGGGTTAGCCACTGATCGGCCTGTGACCGCAGAGCTGAAAGGAGTGCAGGACTGGTGTACCTCTTGGCTTCCAGGCACAACAGACGCAGCACAGCATGGCAACGTCTCACCTGACATGTCGAATAGGTTCTGGGGATCTTGGGGGGGCGCAGCGGAAGAGATGGTAGCAGCGGAAAAGGAGTCAGCAGAGGGAGGATGGAGTAGGAGGAGAAGAGGAGGCAGGCCTGCATGCAATCCGTGGCGGTAACACCAAATCTACACGGGTTACATGCTTGACGGCCGTCAGAAGGTTCACCCAGTGAGCAGTAAAAGTTCTGTACCTTCCCTGCCCGTGTTTGCTAGACCACGTGTATGTGGTTAGATGTATCTTGGCACCGACACTGTGTGCCAGAGATACATTCACTTGCCGCTGAACATGTCCATATAGCTCTGGGATGCCCTTCTGGGAGAAATATTTCCTTCCTGGGACCTTCCATTGCGGTGTTCCAATGGCCACAAATTTTCTAAAGGCCTCCGAGTCCACCAGTTTATATGGCAGTAGTTGGCGGGCTAGCAGTTCCGACAAGCTAGCGGTCAACCGTTGGGCAAGAGGGTTATCCGGCGTCATCATCTTTTTACACTCGAAAATTTGGGCCACGGAAGCCTGCCTTTTGCCAGATAAATGTGAGGACGGCACGATGGAAGGTGGAGTGGAGGACAATTGGGAGGAGAAGGAGAAGAGTCTGGACAGTGAGCGCCTGGAGTGTGGCTTTGTGGGTTCTGATGGCAATGCTCCCACAGGGCTCGGTGATGGGAGGCCAGGTGCCTTCTTAAGGCAGTCGTCCCTAGGTGAGTGTTAGGCTTACCGCGACTTGTGTTGACAGCAAAGACTGCAGATGGCAACACTATTGTCAGCAGCGGACACGTTAAAAAAAAAAAAAAACACACTGCGGAGCCATGTGCCGACGTCCTGGGAGCGCCAGATGTGACCGTGCATGGTAGATGGCTCGCTCCTGATACATTTGCAGTCTGCTTTTTGCCTCCTGTGCAATGTAAGTTCTGCTTGCTTCTTCTCCCTATCTGCTGGTCCATCTCTCCCTCTGAACTCCCCTCCTCTTCCTCTCTTGTGGGCACCCACGTGATGCCCATCGACACGTCATCATCGGATTCGTCACCTTCACCACCACTGACATTAGAGATCTCAGAGTAGGCAGCAACAGCAGGGATCAACCTCTTTGGGCTGATCTGGGTACTGTCGTCAGACTGCTGAGTGGCGGCCGTTGCTACCTCCTATTCCTAATCCGATGCCAAGAATGGCTGCGCATCAGAAATGTCTTGTAATGGATTAGAAAATAATTCCTGTGACTCAGGCGGAGGGTATATGGTGGTGGTGGTGTCTTTGGGGGTGCACACAGCAGAGAGTGAAGAGTTTGCAGGTAGAGAGGATGAGGAGGGTGCAGAAGTGGAAGGCTGAGTGAGCCACTCACCAAATCTGGTGCGTCCCTTGACTGACCCCTACCACCCCTGCGAAAGGGCCTGTCATTTTTTAAATGACACTGTGACAAAAGTCTCTATAGAAGCGCAGTGTTTGTGGAAGAAGGTATATAACACCCCGCTTCAATCTGTCGTTTTGAGGGGCGACTGGTATATCACACCAGTTATAATAATTTTTTCCAGTACCGTTTGTCACTGTGTGTAGCAAAGGGAACGCAGCAAAACAGCAAACAAATGCTGCACTACCCAAATGCACTATAATGAAAGTATATTGGTATATAACACCCCTCTTCAATCTGTCGTTTTGGGGGCGACTGGTATATCACACCAGTTATAATAATTTTTTCTAATTGCGTTTGTCACTCTTTGAAGTTGTAATATCGCTGCACAATACAAATCCACTATAATATGCTTTCTATGTTAGAAAGTATATTATAAGTGTATTACACCCCTCTGTACTGCACACCTATCAATAGTACACCTATACCAGTCCTTAAAAGGACTTTTGTGGTTATTAGCTAGCGATTTGTGTCCCTAACAGTCTGTCCCTGCTCCACACAGCAACCTCTCCCTACACTGGCAAAAGACTGAATGTAAAATGGCAGCCAGATCAGGTCTATTTATAAGGTAGGGGGTATGTCCATGTGCTGAAACTTTTCAATTGGCTGTCCTGTACCATCTGATAGATGTGTCATGGGTCAAAGTTCTTCACAATGTAAAAGAATTGGCGGGCGCGAATATCGTTATATGTTCGCGAGTTCTGCGAATCGCGAACCAACCGCCAGGCGAACCGCAAGGCCATCTCTACAAACCAGGACCTGGATCTGAATACTTTTTTTTTTTTTTACTCGCTTTATTGGAGAATAGCAAGCAAGAAATAAAAGTTCAGTCAAAGAACAGTACAGTATACAATGTCTCACATTACATAATAAAAGAAACATATTTCCCGCAACATCATGAAGAGTAATAATCAAAACACTTCATGGGTACATCATGACAATAAACATCAATTTTAGTACCAATAGTGCAATACAATTTGTTTCCACTAATTAAGTCACATCCTGGAATCCTGAGATCACGTAGTGACTGAGGTAGGGTGATCAAGCCATAGAGTGCAGATGGGCCGCTGTGGTAGTCAGAGAAGCGCACCACGGGCCCCATATCTTTTGGAATTTCTCGGGGCATCCCCTGCGGGAGTATATAATTCTCTCAAAAGGAATGATGTTGTTGACAAGGGCTTTCCACTGGCTAACTGTAGGGGTCTATCCGCCATCCACCTAAGGGCAATGGCTTTCCTGGCTATAAATAGGGCCTCCCTGATGAAAGTGAGTGTATAACGTGAGCGTGACTCATCTTCTACAACTCCCAGAAGGCAAGATTTGGTGAGGAAACTACTGCCACCACCTCTTTCCAGTACGACTGTATGAACCTGCAGTCCCACATTAGGTGCCTTCACCTGTGAGCATCTATGGCATTCCGTGTGGGGCCGCCTACCCACTTTAAAAAGCCTGGTTGGGGTGAGGTAACACCTGTGCAATATGAAGAGTTGTATCAATTATTATATTACTATTAGTGAGAGATGGAGATACAGCTATTGGGGCTTCTAGGGCCTCCCCCATTCCTCATCCGTTAAAGTGAGTATATTTCCTCTCCATTTACGTTCCGCACCCAATGGCAAAGCTGAGATTTTGAGATTGAGCAGATGTGTGTAAATAGCAGATATCATTCCCCTTGGTCCTTGGGTCCTGAAAACCCCAATTAGTGGATACGCGGACACAGGTCCTTTGAGGGCCCGTATCTGGGCTTGGAGGGCATGTTAAATTGCAGGTATCTGAAGAAGTGTGGCCTCAAAACTCCCACTTTAGTCTGCAGCTGGGAGAAGGAGAACAGAATGCCATTTTCATACAAATCTCTCAAATAACATATACCATATCCTTTCCATACCGACTCCCCTTCACAGTGCAATAAATGTGGAAACAATGGATTATACCACAGCAGAATATTATCCGGCAAATCCTTAAACTGCTGCAACTTTGCAGCCCTCCACACCTGATGCGCCAGTTTATGAATCGGTAGGAGCGAGCCTGATATGGATGACAGGCCCTCCAGAACAGGCCATAGGGTGGAAAGCTGCAAGTATTCCCGTAGGTAATATTCAGGATCTGAATACTTTTGTAATTGCATGTAATCAAAGATTTTCCATAGCCACCAAATTATTCAATAAAATCTATCTGCATAGCACCACCTGCTGTTTACTTTTCTCTTATTTCTTTGACCTGCTCACTGAGAAGGCCGCACATGCTCAGTTTCATCCTCCAACTGCCTCCTGAGCTCTGATAGGGAGATCATGGACACGCCCCCTGAGCTGCAGCAGAAGAGACACTCCCCTAGAGCTGTCAGATTGATATAAGTCTAGCAGAGCAATGAATGGGAATCTCTGGATCCATGTGAGGTACAGGGCTGGTTATGGCTTTCTTAGAAAGAGTGTCATTTTCTATATGATGTCTAATTTAAATTTTTTACATTAGTTATGGGATAACCCCTTTAAACAATAGGTAATTTTGCTGATGACACTTATTTTAAGGTAGTTGTCTCAAACTTTTTATGTCCTACTAGGGGATATAGACATTGTGGAGAAGGGTACACCATTTGGAATCCCTTCTATCAAAAACTAAAAGTTAAGTCATTGTAGTGTATTCAGCCACCTACAGAATGGTCAGTAGTAGTAACTTACAATATCAGCTGCAGGATTGTAACAAGTAACTATGGGGCCCCATAGCAAAACTTGGAATGGGACCAAGTTTAGACCAGCCACATATTTACAAATGGCCCATAATGATGTCTTAGTACGGAGACAATGTACACAATGATGGAATAATGTACAAACCGGATTCCAAAAAAGTTGGGACACTATACAAATCGTGAATAAAAACTGAATGCAATGATGTGGAGGTGCCAACTTCTAATATTTTATTCAGAATAGAACATAATTCACGGAACAAAAGTTTAAATTGAGAAAATGTACCATTTTAATGGAAAAATGTTGAATCAGAATTTCATGGTGTCAACAAATCCCCAAAAAGTTGGGATAAGGCCATTTTCACCACTGTGTGGCATCTCCCCTTCTTCTTACAACACTCAACAGACGTCTGGGGACCGAGGAGACCAGTTTCTCAAGTTTAGAAATAGGAATGCTCTCCCATTCTTGTCTAATACAGGCCTCTAACTGTTCAATCGTCTTGGGCCTCCTTTGTTGCACCTTCCTCTTTATGATGTGCCAAATGTTCTCTATAGGTGAAAGATCTGGACTGCAGACTGGCCACTTCAGTACCCGGATCCTTCTCTTACGCAGCCATGATGTTGTGATTGATGCAGAATGTGGTCTGGCATTATCTTGTTGAAAAATGCAGGGTCTTCCCTGAAAGAGATGACGTCTGGGTGGGCGCATATGTTGTTCTAGAACCTGAATATATTTTTCTGCATTGATGGTGCCTTTTCAGACATGCAAGCTGCCCATGCCACACGCACTCATGCAACCCCATACCATCAGAGATGCAGGCTTCTGAACTGAGCGTTGATAACAACTTGGGTTGTCCTTGTCCTCTTTGGTCCGGATGACTTGGCGTCCCAGATTTCCAAAAAGAACTTTGAATCGTGACAACAGAACAGTCTTCCATTTTGCCACACTCCATTTTAAATGATCCCTTGCCCAATGAAAATGCCTGAGCTTGTGGATCTTGCTTACAAATGGCTTCTTCTTTGCACTGTAGAGTTTCAGCTGGCAATGGCGGATGGCACGGTGGATTGTGTTCACTGACAATGGTTTCTGGAAGTATTCCTGAGCCCATTCTGTGATTTCCTTTACAGTAGCATTCCTGTTTGTGGTGCAGTGTCGTTTAAGGGCCCGGAGATCACAGGCATCCAGTATGGTTTTACCGCCTTGACCCTTACGCACAGAGATTGTTCCAGATTCTCAGAATCTTCGGATGATGTTATGCACAGTTGATGATGATAGATGCAAAGTCTTTGCAATTTTTCACTGGGTAACACCTTTCTGATATTGCTCCACTATCATTCTGCGCAATATTGTGGGAATTGGTGATCCTCTACCCATCTTGGCTTCTGAGAGACACTGCCACTCTGAGAAGCTCTTTTTATGCCCAATCATGTTGCGAATTGACCTAATTAGTGTTAATTGTTCTTCCAGCTCTTCGTTATGCTCAAATTTACTTTTTCCAGCCTCTTATTGCTACTTGTCCCAACTTTTTGGGGATTTGTGGACACTGTGAAAATTTGAATCAACGTATTTTTCCTTTAAAATGATACATTTACTCGGATTAAACGTTTGATCTGTCATCTACGTTCTATTACAAATAAAATATTGACATTTGCCATCTCCACATCATTGCATTCAGTTTTTATTCACAATTTGTTTAGTGTCCCAACTTTTTGGGAATCCGGTTTGTACATGATGTCACAGTATTTGCATATACACACATTGATGTCACAGTACAGAGATAATTAGTGACACAAATTATATGAACTGTGATGTCACACGCAAGAATAAAGCACATATGCTGGCACAGAGCAAAAATATGCAAAAAGTAAAGCTGAACAGAAGGGATATTGCAAACAGCAGAAGTAACCATGATGCTCCATTGAAACACTGAAAGAGCATTCACACGACCGTATTTTCGGTCCACATTGGATCAGCATTTTTTGCAGATCAGATGGGGACCCATTCATTACAGTGGGGCCTGCAAAATAAATAAAAAATAGAGCATGTCCTAATCTTATCCGTTTAGCAGACAGGAATAAGCATTTCTAACAAAGGGCAAGACGTGCTGATTCACAAATGCAGAATGCACAAGGCTGGTATTCATGACCGTATCCGTTTTTAAGGTCTTCAAAACGGATACAGTCGTGTGAATGCTCCCTCAGAATAGGTCATATTAAATTATCCATGTATATGTTTTTACTAGAGATGAGTGAAGTTTTAAAAAATTAGATTCGGACTCTTCGCCGAATTTTACCAACAAATTCGATTCAAGTTAATTAGTGATGAAGATCGTTAAAAATCTGACATTTGCCAGCTGCAGGGTGCATGTACATTGGTGTAGTACATTGCATAAATATTCATGGCTAGTCCGCTGTGGTAGTGAAACAATTATTGTGCATTCGTATGACAGGCAGTTGACAGGCGTCACTCTTTGGCTCCATTCACACGTCCGCAGAATGGGTCCGCATTCATTACGCAATTTTGCGGAACGGGTGCGGACCCATTCATTCTCTATGGGGATGGAATGGATGCGGACAGCACACAGTGTGCTGTCTGCATCCGCAATTGCTCCACAGAAGATAGAACATGTCCTATTCTTGTCCGCAGCTTGCGGGGGTGCTGGGCTGGTGTGTTGCGGACCCGCAATTTGAGGGTCCGCAACACATCACGGACGTGTGAATGGAGCTTTAGAATCAGTTCACACTTAGAATCAGCCTTACATGTCAAGGACTTAACCTACAGTGGCCCAAGATTCTATTATAGGGTGAAAGAGCCCTATCTTTTTACACCGTCTGCTGATTCCATATAGATTGCTAGAGAACCAGTTCTGTTACACGCTGATACAAGTATGGCCCCCATGAGTGGAGAGGGTGTCACCAGTAAGTTTGTCTTGACGTCACAGTTTATTTTTACAGCATTTGGTCAGTAATTGATCAGTATATTGCTAAGGCCAAAAGAAAACAGGAGTGGGTCCAAAACAGAGATGAATTGTGATTGAAATATTTGCATGACTTCTGTGTTTTGTACCCACTTCTGCTTTTAGCTTTCAAATCATGAGCAAATCCTGATGCAAAATACTGACCATGTGATAGAGGCCTTATGGATGCTCCAAAGACAGAATCTGTTGTGTTTTTCATTTTTCAGTTCTTCTGACAGATCAGATCACCACCAAGAAGTTTCCCATCCTCTATTATCTAATATTAGTTATAATAAGTTGCCTACAATGAATGATAAAGAGACACGGACACATTGTTTGCTACCTCATCTGATGACTTTTATTTATTAAAAGGGCAGTAATTTTGAAATAGCCCTGTTGATGGAAAACCCCTAACTCACAAAGAGTCGTCCTTCAACACTCAGGAGAGGAAAAACCCCCAGTGGAGGAAACCTCTAGGGAGCCATGGCTGAAGGACTGCCCCTCCCCTGGGCAAAGGGGTAAAAAGTCAACATTTTATGTGAAGTAGCTCTGGACAATCAGGTAAATGGCATGTCCAGAATTGAGAACAGAGACCGAGCCCGGAATCTGTCTCTTGATGCAGCAGATTAAATATACATCTGACTGCGGAAAGTCCGGTAAGTGTCATATCCAGTAGCGAGAACAGAGACCAAGCCTGGAATCTGTCTCTTGATGCAGCAGATAAAATATATATCTAACTGCGGAAAGTCTGGTAAATGCCATGTTCGGTATTAAATCCAGCAATGTCCAGATGGTTTTAGTTGTCTTCCTGGCACTCCGCCCCTGGTTCTTAACCTTAGATTTTATTGGGGGTTTTCAGGGTCCTGGGTCTTTTTCCTCAGAACGATGGAGATGCCTTCTCGGGACAACTCTAATGACAAACACTGAGAATAAAAGAAAAGGGACATTTATCATGAAATGGCTTTCTTCAAAATATTATCATTAAAAAGCTTACTGGGTGCACGAGAGCTTCATGTATAATCTACTCACCTGGAAATCTGTATAATTCATGACAGGGTAAACTGTCAAGCCAAAGAATCCCGTCCACTCACCCACCAGGCCTGTTATAGAGAAGATCTGCAGAAGAGAGAGGGATGGAATAGAAGATATTAGTGCCCAGCAGTACTCACCAATGGTTCTGGTATGGAGTTGGGTGGGAGGATCACATATCCACCAAGAGTTTCTATATCAATATTACATAGGACACATGTGGTTACTTAAGATGGCGAATAAAGACATAAACTCACCTCTTTACAGCTATCAGTGGTACATAGAAGGAAGAAGCTGCCCAAACCTACAGCAACTGGAAGGAGATGTTTAGGAGAAGTAACAGAAGTCTACTAATATTGTGTTTTCTATACTGTCATGTCTCATCTATGATGCAATGAAGTCACTGGAAGCAGATAATCACCAGTGTATCCAGCACACAACATTAAGACATATATTGTTATCCACTTGGAGGGTCTTAGGGAAATTAATATAAATATACTAAGGCCAAAACGCCAAAAAACTCACACTTAGGACCAACCAAAATGCTATTAAAATGTAACTTGCATTTCTTAACTTAAAATGCAAATATAGCTACACAAATAATTGTACCAGCCGGCTATAAAAGGATACAGATTAGCAGTGCCACAATGGTCACCAAGGTTGATGCCAGTCTAATGTGGCACATGCAACGACTGCTGAGGGATCTCTTGTACAGGCATATAGATTGACACAGGTTGTAAATGGCAAAAGTGAAAAATGCCACTCCTGCGCTGATCCTGTGGACGAGGGGATTGGTCTTCAACTAGAATGTAGAGAGAGATATAAATTTCACAATGAGCTCGTTATGGAGATCTTAGAATGCAGAAGAGCAGAGTCCGCAGGTGGAGTGCAATTACACAGGGGCAGTAATACCTAAGGATAGTTACCAGGGGGTATCATGGTAATGTATGCTTCATTCGGCACTATGCCACTGAGCATCAGACACTATGGGGGAGATTTACTAATAGTGTCACAATTTACACTAAGAATACGAATTACAGTCGTGTTATTAGACAAATTTACTATTCTGGTGTATGGACCGAGATTCAGGACAGAAATGTGTCATACTTTACAGTTTAAAGGAAAAAAAAATTCAAAATTTTGGTGCGTTTTGTGGCACATGAAAATGCATTTCGGCCACACCCCTTTCCTTTAGGCGACACTCCTCCTTATGGGATAAGGCATAAAAAGCTTAGCAAAGTGTGTAAAACACTTGGCAAATGTGATGCTACACATGGACACCAGTTTTTTGGTGCAGAATGCACATTTTCAAATAGAAATTCCGCCCCTATGTTTTCTATGGAACAAACACTAAATGGGGCCCCAGCCCAGTATATATGTAACACCGGGCCCAAGCATTGACCCCTCTACATGTAATTGTTCTGATTCCTCTGTGTATTTATACTTTATATAAAATCTGACTAACCGAAAATGCGCCGGTCAAGGCTGTCCCAATACATGCCAGCCATCCCATGGCATAGAGGATTCTGTGGCCGATGATATGTCGCTTCTCTGATGGCTCAGAATGAATGATCATGAACCTGTATTTGACGGAAGCGATGCCAGCTCCTGAAATAGACAATAAATGTTACCAGCCAGAGATTTCCATAGGTCCTTTCTATAAACACTTGCAATAACCTTCAGGATCCAATGGTGATTACAATCTCTAGTGATGGTCACCGCTCAGTGCTGGATAGTGATCATAGATCTGGAGTCACTGAGATCTTCATCATGTAGTCTCCCTATAGGAAGCTGCATCCACTTACCTACAATGGATATAACCATGAAGACGACTGTGAAGACCACCGATTCGGGGAACTCTTCTCCCGTGTTACTGTGAAATAAAGCAAAATATTGGAAGTTACTAGAACATGAGTCGAAAAATGTCTCATCAAGAGCAGAGGAGAATTTATGCACTTTTACCTTCCCTGCTATATATCTATTACTTCCCCAGTACACCCAGTGATATGGTCCCTGCGGAGTAGCAGAGGAACTGGGTAAAATTCGTTAAGAAATGATTAATTATTACTATCATCACCACCATTATTATTATTATTATGACATTTATAGTGGACACATTGATGTTCTATAGACTTATAGTCATTGTGATATTTCC
Organism: Bufo gargarizans; assembly: GCF_014858855.1. Taxonomy (NCBI): domain Eukaryota; kingdom Metazoa; phylum Chordata; class Amphibia; order Anura; family Bufonidae; genus Bufo; species Bufo gargarizans. The sequence goes on along the minus strand of NC_058082.1, from coordinate 464,305,247 downwards.
AACATGAACAATAAGATGGAGCTTATTAATAATCCAAATCACTGCAAAAAATGCACCAAAATGAACACGCAACTGACAATACTAGCCAATTCCTCAAGCCGATGTTAAAAGCTGAGACCTTTGCCAATATCTTCCAGTCAGGAACATATCGGAGCCCCTCATGCACTAATAATAATAGTACTTCTAATGTAATAATACCCTCCCAGGAATTATACCGCAGTAATACTAATAATTATACTTTACAGTCAGGAATCTGGCCCCCCTCCCCTCTTACCTGATGTATGGATATTTTGAATGGCCTAAGATGACAGTAATGGTGGTCGTGGAACAGAGACCTAATAGCATCCATATGGACAAGAGGATAGGCAAGAATGCCAAACCCTGGATCTCCATGATGCAAAGAAAAGACTTTCTCAGCAAAAGCAAAAGCCAATCTGTCTCTCTGTGTATTCACAGTTAATTTGGCCAAGGTAAAGTCAGACAGTGTTTTTTCTAGCCTCAGAACTTGGTGATGTCACAAGCTTCTGTGATGTCATCACATATGCCTGAATCTGATTGGTCCTCAGGCTCACTAGTTTCTGTGATGTCATACATGCCTGAATATGATTGGTCCTCAGTATTATATACTTTATAAATGGCAGAATCTCTTAGTTATACAATGACAGATCACACACTACCATATCACTAGGTGACCAACCCTGCTTCCATACCTGCCCCTCTGCCTCTTCCATTTAGTAAATTATGGCACCATGAAGGTATCTGGGTTCTGGAGATGGCACTGGGGGTGAACCTGTTACCTGTCTCATCTCAGCTCTCCAGAGGCAGACTGGGAACTTAAAGTGGCCCTGGAAAAAAAAAAATGAAATTTGGCCCCGTTTTGTAACTGGGTCCAAATTGATGGAAGGCAGGGCCAGCAATACTGTATTGTGGCACATTATACCATCCCAACAGAGCCAAATGCCTCAGTCCATCACAAAATACTGCCAGAAGCATAAAATACATCCCCAAAAACTTCCACTGGCTGGCCCTCTGGGCATCGGTCCACCAGGAAATTTCCCTGTAAAGTCTATGGTCAATCCATCCCTGACGCTCTCCTATCCAAATTACTCCTTATATAAAGCCAGAGATTGAGGTTGTAGGCATTTATTTTTACACTATATCTTGGGGGAGGGGGACAAGGGCTGGTGGGTTTTTAATTTGTGCCAGAGTTGATTTTTTAATGCAAATCCAGCCCTGCCCTTCAAATTACTCCATATCCTCACTGGTTCAGTATGCTCCTCAGTCTTCCACTAAGTTTTGAACTCATTTGAGTGGAGCAGAATCATTGACCACCCGCCTGTTTTACATGATATTTTTTCACACTTGAAAGTATATCAAAGGAGAGTGCGGGACATAAGATGTTCAGTAGAAGAATGGTTTCCTGATCAGGATGGAGCCGACAAATGCCATTTCATTTGGCGGTAGGAACAGATTAAGGGTTCCAGAAGTACGAAGTACTCCATTTATTTGGGGCCCACTAAAGCAAAGCTTTCCTCCACCACACACTGGGTGACATATGGACTCATACACTGCTTTAAAATAATTCAGGAGGATTTGTTGCACCATACACTAGCATATCTGCCAGTATTAATAAGTTGTTGCACCCTGAAATTTTAGAAAATTTTGGACACACTCCTTTTCCTAAGACTCCGCCACCTTCCATGTATGCTCCCACCCCTTTCATGATGTGTCTTTTATGCCCTGTGTGGGGATTTACAAAGCCCTCTGGGAATTCAGGAGGTCTTCCCTTTTTGGGAGCCTCCTGTATGTTTCAGGAGAGTTGCCAACTCTTCTATATACATACCTACTCACAAACACTCACTAAACGTATAACTTAATTCCAGACCTATATGTGCAATAAATGAATGGACAGGGTGTTAACTAAGCACTGAGAGAAGGGTAAAAGATATACAGAGGGCACAGCACTATTATTTCATCTTCTAAACATAGGCTATACTGTTAGGTTGGGTTCACAAGAGCGTTATCACACTCTGGTCTTCTGCTTTCACCGGAGCAGAAGAACAAATGTAATGGAAGTGCTAAATTGAGCACTGTAAAGGGAGAATATTAATCACCAATATTATGCGAATATCGATAATTAATATTCATAAATAGGAGGAGCCATCTAGTGATGACTCCGCCTATTTATACCTTTATATAATAATTACACAATACTTTCGCAATACTTTACACTAATCACTACGCTAGCTGCATGCACCTTACTAACTCGCTACCGCTAACAAGTACACGCTACACAAAGGGTACAAATATAACAGCATTTATTAAAACCTAATACACTAAGCACGCAATACACTAACAATACAGCACTAAATATACAGTAAATACACAGCCTAAACTACACTACATGTTCCCAAATTCCACCCATAAACTAACTATACAGTTCACACTACAAGTATATAACAACCCACCCGTCTGACTACTTCCTGTCCCTATGGGGTACAATAAGGGTTAACAGTGGCGCTGCAGGGGCGAGTGAAGGCCACAGACACTATAGAATCAGCGCTGCAAGGGTTACTTGCAAGTGAGTGCTGATGTTAAACCAGGGGGGCTAACTGCAAGGGTTAACCAGGGAACAGGAGGGGATCAGGAGTAAACCAGGGGTTATGGGGTAGGCAAGGGTACCAGGGGGATGCAGGGGTTAACCAGGGGGATGCAGGGGTTAACCAGGGCGATGCAGGGGTTAACCAAGGCAGGGACCGGGGTAACTCAAGGGTATCAGGGCAGGGAAATCAGGTAAAGGGTAAAACGTTGGTGGGATAGTGGTAGGGAATAAGGGGGTGATACTTAGGGTTTTGTTGCTCGTTCGTCCAGGGGTTAACTCCGCTCCTCCTGAGCGCCGATCGCGCTCTCCTTCAGAGAGGCCGGACAGGGTCCTTCAGGAGGGGGGGGGACCGGTCACGGCCTGAGTGCAGGATGCGCTCTCTTCTCCAGGTCCGTGAGGGTCCCGACCCTCTCTCTCCTTCTGGGGGGCAGCTTTGGGGGGTCCGGTCGGGCACTTCAGCCGTAGGGGGGGGCGCGCTGTCCTCCAGTTGGGGGGGCCCAGACCCTAACTAACGAGTGCCGGGGCCGTCGGATATTTATCCCCGGCGGCCCGCACTCCCTTGTCCGGTCATTCTGATGCAATTATCCAGATTGCATCGGTGTGAATGCTTGGGGCACATTCACACTGATGCACCTGGTTTCAGGTGTAGGGGGGGGGGGAATATTGTATAATATACATGCGTATGGATGCTTGGGGCACATCCATACACGTGTATACATTAATATTAGGGACATCTAAAGGGGACACAGATGATAAGGGGGTACAAGCCCCTACATTATAAGGGGGCACAAGCCCCTACATATATTAAAAGGGGTCACATGTATCCCACAGGGGCCTCCATGAGCCCCTGTGGGCCACTAAGGGCAGATGTGCGCAGATGCTGGGAACATCTGCGCACATCCTCCTATAACCTGATTAATGCATGCATATATATCATACATGCATGCACGTGTTTGCATGCATATATGCATGTGTCTCAACCCTTCCTCAACAATCCCCCTGTTGTCGGACTATATAATACGACAATATATTGGGGGAATGGGTTGAGATATATTTGCCCCCCCCCCTCAACCCCCTCCTAGGTGGAAGTTCAGGAAGAACTGTAGTGTACACTGTTCTTTAGGTACTTAGACATCCCTCATCCAGTTTCCTCCGACCTGCCCTTCGCCGTAACCTACTCCTCCGTCCACAGGAGACACAGTCTCTCGCAGGAACTTCTTCCAGTGTCGGCGACTCCCCACGTTTGGAGTGACCACACACCCACAGTCTGATCTTCAGATGTTGTGGTCCCCCCCCAATCTGGAGCGGGTTCACCCTCGCAGTCTTTCCTTTCTTTCACAGTCTTTTAGTGTCGGCCACCCCCACTTTGGAGTGGCCCCACCCCCACAGTCTCTCGGTAGTTCTGCCGATCTTCAGGTATGGTCCGCCTCCAAGGATCTGGAGCGGGTTCACCCTCGCAGTCTTTAACTGGCCTTTCTTTAACAGTCCTTTAGTGTCGGCCACCCCCACTTTGGAGTGACCACACCCCCACAGTCTCTCGGTAGTTCTGCCGATCTTCAGGTATGGCCCGCCTCCAAGGATCTGGAGCGGGTTCACCCTCGCAGTCTTTAACTGCCCTTTCTTTAACAGTCTTTTAGTGTCGGTCACCCCCACTTTGGAGTGACCACACCCCCACAGTCTCGGTAGCTCTGCCGATCTTCAGGTATGGCCCGCCTCCAAGGAATCTGGAGCGGGTTCACCCTCACAACCTCAGTCCCAACTTTCTTTCACAACTTTCGTCCAACATCTGTCTCCATCTTGACTGGTGCGGTTCTCCCGTGGACAGATTAATAGGTCTTTACAAGGCAGGTCAGACTCTTAAGTGGTGATGTCATAGTACCTAAACTCTACTGCGGAGAACACCTTCGCCACACTACACATCCAGCCTTTCCCTTAAGAACTTCACCGTTCCAGGGTTCAAGGTGGCAAATGGCAACAAAGGATGCCTGTCCCTATCGTGACCTAATCTTATCCCCATTCACACAAAATACATGTCACATCCCTCCCAACACCACCAAATTCCATTAAATGTGTGTACCCATAGAGACTCAGGCAACCTGGCATATCTCTACACCTCCAAAGACACCGGTAGGCCGCAGACCCCCGTATCAATAAGAAACGACTATAGGATGCAAATGTGTACAGCCAAATCATAACTCACCGCAGTGTGTTGGGCGAGTTTTCCTGGTGTGGGCTGTCACACATTTGTACCTAGAGTGTCTATGGGTACACCATCGACCGACAAACAAAATCAATAATTGCAATGTGCTATGGGGTTTCAGGGTAGTACAAGTTATACGTCCCGAACCCTCATAGAAAACAAAGTGTGTCCATACAATATTTGGCTACAGGAACAATGTTTGAGTTATGTCCTGATCCTCCTCCTCCGGATAGTTCTGTAAAGTTCTGTCTGGTTCTGGTGTATTTGGTCAATAAGTCCCTTGACCCTCCGAATGTAGATGACGATGACCCGAACGTCTCCAAGTCTTCCTCCAGAGTCTGAGATAATGCTCCCGCTGGATTGTGGCACAGTCCTCCATCTCTAGAACACCTCTAGACAGAGGTCGCTTGGTTGCCAAAATCCAGTGGGATCCCCTGGAGCTTCACAAGAGTGTCAGGGGCAGTGGCGTAGCGTAGGTTACCAGCACCCGGGGCAAGCCAAGTATTGCGCCCCCAACCTGTGACCATGCCCCTTTTTACAAATAATGCAGTAGATGTCATCTGCAGTCCTATGTAACACCACAGATAACACAGGGATAACTCTGAGTACAGATAATGTAGTAGATGGGTGTGAGACCCCAGCATTCAGAACACACGCAGTGTGACCTGAAGTCTGGGGCCGGGCTGAGGCAGTGTGGCCCAAATTCTATATCCACCCCCCACCCCCCCCAAACAGATATTTGTATGGACATAACATACATTGCTATGAAAAATACAGGAGAAGACCGCACCATACCTCTTACATCCAGTGACCTCTCCTGTGATGTAGACTTTCCTCAGCATCTTCATTCGGAGATAGGACCGTCATGATAGCTTCTTTCAGCCGCGTCTCGTCTCTGTAGAGTTTTCACAGAAAATGTTTGGGATTTCTCACTTTACTATCATCCTCAGATAACAGACCCCCCCCCCCCCCCCCGTAGTGCCCATAACTATAATGCCCTCTGTATAATTATAATATATATATGGCCCCTCTATATTATTATTATTTAGGCTACTTTCACCCTTGCGTTCGGGGCTCCGCTTGTGAGTTCCGTTTGAAGGCCCGCAGATCCGCTCAGAATGCCTCAGTCTGGCACCGTCTGTCCTCCGTTCAGCAGGCGGACAACCCGAACGCAGCTTGCAGCGTTCGGGTGTCCGCCTGGCCGTGCGGAGGCAAACGGATCCGTCCAGACTTACAATGTAAGTCAACAGGGACAGATCCGTTTGAAGTTGACACAATATGGTTCAATTTTCAAACGGATCCGCCCCCCATTGACTTTCAATGTAAAGTCTGGACGGATCCGTCTGAGCAACTTTCACACTTAGAATTTATTCTAAACTATAATGCAGACGGATCCGCTCTGAACGGATCCATCGTCTGCATTATATGAGTGGATCCGTCTGGGCGGACCCCAGACGGATCCGCTCTGAACGCAAGTGTGAAAGTAGCCTAAAATGCATCACTCCCCCTGCCTTCAGCCCCTCCAGCATACAGTCCTATGTAAAATACATCACTCCCCCTGCCTTCAGCCCCTCCAGCATACAGTCCCATGTAAGATACAACCCCCCCTCTGCCTTCAGCCCCTCCAGCATACAGTCCCATGTAAGAGACATCACTTCCCTGCCTTAGCCCCTCCAGCATACAGTCCCATGTAAATAATATCACCCCCCCACCTTCTCTTCAGACCCCACTAACATACAGTCTCCAATACAAAGAGGATCCCTTCTCCCTTCAGCCCCTGCAAAAAGCCCCCCAAGTAAAAATAACAGTCACTATTCTCCTCCACATACTTACCTTCACACTCTGCTCCTGCTCTGTAGAATCTCCAGCACATCGTTAGGCCATGCCCCCTGGATGACGAGACTCCGCCTCTTCCCTTGACATCATACCTTCCAGGATCAACTACATTCTTGACACTACGCTGGCTCTACTGCCTCATAGGCTTCAGGCCACTAGCCTGAAACCTATGAGAAAGAATGGAGGGGACGGGAGCCATAGGCTCCCATGACCCTCATTGAAGTGTTTGCCGCCTGGCGCCCCCAACACAGTCCACACTCTGCTGCCAAACACTCTGCGTCCAATCCCTATCAGAGCTGTGCCACCTGCTCGGACTAGAATTAAGTGCGCAGCACAACATTACACCAATGTTGTCTGTCCGCCCCAGTCCCCAGTGCAACACAGCCCTACCGAAAACCTTGAGCACAACAGTGTTATCTGTATCGATCTGAGACCCTGGTTGCCCAGAATAATATCACATCATCCTTTGTGTGCTGCATGGAGAAGGTCCTTATGCCTTCTCCCGACCAGCAGGATTTCCCGTGTGAAATTATCTGCTTGCGAACCTATACGTTCTCAATCCACAGTATAACACTGTCCCACTCCAAGGGGACACAGAATGAAACAAAAACAGCAGACGGGACTTACAACAAACTACATAAATCAGCATGGTGGAACACATTCGTAAACAAGGACTACCACCATCAACATCAAGAAGAACGTACAAACAGATAACAAAAACACACAACATGGACATACACAGGGAACACGCTGTGTAACAAATAGTACAGGGGTGTCAAATGTTGTAAAGCTCTAATTATAGATAAAGCGGGTAGTCGTAGAATTGTTCAATCGAAATCACTGAGGTACGACTACCTAAAATTTAACCTTTATCATGGTCAATTAAAATTCCCTGGAAGAGGAACAGCTAGTGCAACAAAACGCAAAACAAAAACAGTACAACAAACACACGAACGAGCAGGATCAGACAAGCGGATCAATCTGAGAGGGAGAAAGGGGAGGAACGCATCAGGGCATCCGTGCCAAGACTTTTTCTGTCCCTACGATATCCCTTTAAGACTCCTCCTCAGCCCGGAAATGTGTCTTGATGGTAGGCACACTCCGTCCACGTACCTATGCTGTCTATCCTTATGGTGCCCTTTATATAGCTCCCTACATCACATCTTGCCCCCTGGAGGCCCTGACAACATGTTCACCTAGAACCGCTGACGTGGATATCCTCCCAATGGACCAGCTAAGTATATTCTTTACTGGGTTGAAGTCCGTTTATCTTTACATAACTGCGTGCGGACTTTTGTTATAGTCAGTGATTTGTTTTTGTTTGTGGCCTCCAGTCTCATGATCCATCTTCATTGATATCTTTTGAACACTTTATGTGTTCGATTGACATTGGTTTTTTGTCCCCTGATGAACCCCTTCAATGAGAGGAAGGGGGGAAACGCGTCGGGACACGTGATTATATAACCGATATCTTTTTCTATATTTACTATTACCCAGATATCCATATGGGATAGTATATAAAGGGCACCATAAGGATAGACAGCATAGGTACGTGGACGGAGTGTGCCTACCATCAAGACACATCTCCGGGCTGAGGAGGAGTCTTAAAGGGATATCGTAGGGACAGAAAAAGTCTTGGCACGGATGCCCTGATGCGTTCCTCCCCTTTCTCCCTCTCAGATTGATCCGCTTGTCTGATCCTGCTCGTTCGTGTGTTTGTTGTACTGTTTTTGTTTTGCGTTTTGTTGCACTAGCTGTTCCTCTTCCAGGGAATTTTAATTGACCATAATAAAGGTTAAATTTTAGGTAGTCGTACCTCAGTGATTTCGAGTGTCAAATGTTGCCTGGCCTAGCTTGGCCACTCTGACCCCTCAGCGCCTGATGCATGTGTCGCTGAGAGGTAACGCCTTTATGGCCAAACTGACTAGACCCCGCTGCACGATTTGTTACCTGAATCCCATCACTGGACACATTGCAATTACTTGCACAAGGGCAATTTCTTGCAATGTGTCCTTTGTTCCCACACCTGAAGCACCTGATTTGGTTTTCTGTCTTGTGTGTTTTGCAGTGCTTCGCTATATGACCCAAGCCACCACACGCAAAGCATTTGATGTTTGCCCGGCGTGGCCTAGGTCCGTCCACACTGCAACCGCACTCCCTGAATTGTTCCATCCTCAGGGAGGCACTCTTCACGATGGTTCTTTTTCCCAAAGTCAGGGAAAAATCTCTGTTAGTCTGGACAGGCTTGGTCAGGTGATTTGGCCTGTCACAGACTACTCTCCCCCCTTTTTGCCCTGCATAGGGCAAAGTTTTGGGAGATTCCAACCCTGACTTTACGGGAAAAGAAAGGGCCGGCACCAACTTGGTGATGACCTGTTGCATGCCAGTCATTATCTGGGAGCTTACAGCAACCTGAGCCTTCAATTTGGCTACCAGTCCGCTCCTTGAAGGCCTTGACCTCAGTATAAGACTGAGTCAACTTAGCCTCAATTTCCTCCTTCTGCCTCTGCAGCTCTACTAACTGTGACTCTAACCTAGCCACCTGCGCATCTCGGTCAACAGTAGACTGCACATTCTCCGCCAGCTGTGCCCGTAATGCCAAAACCTGGTCCGAATTACTAGCACAGCACTGGCAGTAAAATGCCGGAGGAATTGTCTCCGTTGACTGAGACACCAGCGCCACTTCCTTTGGCTTACAGATGCTAGCCTCAAACGTATGAACGAGTTTGGCTAGCATTTGAAGCCGTTTGGTGGCCTTGTTCAACACCATCCGTTTGTTCACACAAAGCTTGTCATAACTACAAGCCTGTGCCAACAAATCGGACCACAGCATTTCTGATGACTTGTATGTGGTGGGGAGGATGGGGTTAAATGTGCTGTGTCTGCTCAAGTGTTGCAGTGTGGGGAAGTCCATACTCACCGTTTGATGAGCGTCCATCTTCTCCTTGGGGCCGTACCTCTTCGTCCTAGCAGCTGCTTGGAAGAAGTCCATTTTCCCGGATCGCTTCTTCCCGGCCAGCCAGACTTGTACGCCGCTCCCACGAAGATGGATCTCCTTCAGTGACGTGTCCTCTTCTCCCTCGCAATCACTTGAGCGATGCAGTGACCGTGTAAAGCAAATACAAAAATATTAATTCACAGATAGAACATAGATTCTCTGCTAAAGATTTTGATCTGCGCTTGGTGCTGTGAGGAAGAGTCGCGTTACCTGTCCGAATTATCAGGTCCTAGACGCTCAGACCGCTGACCACGTCTCTCCTAGACGCTCAGACCACTGACCACGTCTCTCTTGCCTGACAATTCACAGGACAACCGCCCTCTAGCCTCAAACACCGAATTATCAGGTCCTAGACGCTCAGACCGCTGACCGCGTCTCTCTTGCCTGATAATTCACAGTATAACCGACCTCTAACCTCAAAACCAAACACAGATTTCAAAATCTAAGCAGTGGGCCTGGCTCGCCAATGTAAAGGGGGAATATTAATCACCAATATTTTGCAAATATCGATAATTAAAGGGGTTGTCCAGGTTCAGAGCTGAACCTGGACATCCCTCCATTTTCACCCCGGCAGCCCCCCTGACATGAGCATCGGAGCAGTTCATGCTCCGATGCTCTCCTTTGCCCTGCGCTAAATCGCGCAGGGCAAAGGCATTTTTCAGAGTTCCGGTGACGTACCGGGGCTCTCTATGGGGCTGACAGGAACCCCGGTGACGTCACCGGCACTGATGGGCGGGATTTGGCTCTGCCCTAGCCAGTAAAACGGCTAGGGCAGAGCTAAAGCCCGCCCCTCAGAGCCGGTGACGTCACCGAACACACTGCTGGGCGGAAGTTACCGCCCGGCAGTGTGTTATTGTAAACACAAGAGCCTGTGCCCTGCGCGATCTAGCGCAGGGCACGGGAGCGCATCGGAGCATGAGATGCTCCGATGCCAGGCTCAGGAGGGCTGCCGGGGTGAAAATAAGGGTATGTCCGGGTTCAGCTCTGAACCTGGACAACCCCTTTAATATTCATATATAGGAGGAGCTGTCTAGTGATGACTCACTATTGATGACCTATTTATGCCTTTATATAATAATTACACAATACTTTCGCTATGCTTTACACTAATCACTATGCTAGCTGCATGCGCCTAACTAACTCACTACCGCTAACAAGTACACGCTACACAAAGGGTACAAATATAACGGTATTTATTAACACCTGACGCACACAATATACTAACAATACAGCACTAAATATACAATCCTAAACTACACTACACGTTCCCAAATTCCACCCATAAACTATCTATACAATTCATACATACAAGTAATATTAACAACCCACCCATCTGGTTCTATACTATCCCTATGGGGTACGCCGAGGGTTAACGGTGGTCTTACAGGGGGGTAAGCAGACCACAAACACAAAGGGTTAACAATGGGGACAATTTCAGAGTTGTACAGCAATGCAGGGGTTTAATACCCTGCAAGTGTACAGTGAGGGGGGGGGGGGGGGTGGCAGGGTTTAAGCAGGGGTTACCACCAGGGGTTAATCAGGGTAGGGAAAGGGTATATCAGGGGTTTCAGGGGCAAGGGTCAGATCATGGGCCAGGGTGCACAGTAGGCAGGGACCAGGGTCCATCAGGGGTTCACAGCACACAGGGACCAGGGTCCATCAGGGGTTACCAGCACACAGGGACCAGGGTAAACCAGAGGTTACCAGCACACAGGGACCAGGGGTTATAGGGTTCAGGGATTTAAAGGATAGTGGGATAGTGGTAGGGATCAGGGGTATTTCAGGGGTATGGAACCAGAGGGGACTCAGGGGTGTAACTTTGGTGGGGTAAGGGTTAAAACGGGGTGATACTTAGTCCAGCCAGGGGGGGGTGCTCCGTCTTGAGCGCCGATCGCACTCTCCTCCTTCTGGGAATGCGGCAGGGGTCCTCTTCCTGAGCGCGATGCGCTCTCCTCTTAGGTGGGGGCAGTAGGGCTCCAGTTGGGGTCCGGTCAGGCTGAGCGCAGGATGCGCTGCCCTTACAGGTGGGGGGGTCCCGATCCTAACTGCCGAGTGCCGGGGCCGCCGGATATTTATCCCCGGCGGCCCGCACTCCCGCGCCGCCCACCAGGGGGCGCGCACGCGCCCATCATCCACGTGGGCCGGCGCAGTGATATGATGTCACTGCGCCGGCCCGCACATCGGGGACGCGCTGCAGGCGGGAGAAGCCTTTGATCTCCCACCTGTGGCACTCTGCATTCCGGCCAGCGAAATGCGCATAATAGAAGGAGGGGAGGCTTCTCCCCATCTTCTATCATGCGTAATTATCTCCAGCGGCGCTGGAGATAATTACAACAAAGGGCTCAGATTCTGTTGAATCTGAGCTCTTTGTATCCATCAGGATGACTGGACCCTTGTCCGGTCATTCTGATGCAATTAGCCAGATTGCATCGGTGTGAATGCTTGGGGCACATTCACACCGATGCACCTGGTTTCAGGTGTAGGGGGGGGAATATTGTATAATATACATGCGTATGGATGCTTGGGGCACATCTATACACATGTATACATTAATATTAGGGACATCAAAAGGGGACACAGATGATAAGAGGGCACAGATTATATAAGGGGGCACAAGCCCCTACATTATAAGGGGGCACAAGCCCCTACATATATTAAAAGGGGTCACATGTATCCCACAGGGGCCTCCATGAGCCCCTGTGGGCCACTAAGGGCAGATGTGCGCAGATGCTAGGAACATCTGCGCACATCCTCCTATAATGTGATTAATGCATGCATATATATCATACATGCATGCACGTGTTTGCATGCATATATGTATATATATGCATGCGTCTCAACCCTTCCTCAACAAGCACAAATCTAAAAGTAAAAGAACGGAGCAGGCGCCATTAACTATAACGGGGTGTGTTCAGGATGCTGCTTCTTTACTAAGAACATATAGCCCCTTCCCTACTTTTGTTAAGGGTAAGATAGCTATTGCTTGCAGCATTCTCAAAGTGCAGCATTTATAAGTGCATTGGAGATATTCAGGAGGTAATCTGGAGGAGGATACAATCTAAGGCTACTTTCACACTAGCGTTCGGGGCTCCGCTTGTGAGTTCCGTTCAAAGGCTCTCACAAGCGGCCCCGAACGCTTCCGCCCAGCCCTAATGCATTCTGAGTGGATGCGGATCCGCTCAGAATGCATCAGTCTGGCAGCGTTTGGCCTCCACTCCACTCAGCAGGCGGACACCTGAACGCTGCTTGCAGCGTTCGGGTGTCCGTCTGCCCGTGTGGAGGCAAACGGATCCGTCCAGACTTACAAACGTCCCCCATTGACTTTCAATGTAAAGTCTGGACGGATCCGTCTGAGGCTACTTTGACACTTAGAAATTTTTTTACAATATAATGCAGACGGATCCGTTCTGAACGGATCCACCGTCTGCATTATATGAGCGGATCCGTCTCAGACGGATACGCTCTGAACGCAAGTGTGAAAGTAGCCTAAAAAAGTATGTTTTGTTGTTCAAAATATTTCCCCTCTTTAAAATGGCAGACCTGCTTCTGTGCAGGAATTGCTGTGCTTTTATTTCAGGCTCCACTCTTCGGAGGTTTGGATGCTGTCTGTTCTGTAGACAGCTCTCCGTAATGCAGCAAGAAATTGCATTTTTGAAATCTGAAATTTGTAAATTAACTGTTAAACAAACTCAGGCTGGGAATGTTGCGATGCCACTGCCACAGAGGCCCCCTAGAAATGGAAGATGGGTTACTGCAGGTTCTGGTAGACTTAGAGTTGTGGATAGAAAACATGTCCCACAGCCTGTGGCTCTCCATAATTCATTTGCAGCACTTTCAGAGCGCAAGAGCAACATGGAGGATGGCTCAGGCACTGTGGGTGAGGAACAATCATCTCCTATGCCTAAAGTATGCAAGACTGCAGCCAAAGACAAAAAGGATAAGGTGAGGACTGATAGTAAGTAGCTGTTGGTGGGCGATTCTATCATAAGATATGTGAAGTTTAAGGAAAATGGTTTTGTGAGATGTCTTCCTGGTGCTACCACTAGCAGGGACAGACAACGTATCTTTAATTTTGTTAGGCAAGCAAAGCTGTAAAGGGAGGTGCATGTTATTGTCCATCTTGGGACGAATCATCTGGCTTGCAATGAGGTTTTAAAGGTGAAGGAAGCTTTTCACAGACTTGCTAATGATATACGGGAGGTTGCATCGACTGTTTCATTCTCTGCAGTTTTGCCTGTGCATAACCTTCAGCATGACAAGCAGATGCGCATTAAGGAATTCAATGTATGGCTTGGTGAATGGTGTCTGAACCAAGGGTTTGGCTTTGTGTCTCATGTTAGCTCTTGTTGGAATGGAAAAGAACTGTACAAGAAAGATGGTTGGCATCTTTCTCTCAAGGGAGCAAATGTCCTCAGTGAACAAATCAAAGTACTTGCTAAGGAGCATTTAAACTAAGAAAGGGGGGCAAAAGAGTGATAATCCAGCAGTCCGACTGCCCCCCGGAACAATGCCAGTAGATGCCAGTAGCACATAGGTTAAGAAATTACAAGCTTAGAGTCTTGTCTACAAATGCTCGCAGTTTAGGGAATAGGATCGATGAACTTGAGTCTATAATGGCATCTGAGAATATAGATTTAGTATCTGTTACTGAGACATGGTTCAATGGGAGTAATGACTGGGATATAACAATACCAGGGTTCTCTCTATATAGGAAAGACACGGAAGGCAAGAAAGGAGGAGGGGTGGCCCTGTATGTGAAAGATAGCATAAAATCTAATTTAATACAAGTTAGCGAGACCAATTTAGAGTCAGTTTGGGTTACGTTGCAGCTTGATAATAATAAGGTAACTCGTGTAGGTGTGATATATAGACCACCTGGCCAAGTCAAAGAATTAGATGATCTATTAGTTGAGGAAATAGCTAAAATGACATTGAAAGGGAAGTTATCATTATGGGAGACTTTAATCTTCCTGATGTTAACTGGAAAACCAAAATAGCTAGTTCTGCCAGGAGTACAGATATTCTAAATTCCCTACTGGGATTATCTCTACAGCAAGTAGTTGAGGAGCCAACCCGGAAGGAGGCCATTTTAGATTTAGTATTCACAAATGGGAATTTGATATCTGATATTACTGTGGGGGAAAGCTTGGGATCTAGTGTTCACCAGTCAGTGTGGTTTACTATAAGTACAGTGACGGAGTCACACCACACAAAAACAAAAGTTTAAAATTTTAGAAAAACGGTTTTTCCTAAAATTAGATTAGAGGAATACGAGTCCCTAGCAGATTGGAACAATTTCAATGGAGTCCAGGAGAAATGGGACTAAAAAGTGGCACTATTGAAGGCAACAGATAATTGCATTAGGCTAGTCAGTAAAAGCAAGAAAAGGAAGAGACCACTGTGGTACTCAGCAGAAGTGGCCAAAATCATTAAAAACAAAAAGATAGCATTTATTTATTATTTTAAAAAAAGAAACGTGGATGACAGGGAAATTTATAAGATTAGGCAGAGAGAGGTCAAGCAAGTTATAAGAGCTTCTAAATCATAGGGCAGAAGAGAAATTAGCTCAGTCAGTGAAAAAAGGTGATAAGACATTCTTCAGATACATAAATGAAAAAAGGAAATAAAAACAAGGAATTACCAAATTAAAAACAAAATAAGGAAGGTATATGGAAGAAGATAAAGAACTAGCTGACTGCCTTAATGAATACTTCTGTTCAGTTTTTACAAAGGAAAATGAAGGAAAAGGACCTCAGTTAGGGAGTAAGACTAATGAATCTTTTGATGCATGTGTCTTTACAGAGAAAGAGTCTTAAAGTCAGCTGTCTAAAATTAATACGAATAAGTCACAGGGGCCTGATGGGATACACCCAAAGCTATTAAAAGAGCTTAGCGGTGTACTAGCAAAACCATTAACAGATGTATTTACCCAATCACTGGTAACAGGAGTCGTCCCAAAAGATTGGAAATCAGCAAATGTTGTGCCCATTCACAAGAAAGGTAGTTGAAGGGTTAAACAGAATTAGCTGTGTGATCTGTTTGAAGGACAAGAGGTTGGGTGACTTCATATTGAAGGGTGACTATGTAAACATTTACCTTCTGTCTTTATAAGGAGAAGTTTCTCGTCAGCATTTATTATAATGAGAGATGCCTCTCTCTCTATAAGGAACTGCTATTATTGTAATGAGAGCTCAGCTATTCTTGTATGTATGTTTGAAAGTATATAAGGCCCTGTACGACGAACAATAAATAGAACTGTTATTGACATCATATTATATCTGTCATTGACACGTTCTCCAGACGTCTGTCTTCGGGACACAGAAAGGAATCACGGTGCATAGGGAGAAGGATAATATTCTTTCAGCTGGGGGCTCGTCTTCGGGATAGAAAACACAGGAATTTGGTAAGTATTGGAACATTCCTGTCTAACGACTGGGGACATTCCGATGCTTTCCGTAAAATTTTCTGTTACTTCTATTTTGAATCCGCTTTAGACACTCTGAAAGAAATAGGCAAGATAGAATATTGATTTCACTGATATAACTGGTATAGAGTATACGTTCCACCTATCAAAATTAAATCACTGTCGTTTGGAACGCTATATTACTGTTAAAACTAAAGTTTTATTAAACAGAACAAAAAGGGGGGAAGGGTAAACTAACCTATATTAAAATTCTAGGGCGCCATCCAACCAGTGTGAGGTCGATGGATAGGACCTATGACACCGCAAGATGCGGTATTTGCAACTGTGGATGACGTCACTAGAAAAGCCGCAAATAGTGTATTACTGCAGGCTAGATCATAAGGCCGTGGTGCCGTGCTAGATCAAACCACCAAAGGTATACACTGTGACGCGGTCTGAGTGCTCTGAACCATTGCCAGCTATAGGAGCCCTAGACTAAAATTACGATAGACTAATCCATTGATAAACATCTGTCTGCATATGCCGACCTCAATTGAAACCATCCGTTCAGTGTGAATCGGATGTCTGAGGGTCGGCTCTGCAGGCACGAATCAATGGACCTAGGCTAAGCTGGATGGAACAGAAGGGCTGAATTGCATCTGTTTCGCCATAATCGGCTCGTCAGGAGCGTGAATCTGTGGGTATTAGGATAAATGATCAGAGCTGCAGAGCCTCCGTGGCAGAGGCTGCAGCTATTAATACGAGGTGGCCGAACGCGGCCGCTCAGGTGCACGAGATATAAGGAGAGTCCTCCTCCCCCTGTGCTGAGCCACGCCTCTAGGGCGGCCAATGGGGATACAGGAGGCGCGGCTGTCGCCGCATCATCCATCCCGCCCCCATTGTGCCGCCCCCTCTCTGAGACAGGCCCAGATGAATGTCACAACATTCACACATGTAAGAATAGAGTTAGATCTTCGGCGACTTACTGGAATGGCAGCCTGGTACACCATCAGTCGGGACGAGGACCGCCGAGCGATCCCTAATATATATTGTATTGTATTTGTGGAGGACACCAATCGATACGGTCAGAGTAGCACCACAGGTTCACAGAAGATCACAACGGACCCTGCAGCATTATTCCCTCGGTGGTAACAAACAGATCAAGCAGATCAAGCAGATATCTAGATCCTTTCTAAGTAGCACAGAGGGGGTGTGAGGAATGACGTGGTATACACAACACAGACTAGTGGTTACGCTTCCCTACCCCTGCTATCTTGTGACCCTACCCAGGGCCCACATGTCAACACTTCTGCCGACCTACTGACATAGAGTCACTGATTGATAAATACTAGTGGGACACAGGGATCCCGGGCATTGAATCATCACCCCTAATCACCCCTCTGTTGCACTCACAAACTGAAGATTTAGAGAAAACACACAAAGGAGTTATACTCGTTCAATCCGTGAGGTTGAAGTGCATACAGGCGGTAAATCCACTGTGTCTCCTTTTGTAGTAGACGCCTATCGAAGTCGCCTCCTCTTGGCGATCTTCTAACCACCTCCACCGCCTGAAATTTAATGACATCCGCATCACCATTATGTGTAGTTGATATATGTCTGGCAATAGGGGTGTCAGCCCCTTTGCGGATGTCATTTAAATGTTCTGCTACTCTTCTGCGGAATTCCCTTGTGGTTTTACCCACATATTGTTTACCGCAAACACAGGTGGCCAGGTATACCAGGCCTCTCGTTTTGCAATTCACAAATGATCTGATGGTGAATCTCTGTTCAGTGACGCTACAAATAAATGCAGCGCCCGTCTGGATTGCAGGGCACGCTACACAGCCGCCGCAGCAAAAGGTCCCTTTAAGGCTAGTGCTCAGCCATGTAGATGTAGTAGGGGCCTGATAGAAACTGTGGACCAGGCGATCGCTAAAACTACGCCCACGTCTGTACGTAATTAGAGGTACGTCGCCTATGATATCACCAATATCTGGGTCTGATTTTAAAATGCCCCAATAGGTCGTCAGCAGGTCTCTCACTGTATTATGCGCTTCATCATACGTGGCTATGATGCGCAACTGTTCCCCTCCCACCGATCTTGGCTTAGGAGTAAGGAGGGCATCCCGATTTTGAGCCAGCGAGTGATGATACGCCTTGGCTAGTACATGTTGTGGGTACCCCCTATTCCTAAACCTCGTCTGTCGATCACTGGACGCCGTTCTAAAGTCCGACATGCTGGAACAGTTGCGCCTTACCCGAAGGTATTGCCCTTTTGGAATTCCCCTCTTCAGGGGCAAGGGGTGGCAACTGTCCCATCTAAGGAGGCTATTGGTTGCAGTCTCCTTGCGGAACAGTCGTGTGCCAATATTACCCATTTTGTCCCTGAAGATGGTCAAATCCAGAAAATTAATTTGAGATTCTTGGATCTCCGATGTGAAAAATAATCCCATGGTGTTTATATTCAGATCTGACACAAACCGACTGAAGTCCTCCACACTCCCCGACCATAAAATCAGCACATCATCGATGAAGCGTAACCACAAATTAATGTGGTCAGCCCATCTCTGGTTTTCCGCGAACACAACTTCACGTTCCCACCAGCCCAGGTAGAGATTGGCAAAGGTCGGGGCACAAGGGCTCCCCATCGCCACTCCCCTGAGCTGGTGGTACATACGATGATCAAAAATAAAACAGTTGTGCTCAAGGTGGTTAGAAGATCGCCAAGAGGAGGCGACTTCGATAGGCGTCTACTACAAAAGGAGACACAGTGGATTTACCGCCTGTATGCACTCCAACCTCACGGATTGAACGAGTATAACTCCTTTGTGTGTTTTCTCTAAATCTTCAGTTTGTGAGTGCAACAGAGGGGTGATTAGGGGTGATGATTCAATGCCCGGGATCCCTGTGTCTCACTAGTATTTATCAATCAGTGACTCTATGTCAGTAGGTCGGCAGAAGTGTTGACATGTGGGCCCTGGGTAGGGTCACAAGATAGCAGGGGTAGGGAAGCGTAACCACTAGTCTGTGTTGTGTATACCACGTCATTCCTCACACCCCCTCTGTGCTACTTAGAAAGGATCTAGATATCTGCTTGATCTGCTTGATCTGTTTGTTACCACAGAGGGAATAATGCTGCAGGGTCCGTTGTGATCTTCTGTGAACCTGTGGTGCTACTCTGACCGTATCGATTGGTGTCCTCCACAAATACAATACAATATATATTAGGGATCGCTCGGCGGTCCTCGTCCCGATTGATGGTGTACCAGGCTGCCATTCCAGTAAGTCGCCGAAGATCTAACTCTATTCTTACATGTGTGAATGTTGTGACATTCATCTGGGCCTGTCTCAGAGAGGGGGCGGCACAATGGGGGCGGGATGGATGATGCGGCGACAGCCGCGCCTCCTGTATCCCCATTGGCCGCCCTAGAGGCGTGGCTCAGCACAGGGGGAGGAGGACTCTCCTTATATCTCGTGCACCTGAGCGGCCGCGTTCGGCCACCTCGTATTAATAGCTGCAGCCTCTGCCACGGAGGCTCTGCAGCTCTGATCATTTATCCTAATACCCACAGATTCACGCTCCTGACGAGCCGATTATGGCGAAATGCGTCGAGTGTGGTGTGGGGATAAATTAATGGTTATACTGTCTGTATTGCGCCCACACTGCAGTTGAGGTCTGTAGGTCTCAGCCCTCTGCAGTCAGTGAGCAGATGCAATTCAGCCCTTCTGTTCCATCCAGCTTAGCCTAGGTCCATTGATTCGTGCCTGCAGAGCCGACCCTCAGACATCCGATTCACACTGAACGGATGGTTTCAATTGAGGTCGGCATATGCAGACAGATGTTTATCAATGGATTAGTCTATCGTAATTTTAGTCTAGGGCTCCTATAGCTGGCAATGGTTCAGAGCACTCAGACCGCGTCACAGTGTATACCTTTGGTGGTTTGATCTAGCACGGCACCACGGCCTTATGATCTAGCCTGCAGTAATACACTATTTGCGGCTTTTCTAGTGACGTCATCCACAGTTGCAAATACCGCATCTTGCGGTGTCATAGGTCCTATCCATCGACCTCACACTGGTTGGATGGCGCCCTAGAATTTTAATATAGGTTAGTTTACCCTTCCCCCCTTTTTGTTCTGTTTAATAAAACTTTAGTTTTAACAGTAATATAGCGTTCCAAACGACAGTGATTTAATTTTGATAGGTGGAACGTATACTCTATACCAGTTATATCAGTGAAATTATTCTTGTAATAGATTATTATATAGAGTGATGGCAGGCTTCTTGGCGGCGGGTATTTGCTGTGATAAATGGGATGAGGAAGCCAAAGTGTTTTTTTCTGAAGCAGATCTACCCCCTACCAACCGCGCTTTAAGTATCACTGGTTCATTTAAACTGCTCACCAAAATCTATAAAGACCAAGTCAGAGGGTGGTGGGAAATTCAAACCCTTGAAACCTATATTCAACATCAAATAGTTCCCAGGGGCATGCGTATCCCCTTCCTCCCATCCAATAGAATTCAGTCATCAGAGTTCCGCAAGAAATGGGAAAAAGAGGCCGTTGAAAGTTCCCTTAGACTTATGGGATTGTTGCTGGATGAGGAAAAGGCCCTGTACACTAAGAACACCGCAGCGTTGCAGGAGCAAATTGCGGAAGTGAGCAAATTCTCCAGCAACTCCGAATTCACACGTAAGGAGGGGTTTTCACAACAGACGGTCGAACGATTCACAGCCCAGCTCAAAGAGCGTAAACATTCCCAGTTTTTGAGGGACAAGGCGGATTTTAAAGAAGGACGCATTCTTGAGTTTGCAACCAAAACCGCAAGGACCCTCGAGGTTGAGACAGAACCCTCATCCTCAGAGGGGGAAACTAAATTGGAAGGCACCTCTTACCAAAATAGTCAATATCCTATTTTCAAGCCATCTAATAAGGGACCCAGAGGGAGAGGAGGTAGAGGTAGAAACTCCCGTTCACGGGGGTTTTTTTTAGGGAACCAAACCACGAGATCCTACAGTCTAAGAAACACGAAAAACCAATAGCACGCCATCGTAGGATGGGTGCAACTGGTTATCAGACTGTGGGCCCCGTAGTGGAAGACAGGTCTAGGGACAAGTTACAAATTATTAACTTGTCTGATAGACCCCTTGCGGATGCAGAATTGGAACTGCTCAGCAAGGGCCTATCATTTGTTCCCACCTGTTCCTTTAACTCTTTCGAATGGGTCAAGGATTTGACCTTATTAGTAAGGAGATTAAAATGGAAAAAGTTCTTTGCAACACATAAGCAACAACAATGCAATGAATTAGGTGTCGACGTAGATGACCTGCCAGATATCCAACTACTGGCTTCCCTTATGGAGGAGGGGGAAAGGGATGTTGGTGAGGGTCCATTTACGGACCTCAAACTGCCATCTACAAAAAACCCACCCCTAAGTGATGGTACACCACCTGACATTTTTCTTAAGGTCGTGACGGATCAACTGAGAATGCTTGACACATCCAAGGGGTTTGGACTCAACCTCCAGAAAAAGGAGATTGATGCCCTAATCTCATTGGAATGCGACAACTCCCTTGTCATTAAACCATCGGACAAGGGAGGGAATATTGTCGTAATGAATTGTGACCAGTATAAGACCATGTGTCTTAATATTCTCAGTGATGGTTCGTGTTACCGTGTGTTGGAAACGAATCCAACTGAGATGTTCAGGAGGCAATTGAAGGACCTCTTGGACACAGCACACGATCATGCCCTTATTAGTAGGTCTGAATTTGATTTTTTGTTCCCCAAACATCCCCAGATCCCTTGCTTTTATGGGTTACCCAAGGTACACAAGGGGCTCTCCCCATTAAAGGGACGTCCCATTGTATCAGGGACTGGGAGTTTGACACATCCAATCAGTACATACGTGGACAGGATTTTACGACCCTTTGCGGTGTCCCTGTCCTCGTATGTACGTGATTCTATGGATGTGATCAAAAAATTGGAGGGAATTCATCTTGGTGAGAACGTTATGCTGGCCAGCTTGGATGTTGAGGCCTTGTACAGCTCCATACCTCACGACAGGGGGTGTGGAGTTGTGGCCTCATTTCTTAGTCAACGTGGCACCCATTGCTGGCAGCATAACGAGTTCATTCTTGAACTAATGAGGTTTATCCTTGAGCACAACTGTTTCATTTTTGATCATCGTATGTACCACCAGCTCAGGGGAGTGGCGATGGGGAGCCCTTGTGCCCCGACCTTTGCCAATCTCTACCTGGGCTGGTGGGAACGTGAAGTTGTGTTCGCGGAAAACCAGAGATGGGCTGACCACATTAATTTGTGGTTACGCTTCATCGATGATGTGCTGATTTTATGGTCGGGGAGTGTGGAGGACTTCAGTCGGTTTGTGTCAGATCTGAAGATAAACACCATGGGATTATTTTTCACATCGGAGATCCAAGAATCTCAAATTAATTTTCTGGATTTGACCATCTTCAGGGACAAAATGGGTAATATTGGCACACGACTGTTCCGCAAGGAGACTGCAACCAATAGCCTCCTTAGATGGGACAGTTGCCACCCCTTGCCCCTGAAGAGGGGAATTCCAAAAGGGCAATACCTTCGGGTAAGGCGCAACTGTTCCAGCATGTCGGACTTTAGAACGGCGTCCAGTGATCGACAGACGAGGTTTAGGAATAGGGGGTACCCACAACATGTACTAGCCAAGGCGTATCATCACTCGCTGGCTCAAAATCGGGATGCCCTCCTTACTCCTAAGCCAAGATCGGTGGGAGGGGAACAGTTGCGCATCATAGCCACGTATGATGAAGCGCATAATACAGTGAGAGACCTGCTGACGACCTATTGGGGCATTTTAAAATCAGACCCAGATATTGGTGATATCATAGGCGACGTACCTCTAATTACGTACAGACGTGGGCGTAGTTTTAGCGATCGCCTGGTCCACAGTTTCTATCAGGCCCCTACTACATCTACATGGCTGAGCACTAGCCTTAAAGGGACCTTTTGCTGCGGCGGCTGTGTAGCGTGCCCTGCAATCCAGACGGGCGCTGCATTTATTTGTAGCGTCACTGAACAGAGATTCACCATCAGATCATTTGTGAATTGCAAAACGAGAGGCCTGGTATACCTGGCCACCTGTGTTTGCGGTAAACAATATGTGGGTAAAACCACAAGGGAATTCCGCAGAAGAGTAGCAGAACATTTAAATGACATCCGCAAAGGGGCTGACACCCCTATTGCCAGACATATATCAACTACACATAATGGTGATGCGGATGTCATTAAATTTCAGGCGGTGGAGGTGGTTAGAAGATCGCCAAGAGGAGGCGACTTCGATAGGCGTCTACTACAAAAGGAGACACAGTGGATTTACCGCCTGTATGCACTTCAACCTCACGGATTGAACGAGTATAACTCCTTTGTGTGTTTTCTCTAAATCTTCAGTTTGTGAGTGCAACAGAGGGGTGATTAGGGGTGATGATTCAATGCCCGGGATCCCTGTGTCCCACTAGTATTTATCAATCAGTGACTCTATGTCAGTAGGTCGGCAGAAGTGTTGACATGTGGGCCCTGGGTAGGGTCACAAGATAGCAGGGGTAGGGAAGCGTAACCACTAGTCTGTGTTGTGTATACCACGTCATTCCTCACACCCCCTCTGTGCTACTTAGAAAGGATCTAGATATCTGCTTGATCTGCTTGATCTGTTTGTTACCACCGAGGGAATAATGCTGCAGGGTCCGTTGTGATCTTCTGTGAACCTGTGGTGCTACTCTGACCGTATCGATTGGTGTCCTCCACAAATACAATACAATATATATTAGGGATCGCTCGGCGGTCCTCGTCCCGACTGATGGTGTACCAGGCTGCCATTCCAGTAAGTCGCCGAAGATCTAACTCTATTCTTACATGTGTGAATGTTGTGACATTCATCTGGGCCTGTCTCAGAGAGGGGGCGGCACAATGGGGGCGGGATGGATGATGCGGCGACAGCCGCGCCTCCTGTATCCCCATTGGCCGCCCTAGAGGTGTGGCTCAGCACAGGGGGAGGAGGACTCTCCTTATATCTCGTGCACCTGAGCGGCCGCGTTCGGCCACCTCGTATTAATAGCTGCAGCCTCTGCCACGGAGGCTCTGCAGCTCTGATCATTTATCCTAATACCCACAGATTCACGCTCCTGACGAGCCGATTATGGCGAAACGCGTCGAGTGTGGTGTGGGGATAAATTAATGGTTATACTGTCTGTATTGCGCCCACACTGCAGTTGAGGTCTGTAGGTCTCAGCCCTCTGCAGTCAGTGAGCAGATGCAATTCAGCCCTTCTGTTCCATCCAGCTTAGCCTAGGTCCATTGATTCGTGCATGCAGAGCCGACCCTCAGACATCCGATTCACACTGAACGGATGGTTTCAATTGAGGTCGGCATATGCAGACAGATGTTTATCAATGGATTAGTCTATCGTAATTTTAGTCTAGGGCTCCTATAGCTGGCAATGGTTCAGAGCACTCAGACCGCGTCACAGTGTATACCTTTGGTGGTTTGATCTAGCACGGCACCACGGCCTTATGATCTAGCCTGCAGTAATACACTATTTGCGGCTTTTCTAGTGACGTCATCCACAGTTGCAAATACCGCATCTTGCGGTGTCATAGGTCCTATCCATCGACCTCACACTGGTTGGATGGCGCCCTAGAATTTTAATATAGGTTAGTTTACCCTTCCCCCCTTTTTGTTCTGTTTAATAAAACTTTAGTTTTAACAGTAATATAGCGTTCCAAACGACAGTGATTTAAGATAGAATATTGGCAGCTACCTTTACGGAAAATAGAATATTGCAAGCTACCTTTAGGGAAGGTAGAATGAATGGAATCTGTCTTTAGGCAAGATAGAATGAAAAAAGATAGTGTCTGTCTTTAGGGAAGATAGACTGTAAATAGACTCCTGGCCAGGTCACACAGATACTTTAGGGAAGTATTTTATAGCTATATCTTTTAGGGAAGGATATACCAGAGGTAGTCTTTTGGGAAGACTTCATATAGTGTCTGCACCTTGATTTCTTTTGTCACACCCTGTCTGTTGCTTCTTTTCTGTCGCTTTCTTATGCTTTCTGTTATGTTCTGATGTTATAAAGCATTAAGTAATTTTTTTATGCTGAAGGTAAGCAGCAATTGATACTGTGACAAATGTACTAACTTTATTGTGTGTGTCCTGGATGACCTTCTAACCCCGCAACTGGTGAACGCAAGTAACTATTTTAAGGGATTATACTACCTGACAATTGTGAAGGACGTTGTGCATAGATTCTGTACGGCCAGCCCTGGGGTCAATTTTGTTCTTCCTCCATCTCAATTAAGTTATATGACATGGGTGCACAGCAAGGAAAGGTCTCTCCACCCCCTCCGAATGTAGGTGAAACGTGTAGGGAATATGTAGCCCGGGTCTGTGGGACTGATTATTGTTTAGTTACTCCCTGGGTTGATAATCTGGCAGTATGGACAGAGTGAATGAGGAGTATGAATTTGTTCCCTCGGGAAGGGGCTGATGACACCTTCCATATGGATATGGTGATAAGGATTATGTTTGGATGACACTGAAGCTTACCCATATTATGGTCCAGACCTCCAGTGGGACATGCAGTGTATGAAGTCAAGTAGGGAAAATTGCCTTACTTAAGCACCATAATGGTATGATAGACCAAATAAAGGTTCACAAGCAGTAGGCAGGGAACCAGGAGGGATATATATATAATGAAACATGAGTTAGATAAAGAATTGACAAGGAGTTCACTCCAGAAGCCCCTCCTCTCTATTTAGGAAATATCCCACAGATATCCGTCCCTTCTAACGGATGACTTAGATTTAAAAGTACTTTGAGGCCCAGGCATTATTAAATTGGCTCAAAAGGGAAGAAGATAGGAGGAGAAGAGCTGACACTCTAGAGTCCTTTTACAGTACACACTTCTTCTTCACAGCATCTGTTGGGAGATAGTTTGGACGATGCCCGCAGCTCCCTGCCCCCCTTCTCCTCATGTCCATTACATACACAAGGCTTCGAGTGACAGCAGTAAAGGGAGGGGGGGAGGGCTCCTGAGCTAAAAATGTAGTTTCTGACAGTTTGGGATAGACCAGTTGTTGTCCTGGAAATATGAGAACATGTAGAATACAATTCACACATTTCTAACACTAGAGATGTCATTTCTCCCATGCGCCTTAGATCACAAAAGATGTTTTCCTAAACCTGAACATATACCTCCTCATGATGAGGACAGTGACCTTGAGGAACAGTTCACTTTTATGACTATAGGGGTCACCTTGTTAAAGGGACCTATTGAAGTAGTTGATATTAATAAGGTTGTTATTATACCCATAGCCCCTGAGGTTCCTGACGTACCATCTCTGCTATCAGCTATTCCTGCCCATGCAGAGTTTTTCTCTGTTATTGATTTGATGAATGCATTTTTTTTCTGTCCCAGTTGACAGGGAGACACGGCCACTTTTTGCTTTCACATTTAGATTTCGCCAGTATACTTGGTGTAGAGTGCCTCAGGGTTATGTAGGCTCCCCAATAGTCTTCTCCATTGTCCTCCAAGTTACACTGCGCCCTGCGCCCTTGGACTGCCCCTCAATGGTGTATGGAAAGAGTTGAGTATTTGGACTTTGTTCTCAGTAAAGGTGAGCGGAGAATCAGCCATGCCAGAATTACCGCCATACTGGGTCTGCCCCGCCCACAAACCAAGAAAGACATGTTGACCTTTCTTGGCATGATTGGTTACTGCCGCCAATGGATTGCTGATTGTTCCTACTATGATAATATTCTGAGACAAGCCACTAATACTGAGATGCCTGACTCCATTAAATGGTCTGATGACATGTTACAAGCTTTTAGTCATTTGAAATGTGCAATGGTTTCAAGTAGGGATGAGCGAACCCGAACTGTATAGTTCGGGTTCGTACCGAATTTTGGGGTGTCCGTGACACGGACCCGAACCCGGACATTTTCGTAAAAGTCCGGGTTCGGGTTCGGTGTTCGTCGCTTTCTTCGCGCTTTTGTGACGCTTTCTTGGCGCTTTTTGAAAGGCTGCAAAGCAGCCAATCAACAAGCGTCATACTACTTGCCCCAAGAGGCCATCACAGCCATGCCTACTATTGGCATGGCTGTGATTGGCCAGAGCACCATGTGACCCAGCCTCTATTTAAGCTGGAGTCACATAGCGCCGCCCGTCACTCTGCTCTGATTAGCGTAGGGAGAGGTTGCGGCTGCGACAGTAGGGCGAGATTAGGCAGATTAACTCCTCCAAAGGACTTGATTAACTGATCGATCTGCAGCTGTGGATCATTGAGCTGCTGATCCTCAATTGCTCACTGTTTTTAGGCTGCACAGACCGTTTGTCAGTCTCATTTTTCTGGGGTGATCGGCGGCCATTTTGTGTCTTGTGGTGCGCCAGCACAAGCTGCGACCAAGTGCATTTAACCCTCAATGGTGTGGTTGTTTTTTGGCTAAAGCCTACATCAGGGTGAAGCTGTCACACCAAGTGCATTTAACCAGCAATAGTCTGTTCATTTTTTGGCCATATCCCAGTCTAATTCTGTCACTAAATCCATACCGGTCACCCAGCGCCTAAATACTAGGCCTCAAATTTATATCCAGCTAAATCTGTCCCTAGTGCTGTAGCTGGGCGAGTTATTTAGTGTCCGTTCAAGCACATTTCTTGTTCTGGGTTGAAATACAATTCCCAATTTAGCAATTTCATAATTTAGTGGTTCCTGCTATATCAGAGCTCTTTGAAATCTATCCCAAAAAGGGTATATAATATTGAAGGTGCACATAGGGTCATTCAGAGTAACTTCACACACACCCGCTACTGTGTATTTCCAAGTCTAATTCTGTCACTAAATCCATACCGGTGACCCAGCGCCTAAATACTAGGCCTCAAATTTAATTCCCTCTAAATCTCTCGTTACCCACCGCTGTACTGTTGTTGCTGGGCAAGATATTTAGTGTCCGTCAAAGCACATTTTTTGTTCTGGGTTGAAGTACAATTCCCAATTTAGCAATTTCATAATTTAGTGGTTTCTGCTATATCAGAGCTATTTGAAATCTATCCCAAAAAGGGTATATAATATTGAAGGTGCACATAGGGTCATTCAGAATAACTTCACACACACCCGCTACTGTGTATTTCCAAGTCTAATTCTGTCACTAAACCCATACCTGTCACCCAGCGCCTAAATACTAGGCCTCAAATTTAAATCCCTCTAAATCTCTCGTTACCGTTGTCCTGTTGTAGCTGGGAAAGTTATTTAGTGCCCGTCAAAGCACATTTTTTGTTCTGGGTTGAAGTACAATTCCCAATTTAGCAATTTCATAATTTAGTGGTTCCTGCTATATCAGAGCTATTTGAAATCTATCCCAAAAAGGGTATATAATATTGAAGGTGCACATAGGGTCATTCAGAATAACTTCACACACACCCGCTACTGTGTATTTCCAAGTCTAATTCTGTCACTAAATCCATACCGGTGACCCAGCGCCTAAATACTAGGCCTCAAATTTAATTCCCTCTAAATCTCTCGTTACCCACCGCTGTACTGTTGTTGCTGGGCAAGATATTTAGTGTCCGTCAAAGCACATTTTTTGTTCTGGGTTGAAGTACAATTCCCAATTTAGCAATTTCATAATTTAGTGGTTTCTGCTATATCAGAGCTATTTGAAATCTATCCCTAAAAGGGTATATAATATTGAAGGTGCACATAGGGTCATTCAGAATAACTTCACACACACCCGCTACTGTGTATTTCCAAGTCTAATTCTGTCACTAAACCCATACCTGTCACCCAGCGCCTAAATACTAGGCCTCAAATTTATATCCAGCTAAATCTGTCCCTAGTGCTGTAGCTGGGCGAGTTATTTAGTGTCCGTTCAAGCACATTTCTTGTTCTGGGTTGAAATACAATTCCCAATTTAGCAATTTCATAATTTAGTGGTTCCTGCTATATCAGAGCTCTTTGAAATCTATCCCAAAAAGGGTATATAATATTGAAGGTGCACATAGGGTCATTCAGAGTAACTTCACACACACCCGCTACTGTGTATTTCCAAGTCTAATTCTGTCACTAAATCCATACCGGTGACCCAGCGCCTAAATACTAGGCCTCAAATTTAATTCCCTCTAAATCTCTCGTTACCCACCGCTGTACTGTTGTTGCTGGGCAAGATATTTAGTGTCCGTCAAAGCACATTTTTTGTTCTGGGTTGAAGTACAATTCCCAATTTAGCAATTTCATAATTTAGTGGTTTCTGCTATATCAGAGCTATTTGAAATCTATCCCAAAAAGGGTATATAATATTGAAGGTGCACATAGGGTCATTCAGAATAACTTCACACACACCCGCTACTGTGTATTTCCAAGTCTAATTCTGTCACTAAACCCATACCTGTCACCCAGCGCCTAAATACTAGGCCTCAAATTTAAATCCCTCTAAATCTCTCGTTACCGTTGTCCTGTTGTAGCTGGGAAAGTTATTTAGTGCCCGTCAAAGCACATTTTTTGTTCTGGGTTGAAGTACAATTCCCAATTTAGCAATTTCATAATTTAGTGGTTCCTGCTATATCAGAGCTATTTGAAATCTATCCCAAAAAGGGTATATAATATTGAAGGTGCACATAGGGTCATTCAGAATAACTTCACACACACCCGCTACTGTGTATTTCCAAGTCTAATTCTGTCACTAAATCCATACCGGTGACCCAGCGCCTAAATACTAGGCCTCAAATTTAATTCCCTCTAAATCTCTCGTTACCCACCGCTGTACTGTTGTTGCTGGGCAAGATATTTAGTGTCCGTCAAAGCACATTTTTTGTTCTGGGTTGAAGTACAATTCCCAATTTAGCAATTTCATAATTTAGTGGTTTCTGCTATATCAGAGCTATTTGAAATCTATCCCTAAAAGGGTATATAATATTGAAGGTGCACATAGGGTCATTCAGAATAACTTCACACACACCCGCTACTGTGTATTTCCAAGTCTAATTCTGTCACTAAACCCATACCTGTCACCCAGCGCCTAAATACTAGGCCTCAAATTTATATCCAGCTAAATCTGTCCCTAGTGCTGTAGCTGGGCGAGTTATTTAGTGTCCGTTCAAGCACATTTCTTGTTCTGGGTTGAAATACAATTCCCAATTTAGCAATTTCATAATTTAGTGGTTCCTGCTATATCAGAGCTCTTTGAAATCTATCCCAAAAAGGGTATATAATATTGAAGGTGCACATAGGGTCATTCAGAGTAACTTCACACACACCCGCTACTGTGTATTTCCAAGTCTAATTCTGTCACTAAATCCATACCGGTGACCCAGCGCCTAAATACTAGGCCTCAAATTTAATTCCCTCTAAATCTCTCGTTACCCACCGCTGTACTGTTGTTGCTGGGCAAGATATTTAGTGTCCGTCAAAGCACATTTTTTGTTCTGGGTTGAAGTACAATTCCCAATTTAGCAATTTCATAATTTAGTGGTTTCTGCTATATCAGAGCTATTTGAAATCTATCCCAAAAAGGGTATATAATATTGAAGGTGCACATAGGGTCATTCAGAATAACTTCACACACACCCGCTACTGTGTATTTCCAAGTCTAATTCTGTCACTAAACCCATACCTGTCACCCAGCGCCTAAATACTAGGCCTCAAATTTAAATCCCTCTAAATCTCTCGTTACCGTTGTCCTGTTGTAGCTGGGAAAGTTATTTAGTGCCCGTCAAAGCACATTTTTTGTTCTGGGTTGAAGTACAATTCCCAATTTAGCAATTTCATAATTTAGTGGTTCCTGCTATATCAGAGCTATTTGAAATCTATCCCAAAAAGGGTATATAATATTGAAGGTGCACATAGGGTCATTCAGAATAACTTCACACACACCCGCTACTGTGTATTTCCAAGTCTAATTCTGTCACTAAATCCATACCGGTGACCCAGCGCCTAAATACTAGGCCTCAAATTTAATTCCCTCTAAATCTCTCGTTACCCACCGGTGTACTGTTGTTGCTGGGCAAGATATTTAGTGTCCGTCAAAGCACATTTTTTGTTCTGGGTTGAAGTACAATTCCCAATTTAGCAATTTCATAATTTAGTGGTTTCTGCTATATCAGAGCTATTTGAAATCTATCCCTAAAAGGGTATATAATATTGAAGGTGCACATAGGGTCATTCAGAATAACTTCACACACACCCGCTACTGTGTATTTCCAAGTCTAATTCTGTCACTAAACCCATACCTGTCACCCAGCGCCTAAATACTAGGCCTCAAATTTAAATCCCTCTAAATCTCTCGTTACCGTTGTCCTGTTGTAGCTGGGAAAGTTATTTAGTGCCCGTCAAAGCACATTTTTTGTTCTGGGTTGAAGTACAATTCCCAATTTAGCAATTTCATAATTTAGTGGTTCCTGCTATATCAGAGCTATTTGAAATCTATCCCAAAAAGGGTATATAATATTGAAGGTGCACATTGGGTCATTCAGAATAACTTCACACACACGCTTCTGTGCATTTCCAAGTCTAATTCTGTCACTAAATCCATACCGGTGACCCAGCGCCTAAATACTAGGCCTCAAATTTAATTCCCTCTAAATCTCTCGTTACCCACCGCTGTACTGTTGTTGCTGGGCAAGATATTTAGTGTCCGTCAAAGCACATTTTTTGTTCTGGGTTGAAGTACAATTCCCAATTTAGCAATTTCATAATTTAGTGGTTTCTGCTATATCAGAGCTATTTGAAATCTATCCCTAAAAGGGTATATAATATTGAAGGTGCACATAGGGTCATTCAGAATAACTTCACACACACCCGCTACTGTGTATTTCCAAGTCTAATTCTGTCACTAAATCCATACCGGTGACCCAGCGCCTAAATACTAGGCCTCAAATTTAATTCCCTCTAAATCTCTCGTTACCCACCGTTGTACTGTTGTTGCTGGGCAAGATATTTAGTGTCCGTCAAAGCACATTTTTTGTTCTGGGTTGAAGTACAATTCCCAATTTAGCAATTTCATAATTTAGTGGTTTCTGCTATATCAGAGCTATTTGAAATCTATCCCTAAAAGGGTATATAATATTCAAGGTGCACATTGGGTCATTCAGAATAACTTCACACACACACGCTTCTGTGCATTTCCAAGTCTAATTCTGTCACTAAATCCATACCGGTCACCCAGCGCCTAAATACTAGGCCTCAAATTTATATCCCGCTGAATTTGAATACAATACATTGGGCCAAATAATATATTTGTTGTTGTGGTGAACCATAACAATGAGAAAAACATCTAGTAAGGGACGCGGACGTGGACATGGTCGTGGTGGTGTTAGTGGACCCTCTGGTGCTGGGAGAGGACGTGGCCGTTCTGCCACATCCACACGTCCTAGTGTACCAACTACCTCAGGTCCCAGTAGCCGCCAGAATTTACAGCGATATATGGTGGGGCCCAATGCCGTTCTAAGGATGGTAAGGCCTGAGCAGGTACAGGCATTAGTCAATTGGGTGGCCGACAGTGGATCCAGCACGTTCACATTATCTCCCACCCAGTCTTCTGCAGAAAGCGCACAGATGGCGCCTGAAAACCAACCCCATCAGTCTGTCACATCACCCCCATGCATACCAGGGAAACTGTCTCAGCCTCAAGTTATGCAGCAGTCTCTTATGCTGTTTGAAGACTCCGCTGGCAGGGTTTCCCAAGGGCATCCACCTAGCCCTTCCCCAGCGGTGAAAGACATAGAATGCACTGACGCACAACCACTTATGTTTCCTGATGATGAGGACATGGGAATACCACCTCAGCATGTCTCTGATGATGACGAAACACAGGTGCCAACTGCTGCGTCTTTCTGCAGTGTGCAGACTGAACAGGAGGTCAGGGATCAAGACTGGGTGGAAGACGATGCAGGGGACGATGAGGTCCTAGACCCCACATGGAATGAAGGTCGTGCCACTGACTTTCACAGTTCGGAGGAAGAGGCAGTGGTGAGACCGAGCCAACAGCGTAGCAAAAGAGGGAGCAGTGGGCAAAAGCAGAACACCCGCCGCCAAGAGACTCCGCCTGCTACTGACCGCCGCCATCTGGGACCGAGCACCCCAAAGGCAGCTTCAAGGAGTTCCCTGGCATGGCACTTCTTCAAACAATGTGCTGACGACAAGACCCGAGTGGTTTGCACGCTGTGCCATCAGAGCCTGAAGCGAGGCATTAACGTTCTGAACCTGAGCACAACCTGCATGACCAGGCACCTGCATGCAAAGCATGAACTGCAGTGGAGTAAACACCTTAAAACCAAGGAAGTCACTCAGGCTCCCCCTGCTACCTCTTCTGCTGCTGCCGCCTCGGCCTATTCTGCTGCTGCCGCCTCGGCCTCTTCCTCCGCCTCTGGAGGAACGTTGGCACCTGCCGCCCAGCAAACAGGGGATGTACCACCAACACCACCACCACCACCTCCGTCACCAAGCGTCTCAACCATGTCACACGCCAGCGTTCAGCTCTCCATCTCACAAACATTTGATAGAAAGCGTAAATTCCCACCTAGCCACCCTCGATCCCTGGCCCTGAATGCCAGCATTTCTAAACTACTGGCCTATGAAATGCTGTCATTTAGGCTGGTGGACACAGACAGCTTCAAACAGCTCATGTCGCTTGCTGTCCCACAGTATGTTGTTCCCAGCCGGCACTACTTCTCCAAGAGAGCCGTGCCTTCCCTGCACAACCAAGTATCCGATAAAATCAAGTGTGCACTGCGCAACGCCATCTGTAGCAAGGTCCACCTAACCACAGATACGTGGACCAGTAAGCACGGCCAGGGACGCTATATCTCCCTAACTGCACACTGGGTAAATGTAGTGGCAGCTGGGCCCCAGGCGGAGAGCTGTTTGGCGCACGTCCTTCCGCCGCCAAATATCGCAGGGCAACATTCTTTGCCTCCTGTTGCCACCTCCTCCTTCTCGGCTTCCTCCTCCTCTTCTTCCACCTGCTCATCCAGTCAGCCACACACCTTCACCACCAACTTCAGCACAGCCCGGGGTAAACGTCAGCAGGCCATTCTGAAACTCATATGTTTGGGGGACAGGCCCCACACCGCACAGGAGTTGTGGCGGGGTATAGAACAACAGACCGACGAGTGGTTGCTGCCGGTGAGCCTCAAGCCCGGCCTGGTGGTGTGTGATAATGGGCGAAATCTCGTTGCAGCTCTGGGACTAGCCAATTTGACGCACATCCCTTGCTTGGCGCATGTGCTGAATTTGGTGGTGCAGAAGTTCATTCACAACTACCCCGACATGTCAGAGCTGCTGCATAAAGTGCGGGCCGTCTGTTCGCGCTTCCGGCGTTCACATCCTGCTGCTGCTCGCCTGTCTGCGCTACAGCGTAACTTCGGCCTTCCCGCTCACCGCCTCATATGCGACGTGCCCACCAGGTGGAACTCCACCTTGCACATGCTGGACAGACTGTGCGAGCAGCAGCAGGCCATAGTGGAGTTTCAGCTGCAGCACGCACGGGTCAGTCGCACTACAGAACAGCACCACTTCACCACCAATGACTGGGCCTCCATGCGAGACCTGTGTGCCCTGTTGCGCTGTTTCGAGTACTCCACCAACATGGCCAGTGGCGATGACACCGTTATCAGCGTTACAATACCACTTCTATGTCTCCTTGAGAAAACACTTAGGGCGATGATGGAAGAGGAGGTGGCCCAGGAGGAGGAGGAGGAGGAGGAGGAAGAGGGGTCATTTTTAGCACTTTCAGGCCAGTCTCTTCGAAGTGACTCAGAGGGAGGTTTTTGGCAACAGCAGAGGCCAGGTACAAATGTGGCCAGCCAGGGCCCACTACTGGAGGACGAGGAGGACGAGGATGAGGAGGAGGTGGAGGAGGATGAGGATGAAGCATGGTCACAGCGGGGTGGCACCCAACGCAGCTCGGGTCCATCACTGGTGCGTGGCTGGGGGGAAAGGCAGGACGATGACGATACGCCTCCCACAGAGGACAGCTTGTCCTTATCCCTGGGCAGCCTGGCACACATGAGCGACTACATGCTGCAGTGCCTGCGCAACGACAGCAGAGTTGCCCACATTTTAACCTGTGCGGACTACTGGGTTGCCACCCTGCTGGATCCACGCTACAAAGACAATGTGCCCACCTTACTTCCTGCACTGGAGCGTGATAGGAAGATGCGCGAGTACAAGCGCACGTTGGTAGACACGCTACTGAGAGCATTCCCAAATGTCACAGGGGAACAAGTGGAAGCCCAAGGCCAAGGCAGAGGAGGAGCAAGAGGTCGCCAAGGCAGCTGTGTCACGGCCAGCTCCTCTGAGGGCAGGGTTAGCATGGCAGAGATGTGGAAAACTTTTGTCAACACGCCACAGCTAACTGCACCACCACCTGATACGCAACGTGTTAGCAGGAGGCAACATTTCACTAACATGGTGGAACAGTACGTGTGCACACCCCTCCACGTACTGACTGATGGTTCGGCCCCATTCAACTTCTGGGTCTCTAAATTGTCCACGTGGCCAGAGCTAGCCTTTTATGCCTTGGAGGTGCTGGCCTGCCCGGCAGCCAGCGTTTTGTCTGAACGTGTATTCAGCACGGCAGGGGGCGTCATTACAGACAAACGCAGCCGCCTGTCTACAGCCAATGTGGACAAGCTGACGTTCATAAAAATGAACCAGGCATGGATCCCACAGGACCTGTCCGTCCCTTGTCCAGATTAGACATTAACTACCTCCCCATAACCATATATTATTGGACTCCAGGGCACTTCCTCATTCAATCCTATTTTTATTTTCATTTTACCATTATATTGCGAGGCTACCCAAAGTTGAATGAACCTCTCCTCTGCCTGTGTGCTAGGCCTAAATATATGCCAATGGACTGTTGCAGTGGTGGGTGACGTGAAGCCTCATTCTCTGCTATGACATGCAGACTGATTCTCTGCTGACATGAAGCCAGATCCTCTGTTACGGGAGCTCTCTCCTCTGCCTGGGTGCTGGGCCTAAATTTATGACAATTGACTGTTGCAGTGGTGGGTGACGTGAAGCCTGATTCTCTGCTATGATATGAAGACTGATTCTCTGCTGACATGAAGCCAGATTCTCTGTTACGGGACCTCTCTCCTCTGCCTGGGTGCTGGGCCTAAATTTATGACAATGGACTGTTGCAGTGGTGGCTGACGTGAAGCCTGATTCTCTGCTATGACATGCAGACTGATTCTCTGCTGTCATGAAGCCAGATTGTCTGTTACGGGACCTCTCTGCTCTGCCTGTGTGCTAGGCCTAAATATATGCCAATGGACTGTTGCAGTGGTGGCTGACGTGAAGCCTCATTCTCTGCTATGACATGCAGACTGATTCTCTGCTGTCATGAAGCCAGATTGTCTGTTACGGGACCTCTCTGCTCTGCCTGTGTGCTAGGCCTAAATATATGCCAATGGACTGTTGCAGTGGTGGGTGACGTGAAGCCTCATTCTCTGCTATGACATGCAGACTGATTCTCTGCTGACATGAAGCCAGATTGTCTGTTACGGGACCTCTCTGCTCTGCCTGTGTGCTAGGCCTAAATATATGCCAATGGACTGTTGCAGTGGTGGGTGACGTGAAGCCTCATTCTCTGCTATGACATGCAGACTGATTCTCTGCTGACATGAAGCCAGATTGTCTGTTACGGGACCTCTCTGCTCTGCCTGTGTGCTAGGCCTAAATATATGCCAATGGACTGTTGCAGTGGTGGGTGACGTGAAGCCTCATTCTCTGCTATGACATGCAGACTGATTCTCTGCTGACATGAAGCCAGATTGTCTGTTACGGGACCTCTCTGCTCTGCCTGTGTGCTAGGCCTAAATATATGCCAATGGACTGTTGCAGTGGTGGGTGACGTGAAGCCTCATTCTCTGCTATGACATGCAGACTGATTCTCTGCTGACATGAAGCCAGATTGTCTGTTACGGGACCTCTCTGCTCTGCCTGTGTGCTAGGCCTAAATATATGCCAATGGACTGTTGCAGTGGTGGGTGACGTGAAGCCTCATTCTCTGCTATGACATGCAGACTGATTCTCTGCTGACATGAAGCCAGATCCTCTGTTACGGGAGCTCTCTCCTCTGCCTGGGTGCTGGGCCTAAATTTATGACAATTGACTGTTGCAGTGGTGGGTGACGTGAAGCCTGATTCTCTGCTATGATATGAAGACTGATTCTCTGCTGACATGAAGCCAGATTGTCTGTTACGGGACCTTTCTCCTCTGCCTGGGTTCTGGGCCTAAATTTATGAAAATTGACTCTTACAGTGGTGGGTGACGTGAAGCCTGATTCTCTGCTATGATATGAAGACTGATTCTCTGCTGACATGAAGCCAGATTCTCTGTTACGGGACCTCTCTCCTCTGCCTGGGTGCTGGGCCTAAATTTATGACAATGGACTGTTGCAGTGGTGGCTGACGTGAAGCCTGATTCTCTGCTATGACATGCAGACTGATTCTCTGCTGTCATGAAGCCAGATTGTCTGTTACGGGACCTCTCTGCTCTGCCTGTGTGCTAGGCCTAAATATATGCCAATGGACTGTTGCAGTGGTGGCTGACGTGAAGCCTCATTCTCTGCTATGACATGCAGACTGATTCTCTGCTGTCATGAAGCCAGATTGTCTGTTACGGGACCTCTCTGCTCTGCCTGTGTGCTAGGCCTAAATATATGCCAATGGACTGTTGCAGTGGTGGGTGACGTGAAGCCTCATTCTCTGCTATGACATGCAGACTGATTCTCTGCTGACATGAAGCCAGATTGTCTGTTACGGGACCTCTCTGCTCTGCCTGTGTGCTAGGCCTAAATATATGCCAATGGACTGTTGCAGTGGTGGGTGACGTGAAGCCTCATTCTCTGCTATGACATGCAGACTGATTCTCTGCTGACATGAAGCCAGATTGTCTGTTACGGGACCTCTCTGCTCTGCCTGTGTGCTAGGCCTAAATATATGCCAATGGACTGTTGCAGTGGTGGGTGACGTGAAGCCTCATTCTCTGCTATGACATGCAGACTGATTCTCTGCTGACATGAAGCCAGATTGTCTGTTACGGGACCTCTCTGCTCTGCCTGTGTGCTAGGCCTAAATATATGCCAATGGACTGTTGCAGTGGTGGGTGACGTGAAGCCTCATTCTCTGCTATGACATGCAGACTGATTCTCTGCTGACATGAAGCCAGATTGTCTGTTACGGGACCTCTCTGCTCTGCCTGTGTGCTAGGCCTAAATATATGCCAATGGACTGTTGCAGTGGTGGGTGACGTGAAGCCTCATTCTCTGCTATGACATGCAGACTGATTCTCTGCTGACATGAAGCCAGATCCTCTGTTACGGGAGCTCTCTCCTCTGCCTGGGTGCTGGGCCTAAATTTATGACAATTGACTGTTGCAGTGGTGGGTGACGTGAAGCCTGATTCTCTGCTATGATATGAAGACTGATTCTCTGCTGACATGAAGCCAGATTGTCTGTTACGGGACCTTTCTCCTCTGCCTGGGTTCTGGGCCTAAATTTATGAAAATTGACTCTTACAGTGGTGGGTGACGTGAAGCCTGATTCTCTGCTATGATATGAAGACTGATTCTCTGCTGACATGAAGCCAGATTCTCTGTTACGGGACCTCTCTCCTCTGCCTGGGTGCTGGGTAGTGTTGAGCGCGAATATTCGAAAAGCAAATTTTTTTCGCGAATATCGCAACTTCGCGATTTCGCGAATATTTCGAATATAGTGCTATATATTCGTAAAAACGAATATTCGTTTTTTGTTTCCCCCCCCCCCCCACAAAATTACAGTACACATATAATTGATTGTTTCCCAAAGGTCCAACAGCTCAGATCTTACTCACATTGCCTAGAAAGTGATTGAGGCGCGAATCTTCGTAAGGCGATTTTATTAGCGCACATGCGAATATCGGCACGTCCCAGAACAGAGGCAAAGGGCTTTGCATTCATACATTAGTGAATTGAGTTGCGAATCTTCGTAAGGCGATTTTATTAGCGCACATGCGAATATCTACACTTGTCCCAGAACAGAGGCAAAGGGCTTTGCATTCATACATTAGTGATTGAATTGAGCTGCGAATCTTCGTAAGGCGATTTTATTAACGCAAATGCAAATATCTACACTTGTCCCCAGAACAGAGAGGCAAAGGCCTGTGCATTCATATAGTATAGCACCATATTCGCGAATACGTAGAACTTCGTAAAAGTCGATTTACGAATATTCGTATTTTTTATTTTACTTTCCACCTTACAGATTACATTGATCTGTACTCTGTCAACTACTGTCATCACCCCCCACTGTATCTCGATTGATTCCCAAAAGTCTCACATTCCCTAGAAAGTGATTGAGGTGCGAATCTTCGTAAGGCGATTTTATTAGCGCACATGCGAATATCTACACTTGTCCCAGAACAGAGGCAAAGGGCATTGCATTCATACATTAGTGATTGAATTGAGTTGCGAATCTTCGTAAGGCGATTTCATTAGCGCACATGTGAATTTTGCATAGCATATGTATTATGCGATAATTCGAATTATCGCATATGCGAAATAATAACGAATTTGAATAATCGCGAATATTTTACGAATATTCTTTCGAATATTCACAAAATTTCGCGAATTCGAATATGGGACATGCCGCTCAACACTAGTGCTGGGCCTAAATTTATGACAATGGACTGTTGCAGTGGTGGGTGACGTGAAGCCTGATTCTCTGCTATGACATGCAGACTGATTCTCTGCTGACATGAAGCCAGATTGTCTGTTACGGGACCTCTCTCCTCTGCCTGGGTGCTGGGCCTAAATATATGCCAATGGACTGTTGCAGTGGTGGCTGACGTGAAGCCTCATTCTCTGCTATGACATGCAGACTAATTCTCTGCTGACATGAAGACAGATTCTCTGTTACGGGACCTCTCTCCTCTGCCTGGGTGCCGGGGCCTAAATATCTGAGAATGGACTGTTCCAGTGGTGGCTGACGTGAAGCCTCATTCTCTGCTATGACATGCAGACTAATTCTCTGCTGACATGAAGACAGATTCTCTGTTACGGGACCTCCCTCCTCTGCCTGGGTGCTGGGCCTAAATATATGCCAATGGACTGTTGCAGTGGTGGCTGACGTGAAGCCTCATTCTCTGCTATGACATGCAGACTAATTCTCTGCTGACATGAAGACAGATTCTCTGTTACGGGACCTCCCTCCTCTGCCTGGGTGCTGGGCCTAAATATATGCCAATGGACTGTTGCAGTGGTGGCTGACGTGAAGCCTCATTCTCTGCTATGACATGCAGACTGATTCTCTGCTGACATGAAGCCAGATTCTCTGTTACGGGACCTCTCTCCTCTGCCTGTGTGTGTGCTGGGCCTAAATATATGCCAATGGACTGTTGCAGTGGTGGCTGACGTGAAGCCTCATTCTCTGCTATGACATGCAGACTGATTCTCTGCTGACATGAAGCCAGATTCTCTGTTACGGGACCTCTCTCCTCTGCCTGTGTGTGTGCTGGGCCTAAATATATGCCAATGGACTGTTGCAGTGGTGGCTGACGTGAAGCCTCATTCTCTGCTATGACATGCAGACTAATTCTCTGCTGACATGAAGACAGATTCTCTGTTACGGGACCTCCCTCCTCTGCCTGGGTGCTGGGCCTAAATATATGCCAATGGACTGTTGCAGTGGTGGCTGACGTGAAGCCTCATTCTCTGCTATGACATGCAGACTGATTCTCTGCTGACATGAAGCCAGATTCTCTGTTACGGGACCTCTCTCCTCTGCCTGTGTGTGTGCTGGGCCTAAATATATGCCAATGGACTGTTGCAGTGGTGGCTGACGTGAAGCCTCATTCTCTGCTATGACATGCAGACTGATTCTCTGCTGACATGAAGCCAGATTCTCTGTTACGGGACCTCTCTCCTCTGCCTGTGTGTGTGCTGGGCCTAAATATATGCCAATGGACTGTTGCAGTGGTGGCTGACGTGAAGCCTCATTCTCTGCTATGACATGCAGACTAATTCTCTGCTGACATGAAGACAGATTCTCTGTTACGGGACCTCCCTCCTCTGCCTGGGTGCTGGGCCTAAATATATGCCAATGGACTGTTGCAGTGGTGGCTGACGTGAAGCCTCATTCTCTGCTATGACATGCAGACTAATTCTCTGCTGACATGAAGACAGATTCTCTGTTACGGGACCTCTCTCCTCTGCCTGGGTGCCGGGGCCTAAATATCTGAGAATGGACTGTTCCAGTGGTGGGTGACGGGAAGCCAGATTCTCTGCTATGGAACCTCTCTCCAATTGATTTTGGTTAATTTTTATTTATTTAATTTTTATTTTAATTCATTTCCCTATCCACATTTGTTTGCAGGGGATTTACCTACATGTTGCTGCCTTTTGCAGCCCTCTAGCTCTTTCCTGGGCTGTTTTACAGCCTTTTTAGTGCCGAAAAGTTCGGGTCCCCATTGACTTCAATGGGGTTCGGGTTCGGGACGAAGTTCGGATCGGGTTCGGATCCCGAACCCGAACATTTCCGGGATGTTCGGCCGAACTTCTCGAACCCGAACATCCAGGTGTTCGCTCAACTCTAGTTTCAAGTCCTGGTTTGGGCCTACCCGACTATGGCGTGATGTTTCACTTATTTGCCAGGGACAATTGTAAAACCATAGCAGGAGTCCTGACGCAAGATCATGGAGGTAAATTCCGCCCTGTTGCTTTTTTTCTCAAAAGTGGTTCCCGTACAGGTTCAGGGCATGCCTGAGTGTCTCAAGAGTTTGGCAGCCTGTGCTATGGTCGCTGAGATGGCCACGCCTATCACCCTAGGTCATCCCACTACTCTGCATGCCACACGATGTTCAGGCCCTATTGAGGAACATACATACGCAACATATGTCAGCACAAAGACTGAGTGGATATGAAGTTTTGTTGCTATCTAATCCTCAACTTCATATCAAATACTCAGCGCCCATGTTCGGTCTAATGGCTATACTGAATGCTCTACTTGGCTACAAGGGAGAGCAGGATGATTTGCCTCCTCCCCATGCATGTGCTGAACTTATACATGGACATACCTCACTTAGGCCTGACTTACAGTCCACACCCATTGATGGAGCACCTGATATATTTATGGATGGATCCTGTTCCCGCCCTAATGTTGAGGGGAACGATGTGGCTGTATACACTGATTCCAAGTATGCCTTTGGGGTTGTCTATGATCATGGGGTAATCTGGCAGAGGAGAGGCTTCATAGCTGCAGCTGGGAGACAAATCTCACATTCCTCCCTGGAACATGATCTCCTGGCCACCATCCACTTACCGAGCGAAGTTGCTCTTATCCATTGTAAGGCACATATTGGACTACAAACACACATAGCTATAGGGAATGCCCTAGCTGATCAGGCAGCAGAGGAGGCTGCTATTAGGACGGCAGCGACAGTTCGAATGCCTTCCCTGGTTCCGGACATTACCCTTACTGATAATCTATTGCTCAGCCTCCCGGATTTGGCTATCAGTAGCTACAAACTGGCATGGCGGTCGGTAGGTGCAGTACAAGACCCTAATACGGGTCTTCTCTGCAAAGAGGGGAAGCCATGTATCCCAGTTGCAAGCGCCCCGATTTTAATTGAACAGTATCATGGTCTTAGCCTCAGGGGAGCACAGGCAACCACTGACCTCATTCAGAGAGATTTTTGTTATACCAGGTCAAAGGTACAATCTTATGTTTAGCGGAGTATTATATGTCTCAGAAATTAGGATGCAGCCTAATAAGAATACTGGTTACTCACCATTTGAGGTCCTAATGGAAAGACCTTCCCCAACCCTTGGGGTCAAAGGCCCCTGTGATAGAAAAAGGGGATCTAGAAGTGGTACAAGCAGAGTATGTGAGGAAACTTATAGAAACTTTAGATCAAATTGAACAAGATATTGCTCGTGCCTCTCCTTTCTCTCCACAGGAACCTACGCATCTTTCCAACCAGGAGACGTGGTGATAAGTCCAGCGCCTGGCAAAAGGACGAAAACAGACTGAGTTCCTGTTTGGACCACCCACCCGAGTGGTAGCAGTCTCCAGAACAGCGATTCTTACAGAAGAGGCTCCAATCTGGATTCACAATAGCAGAGTGAAAAGGGTCCCTGAGGCTTCTTCTCCGATGATGGACAAAGATAAAGAGGGTGAAGCAGGTGTGAAATCTCTGAACAAAGAGGGGAACTCAGAAGAAGTTTCCCTGAAAAGTGCCTTGCCACAGGCTGAAGATGTTGACCCCACAATATTCTGGGAGATTTGTTTGTCTGCTGATAATTATTAGTCTGGCTTATTACTACATGTATTTATCACCCAGAGGAGATGAGTTTCTTCTGCGGTGCATCAAATAATCAGCCAGTATATAAAAGAGCTCAGGAGCAAGATCCCTTGGCTCCCGTCCCCTTTTATTCTGAACAGAATAGTATAGTCAGTATGGCAAATGCCCTAAATGTTAGTTCATTGTGCCTTAAAGACTTACAGAGCCCACGGGATCTTATACAAACATGTGTTATTGCTGAGCCTACACCCGATGAATCCCTCCTTGAAGTCTGGTCGAAGGCTAACAATACACAATCTTTTATTCCCTTGTATGACTTCTGAGGGGAATGTCAGAAAATAGGAAATAGCAGGGATAATATTAGAATAAATACAATTAATGTGACTGCAGCAGAAACTTGTTTTACTTTTTTTCAGGATATAACTTTATATTGTGATAATAGAGACATAAAAAGTGGACTATATAGGAATAGTGTATATGATTATATTGACGACACCTGTAAAAAGAATAGTAGACTTGCTAGCTCCCTGAATAATTCCATGAGTTGTAATAAGACCATTGTGACTCCTAGTTTTATCTATAATATAAATGCTCCCTAAAGGATGGTTTTTGTCTTGTGGTAACAGCACCTACAATTACATTCCTGCTAATGTTATTGGAGGTCCCTGTGTGTTATCCAGGCTGACTTTGGCTCTTCCCAGTCAACCCCCTATCAGGAGAGCTTACAGATCAGTTACCAAGACTTTATCAGAAGACTGTGACTCTACTTTACCCCTTCTCAGCCATACAGAATATATAAGTTTGGGTGCCTCTATATTAGGAGTGCCTGGACTGGCTATATATAATACTCGTACTATAAATTCTATCGCCTTATCAGACATGCTTTTAGATATACAAGGTATAAGAGGAGCAGTGCTAGAAACTAGATTTGCTGTAGATTATCTGTTACTGAAGCATAATATAGGACAGTGATGGCGAACCTTTTAGAGACAGAGTGCCCAAACTGCAACCTAAACCCACTTATTTATCACAAAGTGCCAACACGGCAATTTAACCTCAATACCAATATAGTGTATCTTCCATGTACTTTATCATTTAGCTATAATAACTGCCTACATTCAGTGCTCCGACTGTGCCGTTCATAGCATGCCCTTCGCTGATGAATGGCAGGAAAAGTATGAGGCTTATTGGTACACCATAGACTTTTTCCAGGGTGCGGGTGCCCACAGAGAGGGCTCCGAGTGCCGCCTCTGGCACCCGTGCCATAGGTTCGCCATCAATGATATAGGATGTCAG
This sequence comes from Bufo gargarizans, assembly GCF_014858855.1. Classification (NCBI taxonomy): domain Eukaryota; kingdom Metazoa; phylum Chordata; class Amphibia; order Anura; family Bufonidae; genus Bufo; species Bufo gargarizans. The sequence goes on along the minus strand of NC_058082.1, from coordinate 464,260,581 downwards.
GATGTTAAAGGAATGTGTTGTTTTAATTTATCTGATCATTCCAGATCAATCCAGTCCCATATTCAAGGGTTACATGAAATTGCTAATGATAGCAGGAAAGATGTTGAGTCATCCTCTTGGTGGGACTGGTTATTGAGCTGGCTGCCGGATTTGAGCTGGTTTAGAACATTATTGATCAGTATTATAATTATAATTGCTTCCTTGATTGGTATATGTTGTTGCATCCAATGTATTCCCTCCCTCATACAGATGTTTTGTGAAATGTGTCCAAAACTCACAGACCCTGGTCAAGCATATGCTACTTACCTCTCTATGAGAGAGAAAAGATAAGTCATATTTTTGACTAAAGAGGGGATTGAAGGGTTAAACAGAATTAGCTGTGTGATCTGTATGAAGGACAAGAGGTTGGGTGACTTCATATTGAAGGGTGACTATGTATACATTTACCTTCTGTCTTTATAAGGAAAAGTTTCTCGTCAGCATTTATTATAATGAGAGATGCCTCTCTCTCTCTCTATAAGGAACTGCTATTATTGTAATGAGAGCTCAGCTATTCTTGTATGTATGTTTGAAAGTATATAAGGCCCTGTACGACGAACAATAAATAGAACTGTTATTGACATCATATTGCATCTGTCATTGACACGTTCTCCAGACCTCTGTCTTCGGGACACAGAAAGGAATCATGGTGCATAGGGAGAAGGATAATATTCTTTCAGTAGCTGGGAGGAATCGGGCAACTATAGGCCAGTAAGCCTGACATCAATAGTGGGGAACTTAATGGAAATCATACTTAAGGAGAGGATTGTGGAACATCTAAAATCCCATGGATTGAAAGATGAAAAACAGCATGGGTTATCTTCAGGGAGATCATGTCAAACTAATCTTATATATTTTTTTTGATTGGGTGACTAAAATAATAAATGGCGGAGGTGCCTACTGTCCCACATAGAAGGCTTATCAATAAATTGCAGTCTTTGAGCTTGGACTCCCATATTGTTGAATGGATTAGGCAGTGGCTGAGGGACAGACAACAGAGGGTTGTAGTCAATGGAGTATATTCAGACCATGGTCTTGTTACCAGTGGGGTACCTCAGGGATCTGTTCTGGGACTCATATTGTTTAATATCTTTATCAGCAAAATTTCAGAAGGCCTCGATAGTAAGGTGTGTCTTTTTGCTGATGACACAAAGATGTGTAACAGGGTTGATGTTCCTAGAGGGATACACCAAATGGAAAAGGATTT